>NC_140586.1:664230945-665430945 GCF_964204655.1 Triturus cristatus | reverse complement strand
ACTTTCTTTAAATACAGTCTAGATGCGCCATCCTATTTTTGCTCACGTTTGCACCATGGTGTGTAAATAACTAATTTTGAAAAAGTCAGTTACCTTGCTGTGGTGCCGTGACTTTTGCCGTGCTCAGAGATTTCCATACAGAGGCGAGGGGATTCCAGGAATATATATATATATATATATATTCAGTGAAAAAACCATAGGTTTCACACACGTTATAGTTAGCTGGACATTTCACTCGTAAAAAACCAATGAAATAGTTAGGACCGTGTTTCCATAGGAAATCTCAAAATTCTATTTCGAATAACTTTGGCACCGGTTGACGAATCCTCGCGAAATTTTCAAAACTAATGGGGCTCTACGCTCCGCTCCTACCCTGAAAGTCTCGGGGTGATTCGTCAAGCGGGGGCTGAGAAAAAAGGGGGGTCCCAAAACGCGTTTTCCCCATGCATTTTTCCATAGGACCTTTAGACACAGCTACAGCCCGAACGGCTGAACAGAATTACTTGTAATTTGGCAGAGAGGTAGTCCGCAGGTCAAGGATGTGCCTTTTGTAGGTCTGGTGTAAATCTGTTCAGTAGTTCCTGAGAAAATGGCATTTAAATCAATATATATATCTGTAAGCGCGCTCCGTGCGCTTACCGTAAGCTTACCGTACGCGTACGGTGCCGTGCGCGAGCTCAAATCTGATTGGTTGTCACATGACTGTAAACATTCGAATCGGACGAAATCAGGAAGTGTTGGCCGCCATTTCGTGTGTTTCACACAGAAAAAAAAAGGGAGATAACGTGAAAAGGGGGCAAGGAAGAGAGTTACATACCCCCTAACATTTGAAAGGGGGTCAAAGAAGGACACAAAAGTACGAAAAAAACATTTATTAATTTTTTAAAAAAATCGCGGAGTACGCGTACGGTAAGCTTACCGTACGCGTACGGTAGAAAATAAAAATAAAAAAAGAAATAAAATTCAGATTTAAGTGTTTAGATATTAGGGGGCTCTAAAAAGAGCCGTTGTGTTTATGAAGTGATTTTTTAGTGGTACCTACAAGTAAGTACCGATGCAGAGTCTAAGGTTCAAGAGGAAGACTCTGTTCCCTTCATCAGTGAAGTGTACACCATCTCCTCTATAAATGTCTTGCATGTTGTAACGCAAGTTGTTGTGGTAAATGGAACCCATACCATAGTCTCGGAGGAAAGCAGAAACAGATTTGTTGACGTGCTTTCTTGCTTTGTCAATCTGTGGACAAAAATGATTGGACCAGTTCCATTTTTGCCTTTGGCATATGTTAGAATACGCAAAGGCAGTTTTAGGGAAAAGTGAAAACAGTTGTGCAAAGGTCTCCTTCATAAGCATTTCCAGACCTACCCCAGTCAAAGTGCCTAGGTCATTGCCACCACAGTGCACTATTATGAGGTCAGGGTGTTGGATTTGCATGAAGGATTTCACCAATGGCATCAATTGGTGCCACCTTAACCCTCTCTGACCAATCCATTTAATGTCTACATTTGGCAAAGCAAGGTCTCTCACCATACCTGTTTTCTCTGCATACTTTTCACTCCAGAAGACATAGCTGTGCCCTACAATCCACACTGTGAACATCTTCAAAGGAGATCTGGATGCACTCAGGAGGTGTATTTCAGTAGAATGGGAAAAAGAAATGAAAGACAGTTTGGAAATGGAGGCATACATATTTTTTTAAAATAAAAAGAACTCATTGGCTGTTTCATACCATTCTACACTAAAAACTAGGCTGTATGTGTCAATTTATAGAAGCATGTTTTGTATTGGTACAGAAAAATGTGTTACCAAAGAACATTACTATGGATTTGCTGTTAGGTTAGAAAAGTCAAGCACTTTGCTCTTTGGAAATGAAACATTGTGTGGTGAACTTCTGACCTGACTCCACACAGCAGTGTTCCATGAGCTGTTGCTATGGTAGCAGGCAGAAGTCAAGTTGGGGGAAGGGTACTAGGCAGAAGTCAAGTTGGGGGAAGGGTACTTTTGGAAAAGGGTTGGTTTTCAACCAATAGAAATGTGTGATTACATTTGAAAAAAAGGGGGAAGCACTGAGATTTGAAATTAACATGTATATGTGTGGAAAAAGAGAGGGAAACATTGCCATTATCTGGTTCTGCTGAGAGGAGAGAGGTGTACAGAACAGAGATCCTGGCTCTGATAATCTGCTGTTTGAGTGCCACATTTCTTTCACAACTAACTAATTTTAAAGGTGAGTTATGAGTTTGAGAGGGGATGTATGTGGTAAATTAAGAAATGAATAATAGAATTGGAATTCCTTTTGTTGAACTTGTGTTTATCATTTTGTGTTTTGGGAGAAATTTAAATGTAAGGAACATGTAAAATATTATGGACTATGTTTTCACCATAAATTAAGGTGTACTGGTATAAATGAGGAATACTGTTTTCTGCATAGAATCAGAAGATGACTCTGTGTGCAAAGAGGAATTGTTGTCAGAGATTTATTGCGTATTACTCTGGTAATTTTAGATTTGCATTAGTAGGAAAGGGGCAGCTATTTTTCTGCAGAAGCAGACTCTTAGCACACACCCAGCTGCTTACCCTGTAGAATCATGCATAGTATTCACAACCGAGTGGGGTTTGAGGTTGCAGTGAGTAATGCAAATACATTCAACATCACTAAGGCTGGTTGCCTTTGCTGGAGTGTAGTCATTCACCCAGGTTACACATGTTCCTGGACTCAAAAAGCTGTTTGGACATGTGCTGTTTTCAGAATCTGAAAAGTGGATTGAAAATGTGTCAGACTGTAAAAGTACTTATCACTTGCCAAAGAAAGAGTAGTAAGTGTGCTTTCAAATTGGCAAAGAAATTTCGTTTTCTGCCTAATTTCTAACCATGACTCTGTGTGCAAAGAGGAATTGTTGACAGAGATTTATTGCGTATTACTCTGGTAATTTTAGATTTGCATTAGTAAGAAAGGGGCAGCTATTTTTCTGCAAAAGCAGATATATATATATTGATTTAAATGCTATTTTCTCAGGAACTACTGAACAGATTTACACCAGACCTACAAAAGGCACATCCTTGACCTGCGGACTACCTCTCTGCCAAATTACAAGTAATTCTGTTCAGCCGTTCGGGCTGTAGCTGTGTCTAAAGGTCCTATGGAAAAATGCATGGGGAAAACGCGTTTTGGGACCCCCTTTTTTCTCAGCCCCCGCTTGACGAATCGCCCCAAGACTTTCAGGGTAGGAGCGGAGCGTAGCGCCCCATTAGTTTTGAAAATTTCGCGAGGCTTCGTCAACCGGTGCCAAAGTTATTCAAAATAGAATTTTGAGATTTCCTATGGAAACACGGTCCTAACTATAACTACCTACTGGCGACCGCCAGTAGGTAATATATATATATATATATTCACTGCAATTCACTGCTGTCACATAATACATCACTGATGACATCTCAGATGACATCATCCAGTGACTGAGTGTTTTTTAAAGTTTAAGAATGAGATATATATATATATATATATATATATATATATATATATATATATATATATATATATATATATATATATATATATATATATATATATATATATATATATATATATTACCTACTGGCGGTCGCCAGTAGGTAGTTATAGTTAGGACCACGTTTCCATAGGAAATCCGCAACATTCTATTTTGAATAACTTTGGCGCCGGTTGACGAATCCTCGCGAATTTTTCAAAATAGGTGGGGCGCTACGCTCCGCTCCTTCTCTGAAAGTCTCGGGGGGATTCGTCAAGCGGGGGCTGAGATAAAAGGGGGGTCCCAAAATGCGTTTTTCCCATGCATTTTTCCATAGGACCTTTAGACAGGGCTACAGCCCGAACGGCTGAACAGAATTACTAGAAATTTGGCAGAGAGGTAGTCCTCAGGTCAAGGAAGTGCCTTTTGTAGGTTTGGTGTAAATCTGTTCAGTAGATTCTGAGAAAATAGCCTTTAAATCAATATATATATCTGAGCCAGCTTACGGTGCGCTTACGGTACGCTTACCGTACGCGTACGGTGGCGTGCGCGAGCGCGATTCTGATTGGCTCTTAGATCTTAGTAAACATTCGAATCGGTCGAAACCAGGAAGCGGCGGCCGCCATTTCGTGTGTTTCACTCAGAAAAAAAAGAGTGATAACAAGAAAAGGGGGCAAGGAGGAGAGTTACAGACCCCCTAACATTTGTAAGGGGGTCAAAGAAGGACAGAAAAGTACAAAGAAAACATTTATTGATTTTAAAAAAAAATCACGGGGTACGCGTACGGTAAAAAAAAAAAAAAAAAAGAAATGAAAATCAGATTTAAGTGTTTAGATATTAGGGGGCTCTAAAAAGAGCCGTTGTGTTTATGAAGTGATTTTTTTGTGGTACCTACAAGTAAGTACCGATGCAGAGTCTAAGGTTCAAGAGGAAGACTCTGTTCCCTTCATCATTGAAGTGCACACCATCTCCTCTATAAATGTCTTGCATGTCATAACGCAAGTTGTTGTGGTAAATGGAACCCATACCATAGTCACGGAGGAAAGCAGAAACAGATTTGTTGACGTGCTTTCTTGCTTTGTCAATCTGCGGACAGAAATGATTGGACCAGTTCCATTTTTGCCTTTGGCATATGTTAGAAAACACAAAGGCAGTTTTAGGGAAAAGTGAAAACAGTTGTGCAAAGGTGTCCTTCATAAGCATTTCCAGACCTACCCCAGTCAAAGTGCCTAGGTCATTGCCACCACAGTGCACTATTATGAGGTCAGGGTGTTGGATGTGCATGAAGGATTTCACCAATGGCATCAATTGGTGCCACTTTAACCCTCTCTGACCAATCCATTTAATGTCTACATTTGGCAAAGCAAGGTCTCTCACCATACCTGTTTTCTCTGCAAACTTTTCACTCCAGAAGACATAGCTGTGCCCTACAATCCACACTGTGAACATCTTCAAAGGAGAACTGGATGCACTCAGGAGGTGTAATTCAGTAGAATGGCAATATGAAAAGAAAGACAGTTTGGAAATGGAGGCATACATATTTTTTTCAGAAAAAAAAGAACTGATTGGCTGTTTCATACCATTCTAGAATAAAAACTAGGCTGTATGTGTAAATTAATAGAAGCATGTTTTGTATTGGTACAGAAAAATGTGTTACCAAAGAACAGTACTATGGATTTGCTGTTAGGTTTGAAAAGTCAAGCACTCTTGCTCTGTGGAATTGAAACATTGTTTGGCGAACTTCTGACCTGACTCCACACAGCAGTGTTCCATGAGCTGTTGCTATGGTAGCAGGCAGAAGTCAAGTTGGGGGAAGCTTACTAGGCAGAAGTCAAGTTGGGGGAAGGGTACTTTTGGAAAAGGGTTGGTTTTCTACCAATAGAAATGTGTGATTACATTTGAAAAAAGGGGCAAGCACTGAGATTTGAAACTAACATGTATATGTGTGGAAAAAGAGAGGGAAAGTTTGCCATTATCTGGTTCTGCTGAGAGGAGAGAGGTGTAAAGAACAGAGATCCTGGCTCTGATAATCTGCTGTTTGAGTGCCACATTTCTTTCACAACTAACTAATTTTAAAGGTGAGTTTAGAGTTTGAGAGGGGATGTATATGGTAAATTAAGAAATGAATAATAGAAATGCAATTCTTTTTGTTGAAGTTGTGTTTATTATTTTCTGTTTTGGGAGAAATTTAAATGTGAGGAACAAGTAAAATAATATGGACTATGTTTTCACAATAAATTAAGGTGTACTGGTATAATAAAAGAATAGTTTAAGGGTTTGAGGTTGGACTCAGTAATGCAAATACATTCAGCATCACTAAGGCTGGTTGCCCTTGCTGGAGTGTAGGCAGACACCCAGGTTACAAATGGTGCTGGTCTGAAAAAGCAGTTTGGACATGTGCTTTTTAAAAAAACTGAAAAGTGGATTCATAATGTGTCAGTCTGTAAAAGTGTTTATCACTTGCCAAAAAAAAGAGCAGTAAGTGTGCTTTCAAATTGGCAAAGAAATTTCGTTTTGTGACTAATGTGAAAACATGACTCTGTGTGCAAATAGGAATTACAGGCAGAGATTTATTGCGTATTGCTCTGGTGATTTCACAGTTGCATTAGATGGAAAGGGGGAGCCATTTTTTGGTGCAGAAGCAGACTCTTAGCACTCAGCCAGCTACTTACCATGTGGAATCATGCACAGTATTCACAAGCGAGTGGGGTTTGAGGTTTCAGTCAGTAATGCAAATACATTCAGCATCACTAAGGCTGGTTGCCCTTGCTGGAGTGTAGGCAGACACCCAGGTTACAAATGGTGCTGGTCTGAAAAAGCAGTTTGGACATGTGCTTTTTAAAAAATCTGAAAAGTGGATTCATAATGTGTCAGTCTGTAAAAGTGTTTATCACTTGCCAAAAAAAAGAGCAGTAAGTGTGCTTTCAAATTGGATAAGAAATTTCGTTTTGTGACTAATGTGAAAACATGACTCTGTGTGCAAATAGGAATTACATGCAGAGATTTATTGCGTATTGCTCTGGTGATTTCACAGTTGCATTAGATGGAAAGGGGGAGCCATTTTTTGGTGCAGAAGCTGACTCTTAGCACACAGGTAGCTGCTTACCATGTGGAATCATGCACAGTATTCACAAGCGAGTGGGGTTTGAGGTTTCAGTCAGTAATGCAAATACATTCAGCATCACTAAGGCTGGTTGCCCTTGCTGGAGTGTAGGCAGACACCCAGGTTACAAATGGTGCTGGTCTGAAAAAGCAGTTTGGACATGTGCTTTTTAAAAAATCTGAAAAGTGGATTCATAATGTGTCAGTCTGTAAAAGTGTTTATTACTTGCCAAAAAAAAGAGCAGTAAGTGTGCTTTCAAATTGGCAAAGAAATTTCGTTTTGTGACTAATGTGAAAACATGACTCTGTGTGCAAATAGGAATTACAGGCAGAGATTTATTGCGTATTGCTCTGGTGATTTCACAGTTGCATTAGATGGAAAGGGGGAGCCTTTTTTTGGTGCACAAGCTGACTCTTAGCACACAGCTAGCTACTTACCATGTGGAATCATGCACAGTATTCACAAGCGAGTGGGGTTTGAGGTTTCAGTCAGTAATGCAAATACATTCAGCATCACTAAGGCTGGTTGCCCTTGCTGGAGTGTAGGCAGACACCCAGGTTACAAATGGTGCTGGTCTGTAAAAGCAGTTTGGACATGTGCTTTTTAAAAAATCTGAAAAGTGGATTCATAATGTGTCAGTCTGTAAAAGTGTTTATCACTTGCCAAAAAAAAGAGCAGTAAGTGTGCTTTCAAATCGGCAAAGAAATTTCGTTTTGTGACTAATGTGAAAACATGACTCTGTGTGCAAATAGGAATTACAGGCAGAGATTTATTGCGTATTGCTCTGGTGATTTCACAGTTGCATTAGATGGAAAGGGGGAGCCATTTTTTCGTGCAGAAGCTGACTCTTAGCACACAGGTAGCTGCTTACCATGTGGAATCATGCACAGTATTCACAAGCGAGTGGGGTTTGAGGTTTCAGTCAGTAATGCAAATACATTCAGCATCACTAAGGCTGGTTGCCCTTGCTGGAGTGTAGGCAGACACCCAGGTTACAAATGGTGCTGGTCTGAAAAAGCAGTTTGGACATGTACTTTTTAAAAAATCTGAAAAGTGGATTCACAATGTGTCAGTCTGTAAAAGTGTTTATCACTTGCCAAAAAAAAGAGCAGTAAGTGTGCTTTCAAATTGGCAAAGAAATTTCGTTTTGTGACTAATGTGAAAACATGACTCTGTGTGCAAATAGGAATTACAGGCAGAGATTAATTGCGTATTGCTCTGGTGATTTCACAGTTGCATTAGATGGAAAGGGGGAGCCATTTTTTGGTGCAGAAGCTGACTCTTAGCACACAGGTAGCTGCTTACCATGTGGAATCATGCACAGTATTCACAAGCGAGTGGGGTTTGAGGTTTCAGTCAGTAATGCAAATACATTCAGCATCACTAAGGCTGGTTGCCCTTGCTGGAGTGTAGGCAGACACCCAGGTTACAAATGGTGCTGGTCTGAAAAAGCAGTTTGGACATGTGCTTTTTAAAAAATCTGAAAAGTGGATTCATAATGTGTCAGTCTGTAAAAGTGTTTATTACTTGCCAAAAAAAAAGAGCAGTAAGTGTGCTTTCAAATTGGCAAAGAAATTTCGTTTTGTGACTAATGTGAAAACATGACTCTGTGTGCAAATAGGAATTACAGGCAGAGATTTATTGCGTATTGCTCTGGTGATTTCACAGTTGCATTAGATGGAAAGGGGGAGCCTTTTTTTGGTGCAGAAGCTGACTCTTAGCACACAGCTAGCTACTTACCATGTGGAATCATGCACAGTATTCACAAGCGAGTGGGGTTTGAGGTTTCAGTCAGTAATGCAAATACATTCAGCATCACTAAGGCTGGTTGCCCTTGCTGGAGTGTAGGCAGACACCCAGGTTACAAATGGTGCTGGTCTGTAAAAGCAGTTTGGACATGTGCTTTTTAAAAAATCTGAAAAGTGGATTCATAATGTGTCAGTCTGTAAAAGTGTTTATCACTTGCCAAAAAAAAGAGCAGTAAGTGTGCTTTCAAATTGGCAAAGAAATTTCGTTTTGTGACTAATGTGAAAACATGACTCTGTGTGCAAATAGGAATTACAGGCAGAGATTTATTGCGTATTGCTCTGGTGATTTCACAGTTGCATTAGATGGAAAGGGGGAGCCATTTTTTGGTGCAGAAGCAGACTCTTAGCACTCAGCCAGCTACTTACCATGTGGAATCATGCACAGTATTCACAAGCGAGTGGGGTTTGAGGTTTCAGTCAGTAATGCAAATACATTCAGCATCACTAAGGCTGGTTGCCCTTGCTGGAGTGTAGGCAGACACCCAGGTTACAAATGGTGCTGGTCTGAAAAAGCAGTTTGGACATGTGCTTTTTAAAAAATCTGAAAAGTGGATTCATAATGTGTCAGTCTGTAAAAGTGTTTATCACTTGCCAAAAAAAAGAGCAGTAAGTGTGCTTTCAAATTGGATAAGAAATTTCGTTTTGTGACTAATGTGAAAACATGACTCTGTGTGCAAATAGGAATTACAGGCAGAGATTTATTGCGTATTGCTCTGGTGATTTCACAGTTGCATAAGATGGAAAGGAGGAGCCATTTTTTGGTGCAGAAGCAGACTCTTAGCACACAGCCAGCTACTTACCATGTGGAATCATGCACAGTATTCACAAGCGAGTGGGGTTTGAGGTTTCAGTCAGTAATGCAAACACATTCAGCATCACTAAGGCTGGTTGCCCTTGCTGGAGTGTAGGCAGACACCCAGGTTACAAATGGTGCTGGTCTGAACAAGCAGTTTGGACATGTGCTTTTTAAAAAATCTGAAAAGTGGATTCATAATGTGTCAGTCTGTAAAAGTGTTTATCACTTGCCAAAAAAAAGAGCAGTAAGTGTGCTTTCAAATTGGCAAAGAAATTTCGTTTTGTGACTAATGTGAAAACATGACTGTGTGCAAATAGGAATTACAGGCAGAGATTTATTGCGTATTGCTCTGGTGATTTCACAGTTGCATTAGATGGAAAGGGGGAGCCATTTTTTGGTGCAGAAGCAGACTCTTAGCACACAGCCAGCTACTTACCATGTGGAATCATGCACAGTATTCACAAGCGAGTGGGGTTTGAGGTTTCAGTCAGTAATGCAAACACATTCAGCATCACTAAGGCTGGTTGCCCTTGCTGGAGTGTAGGCAGACACCCAGGTTACAAATTGTGCTGGTCTGAAAAAGCAGTTTGGACATGTGCTTTTTAAAAAATCTGAAAAGTGGATTCATAATGTGTCAGTCTGTAAAAGTGTTTATCACTTGCCAAAAAAAAGAGCAGTAAGTGTGCTTTCAAATTGGCAAAGAAATTTCGTTTTGTGACTAATGTGAAAACATGACTCTGTGTGCAAATAGGAATTACAGGCAGAGATTTATTGCGTATTGCTCTGGTGATTTCACAGTTGCATTAGAAGGAAAGGGGGAGCCTTTTTTTGGTGCAGAAGCAGACTCTTAGCACACACCCAGCTGCTTATCCTGTGGAATCATGCACAGTATTCGCAAGCGAGTGGGGTTTGAGGTTTCAGTCAGTAATGCAAACACATTCAGCATCACTAAGGCTGGTTGCCCTTGCTGGAGTGTAGGCAGACACCCAGGTTACACATGTTGCTGGTCTCAAAAAGCTGTTTGGACATGTGCTGTTTTCAGAATCTGAAAAGTGGATTCATAATGTGTCAGTCTGTAAAAGTATTTATCACTTGCCAAAAAAAAGAGTAGTAAGTGTGCTTTCAAATTGGCAAAGAAATTTCGTTTTGTGACTAATGTGAAAACATGACTCTGTGTGTAAATAGGAATTACAGGCATAGATTTATTGCGTATTGCTCTGGTGATTTCACAGTTGGATTAGAAGGAAAGGGGGAGCCTTTTTTTGGTGCAGAAGCAGACTCTTAGCACACAGCCAGCTACTTACCATGTGGAATCATGCACAGTATTCACAAGCGAGTGGGGTTTGAGGTTTCAGTCAGTAATGCAAATACATTCAGCATCACTAAGGCTGGTTGCCCTTGCTGGAGTGTAGGCAGACACCCAGGTTACAAATGGTGATGGTCTGAAAAAGCAGTTTGGACATGTGCTTTTTAAAAAATCTGAAAAGTGGATTCATAATGTGTCAGTCTGTAAAAGTGTTTATCAGTTGCCAAAAAAAAGAGCAGTAAGTGTGCTTTCAAATTGGCAAAGAAATTTCGTTTTGTGACTAATGTGAAAACAAATGTAGTAATATATTTAAATAAAATAAAGGAATTTTTTTTTTTTTTTTTCAGGTATTGCTGAAGAGCAGTGAACAAAATTTAAGATGCCTACAAAATCCAGAGTAAAAAAAGACCACAAAAAAAACCTATATTTGAAGACAACTGGAGGACCTAAGTTAGTTGAAGATGCTCATGTTGGGAAGAAGAAAAAATCTTCTGGTAAGCAAACAAAAGATTTTCTAAGGAACATATTCAAAAAAAGGAAAAATGTACAAAATGTCTGTACTGGAAAGAATGATTTCAATCGAAAAGGACAGGAAAAAATTGAGAATTTAGTTAATGCAAATATACCTTCTGCAACTAAAAAGATAAACTTAAACAGAAAAACAGCGTTTAAAGAGATACGTAGAAAAATGTTTCATAGGAGAGTTATGTCCAATTTGATAAAGGATGTGAAGAAATATAAGCAAAAGGCAAAGTTATATAAGAGAAAAAAAGAAATTGAAGCCATTGCAGCAAAGGCATTAGAATTAAAAAGGAAACTATTCATTTTAATTTTGAATAGGATGCGTACATTAGACAAAATGGTTAATGTACTGAAATCACATAGCAAAAGGAAAAGAGTAGTGAACAGAACAAACTTTTGTAAAGTGTTTTTAGGAAAATGGATGCATAGTTCAAGTAGTGAACCTTTTTTTAATGAAGAGAGTTATTTTCAAAGTAATAGTTTGCTGCATGCAGTTGACACCAGAGGTCGTGCTTATGAAGTGAAAAATGGTTGCATAATGGAGAAGGAGATAATGGTTCCAAGAGATGAGGTACAAGTGATGGTGGATGAGGCTATGGGGAGACGTCCTAAAGCCCCAGTGTACACTTGGAATTGTAGTAGTATTTGCACTGTGCGTCAGGAATCTATTGATAAATTTCGTGAATTTCTAAGAGAATATAGCAAAAAAAGTGTGAAACAGAAGATTAAGGTGCTTCAAAGTCTAGATCCATGCAGAGTGAGAGAGAATACTGGTTTGCAGGGTCATTCTCTGGCTTGTCTATCTAGAAAAGTGTGTAATAGTGTTTTCCATCATTTTAGGATGCTGGCTGTTCATCATACTGAAATGAGAAAGTTTGTGAGACGGTTGTATTTTGCTAAAAGTCCAGCAATAAAGTTAGATGAATTGAATAGGGCTCTGTTCCGTGGAACGGTATCAGATGTAGAGAAGGTTGTTGATGAAATTCAGTTTTGTTACTTTGGTCCTGAACAAAACAGTGCAGAGAAGGACACAGTAAATGAGGAAGAAGTGGAAGAAAATGTAGAACCCTCTGTAAGTAAGACATTTAATGATCACATAACAAAATTTGCAATAATCTCTAATGAAAGACCAAATATTACTTGTATTTGTTGCCGCAGAACTCATTATAGAAAACAAACCAGGTATGTTGATCTCTACAGAAAGAGTGAAAATGAAGATAATTATAAGTGGAAGGATTTTGCCACCTATATATTTCTTGAAAATTGTTTTGAATTGGGTGAAGTTCAGCGTATTTGTAAATACTGTTACAACAAGTTAGAGGAAAATAGAATGCCGACCAGAGCTGTACATAATAATTTAGAATTGGATGCTATTCCTGCTGAACTTTCTGAATTAAATACATATGAGTCTATACTCATTCAATGTGTTCATCCGTTCCAGACCATAGTACGTATGGAGCCCAAAACTGGTAAATTACCTCCTTCAGATTTACTGAGAGGTTTAAAAGGTAGAGTGGTATATTTGCCCTTGGATTTGAAAAAAAATATGGAAACTATTGATGCGGATACTTTGGAAACTGAACCATTAATTATTCTGGTTAATGGTGTACCTACAAAGAATAAGAAGATTTGGCAGGAGCTGGTAGATGTACGGAAAGTACAAAGAGCAAATTTGTATTTGAAAAGGAATAACAAATGGTATGAATCAATTTATATAGAAGAAGAAGACGAAGAAGATTTACAAGAAGACACAGAAACACCAACTGGACAAATTGAAAAAGTGGACAAGTCAAAGGAAGAAGAAATTTATGAACATTTTAGCATACATCCTCTTCATTCAAAAGAAGTTATGGGAGACAATATTGATCTATTTCAGATGAAGAAAGCAAAAGGAACTCCCGTGAGTGTATGGGAGGAGAGCTTGGAAGCTCGATGTTTTCCCCAGCTGTTTCCTAAAGGAAAAGGAGGACGATACGATGAACGTCCGGAACAGATTCCAGCTTCTGAGTATCGGACTACAAGACTATATGCTGAAGATCCCAGATTTCGACAAAGTATTCCTTATTTGTTCCATCTTTTATTTGAAAGCGACTTGTCTGCACTGTCTTATGCAGTAAATCACATTTTAAAAAGTGGAGTACATTTACAAAATGTGTCTGCTAAGGATTTTATGGAGAAAGTGCAGCACCGAGATGATCATTTGGAAACACAACTGATCAATCTGATGGCTTGTCAGCGTGGGACAAATGAATATTGGTACCGACGCCATGGTGAATTAAAATGCATGTTACGGAATTTAGGAACTCCAACATGGTTCCTTACCCTAAGCTGTGCCGAGTACGCTTGGGATGATTTACTGGATTTTCTACGAGAGGCAAATTCAAACATTAAAAACATCGAATACAAGACAGCAGGAGAACTGTGCTCATTGGATCCGGTTAATGTTTGCAGATATTTCAATCATAGATTTGAGGCTATGATGTCCTTCATCTGCAATAAAAAAAATCCACCTCTAGGAGAAGTAGTGGATTTCTTTTGGAGAAAAGAGTACCAGGCAAGAGGTGCTCCTCATATTCATATGCTGTTGTGGATCAAGGATGCCCCAAAGTTTGGAACAGATACTGATGAAGCAGTGTTATCTTACATTGAAGAATATGCAACATGTGCTATACCAAAAAGCACAGAAGAGAAAAAGTTAAAGGAGCAAGTTTTACGTTTCCAAAGTCATCGGTGTGGAAAATACTGTCGACGGAAATACAAGAGCAAAGATAAATACTACACTAAATGTCGATTTGGATTTCCTAGACCTGTTCTTTCAAATGGAAGAGTTAACAGTTTTATGTCATCTGTGAGACATACTATCACAAGAAAATCACCTAAGAATACCTACAACCTTAAAAGAAAAGAAGAATCAAAAAATATAAATGACTACAACCCAGTGATTTTATCCATGTGGAACGCTAACATGGATATACAGTATGTAGCTGACAATTCCATTGCTGTTGCTCGATATGTAACGTCTTACATTACGAAATCAGAAAAAACAGAATTGAAGGAAATGTGGGAAGAGATTTCTCACGAGAAAACTGTCAGTAAGAAGCTGTACAGTTTCAGTTTGAAGATGTTATCGCATCGAGAAATTGGATCCTACGAATGTTCAGATAGGTTATCTTCTGCAAGTCTCTACTCGAAATCAAGAAGAATAATTTGGGCAAGTTTAGGCCTTGCAGCAATGAGAAATCGGGTACTGAAATCTGTTGGAGAAATTGAATATTTGGCCAAGAATGACCCAGAAAGTACAGATATTTTGAAATCAAACATGTTGGATACATATTACCCAAAGAGAAGTCATCATCTGGAGAACATGTGTCTCTATGAAGTGCTGCAGAACTACATTTATTCACGGAAAGCCGCAGAAGACATCAACAATGGAAAATATAAAGTCATTGGTGAGGAAGGATGTTTGGTGAAGCAAACAAAAGGAAGTTTGATAAATCACCGGAAGCTGAGTTGCGACACTACTGACAAAAAGGAATTTTACTACTTGGCTCTTTTACAGCTGTTTAAACCATGGCGTACAGAGGATGAACTACTGGGAGAATTTCAAAGCTATGAAGATTCTTTTAATGCTTGCAAAGACAGCATACAATGCAATACATTCACAACTTATCTGCAAATGTTAAATGAAGAAATTGAACAGGAAACTACAATTGCAGCAGAAATAGCTAGAGACAGTTCTCAGGACAGCCAAAGTTCAGGAACACTCAGTCAAGATCCCCTAGGACAACCAATCGTTGAAAATGAAGCATCAATAGCCATGAATGAAGTGGAAACGGCTATGAATCAAGCTCAAGGAGAATTTATAGACTTACAAAATTTGGAAAGACAACTGAACGAAGAGCAGCAACAAATTTATGAAGAGATCAGAAACAAAATTGATCACGGATTTCTACATGAAAAAAAAGAGTGCTCATGCACATCATTTCATCCAATCAGGATGTATGTAAGCGGACAAGCTGGAACTGGAAAAAGTTTCCTAATAAAAGTCATCAGAAGCTACCTACAGCAAAAAACGGATTCTACTTTGTCTTGTGTGGTTACTGCTCCAACTGGGTTAGCAGCATATAACATAAAAGGAATCACTTTACATCGTTTGCTAATGTTACCAGTGGAGCATGAGAACAAAATACAATACAACAAGCTAACTGGAGAAGCATGCTTGGAAGTTTCAAGAGTATTGAAGAAGATGCAAGTTCTCATTATTGATGAGGTGAGCATGGTATCGAACTTAATGCTTGCCTTTGTGCATTTAAGAATGCAGCAAATTCTGAAGTCAGACTATGACGTGTTATTTGGAGGAAAACACGTCATAGTTTTTGGAGATCTTTTGCAACTTACTCCAGTTAAAGGACAACCAGTGTTTAATACTGTGACACATGAAGACACGAAGAAGTCATTGGGAAGCATCGGTAATACAAATATTTGGTCCTTCTTTGAGTACAAGGAACTTACAACTAATATGAGGCAAGCAAACGATGAAGAATATGGAAGTATTCTGAAAGATATCAGGATTGGACTACTCACAGAAGCTGTCAAAAAAGCATTACAGACTCGGCTGCTACATAATTTATTTCCAAAGGAAGAAATAGTTGCAGAGAAGATATACAAGAACATTGCAGAAAACAAAAGTGTCATCTGCTTAATGCCAACTCTACGTGAATGCTCAATATTCAATGAGGAGCTTTTGAAATTGGAAAAGGAAGATATCAGGGAATTGGAAGCAGTGGACAAAATTGAGGATGGAAGAATTACTGTCACATTAACAGGCACACTGAAAAATAAATTGGATTCACTAGAGAAGAAGATTTCCAAAACAGCTGGATTAGAAAAAAATCTATATGTTTGCATGAACTGTAGAGTATTTTTAAGGAGAAATTTGGATGTTGAAAAAGGTTTAGTTAATGGAGCTATGGGAAGAGTTGTGGGTTTTATTAATTATCAGAAAAAAGATGGAATTGAATGTTTAAAAATAAAATTTGATCAGCTAGAAGATGTTAAAGACATTTGTCGTTGTACAGTTCGTTTCATGCTTGTGAAAGACTTATATGTACGTAGGAAGCAGTTTCCGTTTTCGCTAGCATATGCTGTAACTATTCACAAGTCTCAAGGATTGACTGTAGATTGTGAACATTGGTTCAACTGTGTTCAAAGAAGGTATGGCATATGTTGCTTTGTCACGAGTGAAAACATTATCAGGTTTATTCATGATAGACTTTGATGATTCAAAAGTTAGTGCTGATACAAATTGTGTAAAGGAGTATAATAGATTAAGAAGAAGCTATGCTCCTCATTTAGGTCAGTATCCTGTGTTGGAGAAACGTGTAGTTTCTCGTAAAAGGAGAAATGAGAATATCTGTAATGAAGATGTAGAGAGGAGGAAAAAAAAGAGGAGTGATGTAATTGCAAGCAAAAAGAATAAGGAAAATGAAGAACAGGTTGTAGGATGTTATTTTGAAAATAGCTCTGGTGTCAACTGCTACGCTAATGTAGTGCTGAATGTTGCATTTTATCTGGAAAGTTTGCAAGAGCAGATAATAGTAAATCAGGGAAAAAGATTCTGTACTGTGCTGAGTCTCCTTTTTGAAAAGCTGAGTAATGATAAAACTCAAATAGAAAGTGCTACTGAAATTAGAAAAGTTTTAGATGTATGTTCAGGACGAACACAGTTTTCTCAAAATGTACAAGACGCACAGGAATTCTTGATTTATTTTCTTCAGGTACTGGAAGAAGAAGGGGTTAACATTGAAAATTTATTTGGTCTCTCTTATAAATGGGAACATAGTTGTGAAAACTGTTATAATATATGTGGCTCTAATGTTGATTCTGAAAGGTTTATTTATTTAACATTGCCAGAGAGTAAAACAGTCACTTTTGCTAAATTAGTTAAAGATGCTAATCATAGCATGCAATGCGGTGAGTGTAAATCTGACATGTTTTCAACATTAATTTTAAAGGAATACAGACAGTATGTAATTTTAATGATGCAACGATGTAGAGCTGATGGTTCAAAATTGGATACTTTAATAAAGAAGTTTACAGGACAGCAATTATCAATTTCAGGAAAAACTTTTGTAACAGTTGCAATAATTTTCCATGATGGACCTACTGTAACTTCTGGTCATCACACAGTTTATCTTAAATGTGAAAAAGGCTGGACACTGTGTAATGATTCCCAATTGATTTTTAAGCAACGTTTGCCTTTTGATTTAGCAAATTCCTATCTAATCTTCCTGAAACCTAAATTTTAGAGAGATTTGACAACATCTTGACAAAACAATTTTACCATTTTATTGGATTACCATTTGGAATTTACAAATAAAAAGATTTAACAAATTATCATTTGGCCTAATGGAAAGGTAACCAATTGTAATGTGGAATTTTTCCATTTTTTAAGGAAACTTTGGAAAACCAAAAATTTAGAAAAAATCGGTAACATCTACACAATTTAAATTTTGGAATGTTATTGGATTGCCATTGGAAATTTTTTCAAAAAAGATTTTTAAAATTACTATTTGGCCATGCGGAAAAGTAAACAATTCTATTGTGGACTTATTTAATTATTAATTATTCTTTCGGAAACCAAAATGTTACAGAGAATCGGTGACATCTGTACAATTTAAACTTTTGTTTTTTATTGGATTACCATTGGAAATTAAACAAAAAAAGAATTTTAAAATTACTATTTGGCCTAAAGGAAATGGAACCAGATGTATTGTGGAGTTATTTGACATATATTATTGTGATTATACTTCTGAAACAAAAATATCAGACGGTATTTTAAAGAAATAAGTATTGATATTAGATGATATTTTTTAAGAATATTATGCATTTCTATAAAGTTATGTTTATGCAAAAAGAGATTGTGGGCTTTTTTAAAAACAATCTTTGAGATTGTTAATTTTTTTTTGCCTGCTGTTAAATGATGAATGCAATTGCTTTCACAATTTATAGTGAAATGCAATATTTTCTGAAAACAGCAAAAAAAAGGCAAGAATATTTTTTGAAAAATATGTAAATATGTGTACTGTATTATTAAATGTTTTTAAATGATGAATGCAATTGCTTTCACAATTTATAGTGAAATGCAATATTTTCTGAAAACAGCAAAAAAAAGGCAAAAATATTTTTTGAAAAATATGTAAATATGTGTACTGTATTATTAAATGTTTTATTAAATATTAATACTTTTTTCTTTTTTTTCAGATTGAGATAGAAAATTTTCGAAAACTAGAACCATTTTAAAAGCAATTAAAAATAAATTAAATGAATAAATCTTTTTTTGAGTGGGTATGGTAAGTCAATAATGTCATGGTCCCTTTTTTCCACTTCTCTACAATCACATTTGCAGTTTTTAATTGTAGTCTCTCAAGGACCTTGTAATGTGATAATTGATTTTTAGTGTTTTAAAAAAAAAATAAAAAAAATTACGCGTACCGTACGCGTACGGTAAAAAAAAAATAAAAAAAGTTTTTCAAAAAATATATAAAAAATAGATGAAAGGTAAGGTTGGCTCTTAAAAGAGCCGTTGTGTTCATGCAGGGACAGAGGAAAGAAAGATTGGGAATATTAGACGGTACGACAAGTGTGCTGATCTATTTTACTGTTCACTAGGGAAATACTGGTCTCCCTATAAGTAATTAGATCGTGACAAGTGGCGCACCGTACTTCAACCCTCGCAAACCGAGGGTTAATTTCCAGAGGACCAGAAAAAGGAGATGCTCCCCCCACAGATGAAGGGCTCACCTGACCTGCAGAAGAAGGACTCGGCCCTGCAGATGATGGTCCAGGCTGAGCTGCTGTGGATGTGCTTGGTTGATTTACTGAAGGGTTACCTTCAGTAAGTCAAGCATGTGTCCTTCTGTGTACATCCTTAAGGTGTCTCATCATGGTGTGATTCCCAAAGGAATACTTCCTGTCAGGATTACCTCTTGAAAGTACACGCTTACACAGCTTGCAAGTCACTAAGGGTGCATTTACCTTTTGCTGGCCTTCTGGAAAAGTAAAATACTCCCATACGTAAGAGGTCTTTTGTTTCCTCGCTCTCTGCCTCAAGGTAGTGCTGCTAGCCTCACTCTCAGAAGAGCTCTGCTGTTCTGCCATCGTATCACAAAGACAACCCAGCTCCTTCTCCTAAGGGATCACAAGCAGAAATGAGGGGAATGGGTGTGGTGTAGGAGAGTTCTAGAACTGAAAGTAGTTTCAACCAATCAAAAGTTGTGTTTCATGATCACATGACCTACCGTACGCTTACGGTACGCTTACGGCAAAAGTACGCATGCGCGTAAAAAAGACACGCGCTTGCGCGCATGCGCATAACAGTCACTCCCCGACACTTCCGCGTAACGTGCGCGTGTAGCGTACACGCGTACGCGCCCCACGCGGAGTACGCGCGGCTACGCAAATTGCGTAACTATACGCAAACAGCGTAGATAAATTACGGACATTGCGTAAACCGTACCCTTACCGTAAGCTTACGGTACGCGTACTAAAAAAAAATAAAAAAAAAAGGAAAAAATGTATTGCTAATAAATTTTACCTGTTTATTTTATAAAATATGTTAAAAAAAACATATTGTAGAATTTTAAAAATTTAACCATAGTCTTTAAAAAAGGATAGAAAATTAAAATAAAAATATGTAAAAAAAAAAAGAAGAAAAAAAAAAAAATTGCATTTAAAAAACCTTGCAAATTCACTGAAAAAACCATGGGTTTCACACACGTTATAGTTAGGAATTAGCATTTAAAAAACCTTTGAAATTCACTGAAAAAACCATGGGTTTCACACACGTTATATTTAGGAATTAGCATTTAAAAAACCTTAGAAATTCAATGAAAAAACCAAAGGTTTCACACATGTTATAGTTAGCTGGACATTTCACTCGTAAAAAAACAATGAAATTCCCCCGTTATAGTTAGTTCAGCTAACTATAACTCGCGCGCCCGCAATGCACTACTGATGACGTCACATATTACATCACTCATGACATGGTCAGTGACATCACTCATGACATCACTGATGACATCTCAAATGACATCACTGATGACATTATCCTTGTGACAGAGTGGTAGACCTCCTCTCACCCTAATATAACCTTTGATACAAACATTCAAAAATAGAGACTAAAATTTTCAAAACAATGGACATACCAATAACAGTTACAACAACCTATTCAGTAATTCTAAGATCCACATACACATCCACTCATCCACCAACAATCCTATACAGTCACTCATACATGTACTCACACATCATATGTACTCATACACCTAAACATCCTGTAACACAATCCCACTCATCCATAGAGTTACTCACACACATAGTCACTCATGCTAATAAAGAATCAAACATCCATTTACTTGCATATACAGTTATACACACACCAGCACACTTACTTTTACAGAAACGTACACATACTTAGTCTTTTTAACAATCACTTATAGAAACACATACTTATTCATACAGGAACTCTTCCAATCTCTCACTCTCACATATACTCACTTATAAACACCAATAGTCACAAATACTAGTTTAAAACATATGTAGTTACTTATGAAGACACTATTGAGACAGTCATTCACTCACTAACACACCCATGCACACACTCATCCACCCATACAGTCCTGCACACATGCTGTCTTCAACACATACAAACAGTGAGTCACTCATTCATGCATCTATGCACTACGTAATACCCCCCACCGCACCATGAAGACACTCAGACACTCATACTGATACTCAAAAAACCAACTATTAACCTATATAGACACTCATGTAGCTACTCACCAACCCATGCAGCCACTTATATACAAAGTGAGAGACTGATACAGGTATTTACACATTTAAACATTACTCACTAAGCCATGTATTCAAAAAGATACACTTAATCAGTCAGTTATACAATCAATTTTTCAGAAACAAATCATCAATTTAGACACTTATATACTCATTTATTCTTCCATCGACCTTGAGATATACATATATAAAACATATTTAATTTTCAGAAAAACACATTCACTGGATGATGTCATCAGTGATGTCATTAGAGATGTCATCAGTGATGTCATGAGTGATGTCACTGACCATGTCATGAGTGATGTAATATGTGACGTCATCAGTAGTGCATTGCGGGCGCGCGAGTTATAGTTAGCTGAACTAACTATAACGGGGGAATTTCATTGGTTTTTTACGAGTGAAATGTCCAGCTAACTATAACATGTGTGAAACCTTTGGTTTTTTCATTGAATTTCTAAGGTTTTTTAAATGCTAATTCCTAACTATAACGTGTGTGAAACCCATGGTTTTTTCAGTGAATATATATATATATATATATATATATATACACAAGAATGTCCTGTGCACGCAAGTCGCGCAAAACACATCCAAGGCACTCTCATTAATTATTCATTTTTAATTACCGTTGCAGACAAATAATTTCACAGGACATTCTTATATGTATATTCCCCCGTTATAGTTAGTTAAGCTAACTATAACTCGCGCACCCGCAATCCACTGCTGATGACGTCACATATTACATCACTCATGACATGGTCAGTGACATCACTCATGACATCACTGATGACATCTCAAATGACATCACTGATGACATCATCCAGTGAATGTGTATTTTTCTGAAAATTAATTATGTTTTATATATGTATATCTCACGGACGATGGAAGAATAAATGGGTATATAAGTGTCTAAATGGATGATTTGTTTTTGAAAAATTGATTGTATAACTGACTGATTAAGTGTATCTTAGTGAATATATGGCTTACCGAGTAATGTTTAAATATGGAATTATCTGTATCAGTCTCTCACTTTGTGTATAAGTGGCTGCATGGGTTGGTGAGTAGCTACATGGGTGTTTATATAGGATATTAGGACGTTTTTTGAGTATCAGTCTGAGTGTCTGCATGGTTCGGTGGGGGGTATTACGTAGTGCATAGGTGCATGAATGAGTGACTCACTGGTTGTATGTGTTGAAGACAGCATGTGTGCAGGACTGTATGGGTGGATGAGTGTGTGTATGGGTGTGTTAGTGAGTGAATGACTGTCTCAATAGTGTCTTTATGAGTAACTACATATGTTTTAAACTAGTATATGTGACTATTGGTGTATATAAGTGAGTATATGTGAGAGTGAGAGATTGAAAGAGTTCCTGTATGAATAAGTATGTGTTTCTATAAGTGATTGTTTAAAAGACTAAGTATGTGTAAGTTTCCGTAGAAGTAAGTGTGGTGGTGTGTGTATAACTGTATATGCAAATAAATCTATGTTTGATTCTTTATTTTCATGAGTGAGTATGTGTGTCAGTAACTCTGTGGATGAGTGGCATTGTGTAGCAGGATGTATAGGTGTATGAGTACATATGATGAGTGAGTACATGTATGAGTGACTGTACAGGACTGTTCGTGAATGAGTGGATGTGTATGTGGATCTTAGAATTACTCAAGAGGTAGTTGTAACTGGTATTGGTATGTCCATTTTTTTGAAAATTTTAGTCTCTATTTTCGAATGTGTGTTTTAAAGGTTATATTAGGGTGAGAGGAGGTCTGCCACTCTGTCACAAGGATGATGTCATCAGTGATGTCATTTGAGATGTCATCAGTGATGTCATGAGTGATGTCACTGACCATGTCATGAGTGATGTAATATGTGACGTCATCAGCAGTGGATTGCGGGTGCGCGAGTTATAGTTAGCTTAACTAACTATAACGGGGGAATTTCATTGGTTTTTTACGAGTGAAATGTCCAGCTAACTATAACGTGTGTGAAACCTATGGTTTTTTCACTGAATTTGCAAGGTTTTTTAAATGCTAATTCCTAACTATAACGTGTGTGAAACCCATGGTTTTTTCACTGAATTTGCAAGGTTTTTTAAATGCTAATTCCTAACTATAACGTGTGTGAAACCCATGGTTTTTTCACTGAATTTGCAAGGTTTTTTAAATGCTAATTCCTAACTATAACGTGTGTGAAACCCATGGTTTTTTCAGTGAATTTGTATGGTTTTTTAAATGCTAATTCTTACCTATAACGTGTGTGAAACCCATGTTTTTTTCAGTGATTTTGTATGGTTTTTTAAATACAAATTCTTATATTAAACGTGTGATTTTTTTTTTTTTTTTTGCAAGGTTTTTTACATCTTTTTATTTTTACTTTATATTCTCTTTAAACACTATGCTTAAATTTTAAAAATTCTGCAATATATTATTTTTTCTCATTTTTTTTTTTACCAAACAGGTAAGATATATTAGTATAACATAGTGATTCTTTTTTTCCAATTTTTTTTTTTTTTTTTACGTGCGCGTACGGTAAGCTTACGGTAAGCGTACGTTTTGCGTAATGTACGTAATATTTCTACTCTTTTTGCGTATGGTTACGCAATTTACGTAGACGTGCTACCCTGAAAGTCTCGGGGTGATTCGTCAAGCAGGGGCTGAGAAAAAAGGGGGTCCCAAAACGCGTTTTCCCCATGCATTTTTCCATAGGACCTTTAGACACAGCTACAGCCCGAACAGCTGAACAAAATTACTTGTAATTTGGCAGAGAGGTAGTCCGCAGGTCAAGGATGTGCCTTTTGTAGGTCTGGTGTAAATCTGTTCAGTAGTTCCTGAGAAAATAGCATTTAAATCAATATATATATATCTGCTTCTGCAGAAAAATAGCTGCCCCTTTCCTACTAATGCAAATCTAAAATTACCAGAGTAATACGCAATAAATCTCTGTCAACAATTCCTCTTTGCACAGAGTCATGGTTAGAAATTAGGCACAAAACGAAATTTCTTTGCCAATTTGAAAGCACACTTACTACTCTTTTTTTGGCAAGTGATAAGTACTTTTACAGTCTGACACATTTTCAATCCACTTTTCAGATTCTGAAAACAGCACATGTCCAAACAGCTTTTTGAGTCCAGGAACATGTGTAACCTGGGTGAATGACTACACTCCAACAAAGGCAACCAGCCTTAGTGATGTTGAATGTATTTGCATTACTCACTGCACCTCAAACCCCACTCGGTTGTGAATACTATGCATGATTCTACAGGGTAAGCAGCTGGGTGTGTGCTAAGAGTCTGCTTCTGCAGAAAAATAGCTGCCCCTTTCCTACTAATGCAAATCTAAAATTACCAGAGTAATACGCAATAAATCTCTGACAACAATTCCTCTTTGCACACAGAGTCATCTTCTGATTCTATGCAGAAAACAGTATTCCTCATTTATACCAGTACACCTTAATTTATGGTGAAAACATAGTCCATAATATTTTACATGTTCCTTACATTTAAATTTCTCCCAAAACACAAAATGATAAACACAAGTTCAACAAAAGGAATTCCAATTCTATTATTCATTTCTTAATTTACCACATACATCCCCTCTCAAACTCATAACTCACCTTTAAAATTAGTTAGTTGTGAAAGAAATGTGGCACTCAAACAGCAGATTATCAGAGCCAGGATCTCTGTTCTGTACACCTGTCTCCTCTCAGCAGAACCAGATAATGGCAATGTTTCCCTCTCTTTTTCCACACATATACATGTTAATTTCAAATCTCAGTGCTTCCCCCTTTTTTCAAATGTAATCACACATTTCTATTGGTTGAAAACCAACCCTTTTCCAAAAGTACCCTTCCCCCAATTTGACTTCTGCCTAGTACCCTTCCCCCAACATGACTTCTGCCTGCTACCATAGCAACAGCTCATGGAACACTTCTGTGTGGAGTCAGGTCAGAAGTTCACCACACAATGTTTCATTTCCAAAGAGCAAGAGTGCTTGACTTTTCTAACCTAACAGCAAATCCATAGTAATGTTCTTTGGTAACACATTTTTCTGTACCAATACAAAACATGCTTCTATAAATTGACACATACAGCCTAGTTTTTAGTGTAGAATGGTATGAAACAGCCAATGAGTTCTTTTTATTTAAAAAAAATATGTATGCCTCCATTTCCAAACTGTCTTTCATTTCTTTTTCCCATTCTACTGAAATACACCTCCTGAGTGCATCCAGATCTCCTTTGAAGATGTTCACAGTTTGGATTGTAGGGCACAGCTATGTCTTCTGGAGTGAAAAGTATGCAGAGAAAACAGGTATGGTGAGAGACCTTGCTTTGCCAAATGTAGACATTAAATGGATTGGTCAGAGAGGGTTAAAGTGGCACCAATTGATGCCATTGGTGAAATCCTTCATGCAAATCCAACACCCTGACCTCATAATAGTGCACTGTGGTGGCAATGACCTAGGCACTTTGACTGCGGTGGGTCTGGAAATGCTTATGAAGGAGACCTTTGCACAACTGTTTTCACTTTTCCCTAAAACTGCCTTTGCGTATTCTAACATATGCCAAAGGCAAAAATGGAACTGGTCCAATCATTTTTGTCCACAGATTGACAAAGCAAGAAAGCACGTCAACAAATCTGTTTCTGCTTTCCTCCGAGACTATGGTATGGGTTCCATTTACCACAACAACTTGCGTTACAACATGCAAGACATTTATAGAGGAGATGGTGTACACTTCACTGATGAAGGGAACAGAGTCTTCCTCTTGAACCTTAGACTCTGCATCGGTACTTACTTGTAGGTACCACTAAAAAATCACTTCATAAACACAACGGCTCTTTTTAGAGCCCCCGAATATCTAAACACTTAAATCTGAATTTTATTTCTTTTTTTATTTATTTTTTCTACCGTACGCGTACAGTAAGCTTACCGTACGCGTACTCCGTGATTTTTTTTTAAAATTAATAAATGTTTTTTTCGTACTTTTGTGTCCTTCTTTGACCCCCTTTCAAATGTTAGGGGGTCTGTAACTCTCTTCCTTGCCCCCTTTTCACGTTATCTCCCTTTTTTTTCTGTGTGGCGGCCGACACTTCCTGATTTCGTCCGATTCGAATGTTTACAGTCATGTGACAACCAATCAGATTTGAGCTCGCGCACGGCACCGTACGCGTACGGTAAGCTTACGGTAAGCGCACGGAGCGCGCTTACAGATATATATATTGATTTAAATGCTATTTTCTCAGGAACTACGGAACAGATTTACACCAGACCTACAAAAGGCACATCCTTGACCTGCGGACTATCTCTCTGCCAAATTACAAGTAATTTTGTTCAGCCGTTCGGGCTGTAGCTGTGTCTAAAGGTCCTATGGAAAAATGCATGGGGAAAACGCGTTTTGGGACCCCTCTTTTTTCTCAGCCCCCGCTTGACGAATCACCCCGAGACTTTCAGGGTAGGAGCGGAGCGTAGCGCCCCATTAGTTTTGAAAATTTCGCGAGGATTCGTCAACCGGTGCCAAAGTTATTCAAAATAGAATTCTGAGATTTCCTATGGAAACACGGTCCTAACTATAACTAATATATATATATATATATATACATATATATATATATTCAACTCGATGAACTGCAATCCCCGACCTCCGCCAGGCGTAGAGGAAAGCACAAACTCGTCTTGCAGGCGAAATCAATATTTTATTATTCACTTGGAGCTGGTCATAACGAGTTTCGACTGACTGAGCAGCCTTGATCACATGCAGAAATGCGTTGCAATACCAATTTTAAATACCACCCTTGTGTATCACGTGATCACCCATAAAAATGGAAAACAGACTTTAACCAAACTTTGTTCTCTCTGTGGGCCATAGCATCACATTTGCAATGTTTCATGCTACAAATATTACCAGCCGGTAACATCATATATCAGGTAAGGACAATAGATACTAGAAATTATAATTGTAAAGCATAAAAAACGCTAAGAAAAAGACCATATATATACAGGCATAAATGCTTGAATACTGCAATGCAGATGATCTCCACATCTTAAACCGACATAAGACACAATTAAACTCTCTTAATGAGACTACTATGGAAATCATATCACTTTGATAACCAAACTATTTCAATGCTTCATTTGGAGATATAATCTCAGCATCGGTTCCTACAATAGCTCAAAATAATCTAAACTTTAAAAAAAAAAACTTCTGCCAATTATGCAAAATAAATATTTTATCAGTTCTTATAACGGGCTAAAACCCATAGTCGATTTGCAAATCTAGCGGTTAAAGTGCTGCGTGTTAATAGCTAAGTGCAACTACTGCCTAATTAAACTGCTATGTGCAATCCCTCATTAATATATAAATATATACAATAAATATGGCTAAATATATAAATAAATATGGTTAAAAACACATCTAAAAAACACGTCTAAACAAATCATTTTTATGGGGATTTTATAGTTTTTGTTTTCTAATATAAGATAAAATATACATATGATCAAAGGAGGGTCGATATAAATATGCTACTCACATGAGGCTATGCCTATTGACATAATTTATGGCTACTTAATTTCCATCATGTTAGCGAAAGAAATTAATTGTATTTGTAACCGATATAATGTGAAACATTACAGAAAATGATGGAGGTCCTCTGTGGTATTAAGTCCCATAGGGGCCTTGCTGTCGAATTCCAAAATCATACATGTTTCCCGTTGCCTGAGCATGAGCTCTGTATTTCCCCCTCGTCGGGGAACAGGAATAGCATTGACCACATAATACTTATGGCAGGTAAGGTTATTGTCATGCACTGCCTTAAAATGACGAGCTACGGGTTAATTACCATCATTATTCACTATAGCTCGCAAATGTTGTAAAATGCGTACATGCATTTGTAATTTAGTGCTACCTATGCAGTTGGGACCACATGTGCAAGTAAGGACATATATCCCAAATTCAGTGTGACAAATATAGGGGCCTTTGATTTCTCTTTTATTTGGACTGAAATGTACTGTATATTGGGTTGTGTTAGCTCCGAATTTGCAAGTCCTACATGAGGAACACTTAAAAAACCCTTGTCTTGGTTTTAACCATGTGGTGCTTAACGCAATTTCGGGGCTGCTCTTCACCAATTCAGTTCTCATTGACTTAGCTCTTCTAAAGGTGAGTGTTGGAACAAATGGCAAATCAGGTGCCAGTACCCCGTCCGTTAATAAAATGGGCCAATTCTTATTGATTATGCCTGTTACATGTCTCTGTTGCCGACTGTAGATTGTAATCAGTCTAGGTGTGGTGCTCTCCTTAGCTAAGACTGGAACTGCTTCCGAAGTACTGTCGTTTTTGTGTGGTATGGATTCCTTTGGTGTTAATGCTGCTTTGTTCTTAGCTTCTACTAGCCCTTTTTCACTATAGCCTCTTTGTCTAAATCTTTCTAAAGAGACTAGTGTGCATTTGGTGAGTTCCTCCTCTGTGATACAAATTCTTTTAAGTCTGAGTAGCTCGCCATATGGTATGCTTGCTACAAGATGCTTCGGATGAGAGCTCATGGCATGCAGGGTAGCATTGCCAGAAGTAAGTTTCCTATATAGAGTCGTTTCCAAATTACCTTCTACTACATACACTGTGGTGTCTATAAAGTCAACCTTAGAATGGCTTATGTGTGACGTAAATTATAAGTTTGCATCATTGATGTTAATGTCTGCTATAAACCTTTCAGCACTTGTTTGGCCCCCCTTCCATACTATAAAGACATTGTCTATATAGTGCAACCAATACGCCACATGGGTATTGAAAGCATTTTCATGAGTTCCCCTGAGAGCCTGCTTCTCCCACCAGCCAACGTGTAAACAAGCATAGCTGGGGGAAAAACAGGCTCCCATAGCAACTCCTCTACATTGTCTGTACATATCCTTTCCAAACATGAAAAAATTGTTAAACAAACACCATTTTATCAATTCAAGTAGCATGATGTTATGGCTACGACAATTTAGTGGGCTGGTGTCCAAATAATATTTGACTGCAGATAGTCCCACATGATGTTCAATACTCGTGTAAATAATAATAATAATAATTATACAGAATTTTATAAAGCACGAAACAGCTACCTCACAAGGAGGTGTCCCGGCGCTGCAGAACAAGATATAAATGTTGACCAAGAGAGCTAGAGGTGTAAGCGCCTAGCGTGGTTGAGCGAAAAGCCAGGTTTTCAGCATGCGCTTAAAGCAGGCTTCAGAAGGGGCCTGTTGAAGAGCAGGGGGCAGGCTGTTCCAGAGTGACGCCACATTTGCCGAAAAAGTCCGTCCTCCCAGCCGTGCTCTTTTTGCTCTAGGAACTGCAATCAGAACCCGGTTGTTGGAACGGAGAGAGCGGGTTTGTGTGTATCTAGGCAATCGGGCTTTCAGATAGTTTGGACAAGTGCCATATAGAGATCTGAAAGCCAATGTAAGTGCCTTAAATTTTATTCTATTTGCTACTGGTAGCCAGTGAAGTGAGAGAAGATGTGGAGAGACCGAATGCTTGAAAGGAATCCGCATTAATAGTCTCGCAGCCGCATTTTGGACCAGTTGCAATCGATGTATAAGGTATTTTGGTAGGCCTAGATAAAGGCTGTTAGCGTAATCCAGCCTGGATGTTACCATGGCATGGATCACTGTTTTTCGGCAAGTTACTGGCAAGAGTCGCAGAATCTTACGTAGATTTCTTAGCTTGCACAGACAGCAACCGACTTTTTGCTGGACGTGTGATACAAAAGACAGACTGTCATCCCACCGCACTCCCAGGTTTTTTGCCGAGTGGCTGGGCGAGGGAGGTTGTCCCATCTCTACCGGCCACCAAAGATCAGATGGGGGAGGGGGGCCTTTACCGAAAAAGATCACTTCTGTCTTGTTAGCGTTGAGTTTTAGTTTATTTGTGTTCATCCAGCAAGCCACATCTTGGAGACAGCCCTTGAAGCTTGCAAAAGACGCCTCAGACACTTCTGAATACGGAAACACCAGTTGGGTGTCATCGGCATATGAGATAGCCTTGACCCCCCAATTGGCAATCAGCGTGAAGAGCGGAGCCAGGTAGATATTAAATAAAAGTGGGCTAAGAGCCGATCCCTGAGGGACGCCGCAGCTGAGGGCCTTAGGTGTTGAAGAGGCGGAACCCAGCGCCACCTTCTGTGTTCTCTGGGTCAGATATGACTGTAACCACCCCAGTGCCTGGGCCTTAATGCCTGCCTCCGCTAAACGAGACAGCAGTATGGCGTGGTCGACCGTATCAAAAGCGGCCGACAGGTCCAGGAGCACCAGCATCGCTGAGTCCCCTGAATCCATCGACCACCTCACTGACTCTGCCACCTCAATTAGTGCCGTCTCAGTGCTGAAGCCGGGTCTAAAGCCTGATTGCGTCTCATGTAATATATTATTTTCTTCAATGAATTTATTCAATTGGCGCTGGATTAGTTTCTCTAGCATTTTGCCCAGTGCCGCCAGCAGAGAGATCGGGCGGAGATTGCTAAGATCCTTGGGGTCCCCATTTAGTTTTTTCTTTAGCGGGAGGAGAGTGGCGTGTTTCCAGATATTCGGGAACACCCCAGAGGAGATGGACACATTCCATATTTGCTGAATAGTAGGAGCCACAAATTCAGCTATGGAGTTCCAGAGTTTTGGAGGGCAGGGGTCGTCAGGAGATCCTGACTGACAACGGCTAAGTTCTTGCGAAACCAAGTTTAGTGCTATTGGCTCAAATTGTGTCAAGGTAGCGCAATCCGGCAATTTATGGGCTAAGTCCGTTTTTACCGTTTTTTTCTCTGGCCCAAAAGATTCATAGACTTGTTTAATTTTTGAGTCAAAGAAGTCAGAGATGCTGTTACACAGCTTGGTCGACGGGGGAACCTCCCTCTCAACACACCTAGGTTTAAAGAAGGACTGTACTAATTTAAAAGTTTCTCTGCTCGAGTGTTCAGCTTGTTGAATAGAGTCAGCGTAGAACTGTTTTTTTGCCTTTCTAATGGCTTTGTGCAGTTTTTTTGAAGCTTCCTTATATCGGACTTTATCTAGGAGTCCGTAATGTAGCCTCCAAAGCCTCTCCAGCCTTTTGCAGTCCGACTTTAGTATTCTAAGGTCCTGAGAGAACCAGGGAGCGGACGGGGAATCACGCTTGGATGTCGCGTATGATGCTGGCGCAATAGAAGCCACCATGTTTCCGACTCAGTCATTGAGTAACAGTGCGTCAGTCTCGACATTTGAGGTGAGGGAAGGTGTGTTCTGGGCAAGAACTGGCCCCATCGTAGCGGGAACTAGCTTCTTCCATTGTCTCTTCCTGAAAGAGCACTTACTTGTCGCAGGTTTGTCCACCGCTAACTTTAGTTTAAATGGAATCAGCGAGTGGTCTGACCATACCATTGGCAGCGGTGTCTCTGCCAACACATTGTCAATATTAGAAAATATTAAATCAAGCATGTGTCCCGCTCTGTGCGTGGGGCCCTTGTTAATGAGTCTTAGATTGGCTGTATCCAATGTTGACCTTAGTAAAGCTGCAGGGACACATTCCTCCCTATCCATATGAATATTGAAGTCGCCAACGACCAGAAATTGAGGGTGGAGGAAGGAGCTCTGGATGATAATATCCATCAAAGTGATCAAGTGGGGCTCCTCCCCCCCAGGGGGGCGATAGATGACTAATCCCGCTAGGGATAGTTGAGGACCCACCTGAAAGCAAAAGTGTAGACCCTCTAGACCCTGAATAAGAGTAGGGGTTGAAGATGTGAGTATGAGCTGCTCTTTAAATATGACAGCCACACCCCGCCCCTTTTTTCGCCTAACCGATTGGAGAAGCATATTTTATACCCAAAAGGTACAGCCAGTGCAATGGCGGTCATATTATCCTCACTAAGCCAAGTTTCTGTTAGAAACAACACATCCCACTGATACCCTTCCAATAGCAGCCAGATTTCGTCTGCATGCTTAGCCATGGATCTGCAGTTCAGAAAGCCCGCTCTGAGGTCTCTATTACATGGTGACTTGGGTTTAATCATCCCCTCCACCTTCCCGCCAACCGGCCTACCTAGTGGTATCCCACAGGTCCCACTCGCCTGAGGGAGGGTGGTAGTCCCAAGGTCGATCTTGTGAGCACAGGTATCAGCCATGGAATTTAGAGACCAAAGGTTTTCCCGTGATCGCACGATTCTACCCTTATGTGCAGCCTCACCGGCAGCATATCCGGCCCCGGCCGCGGTTTGGTCGCGGACGGGCGCAGACGGGCTTGCCTTAGGCGCGCCATTCGGCGCCCAAATGGCGCGCCCGCTGCGCTCGTCCGCTGCGCGACCGGAAAAAGCACATGTTAAATAGGAAGTGAATGATAGGAAGGGGCGTGGCCTGATGTTGGTGGGCGTGGCCTCTGTGTCCCGGGGCTGGCGGTAACACAATCAATCAGGTAGCCCGCGGCAGCGTTGTCAACTGCAGCGCGGTAATGCCCAGGGGAGAATGAGGGTAAGATCAGTAAAAGCACAACAATACACTCAAATTATTAAAAGCAGCGATACAACTCTCCCGGCTTCCGCCTCAGGAGGTCAAATGTTCTGGGCCGCGCTAGCCAATCAGCGCGCTTAAAATACCCTGAATCGGAGGGGGCGTGGCCTGATGTTGGTGGGCGTGGCCTCTGTGTCCCGGGGCTGGCGGTAACACAATCAATCAGGTAGCCCACGGCAGCGTTGTCAACTGCAGCGCGGTAATGCCCAGGGGAGAATGAGGGTAAGATCAGTAAAAGCACAACAATACACTCAAATTATTAAAAGCAGCGATACAACTCTCCCGGCTTCCGCCTCAGGAGGTCAAATGTTCTGGGCCGCGCTAGCCAATCAGCGCGCTTAAAATACCCTGAATCGGAGGGGGCGTGGCCTGATTTTGGTGGGCGTGGCCTCTGTGTCCCGGGGCTGGCGGTAACACAATCAATTAGGTAGCCCGCGGCAGCGTTGTCAACTGCAGCGCGGTAATGCCCAGGGGAGAATGAGGGTAAGATCAGTAAAAGCACAACAATACACTCAAATTATTAAAAGCAGCGATACAACTCTCCCGGCTTCCGCCTCAGGAGGTCAAATGTTCTGGGCTAAAGTGTAAAGTGATTCTATGTTCAAAGTTATCAACAGATATCCTTCTTCCCAATGTACTTGTTTCAATTTGTTAAGAAAATCCCCAGTGTCCTTCACATAAGTGGGCATCTTCTGGACATGATTCTGTAGGAAGAAGTTAACATAGCAGCTTACATTCTCACACATGCGCCCTATTGCCGAAATGATTGGTCTGCCCGGCACAGGTGTAATTTCCTTATGTATCTTTGGTATTAGATACATCGTAGAAATAATAGGGAATTCTTTGTGCATGAACTGAAATTCCTGATTGGATAGTAAACCTTGCCTCTTATATGAGAGTAATTTTTTCTTTAATTTATCTTTAGCTTTTTTATGTTCTGTCAATTACGTTTTTTCATAGCATGTTGTGTTGTGTCATATTGTTATCTTGCTCCTCAGTTGTATCACTACTTAATTCATGTAGAGTAAGTAGTATCCTGGCATCCGACACTTGAAGAATGATGTCCGTACTGTTACTGCTGACCTCATTCATTGCAATATTTGTCTGTTGATTATTTCCTTCTTTGATTGTAAAGAATTTCCTACGTTTGAGCTTTCTTATGTAACTGAATATGTCCACTCTCGTTCTGCTGTAATTAAAAATGCTCTCTGGGCAATATGACCGTCCTAGCGCCAAGAGTTGTGTTTCCGCTTTGGTTAAATTTATGGAAGACAGGTTGACAATGGTATTATCATTTATCGCCTGTGCCACTGTCCTCTCCTTGCTTTTGGTGCGTCTGAGCTTGCGCCTTGCTTTTCACCTTTCGAGGCAGATTTATGAGCCCCTTGCGCCACTTTTGCGTCACTTTTAACATGGGAAAAGTGACGCAAAAGTGGCGCAAGGGGCTCATAAATCTGCCCCTTCGTTTCTTGGTGATCTGTTTGTTTCCTCTGGTTGCGAGGTCGCAACGTTTGTCGGCGGTCGTATGATAAAAAATTCAGCTCCTCTCCTGGGTTCAGTTTGTTTCTTTCGTCTGCAGTGCTATGTGCGTTGATTCTCCCTTCTTCTGTTTCACTATCACTTGTTAGTGAATTGAACTCAGGGACTGATGATTCTGCATTGCTTGCCCCGTCATTTGTTTCCATAAGGACATTGCTGGTTCTTTTAGCCATGGTGTTTAAACGAATTTTCTTTACATTCTCGTATTTTCGTGCAAATGTAAAACTTTGACCGAGTTCACAATCTTCTTTATCATGGGCAAATTTATGTACTTTTCTTATTTTAATTGTGTCCTCTTGTTTCTTGACTCTTTCTTGGATCTCCTTTCTAGTTTTGGATATATATTCAGTTTGCTCCAGTTTGTCGATTTGCTCATTTCATTTATCGCTCTCCTTTAACAACTCATCACGATCTATTTGGGCATATTTTATTAAACTTTACCTAAATTAATTGAAGCAGTCAAATTACTCTCCTCCCATTCAGTAAGCATGTTTGGATTTGGGTTTTCTTAACTCGGCGCACGTAGAATTCGAAGCCCTCTTGTGACTCTTCCCACTTCCTCATATTTTTGTAGGGATTTTTGTTCCCACCATTTTGTCATTTCATTCCGTAAACATTTTTTCAACACTTTTAGAATGATTTAGCATCTCCCTCTTTGGTGGTTGTTTGTACACTTTGATTGCGATTGGAAATGGTAGGTAGATTTGTAAAAAGTTTGTCTGCTTCAGCCTCATGTTCTCGCAACGCACTCACAGACATGCTCCTTCTTGAGTGAATGGCAGGCGTGGAAACTATACTCGCTGCTTCGATTAAAACCGCCAGAAACATTATAAACATTATATATATATATAGTTATAGTTAGGACCTAGTTACCATAGGAAAATGGCAACATTCTATTCCCAATAACTTTGGCGCTGATTGACGAATCTTCGCGAAATTATCAAAACTAATTCTTTGTAGAGATCAGCTTCTATGTTGAACGTTTGGGGGTGATTCGTGAAGGGGGGCCGAGAAATAAAGGGGGGTCCCAAAACGTGTTTTTTCAATGTTAATTTCCATAGCAAACTTTAAACAAGGCTACAGGTCGAACGGGTGAACGGAATTACCCCAAATTTGGAAGGGAGAAGGGTCTTGGTCTAGAAAGCACGCTTTTGTTTATTTGGTGTAAATCCGTTCAGTAGTTTTTGAGAAATATCAAAATTTAGAGATATCGATATTTGCGAATTCTGCCATCTGATTGGCTGAGGCGTTACGAGCACGAGCTTGCTGGTGATTGGCTGCGAGCGGTGCGAGTGGTTGCAACTAGGAAGTGTTGGCCGCCATTTTGTGATTCTGTTGAAGCGAGTACGGGGAAAAAAGGGAGAAAAAGTGGGAAAGAGGAGGGTAGGAGCGCTGTGACGTTTGTAGGGTGGGTAGGGTGTGCTATAGAGGGAGTGTGAAGCGAATTATTTATCCCTACCGGTGTGAAAGTGCTGTTTTGCCCACTGTGAGATGGTGCTGAGGTGAAGTGCCGGTACACTCTGGGATGAAACCGTGCGTCTAAGCTGTGAGCTGAGTGCTGTAAAGTGATGTGCTCTGGGCGCTGTAGCATAATGGGTGCTGTAGCATATCTGTGCAGGTGGTGTTAGTATGCGTTTAGAGTATAGCGGGAGTGGGAAGCAAAGTACTTAGTGGTATCAGTATGAAGACTCAGGGATGAAACTGTGAGTGTAAGTTGTGAGTTTATTGCTGTGAAGTGATGTGCTGTGGGCGCTGTAGGATACTGGCCGCTGTAGCATACCTGTGTAAGTAGTGTTAGTGTGCGTTATACTATACAGGGAGTGTGACATGAACTACTCATCCCTATTGGTCTGAAGAGTCGAATGTAGTGTTTTAGGAAGCAGGAATAAAGGAATAATTGTGAAGAATATAATGCAGAAGGTTGCAATGCCAGAGAAGGAAAATGGTAAAATGAATTGTGTCTAAGAAAGTGTGTAATAAAGGGATGGGGTTTGAACATTATATAGAAAGTGTCTTTATTTAAGTGCCATAATTGGACCCACTGGTGCAAGTGCTAGGGTATCCAGCTGATGCAAAGTTGAACCACTTCTGCTGTATTCAAACATAAGCTCCGGCATCGGTGAATCGTATATTACATGTTACAGTTGCATGTGAAATAAACAATAGCTATTACACTTGAATGACTCTACATTCTATAAAAAAAATAAAGGCAGGATACGATTACCACATGTATCGTTTAAGAAAAGAACGAAATAAAAAAGAAATTGCTAAATGCAGTCAGCAAAGTTTTTATGGCAGTGCTTTTTTGTAACAGAAAATTAACAACAGTAGAATAGTTAGCAATCTGTTGTACAGTAGATTCAATGTGGTGCGTGTCAGAATTGGTACTAGTTCTACCCACATTGGAACTTTGAGGATGAATACAAACATTTCGCTTCTGAGAAGCACATTCGGTACCTTTGTAGTCAAACCGTACATTATAGTCTTCAGCTGTTTCAAAAAAACATTATTGTGTAGAGAGCTAAGGCATCGAGCTTAGACAAACTCCAATTGCTTCTGCTGTAGTCAAATCGAAGCTCCTGCATCAGTGAATTGCACATTATATGTTACAGTTCTATGTGACCTACAGAATAGCTATTAGACATGAATACATACATTGTATAATGAAAATAAAGGTAGTTTACGATTACAACACTGTGCCAACCAGTTCCTAAACAAAGTCGTCTTTTTACATTTTTATCGTGAGGTTCTGAGCAGAGGCTGACTTTGAGTAAAATTGTGTGAAAGTCAGAGAGGTGTGTGCACAAAGAATAGACGTGGTTTCTAAATGGGTGACGGGTTTAGGTTAAATTTGAAGTAAATAGCGTATTTGCATAGGCTATACATCACCGATTCCTGGTTAGACTGGAGATGTAAGGGGGAATAATGAGTATAGAGTTCAAATGTCTGAGTATACTTAGAAAGTAGTAGGATTGAAGTGTATTATAAAAAAATTTAAGGAAAAAGTAAAAAAAGATGGAAAATAATCCATTCAAGAATAATGTGAGTTTCTTACAATTCTTGGAGATTCCAGTCCAGAAGTTCTTCAGCTGCTTCAGATGCGTAATGTTCCAAGAGGCTATTGTTGCCATCATGTGAGAAAAGCAAAGCGATCCAATTCATATCCTCGAAGGGACAGTAATGTTCCTCAAATGTTGGAGTGGTAATTTGATGGGCAGTCAATCTTCGATGTTGTGAAAGGTCGCAAGTTGCAGGAGATCTTTTTTGGCTACGCAGAAATCCCATTGCGCTGCGATTCCTTTTTGCATTGCATTCGCCATTGATCCGCTGCCAGAACAATCACATTCATGGTTTTCAAGATACTTCATTACCTGATGGATATCTGGAGCGATTGTTGAGATGTTGGCAAGGCATACATCCATTCGCCAGTCGAATGGGCAAGTTTTGCAGTCAAACGATGGTTGTACGCTTATTGCATAAGTGTAGATAAATGTTATGTTGTAGCTAGCTCCGATAATAGATAGAGGCAGGCAGCTGAAAAGTTTTTCCGTTTTTTTACAGTTTTGATGTAGCTTGGCGTAGAGGCGTATTCTGTCGGACATAGTTGTTAGCATAGAGAGCATAGCCATTTCTAGAAGTAGAATTAGTAGTAGGATGGCCGCAAAGAGGGTGAGAATTATGTGCACTGTTCCTGTTATTCCAGAGATGATCGAAAGAATGTCTGAATGTAGTCTGGTATTAAAAGAAGAACAGTTTGAAAGCGTGTTAGAAGGCTGTAGGAGACCGTGTTAAAAAAGTGTGCCAGACCTTGAGTGTGACATGTGTTGAAAATTGTGTAACAATTCACAAAGGGTAATTGGCGGTTCGTATTTAAAAGGGAGTGTATTTTATTTGAAGCTCGTGGTATCTGCAGTCCATAGATTTCTTTTCCAGAAGTGAGGGAGACTTCTGTTCTGAACAAAGGTGCTTTTAGTTTGGTTTGTTTCTTGAAATGTGTTTTCAAACTAGGAATTGAAGGCCAAGTTGAAGTTTGGGAGTTAGTTTGTGTGGGTGGGAATAGATATTGCCACAGGAAGTTACTGCGTTTGAAACAGTAAGGACATGCGGTATGCCAGCTCATATTCCGCAGGAGTGTATGATATTGAGAAGCAGATAACTGTCGTTAGTAAGCTGTGTGAATGTTGGTGTGATTGTGGGAGTTGGCATCCTTTTAAGAAAGGACGCAAGATTGGTGGCTGTAAGCTTAGAAGCGTCGTGTAATTGGACATTCTTGGATAGTAATGAATGACTGCCATTGTGGTTGCACTATTCACCTGTGAGAAAAACTTTTGTATGCTCTTTAAGACAGCGATATGTAAATGGAATAAGCCACTGCTCGTGAATATACGTGCTACCTTATATAATGACATTCAACATGACAAACAACATGTGCACGTAGCAGACTCAATGACACTACATACTGTGGAAACCGTGGCTAGCCATGTATACAAACTAAACATGGCATGGCACTTCTGCCTCACTATGCAGAATGCGGGGAGAGATGAGAGCAAAGTATGTGCGAAGGTGGCAAGTAATTCTCGATTATAAAAGTATACAATGCAAAGTCTTGAGGGGATGTGCCGGACAGACTTGAGTATGCAGAGCACAGACATGTACATGTCAACATACACTGATGGTCTATTGAGTGAAGTGAACAGTGGACGCAACCATGATAGTACAGTCAGTAGGGAAGATTACGGAATGGTAGCGTGTACGTGCCTCCGCCCCCCCCAAATGTTTAGGGAAGTGGGCTGGCTCGCCGTACGCAAGGCTAGCGTAGGGGTATGAATAAAAGGCATGTTTCTCGGGGTGTGGTTCTCTTCCGGATTGGCGAACGTGTCTGCCAGGTCTGCGCAGCTTACACCCCCATGCGGCTGACGCTGTCAGCGAAGGTGGGTGCGTGAATGATGCTCTCAGCCTGCTGGTACTCAGAAACCGTCATGGCCGCTGTGACGCATATATGCCCCACAGTTCACCTTTCGACACAGCTGTATGTTAAAGAGGGCCGACCACGTGCCGGCGGAAGGTCCTGGGCCGATGTCTGCGAGCTCGGAAGGCTCCTGAGATTAATGCTAGCTACCACGACACAGGCACACAGAGCCCAGCCTGAGGCCCAGGAGCGTGGAGTGCTCTGTATAATAGTAACACAGTAGTCCGACAGGTACCGACAGTGGAACGGTGTTTTGATACCATAGTGGAAGATGTTAGAACTGTATCTGAGAGTGGAGATGAAGGTACTCCCTTCGACCAGCTGCAACCAACTCTGGGTCCCAACAGTGGAACGGTGTCTTGATCCCATAATGGATGATATCCGATAATACCTGCTGCTTGCTTTTCACAGAACTCCCTCCGTTGAGGTGCATCACACTCTGTGCTTCCGTAGCTAACTGCTGTACAGGATTATTGGGCTTTGTTGACTGTAGTTGCTGGACTATAGCAGGTCTGAACAATGAAACGGGGTCTTGATTCTGTGATTGAGGATGTCAGAAGTTAAAGTCTGTGATGATTCGGTGTGCCCCCTCCGATCAGGTGCAACCAACTCTAGGTCCGAACAGTGGAACGGTGTCTTGATCCCACAATGGATGATGTTAGAACTGCATCTGCGAGTGGAGATGGAGGTACTCCCTTTGACCAGCTGCAACCAACTCTAGGTTGCAACAGTGGAACGTTGTCTTGATTCCACAATTGAAGATGTCCGATATTACATTCTGCCTAATTTTTACAGAACTCCTTCCGTTGAGGTGGATTAAACTCTGTGCTTCTGTAGTTCTGTAGTTAACTGCTGCACATGATTATTAGGCATGGTTTATTGCAGTTGCTGGAGTACACAGCGGTACAGCAGGTTCGAACAGTGAAGCGAGTTCTTAATTCTATGATTGAGGATATCAGAAGTTAAAGTGTGTGATGATTTTTGTGTATAGCTTCTGATGAGGCGCAACCAGCTCTAGGTACCAACAGTGGAATGGTGTCTTGATCACACAATGGACGATGTCCGATATTACCTTTTGCTGGTTTTTCACAGAACTCCGTCTGTTGAGGTGCATCAGATTCTGTGCTTCTGTAGTTAAGTGCTGCACATGGTTATTGGGCTTAGTTGACTGGTATTGCTAGAATACACCGCGGTAGAGCAGGTCCAAACAGTGAAATGGGGTCTTAATTATATGATTGAGGATGTTAGAAGTTACAGTTTGTGATGATTTCTGTGTACCCCCTCCGATGAGGTGCAAGCAACTCTGGGTCCCCACAATGAATGATGTTAGAGCTGTATCTGAGAGTGGAGATGGAGGTATTCCCTTCTACCAGCTGCAACCAACTCTAGGTTCCAAAAGTAGAATTGTGTGTTGACTCCACAATGGACGATATTAGAACTGCATTTGAGAGTGGAGATGAAGGTACTCTCTTCGAACAGGTTCATCCAACTTTAGGTCCCAACTGTGGAATGGTGTGTTGATCCCACAATGGATGATGTCCGATATTTCCTGCTGCTTGCTTTTTTCAGAAGTTCGTGTGTTGAGGTGCATCACAGTCTGTGATTCCATAGCTAACTGCTGCACATGATTATTGGGCTTGGTTGACAGTAGTCCGTGGAGTATACTGTGGTACAGCAGGTGCAAACAGTGAAATGGGGTCTTGATTCTTTGATTGAGGATGTCATAAGTTAAAGTCTGTGATGATTTTTGTGTACCCCCTCTGATCAGATGCAACCAACTCCGTGCTTCCGAATCCAACGGTATGTGGCTGTGAGTTGTGAATGACCACTGGATTTGGTGTAGACTGCAGTTCGCAGGGTTCACAATTTAGATTGCGTGGTGATTGTTTAATTACAGAATCCAGTGGTTAAGTAATTAGAACGTCTATTGAAGCATACACAATATTGTTTTAGTATACTTGCTTCAAGAAGTTTTGTTATGTCAGTTATAGGTATAGTGAAATGACCAAATTTATCTTGGAAGTCCAAAGGAACAGTGAATAGTGAATAGTGTAGACTGTGGAGAGATGAAATCCCAATTTGTATTGTTTTGATTTATTCATTGTAGAGTTCTCTGTAATTTATGTTGTTTTATTTTGTAAAGAGGGAGTGAGGAAAAGTATTGATGGTTGTGTGTGTGAGTACTGAATTTAATTAACAATGCAGACAGTAGTGTTCACAATTCAGATCGAGTTGCTATTGTAGATGATGCAGTCCTGGAAGAGAAGAGATTGCTCTGTCTGCACCACTCATACGCATCATTGCAGGCTCCGCACACGTTTTCTTTGCTTCGTGTATTGCAAACTGTAGAGCTCAAGTCAATGCTACGTGACTGTGGGCCCTTGCTGAACGCTCTCTCTGGCCTATACTGAAGACTTCAGTGTTCACATTTGACATTGAGTCGGTATTGTAGATGATGCAGTCCTGTAGGAAAAGACATTGCTCCAGTGTGCTCTGCCTGCACTACTCATACGCATCATTGCTGGCTCTGCACACGTTTTTTTTGCTTCGTGTATTGCAAACCGTAGAGCTCAAGTCAATGCCACGTGGCTGTGGGCCCTTGCTGGACGCTCTCTCTGGCCTATACTGCAGACTTCAGTTTCCACATTTGACATTGAGTCAGTATTATAGATGATGCAGTCCTGTAGGAAAAGACATTGCTCCGGTGCGCTCTGTCTGCACCACTGATATGCATCATTGCAGGATCTGCACACGTTTTTTTTCTTCGTTTCTTTGTGTATTGCAAACTGTAGAGCTCAAGTGAATGCCAAGTGGCTGTGGGCTCTTGCTGACTGCTCTCTCTGGCCTGCACTGTAGACACCAGTGTTCACAATTCAGATTGAGTCTCTATTGTAGATTAGGTAGTTCTGTAGGAAAAGACATTACTCCAGTGTGCTCTGTGCAGCACTCATACGCATCATTGTAGGCTCTGTACACGTTTTTTTTGCCTCGTGTATTGCAAACTGTAGAGGTCAAGTCAATGCCACGTGGCTGTGGGCCCTTGCTGAACGCTCTCTCTGGCCTATACTGCAGACTTCTGTGTCCACATTTGACATTGAGTCGGTATTGTAGATGATGCAGTCCTGTGGGAAAAGATATTGCTCCAGTGCGCTCTGTCTGCACCACTCATATGCATCATTGCAGGCTCTGCACACTCTTTTTTGTTGCTTTGCTGATGACAAACTGGGTAGGTGAAGTCACTTTACGTATCTGTGAGTCCTTTGTGACCACTCTCTATGGCCTACACTGCAGACAGCAGTGTTCATAATCAGATTGAGTCGGTATTGGAGATGATGCAGTGTTGATGGCAACAAATATTGCTCCTAGTACGGCCTGTCTACAGCATGCATTATCGGTGGCTGTGTACATGCTGAATGCTTTTGATGTGGTTATGTGAGTGCACTAGAACTGATGTAGCGTTTATGATATAATCTTTTTGTGTATTATTTCAGATCTATTGATTGTGTGTCAGTATACCACAAGTTGTTGTTCTTGTACGATGGAATTATTTCTGTATTATTTCACATCTACTGTCCCTACCTCACTGCAGCATAAATGATTGATTCTTTTAATATTGAATCTATGTGTGTGATCCAATGATTACTGTTGTAGTTGATGCTAGCAGCAACCATTGTCTGAAGGCTGGTTTAGACTAACCGCACACACATCCAGCACAGACGTCACTGGATATGTCACCATGGTAATAAAAAGGAGTCGAGCATACGTGCCCGTATCCACTTCCACTATCTATCTGTGTCCGTGTGTTCATTATCTATGCATGGTACTGTCTCTGGGCCGTACTATATTACGTTGTGTTGTGGACAGCGTATGCAACCATGTTACCTGTCGTATTGGAGAAAATGTTGGTAATATAACTTTTAGATGCATGGCTATCACAGGTGGAAGGCTACTTTACAGAGTGAATATTGATGAAAATGATGGTTGCATGTTGTGTGTAGTGTAAGATATGTGTATTGCAAAAAGTTTTGAACAAAGCTCCCTAAGCAGAAGAGGTGTGTCTCATGAAATGCAGTACAGATATTGACTAAAATGGGTGGCGTTTTCGAACTGTTATAATGGGAAATGTTATGAACTATGATGCTTTTTTTTAATGGTTACATGGCAATCGCGCAGCCAGTGCGCAATGAGACCGCACCCGATGTGATTTTGAGAAAATATATTTATTATAATATAAGTTTATTAGAGTTAGAAATGTATAACTGTTTAAAATATTTTTAATTATCGCTTGCTCTCATATACACTTTAAAGTTTTTCAGATATAGTTTTGAGACAAAAAAAATGAGGGAATGGCATATGCGGCACAACATCGTGCATCTATGACGTAACACAGGGCGTGGCAGCGTGCATCATCCGTGATGTCATTTGAGATGTCACTGACCATATCATGAGTGATGTAATATGTGATGTCATCAGCAGTGCATTGCAGGCGCGCGAGTTATACTTAGCTCAACTAACTATAACAGGCGAATTTCTCTGGGTTTATATGAGTCAAATGTCCAACTAACTATAACGTCCCTGAAACCTATGGTTTTTTCAGTGAATTTCTAAGGTTTTTTAAATGCTAATTCCTAACTATAACGTCTGTAAAACCTATGTTTTTTTCAGTGAATATATATATATATGTAGAGAGAGAGAGAGAGAGAGACAGAGAGAGACAGAGAGAAGAGAGACAGAGAGAATTGTAAAAGTTACTTCAATATACTTTTTCGTTTTGAAATATTTAAATACATAGTATTTGTAATTATAACTGATTATTACTAGTCACTTTTAAATTTTAAATAATTGAGTTTTTTAAATGTTATGTTAATTAGGTTTTGGGTTTATTTTAAAGTACATATATTAATTTTATTAGTAAGTTATAAACTTGTATATATTTCCTTAATATAAGTATTTTTTTAGTGTAATAATATTGTTTTTAACTTAAGATAATTTAGTCTGTAATAGTTACAAGTCAACATACTTTGCTATTTTCTCACAATAGTGTGTGTCTTGTATTTTTTTTGTTCATGATATTTTTGACTATTCATGCATTTAAAGTTGATATTCATGTTCTCAGCATGTTTGCCGATATCTGTGTCACCACTGTTTTTGTCATATTATTTTGCATCCTTCACAGGAATGTCCAGAAAGGAACCAAATAAAATAATGTTAAAAAACGGACTCGTTGTTAAGGTGCACAGCCTCCTCATAACAAGCATTGGCATAGCCAATAGGTCTCGCCTTTGGGACATTATAAGTGTTTAGCCATGCAACAGTTGATGTTGCACCAAGGATATTGTGCTGCACAATTAAATACTTATAAGGTCCCAAAGGCGAGACCTATTGGCTATGCCAATGCTTGTTTTCTTTTGTGCATGGCCTGCGGTTGATATTGGAAACCAGCTTCTCGTGGTGACAGCTTTGTAAAGGAATACAGGAGGCGGCTTGCCGGGCCCTTCAATGGCCCTTCAATGCAGGATGTTTGTTTCTTTGCAGACAATGAGTGTGGAGGAGCGCTCATTACAATACTGAACAGTAAAAAATAGCATAAACATGTATGTGGATGTTCGAGTTCACAGTTTAAACCACGCGGTGTTTGCTGAGACAGCATCACATGATGATCCTATCATTTGTATGTAGTGTTTAATGTTATTGTTAACGTTGGTCTGTTTCAGAACGCCCAGTTTTCCATCTCTCTCTCTGCTTTACGTTTCACAGGGAGGGGATGTGATTTGCCTAGAAACACAACTTCAATAATGTGCGGGCCTAGGATTAGAAATCGGTTTTCAGAATCAATAATCAAATAGGTAGGCAGACAGTAGACCACTCTTCTTCACACCATGAACGGCAGAAATCCCACAATAAGCGACCACAAGGCCGGTGCAGTGATGTTTGCCGAGTAATAACAGTCCCACACAAAACCCTGTGAATGTCGTTCATAGTGTTGACTCAAAGGCTGCACCTGTTGAAGCTGATGGTGTGCTCTTGCAGCCATCTTTAATGGTGTGGATCTACGGGACTCCACCGCATATCCATTAACCTCCCAACAGTCTTGTGAAGTGATGTCAGCGGTTGGCTGCTATGGTGAAGTATTTAGTATTTCTCATTTTGTAAGTCCAGCATTTGCTTGGGCGGGTGACGCAAAATACTACCTTTCAAAAGGCACATCAGCGAAGTTCCCAGGCATCTCTGTTGAAAAGCATTCCACCACATGCCCTGACAATCCATCTTCAGTGAAAGGAAATAAAAACAAGCGCGCGCAGTAAAAAAAAAAGAGTTTGGCGAGAGGCAGCAGGGGGAAACACTGTTTGGCTCCTCTGGAGAGCTGTAATGAAAGTGAAATGTCAGGTCATCCGGTGACCCTGTACCTTGAACTTTACTAACAACTTAATGAAAGCAGAACTTCACAGTATCGGCCGGTATTAACAGATTACTGAAGACTGAAGTGAGAAATGTAAGGACTATGTCTCCCACAATGCTTTTTCCCGCGCACTATCGTCTTGAGTTGTGCTGCTTTGTTTGTGGCCACAGTCTGTGACATATAAATATATCATGCTATTGAGGGGTTCTGGTATCACAAAGAGGTATAATAGCAATACAATATTTGTCAACCACTAACAGTATGGTCTCATGACTTACAGTTCATTTCATATTCATCAGTGGCTTGGAATCTTGTGTGATAAAGTGGCACTTATCCAGTAAAGTTCAGATAGTCTTTCAGAAGCCCTGGTTTATGGAGAAAGGTTACGTAACCACAAGTTAAAGAGAAAGATGTGGTTGTGTGGCAAAGTTTCAGACTGCACAAGTAGCAAACCAGAGTTCAAATCTCGCCTCCCCCACTGGACTACATGTGCCATCCTGAGCAAAGACTTTTAACCAGCACCACTGGATTTATGTATGCAGCAGGATTGGACCAAATTATGCGATATTTAACAAAAGAATACGGAAAGAAAAGGCAAATCATGAAACATATTGTGGCACATTTTGTGACCTGAAATGTGACGTGAGTTGCTAAAAACAATTAAAAAAACAAGCGCGTGCAGTAAAAAAAAAAGTTTGGTGAGAGGCAGCAGGGGGGAGGGGACATGGGAGGGGGCCTGCACCTGTTTCCCTTGCGGGAACGAGCAGGTGCACCATATGTTTGCAAGTTAATTACAAACATATGGTGCCAAAGCTCGCTCCCGCAAGGGAATCGCCAAACGTGCACGCGTTGCCATTCAAAGCAATGCAACTCGTGCACGTTTTTGCCTACAAAGCTGGAGCGATTACTAGAGGTCTTTTTCCTTATCAGGGCATGCGCGACACGTAGGCGAGACCTAAAAAGCAACTTTACTTTGCCACTAGCTGCCCTCATTCTCAGTGATCTCATCTTTACAACTAAAACAACACCATCAAGTTCTGAATCTCAGAGTTTCACCATTGTCAAAATTGTCTTATATAACTCGAACGATAAACACAAAGACAACAATTGAATCTGAATTCTGAGATGCATTAACCCAGACCATTATGGGAAAAAAGACATCCAAAGTGTTAATAAAATATTCACTCTTTCACAGGTACTTGGATCGAATTCATAATTTTACTTTGCCCTCTCTATTTTCCGCACTGTTGTGGGTATTTTCCCTCCAGTATAACACATTTTCTAGTTCAGAATAGTTTATTAATTTTGTAGATAACATATAGACAGTACAAAAATTGGTACAATAAAAGTACCAAATAAGAACATGAAGATTATCATCATCTGTAACATTATAACAGGTACATTATAATATAAAATCTTATAATATCTATTACAAAAAATGAAAAGGGACAGGAAAGAAACAATTATGCAAATGATATTAATAGTTATAAGATAGAACTACTAATAAATAGAATCCTTACAAAATTATCTATACCAAACTTAACTAATAGAAAATACCATTTAAATAGATAAATAAATATAAATAGGTTTCCAGAATGAATGAAAATAATTACAATTGTGATTAACACCATTCAAGGATAAATGAGCTCCTCTTCTAGTAAAAATAACCGATTACCACCAAACATGAACAGATAGTAATCGTCTTTCCAACACGAGGTAATGGATTTTAAGGCTGCTGAAAATAATAAATTAAAAAGCTTACCTTCTAAGTCAAGTAACTTATGAGAAAGAACAACAGATTTACAAATTACCAGTTTGAACGATAAATCATCATGAATATTAAATATTTATTTATGACATCCCAGACTTCAGTCCATAATTTAAAAATAGAAGGACAATCAAAAATCATATGTTTTAACGAACCAGTATGTAAATTGCAATGCCAACAAGTTGAAGTCGTGAGAAGATTAGCTTTAAATCATTTCAGTGGGGACCATAAACAATTATATAAAATATATGAGTTTGTTTGATAAAGTGAAACAGGTAACCATCCTGAAATGCTATTAAGCCAAATAGTTTTCCAGTTTTCGTAAGATAAAGATAAAGAAAGCTCATTATTCCAAAATGTCATTAGCGTATTCAAATTGTTACCTTTAAATGTAATCATTTTTTTTACAATAGTGAAACAGCATGAGGCAAAATAGAAAGCGTTTGAATATAAATTGATAAATCTGATTTAGCACTAGAAGGAATAAAATCAGGAAATGAGTCTAAAATAGAATTACATAACAATTCATATTTGGGTAAATCTGAGGAAGGTAAATTACATTTCACTTGTAAAACATCAAAAGAAATGAAAGCATTGTTATCATAAATATGTTTTAGGCAAAAAATACCAGCCTTAATCCAAGAATGCCAATATCGAACATTTTTAGTAAGTTTTATGCTTGAGTTATACCATAACTACATATCTTCAGTAATGGACATAGGTGGTTGAAAATTTACATCAAAATCGTATAAAATGAACTTAGTGGGTTTCACAATGACAGATTTATTAAAAAATATTGATTTATTGGACATTGTTAACAAAGAAGTTAAGGGAAACGGATTTATTAAACTCTTTTCTATAGAAAGCCATATAGGAGGATTAATCAAATGAGAATGATTAAACCAAAGAGAACTTTGTTTTAATATAAAAGCTTTGTAGTAACCAAGAAACTCTGGTATATCAAATCCTCCATTACATTTAGGCAATTTTAACTTTGAGTAACTAACACGAGGTGCCTTATTGCTCCAAAGAAACTTAGTAAGAAGTCGGTCTATATCTTTATAAAACTTCATGGGAAATTGAGTAGGGATCATGGCGAGGGAGTGGGAAATTTTTGGTGCTAAGGTCATCTTTATAGATTCCAATTTACCCCACCACGAAAGGTGAAGTGGGGACCATTTAGATATTTTATCCTTGATATAACTTAAAATAGACTCACAATTTATTGATATTGTAGTTTTTATGGAAGATGAAAATAAAATACCTAGGTATTTAAGCTTTACCCTTTGCCAAATTATATCTTTCATGGGTAACATATCTGAGTTGCAAAGAATATTAATAGGAAAGAACTCTGTTTTATTAGTATTTAACTTGTAACCAGAAAGCATGGAATAAGATGAAATAATCTCAAATAATGGAGGGAGTGATGAAATAGGTTTACTAATAAATAAAAGTACATCATCTGCATATGCTAACGTTTTAACATTAACCCCTTTAATATTAATACCATTGACATCGTTACAGTTTCGAATTGAAACAAGTAAAGGTTCAATTACAAGAAGAAAAAGGAGCAGGGAAAGGGGACAACCTTTGAAAAGGGAAAACTGGTTTGAGGTTTGGCCATTAATAAACAAGCGAGCAGAAGGACTAGAGTACAGAGCAGAAATCATACGAATAAATATGTCACCAAAATTAAATGCAAATAAAGTACGAAACAAAAACTGCCAATGAACTTTATCGAAGGCTTTTTCAGCATCTAATGCTAACACTCCTACTGGTATAAGTAAATTGGACCCTTGTTCTATAACATGCAATAATGCTCTGGTATTATTAGCCGAACATCTATTCTTCATAAACCCAGATTGAGCTGGATGAATGATACAATCTAAAACCGAGGTCAATCTAGTAGCAAGTATTTTAGCATAGAGCTTACAATCTTGATTTAATAAAGAAATGGGACGGTAATTTGAAACAAGTGAAGGGTCCTTATTAGGTTTAGGTAATACAACAATTAACGCTTCAGTAAAAGAACCAGTAATAGTGACTGTGGAACTAAAAAAGTAAATAATAGAAATAAATGAGAAATAAGTTGTGATTGGAATTCCTTGTAAAATTCTGCTGGAATGCCATCAGGTCCTGGGGATTTTTTTGGTTTAAGAGATTTAATAGCTAATCAAATTTCATCTTCAGTGATGGGCAGATCCAGTTTACTTTTAGTTAAAGGGGACATTTTGGGTAATCCACATGTAGATAAAAAGGTATCAATTAAAGAAGAATCATCAAAATTAGGTTTAATTATATAGAGTAGTGTAAAAATTTAGGAATTCATTAACAATTTCGTGTTGTGAGATGGCAATTGGGACCATGAATGGAATTTATTAGGGATTTATCTTTTTTAATACATAGATAATTAGCAAAAAGCCGTCCCGATCTATTAGCATTGAAACAAAATTTGGCTTTAGATTTGGAGAGTTGAATACTAGCTCTTTTGCTAAGAATGGAATTAAATTCATATATAAGTTTTTGTAATTTCAACCTGTACTGTGGATCATTAGAAGTAATAAACAGCCTTTCAAATTTTGCAATTTGTTTCTCTAGTTCTTTAATTTGTAAATTAAATTTTTTATTTTCATGTGCCATGAGAGAAATGGAGGTACCGCTAATATAAGCTTTAAAAGCGTCCCATCTATTCACCATGGATGTAGAACCATTTGGATTATGATGAAAATAATCCTGAATAGCATCTAATACTTTCAATTTATTTTGTTCATTTAGAACAATATCAGCATTTATTCTCCATTTAGATTGTGATTTAAAATTAGTGTTAAACTGCAAAACAAAAGATATTAACGCATGATCCGATATATCAATATTACCAATGGTAAGATTAACCACAGAATTAATTAATTGTCTAGAAATTAGCAAATAATCAAGTCTCGAGTGTGAATTATGTGGATTAGAGAAAAAGGTTAAAAAAAAATCCGTGGGAAAATGAAGTCTCCAAATATCAACCAATTTTGTAGTTTTAAGGAAAGTTTTGAAAGTAAAAAAAGCTTTTGGAGGGCGAAATTTAGTGAGAGATGCATCCAATAGTGGGTCAGAAATAAGGTTGAAATCACCACCCACTATGACAGGAACATTACCTAACTTGAGTACTTCAGTATTTAAATTAGACCAAAACAGAGGATCATCAGCAGTTGGGCCATAACCATTAATTAAAAACAAAACAGAATCATACATTTTAATTTTAACTATAACTTATCTACCTTCTAAATCCGATAATTTACTTAAAATTTGACAATGTAATCTTTTACCAAAAATAATAGCGACACCATTTTTCCTACCCTTGGCCGGAGAGGAGACAAGAGTATCAACCCACTTTTTTCATGTAGTCTAATATTTTATCTTCTATATGGGTTTCCTGAATAAAACAAATATCCGCTTTACAACTTCCTAAATAATCTAAAATCTTTGTACGTTTTACCGGATGTCTCAAACCTTTGACATTTAAAGAGGTTATTTTAACATTCTGAACATTTGCCATAATAAGATAGAGAGAAAAAATAAAGAGCTAAGAAGAGGAGAAAAAACTGAAGAAAAGTGTAAAAAATCAGTAGCTCTAGAATATTGAGTAAGGAAAGGAGGGAAAAGAAAAAAGACAAATAAACATAAAAAAAGACGACCACAAATAAACACTAATGACAAAATTGAAACACACATACGCTTTACAAGCATGACCAACCATTGGAGCCCACCTTGAAGGAAACATTGAAATTAATTAGAAATACATATTAATAAAATATTCAAGTAGCAGAATCATGCATATCCATAGAATGCTGTGAGTGTTGTTCTAAGAATAGCTTTAGATCTTCTGGACGTTGAAAGGACTTTGAAAGGCTATCTTTCCAAATTCGCATTGTTGAGGGATCAAATAGGCCATATTTAAAATCAAGGCTTCTCAATTGAGGACGCATGTCAGAAAATTCCTTGCAACACTTAACAGTCTCTTTAGCAAAGTCTTGGTGAATGAAGATCTTATTGCCATTAACCATTAAGGATGGAATTTCTCGTGCTGCTTTTCGTATCATGACCAAATGATGGTGGCGCAAAACCTTAAAAATCATTTGTCTTGGCTTAGTGTGACGAGGGTTACGATGTGATGGAATCCTATGCGCTTTATCAATTTCAAAGGTCTCCGTGAATTTAATGTTTAACAGACCAGGTGACAAATTTTCCAGATATAATCTACAATTAGCGCCTTCAACATTCTTAGGTAGATTAAAAATACGCAAATTGTATTGTCTATTACGATTTCCCATGCCCAGGAGAAGAGTAGACATAGGCGCAATTTTTTCCACAAGTGGTGTGAAAGCATCAAGTTTAACTTTGTTATCTTGTATTTTAATAGAATTATCTGAAACTTTCAACGACATGCTAGCCATATCCTTACGTAGGCTTTTAATCTCTGACGCAATAGTATCAGTGCTGGCACGCAATGCATGAAGCTCATCAAGAATTAATGTCAATGAGGGTTCACTAGAGTCCCCCACTTTAGATTTTGCAGGAGGCGGAGAAATTTGCTGTTTCTTTTTATTATTAGGATTCTGTGTGTTTTTATTCTCCATTTTCGTAAAATAAAGAATGTGAAGCAATAAATTTGAAGAATAAAGAAGTATTGTGTAAACAGAACCAGATGCTGCAATAATAAAGCAGGTGCAGCAGCTAATTTAGGCTGTGGGCGTAGTAAGGCCAAAGCCAGGCCCTTTCCTAAACACTGGTTCTGCCCACCTGACAGGAACTCTGGGCAGTACTCCGAGGCAGAGACAGAGGAAGAACCAGGAGGAAGAAAAGTACCTTAAACGACGTCCTAATCGCCAAAAAAATGACACCACAGCAACAAGTAGGTCTTCAGAACATTATATGCATTGTTTCCAGCTCTTTCTGACTGAAATATGCAAATTCATAGATTAAAAGTGAGCTCCTTCGTCTCGGGGCTCACATAGCGGCGGCCATCTTGACTTCGCGAGCTCGCGCGTCTCAATAACACATTTTAATCCAGTTTTATTACTCTCTTTCTAAGGTATCCTCTTATGCTAATCCTAGAGTTCTTTTAGATCCCTACTGTACCTTTTCATATGTTTTTAATACATGTTGTTACAAGAATTTTGATATGAAACCACCTGACAATTGTTGGTATAAAAATCGGTTTCAAAACAGATCTAGATTAAAACATGCTAATTGCGTCACTGGTATCAGCTGCACTTTGCAGCTTTATCACCCCTCCCAAAATGACTGAGATAGAAGAGAGTACGGGCCTGACTTAGAGGAAGGCGGTAACATGCAAAGCTTCGAAAAGAAAAGTAAGGTAAAGGAAATTCCTACGAAATATATTCTCAAACATTTGAAGGCTACAAAATATGCAAATATTTGAGTGTAATACATTAATTATAGTTTAGCACTCAATTCTATGATAAAATGATGGGAAACATTTTTATCAAGTGCCTAATGCTGCCCCATGGATGATAAGACTACATTTACCCATAAAACATCATTTTAAAAACTCTGTCCTCTTATAGAACACACATGCAGTCAAGACAGCAGACAATTAAATTGCAAATACCAGTGATTTTATATGCCAAATTGATATAAACTGCACTCAATTCTCGCTAGTGATTACTTATAGCGCTTGGATACCAATGCAGATTTTTATTTTTTTCTCAAGTTTATCATGGAAAATGGGACACGTTTTCCAAATAAAATTGTCATTTGTGATTATCTTTTAATGCTGCCACAGAAGCAATCACAAAACCTTAATATTATTATGATTGTAATTAGATATGTGCAGTACACAAGGCATTTTGTTATGAGTGGGGAAAAGTAACATTGTGCAGTCCCAAGTTATTATCGAACTGAGCTTTTGAAAAACTGACAGAGAAAGAGATGTTTGGATGCTGATGTGTAGGATAAATACTGCAAATTCACAGTTCTACTGTTATAATTTAGATATGTTAGTACATGTATGGATAATATAATTTCATGTTAAACAAGTAGTAGAGTAACAAGAAACCCAGGTATCGTAAACAAAGGAAAATACCTTCATGTTTAGTCTCTGTCTATCTTTCTGTTAAGCATGTATGTGCTATTTAAATTACTAAGGATCTTCAATACTTTGTAAAATCACACACATTTATATTTTTTAATTTAGATCTATTTGTGCATGTTTTTGAAGCACTCCTTCTATTCATCTCAATGGCTGTCTCTCTAATAGACTGTCCATCTGTTTGTCCACGTCCATTTGTCCGCCTGTCTGTCCATACTTCTGTCTGTCGGCCTATTTGTCCATCTGATTAGCTCTCTGCCTGACTCTCTAGACTGGCAATGATAACAGATGCAGATATAGGCACACAATATGGCACTTACATCTAGAACCCAGCACATCACAATAGTTTGTGTCCATGTTCAGGAAGAAATTCGCTACATATCATGTTGTATCTCCAAATTAACCTGGCTGTGAAGTGGCCCTTTCTGCAGGGTTGCCCCAAACATTTTGCCTTCCTCCTCCTCTTTTTTGACATTCTTTTGTTGGCTTTAGGACTCTGAGCACTTTATCACTGCTGACCAGTGCTAAAGTGCATATGCTTCTTCACCAAACATGTGTGTAATTGGTGTATACATGATTGACATATTTAAATTACTTTTATGTCCCAGTAAAGTGGTACACCATAAACCCAGGGTCTGTAAATGTAATGTTACTATTGGGCTTGTAGCACTGATTGTTCTACCCCCACAAGTAGCCTTTCAAATCTGTCTCAGGCCTGCCATTGCAGTGCCTGCGTGTGCAGTTTACTGCCACTTCGACTTGCCATTTAAAACTACATTCCCAAGTCTTAAACTCCCTTTTTACTACATATAAGTCACCCCTGAGGTAGGCCCTAGGTAGCCTAAGGGCAGGGTGCTATGTAAGTACAAGGTAGGACATGTACTTTTATGTTTTGCATGTCCTAGTAGTGACAAACGGCTAAATTAATTTTATACTAATGTGAGGCCTACTCCTTCCATAAATTAGCATTGGGAATTCCCTTATATACTTTTAAGTGGTAATTCCTGATCAGAAAGGAGTAGATCCTTCATGTTTTATATCTTTGGAATGGTAATGATAAATCCTCCTTGCTGGTGAAGTTGGATTTATCATTACTGTTTTGGAAATACCACTTTTAGAAAGTGGGCATTTCTCTACACTTACTGCTCTGAATGTCTGACAGCCTGTCTACAATTCACGTCTGAGGTGGGTGACAACTAAACCTTCTGCATTCCCACTAGATAGCCACAAGGATAGGTGTGTCTGAGAATCCATCTACATACATCTGCATTCTAATGGCCTTACCTCAGCAAGAAGGAAGGTAGGGGCTAACACTTAATTTGAATAGGCAGTGTCCTGTTCCCACATAAATGACTGATTAGCCCTCACAGATAGCCTGGCAGGCAGGATTGCATTGAAAGGGATACTTGTACACTTCAGGGAGCTGCTTTGAAGTCACCCCCACATCAAAGGCATTTTTGGTTTTAAGTACTGGTTCTTTGACTCCCTAAAATTAAACAAAACTGGGCTTGTAATAGAAGCTCTGCCAGAAGAACTGTCGTGCTGCGTAAAGGACTCAAGTGGATGATCTGGAAGACCTGCTTTTCTATTTGTTGCCCTGCAGCCTGCTGTTCTCTGACTCTGCTGAAGGAAAGCTTGACTCTGACTTCAAATCCAAGGGCTTGTTGGCTTGCCTCCTGTTATTGAGAATCAAGGATATCAAAGTATTTACCCCTCCTGCGCCTGGCTCTCTGAAAGTGGCCCAGCTAATTGCAACACGGATTTTGATGGATCTCCTGTCTGCTTGTAGCAAAACCTGCGCATCGACCCGGTTGCAGAAGTAAAACCGGCACATCACCTCGGAACCAGTGCTTTGACTCCAGAGATCGACGCATTGGACAGCTTATTGACACTGGTGCAGCTTGGGGAGATCGATGCATCCCCTCGAGTGCATGGAAGAATCTGGCGCATCACTTGGCACCTCTCGACTCCGGCACCCATCTTCCGAACTTATGCATCCTGCGGGCCTTAACATCGACGCATCTTGCTGTTTGCGACCAGGATAGGTACTTTTTTATGTTTATATTTAAATCTCTTTTTATTGTTGCATAGTAAAGCAAAACAAGAGCATACCATCCGAGAGAACCTCCCTCTAATTTACAAAATGAAGATACAACTTTTAAGTCCTAATAAAGACAACACAAAAGGCGTTAAACATGCACCCAGCCACTCCTCCAATCCAAGTGCATCCCCCCACCCAATCCCAGTACCATCAACTATATGAGCAGTATTATCAGAAAGGTAATATGATAGATTTATAAATGTGCTACAATTTAAGTTGTCAGGTTCAGCTAAACGAAGCAGCCGTCGATTGCGCAGGCTTGTTAATTCTCCGAATTCCTTGGTCAGTAGGCCTATGAAAGGCTGCCAAGTTGTTTGGAAAGTTTCATCCCGTGCCGTCAATGATAGGGTGAGCTTTTCCATCCCAAGAACGTCCCATAAGCGTCTGACCCATGCCATGTGAGTCGGGTCAGTGGGAGAACCCCAGAGCGCCAAAGTGGTCTGATGCGCAGCCCCTAAAGCAATGCTGCTCTGACGCCCCCTATGGGAGGAGAGTGGGTTAGGGAGCCCTAGTAATGTGTATGCTGGGAATCTAGGGAGCTGAGTAGAGAAAATGAATGTCTAAATCATCCAGGACTGTGGACCAAAATGTTGCCAGTCCCGGGCAGTCCCAAAGAAGGTGTGTTAGCGTACCTTTAGCCCACACTGTCACCAACATACATCGCTACGAGCCGGGTTCCCCTTGTATAATCGCACCAGAGTTAGGGAAGAGTAAGAGGTGATTTTGACCTCTGTTTCAGTGCTTGTCATGTTATATGTAGTGTGCCGAGCTCGATGATAAATATCGCACCACTCCTTTGGAGCAAGAGAACGACTGACCTCAGACTACCAGCGCTTTTGCAATGGGGGATTTTCACCGCTCTGAGAGTGTTGAAGGAGGGCTATAGCTCTGAAATGAGGCATTTATCTGTGTCCTTATTCAAAAGCCACCGCTTGTATGGTGTAAGCGGCCTCTTCGCCCCAGGGCGGACCGACTGGTGTGTCACCCAGTGCCTAATCTGAAGGCATCTGAACCGTTCTGCCTCAGGAATGGAGTAGTTCGTCCATAGAGTGGCAACGGTCACTGGTCCCTCCTGATCGAAGAGGTGGCCTATCACTCTACAAGGTGACTCCCGCCATATCTGGAAGGAGACTCCCAAGCCTGGGGTGAAATCTGGATTATCAGCAAACAGGGTCAAGGGGGAGGGCAAAGAGGTTAGCATCCCCTTGCGAGTACATCCATCCCAGACTCGTAAAAGAGAGCCTGTTGTCGGAGAAATATACAGTCTGGGGGCTCTGTGTGACCGGAGTAAGAACGGCACTTTTGCTAGTGACGTGTTGGCCAGCGCCCTGTCCATAAACCACCTCCTCTTTTCTGATTTGTGTCTATACCATTCCACTAGATATCGAAGCTGGGTGGCCTGGAAGTATCTTATGAGGCAGGGGATCCCCAGTCCTCCCTCCTCTGGGGGGAGCCAACTTCATTCCTTGCTCATTCTTTGGTCGCTTACCAGCCCATACAAAGTGGCTTAATGCTGCCCGGATGGCCAAGACCGTGCAGCCGGTGGTGACAGCAGTAAGGTCTGAAAGAAAAAAAGGACTCAAGCAAAATGGTCATTTTCGTGGCCATGATGTAGCCCAGGAGGGAGAGTGGGTAGTATCTCCATCTATCTAGCTCGGTGCGGACACAGGTCAGTAGTGACCCATAGTTTAGGATTTTAGGATCTTCGTCTTTTTAACTGTCTTACATAACTGTACTCCCAGATAAGGAACAGAGTCCACAGCCCAGCATACTGGATGTGATTGCTTTAGAGCCTATAGCTCTGGAGAAGGAACAGTGAGGTTGATAGCCTGAGATTTATGAAGATTCATGCAGATCCCGGACACTGCCCTGAATCTCTCCATCTCCACCAGGAAGGGTGGTAAGCTGGGTCATCTAGCATGACCATGACATTGTCAGTGTATAGACTAATGTGGTGTTCTTCTCCCCCCAGGGGTACCCCACAAATGAGACTGTGTTTCCGGACCCATTGTGCAAATGGCTCCATGTACAGGGGGAACAATAGGGGGATAGCAGGCAGCCCTGCCTAGTGCCTCTACAAATAGAGAAGGTCTTAGAGCTTATCCCATTGACCCTCACAGATGCCTGTGGTGGCCAATAGCTGCTAAAGTCCCAGGATCGCTCACCAAACCCGAAATGCTCCAAAGTCGTACTAAGAAAAGGCCAGTGGACCCGATCGAAAGCCTTCTCGGCGTCCACTGAGAGCAACATCCTGGACCCTTGCCTTCGATGTGCCTTATCTATGATATGTAGTAATCTCTTATTGTTATCTGCACAGAGCCTTTGCGGGACGAATCCCACTTGGTCGGGATAGATAAGTTCCTGCATCAAAGGGGTGAGGCGGGCCGCCAAAATGCCAGTAAAGAGTTTCGAGTCTGCGTTAAGGAGTGATATAGGGCGGAAATTAGTACAACATTTGGGGTCTTTTCCAGGCTTGGGAATAACTGTGATGGTTGCTTCTAGCATGGAGGCTGGGAGGAACACGAGTCCACTATCAAATTGAAGAGTCGGTGAGAGTTGGGGCTAGTTCCTGGCAGAAAGCTCTATAGAATCTGGCGGAGAAGCCACCGGGCCTGGAGACTTCAGTGGTTTCTGCCTCGAGATGGCCGAGATGACCTCATCCAGCCGGATGGGATCGTCTAGGGAAGACGCCTGGAGGTCAGTCAATTTGGTCACGGGGAGTCACAGGGATAGTCTCTGCTATGTCCTCAGGGGAGGTGGATTGTGACGAATAGAGTGTCACGTAGAAGTCCCTGAACCGGTCCGCTATAGAGGTGCTGTCAGTCAATTCCATCCCGTTCTCCATCAGAAGAGAGCAAACTGTGTTAGCTTGGCATTTGGCTCTTAGCTTAGTGGCCAAGAGTCTACCACTCTTGTTGCCGTCAAGTTAGTATGAGTGCTTAAGGTGTAACAGAGCAAATTCCGCCTGGTCTAGGTCCAATCCGGCTAGTTGCTTACGGGTGGCATCTAACTGATGCCACACCCTGGAGGCCCCTGTTCGGTGATGAATTCCCTCTAGCTTGCTGACCCTTTCCTGAATCTCTGCTCTTTTGAGTTTCCTCTGCCTGTTTTCGGTTGCAGAAAGGGATGTAAGCCTCCCCCTGATTACTGCCTTTAGCGCGCCCCTTACTATTGAGAGTGGGACCTCTGCATTGTCATTGGTTTCGAGGTAGTCAGTGATGACTTTCTTAATCTTTTCCTGTGGTTCGGGTTTCCGTAATAAGGTCTCTCTTAAGCTCCACTGTTGCCATACTGATAGTTGTAGATGGGACTGTATTTCTAGAACTAGGGCTGAGTGGGCAGAGAGGGATCTCAGCTCTATCTCGACCATACGGAGGAGCTGATACAGCTCCTGGGAACCCAAAAAATAATCTATTTGAGCGTAAGACTTGTGGGCGTGAGAGTAGAATGTGAAATCTCTAAGGTTGGGTGAGTAGTCCTCCATAAATCTATCAGCCCGGCTTCTTTCACCAATGCAGTGCCCTCTCTCGAAAGGGATCCCGACCCTCCCTCCCTGTGTGCAGAGCGGTCAATATTGTTGTCTAGGACTATATTGAAGTTGCCCCCTATCAGGACTAAACGGTCCTGCGAGGTGAGTGTCTCTGCTAACGCCTCCCGAATAAAGTGTTTCTGTCTCCTTTTTGGTGCATACAGGGTGCCTAGTGTTAGTGTTTGTGTGCCAAGCTGTATTTGGTAAACCAGTAGGCAGCCCTTGAGCTCAGCTAGTTTAGGGCCAATAGTGTCCCTTAATGTGCGTGCAAATAAAATAGCTTACCCTCCTGCCTTGTGCCCCAAAGAGGAGAAACATTGCTGTGGGAAAGATCTAGATTTGAGTCACTGAGATTCCCCAGCCAAGAGATGAGTCTCTTATAGGAGGCAAATATCTGCTTCAGTGTGTTCAAAATCAGAGAAGATTGCTTTACGTTTGACGGGGTTATTCAGCCCTTTGACGTTCAGCGAAATAATCGTAAGTGTGTCGCCCATAGTCATACTAGAAATGTACGGGCTTGCTGTGCCAGAAGAACCTGCCCCCCCATCTAAGGAGGCTTGGGGAATGGTAACCTGGAGCATAGGTGATGACATCAGAACTACCCCTGCTTGCATAATGCATTGGTACTTTATAGACAAACATTCAAAAGAAAAATCCCCAAAAATAGAACTAAACACAGTTTTGAACAATGTCTCTAGGGGGAAGGGGGTCACCAAAAGAATCACCTCCCTTCATCGAGAAAAATTCCTGATGGGGTCCATCATGGCCAACAAGAATCACGGGGATCGCTCCCCCTCCCGTACCTGGATAGTATCTGTTATGTGCCCCAGAGGCTGATGGGGCAAGCTATGTTGATTCAACCCGTCCACCATGATGCTGCACCCCCAGTGAAACTCTCAAGGACTGCCTTTCTTTCTTGTGCCATGGCCTCTGGGTCTGGTTTCAAGGTCTTTTTGCCTCTCCGCCTACCTCGTTGCATTTCCCACCGGCTGGCCCCTGCCTTTGCCTCTACTGCACTCCCTGCCTGGGCTTCAGGTTGCTTGATCTGTAGCACGTCACATGCAGCACTTAGGGAGCGTATTTGGCGAGCCTTCCCCTTCCATTAAAAAATCAAGTGAAATGGGTGACCCCAGGCGTAGGATATCTCGTGGTTCCTGAGAAAGGAGGTCACCGGGCATGACTCTATCCTCTTCTGAAGTGTTATTGCGGACAGGTCTTGGAACAGTTGTAGCGAGTGACCTCTGAAAAGCGTTGTGTCTGAACCCCAAATGGAACCGAGGATACGCTCCTTCAAGGGGAAGCTGTGTACGCAGGCAAGTATATCCAGGGGTTGCATGTTTGAGGCTCTTGGAGGTCCCACACGGTGGACCCAATCCAAGCGTATTACAGACATGGGTGTATCCCCTAAGATCTGGGCAAAGAAGGCCTGGATAAATTCCTCCACATTTCCTGCCTCTCCCGAGGAGGGAGCATTCCGTATCCTGATGTTGTTGCATCTCAACCTATTCTCCAGATCCTCAGCATGGGCTTGGAGGTCAATTTGTCTGTCCGAGAGGCGTATTATTTCTTGGCTCAGTTACTCCAGCTCCTCATCCCTGGCTTCTAGCGTGACAACCCTGCCGCCTATGTCAGAGATTTCTCGCCTGACTCCTTGTAGATCCCGGGCCAAGTCCCCTTTAATCAGTTGCAGGTCCTCCTTAAGCGATGAAAATAGAGACTCCAGATATGAGCGAGTAATAGCAGCCTCCCCTTCATTTTCACCCTCAGGGAGTGCAGGACCCGCTGAGGAGTCAGAGCGGTCCTGGGGTGGGAGCTTAACTAGCATGTCTTTTAGCGTGCAGTCTTTCCTAACCTGGCCTGTCGCCATCCTCCTTTCACTAGTTGTAGAAGCTGGGGTATCTGCAGGGGCCGGAGGGATGAGGCTTGGCTGCTCCAGCTATTTCATGTTGTCTTGCCCAGGCCAATCTCCCAAGGTCCGAGAGCCGTCAGCTAGGGAGGGTGCCTTCCTTTGAGGTGGGTCTCAGGGTGGCCCTTGATGCTGTGGCTGCCACAAGGGAAAGTTAGACCTGGTGTGTCAGCAGGGGTTTCCCAAAGCATTCTGGCTTCCAGGTCTAATGGCCACTTCGGTGCACCCCCTTGGATCGGCCTTCCATGCTTAAGCTGAGTCCTCCTTCGGTCTCTCTGTACTTCCCTTCCACTAGGACACTAATGCTGAGATGCCAACGTGCCCTACAGTTTTGGCCGCATTTCGAACCCCAAATCAGTGGCTTTTGTAAAGGTATCTCCAGCTCTAGGCCCGGCCCTGCTATGAGGCCTTATGCTCCTTAGGGAGGGAGAGGGTCTCCGAACTCCATTGCTCTTCTCATCCCCCAGGCTTGGTGCAATCCACTTACCGGCACCGCAAAAGGCTGGTCGAGGGCCTTTCACCGCTACACATGCTTGGGTGATTGAGCACTGCCACTGGAGGAATGATTGCTACTGAGAGGAACACTTATAATCTGGATGGGGCCACCAGGGGTGGTGTGGGGCGCCCACAGGCCATGTGTTGTGTCGATGGGGCCGGGACCGTCCCATCCCACTGCCTATGCCACCGCCGGAATTGCTTGTTCTGCCTCCCACAGAGACTGGGGTGTTGATGGGCTTACACCCGCTTGGGATGGGTCCAGGCTTCTTTTCAGCTCAAGGGGGAGGTGCTGACAATACCTCCAGGCCCCCCGATTTTTTCTTTATGTCCCCTTTCAGGACTGGCCAGATAGGCCTCCCCGCCCGCTGCACCCCTCAATTGCTCACCAAAGGTGGGTGGGCCCCGCAAGCACCGAGGCCTCTCCTCAGCTCGCCACGTCTCCCCGCCAGGGTCTCAATTGTGGGTGGCCCAGTGCGGGGGAGCCACCATCCGGCACCGTCTGAACCATTGGCGGGGCACCGCTTCTGCAGAAGGCTCAGGAGGTCCTCAACACCACGCTCTCTGCTGCCTCTGATACAGCGCTCACAGACTCACTGTGGGCCCGGCGCTCGCCTCATCGTGACGTCTGAGCTGCCACAACAACCCTCTCACTTAGTCCCCGGGACCATCTCAGGTCTTGTCAGCCAGGCAGCAGGTTGTCAGGGCCCTGTGATTGGTATCAGCCTTCTGTATAGTCTCGGGCACTGCTTAAGGTGTGCTTTGTTCGAGCCAAGAGTGAAGCCATCACAGAGCATGTCCGCTCAGTCTGTCATCTTGGCCACACCCCCCGTAAGGTACTTTTTTGACCAGGGCATGCATGGGTCCTGTAGCCGGCCAGCACTCCATCATGGTTGGCCAAATCTTTGACTTTGCCCCGGTCCATCGTGACCTAAAGAAACCTTTTTAGCTCTTCTTGCTTCTAAGCACTTTACTGCATTTATTCCTTTATAATTCAATGTCTTAACTTCTATACATTGGATTTTTGTCGTTTTGGTTTTGTTTTGTTCAGAGTATCAAAAACTATTTTTCTAAACCTGTGTGGTGAGTTTTTGTGGTGCATTCATTTTGTTGCTGTGTGTGTGTGTTGCACAAATACTTCACACATTGCCTCTTTAGATAAGCTTGACTGCTCTGTGCCAAGCTACCAGAGGGTGAGCAAAAGTTATCTTTTAGAATGCATCTAGCTTACCCTGACTGAGTGGTGGTTCCTGCCTGACCTGGGTTCATACCCAGAATCTCATTTCTAACAACCTGTCTTCCACTTCCTGTCTAGGGGTGTTATTTTCTTATAGGTAGAGGTTTCCTGAGATCCTCTCCAGATTTTTTTTTGGAATATTTTTTATATTGATTCAAGGATATGCTTTAGAATATTGTGAAGGTTGATTCACAACTGTGTTGGGAATATTTTGGCAGGTGATTTTACATTGTGTTTGGTTGCCTTTCAGTTATTTTATCTAGGTTCCTTAGTGGGACTTCATTATGATTGTGTCCTCTTGGGTTTGGGATTTTTTAGGAGGGTGTTCCTTTGCTGGACTAGTCGCTTTTCTACCTATACTCTTGGTTTTTGGGGATCCATTCTAGGTCTTCCAGGTGGACTTTCAGTTAGCACCGAATCTTAGGGATGTTTCAATTTGAGGCTCTCAGAAAATGAATGCATTTTAACGGCTTTCTTGTTTCATTGCTCTCTGAGTGTTGCAACTCTGTTATCCATTCCACATTTCATCGACCTACCTATGTGTTTTGTATTTGCCATCAGCTATGTATTGTCTCCCTGCAAGTCCACCTCTTGTGACAGAGGCTAGAAGACTCATTGAAACACAATAATATGAGCAGTGCACATAGTTATTAGTGTGTGTTGAGTATACAATGGGACAGAGGAGTGGTCCAAATGGCATGTGGCTGTCAAGAGTGCATGGTGAGTGTTTACTCCCTTTGACAGCAACTCCTACCCCCTTGGAAGATGTCTATTCAATATGGTTTCATCAATAATCCTACAGCAGATGCCAGCGGTAGTATATCATTAGTGATTCCTGGATAATGTTATTGATCATGTCATTGAATATGTTATTGCGATGTTATCAGGGATAGCAAGTGCAGACTTATTAGGTCATTCCAATAAAAGTAGCATCATGGAACTATGGTTGTAGTGTCATAAACCTGAACTTTGTTCTTAGAATAGGTTTAGCACAGCAATGGTACAAGCTTAAAGCTCTTTTTTGCAAGAAGATATGGCTATTTTCAGTCTATCAACCATACTGCCTTCAGCTCACATCATTTACACTCAAAAAGGTTTTAGAACCACTGCCACACAACATGTGTTAGACTTGGGGGTCTCTAGTTGGCACAGGTATGCACTTGTGATGAATAGTGACCCTTGTCTCTTGTCAGGGTAAGGGGGTACACTCATAAAATAACCCCTGCTCACCCCCTAGGTAGCTTGGCACAAGCAGACAGGCTAATCTCAGAGGCAGTGTGTAAAACATGTGTGAACACATACAGTAATCAAGTGACAACACTACAGATGGACACCACACAGGTTTTATATCAAAAATAAGTATTCTTTATATAGATTTACCACAAGACCATTAAGCGACAAAAATACACAATACTGTTACTTTAGATGGTGGAATTTTGCTTAGTTCTCTTTTGTTCTTAAATGCGACACTTTAAGTCAATGTACCTTTTAGATGCGACACGCAGGTGCAAAGAAATAAAGACGTGAAGATCTTCCAGATGCGGTACGCTTCTCCGATGTTGCGAGAAGACTTGATTGGATGAGTCAGCTGCAACGCCGACACACTTTACGCGATGCGACGACAGCGGCCTTGGCAGCGACACTCTTCTCCACGTTGCGAGACGCTTGCGCTCGATGCGATGCTGCAGTGGCGACACCTCTTTACGTGATGCGACGACAACTGCTCCGACGGCGGCACGCTTCTCCGTGGATGCGAGGTGCTTTTCTTGATGCGGTGCAATGCGACAACTACGATGGCTGCGATGGCGACACGCTTCTTCCTCGATGCAAGACTCTTCTCTTGATGCGGTGCAATGCGTCAGCTACGATGGCTTCGATGGGGACACGCTTCTTCGGCGTTGCGAGACACTTCTTGGATGATGCGAGAAGCTTCCGCACGATGCGACAGCTGCAGCGGCGACACACTTTACGCGATGCGACAACAACAGCTCCGACGGCGGCTCGCTTTTCAGTCTTGAGTCGTGCTTCCAGCTCCTTGTGACACGCAGTCCCTCAGAAGGTACAACAACAGCAGCAGGCACTTCCAAAGAACTGCGGGGAGCTGGGGGGTGAAGTCTGTTGTTCCTGAGACTTCAGCAGGTGGCAAGCTCTTTTCCAAGCCCTTAGAGATCCTTCACAAGTTGAGCAAAAGTACACACAAAGTTCCTTTCTCCTCTCTTTGGCACTAGGCAACACCTGCAGGCCAATCCCCCAGTTTCAGGGTTAGTCTCTCCTCAGTTTCTTCTTGGTTCCTCTCCTCAGCAGAGTTTCTTCTTGTTTCCCAAAGTGATCTAAATTCTTGGGATCAGGGTCCCAATACTTATACCCCAAAATCCTTTGTCCTCTGAGGGCAGAGGGGCCTTTGCCTTGTTCAAACCGGTTCTGGTCAGTCCTGGAGCACTTTGTTTACCTGACTCCTTCTTTCCTTTCAGAGTGCAGGGCAGAGATATCAGATGCACCATAGGAGGTGGAGCCAGCATTGTGGAGGGAAGGCACAGCCCTATTCAGGTCCCAGGTGCAACTCCTCCCACCCATCTAGATGCAGATCTCTCTATTCACCACTGGGACACCTCACTCTGTCTCCTGGAATTCCCCAGCCGTGTCACTCAAACTCCAGACAGGGAATACACAGCTTAGCAGAGGCAGGTTTGAATGGTTAGACAAGAAAATGCCTACTTTCTAAAAGTGGCATTTTTAACCACAGAATGTTAAAAACCAACTTCACTAAAAGATGTATTTTATCATTCTGAGTTCAGGCACACTAAATTCGAATTTCTGCCATGTTCCATGAGTCAGTTAGGATTATAAGATGTCATAACCAAACTGCCCATTCTGGCCTATGGAGAACAGGTAGCCTTGCAATAGTGAAAAACGAAAATGGCTGCAATTCACTATTAGAACATGCCACACACACCAGTGCATGTCCTGCCTTATCCTTACAATGCATCCTGCACTTGGGCCTACCATAGGGGTGTCTGATATGAAGAACAGGGAAGGTTTAGGGACTGGCAAGTGGGTGCACTTGCCCAGTCAGCATGACAGTACCAGACTGCACGCAGGCTCTGCAATGGCAGACCTTAGACACATTTTTACAGGCTGCTTCTGTGGGTGGCACAAGCAGTGCTGCAAGCCCACCAGCAGTATTTGGATTTACAAGCCCTGGACACTCCGGGTGCACTGTACTAGGGCCTGAGAGGTAAACCAAACCAACCAATCATGGAATCACAAATTCGTACAATAATTTACAATAGGGAGAGCATATGCACTTTAGCACTGGTCAGCAGTAGTAAAGTGCCCAGAGTCATAAAACAGCCAACAACGGGTCAGAAAAAATATAGGAGGAAGGCAAAAAGTTCAGGGATGACCCTGCAAAAAGGGCCAAGTCCAACAACATGGAAAGGCACACACATTAAAGCCTTCAGTGCCCAGAGTTCTATAAACACACAGATCCACTATCCAGAATCAGACTCACACACAAATCCTCCACAACCTTACTCTGTGGGCCAAAAGAGCCAATGACAGCCCTCTGGGTACCTGTGCATCTTATGGAAAGGAGTTGGTGGTATTCTGGTAAGGTGAATGGTGATCCGCATGACGGGGGCTTCATGTGATCTTCCCTAGGCTCTTGGAAAGTAGCACTGGTGGTTTCATAAAATCTCCAGTGGCTTCAAGTGGGAGCTTTAGTGTGGCCTCTGGTGAGGCCCCCGGGGTTTTTGGGTGGTTCTCTTGAGGAATCTGGAAGTGACCTTGTGGTTTTCTCTCCTATGGAGGACATATGGGGATGTTTGGTAGCATATAGGTTTGAGTAATCCTCTACAGACACTGCATTGGCACTCGAATGAGAGGAGAAATGGTATGTGGGGTTGCTGATATCTCTTAGCTTTTTGTGCGACTGGGAAGGTGAAAGCAACTTTGCCATTTGCATGTGGGCGCAAGAGCCATTTAGTGGACACTAACATCACACAATCCTTGGGTCCTTCTCATACTCTTCTGAGAAGTTGATGGTGCCTCTCTGTGGGTTTTGTTGGTTGCTCTCATATTTCTGGTCGGTTGCAGAGGAGCATTTGAGATCTCAGTGGCTTCTGGTAGCTATCTGGGTGTTCTCTTGCAGTTGATTTAAATCCTGATGAGATCTGTCCTAAAAGAAATGTAGGGACCTTTGGAGTACAACTTGAACGCTATAGTAGCATTTTGAAGAGGCAAATAGATTCTAGTGCCATTCTGTGGTTGCTATTGTTCCACTCTGCAAATGGCACTCATGGTATTTACAAGATGGCCTTTAGTGTATGCCTATAAATAACTCAACTGTGTCTGACTGTGGACCGATCTTCTTGAGTAGGCACACTGCTTGTTCCCTCTGGGGTCATCATTAAGGGTGCCCTTCTGAGTTCTGGGGCCTATGGGAGATATACAGGGATCTCTTGAGACCCATTGATGCACATTGTGGTTATTAGAGTCCTTCTAGGAGACACCTTCTAGGGCAAAGGCCTTGAAACAGTGTGGTGGGATGTATGATGGCACCCCACATGCATCCACCACTCATGCCTTAACAACCCAGTCTCAACCCCGACTGCGACGTTACCACGCGTTCCTTTGCCACGCAAGTCGTTACAACGACTTGCCTTAAGGGGGCGCTGGACTTTGGAATAGTATAACTTACTATTCGAACTCCACTCTACCAAACATTAGGGGAGGCATTGGACTTAAAATCCAACACTAGTCCAACAACTCTCCCCCTAATGCAAGTCGTTGTAAAGACTTGCGTGGTAAAGTAATGCGTAGTAACGTCGTACTCAGATAGTGACTGCGTTTTAAAGGCAGATCAGGTGGATGTGCGTGGTAAGGATGTTTCCCGTGTAGCATGCCCCTATTGTAGGGGGGTGCAAGCTCAAAAGAAAGATTTACCTTCTTTTGTCTTTCCATCATTATGTAGGCAGTGTGTTTGTTTGCATTGCTCTGGCTCTAAAAAAAATCGCCATTTCACGACACTCAGATTGGAGGAGGCAGAAACAGCAGGAAATCCCTGTGCAACATCCTCAGCACATCCTGTCCTCCAGTCAGAGAACATGCAGCATGGGTCGCACTGAAAATGCCAGCAAATTGAGTGGGCATAACAATTATGCTCTGGAGTGAATGTTGTACTTCACTTTGATGGAGTGCTCATTTCCTGGGATCCAGCGTTCTCACTTCTAGCTGCACACTGGAATCGAGCTTCCTCGCTGCTTGACTGTGCCCAGATATCCACTTTCCTGCTACTAAGACGATCAATGCTACTGATCATTATCAGTTACGTTTGTACAGCTGCATTCTGCGACAGTCTTCCTTTTTCGCTCTGCCTCAGCCTTGTCTCCCACGACATCCTACCATAGAGCTGTCCTTGCCTGCATCTCATCTTCCCTCCTGCATTCCTTCTGTATCACTACAGGGATCTAGGCAGCTGTGGGTTAACTCTGTTCAGCGCCTGCAGCTGAGGACTGTGCATCACAAGTAAATGACAGACTCCAGGGAGGGGGGTTAACAGTGCAGACTTGTGGAAAAAATGGAAATCCAGCAGTGTATTCTCTAAAATTCAAGTAAGAGGCTGATGGCAGCATGAGATCTACTAAGCGATGGGCACAAACTAAGCCCACATCCATGCTTCCTTTCACATGGTGACAGAAAAGCTAGAGGACAACATCCTGGAAACAAGCATTGGCAAAGCCAATAGGTCTGGCTTTGGCAGCCAGCTATCAGGAAATTCTTGTTTTGTTTTGTCATGTTGTTACAAAACTATATTGTTTGGGCATATGCCGGGTCCTTATCTATGTGGAAAAAAATAATAATTTGCTACAGGCAAAAAGGTTTTTGGTTTAAAAAAAACAAACACATTTTACCATAGTAATCCCTGGCACTGAAGGAACTACTTTGTGTGTGGATGTGTTCCTTGTGAAAGGGCAGCATGATGAACTTGTTATGAAGTCAGTCAATGGCCGACCACAGACTAGTGGATGAAGTCTGGCTGCAACCGCTAAAAGTAACTATGTTATACACATAATTATAGTAAAATCATAGGGGCATATTCTCAAGAACGTATGAAAATCATCGCAAGAGTAACTTAACGCTACCCACAACATCGCAGTCTATCGTGGGAAATTTACGCTGTGTTAACCAAGTATTCACAACACGGCGGTACCATGCGATAGTCACCAGATACCGCGTTAAAATCAACACCATGCCGCAAAAATGATGAGGCCAAGCGCAATACAAAAAGTTGCGAAAACCAGCCACAGGCCTGCAAATCCCACGCACTATAAAAGCAGAACAAGAAAAACACACCAGAAACAATCCAAAGTGCGCAGAACCATGGATGCACCCTGACCGAGCGCAGAGGCCAACGCGAACCCCACAAACCCCACAGACATCCAGCAAGGTACAACAGGGTCAGGGAAGGCCAGGTAAAAGAGAGAGAGGAAGAGGGGGTGCAGTCGCAGCAACACAAGACCAGCGTCACAGAGCAGCAACTGTCCCACAATCAGACTATCAGACTACCTGGTGTCGAGGAGGACAATGGATGAGGCCAAGAGATGCTGGCATGACCTGAAAACCTAAACCAGGCACCCACCCTCTGCCAACAGGAAGGCAGCAATGGCGACAGGAGGTGGAAGTCCTGCGCCACAGGAGGAGCAGGAGGAAATGGAGGCCTGTCATCAGTGTGGAGACGGTGCAAGGAGGTGGGAGTGTGGACACAGCTCGAGAGGACCTGACACAACAACAACTGGGTGAGTATCGGCCAGGGACTGGGGGGAAGGGGGGATATGGGCACAATGGCACACATGCACAATCAAGTATAGCACACTGCACACCCACAATGACCCAGGATCAAGTCCCTCATCCCCGTGGTACACTGCAGCACACACACATAGCAATCACAGCACATCCCATGACAATGTGGCACAAAGTGCAACACCGACACTGCAGAACAGGGGACACAACTGGGTCCACTTATGTGCAGAAACAGGCCAATCACACTGGACAGAGCAGGGAACTGTGAGATGCAGATGCACGTGTTCAACCTCACATCCATCATGTAGTCCCAATGTCCACTCTCCCCCCCAAATTGCCAGCACCGCCCAAACAGTCACAATGTACATTGTCACACAGACTGCATGTAAACGAGAACAATGCGCAAACATAAATGTCAACACAATGTCAACATGCATCTCCCCTTCACATTGCAGAGGGACAAAAAACACCTCCAGCAGGTCAGACCAGACAAACCATCAGTGAAGCCGGAGATGACCACCACACCTCCGACACCAACGCCCTACAACAGCTCATGGACTTCTCAAGCAACCCACCCCCAGGAGCAGGGCAGCCAAGCTACATAGAGAAGACCCCAGCCCCTGCACAGACCACATAGCAGGAAGCACCCGCCACCACGGCTGGCTCCCAACACTTCACTGAGGCACACATCGCATTCCACTGCTTGGTGTCAGAATGCCAAAAGGAGGTGGCCGGACAGGTGCAGGTGGGCTCAGAGCTCATGGAAGCCAAAGTAGATCACATACGTGGGTGTTCAAGTCCCATCAAGGACCACCTACACCCCACAAAGGAGACCCCCACCGCGACAGATACATGTGCACATGTCCTGCAATGAACCACGCCCAGAGCCACGGAATCATCATTCACACCCGATGCTGGTCCTCCGTACGATGACCCAACTGCTGAGCAACATGGAGGGAGCCGGAGCAAGGACAGTGGTCACCCAACATTCAAACAGAAGTGTCCGTGAGTTGCAGTGCACTGAGGTTGGGGCACTAGAGATGAGCTCGCTCATGTGAAGAAATTGCTAGGATTGTGTCCCTGATGCAGATGCAGTGGGGTGTGTTACACCTGCATCAACTTCCTCTTCAACGTCCCAGGTCTCCCACTCTGCCTGAGGTGACATTGCTGCGCAACCTCTCCGCAGCACAACACTCAATCAGTAACGGTCCATGGGTTGCTGTGCACTGAGTCAGTGGCACCTGGAGTGCTGAGCAGGGGATCAGGCACATGATGGCATCCACGACAGGTCTGAGCAACTCCGTTACCACTGTTTCGACTCTGGCAGATGGTGGATGGGGTTGGCTCTTGCGATGGTGGCACGTGCCTCCTGCGGTGATAAGATGTCCGGGTCGGTCAGGACTCGATTTGATGTGTGAGACCTGGTGATCCGCAGTTGAGGCCGGAGGTAGCGGACAGCGCAGGGCCAGATGCACATGGAGACGATGACCCCAAGACCACCATCACAGAGGTCATCCAATATTCATTCAGACAGGGTCCCTGACGTGAGCTGCACAGAGTTAGTGGCCCCATATGCACAGCAGTCAGCACAGGCACACCACCTTGGGACGGTGACTTGCGGTGCACTGAGGTAGGGCCACGCGGACTGGGCGGGTCCTCATCTATGTCCGAGGTGAGTGTGGCAGAGGGTTGCGGGGGACAGTGGAATGTGTCCTCCAGGGCATGATGCAGAGGTCTGATGTTATCCAGAAGCAGCAAATGGAGGAGTGGAAAGCGACAGCCTCGTTGCCACCACCAATTCGGTGACAGCCACATGAGGATGAAAACTACCCTCTAGTCCATAGATTCAGACTGCACCAATGGGCGACCAGAGGGTGTCCATGAATGTCTGGGAACAGACTTAGTGGCAACGGGGCTGGGAGGGGTAGCAGTCTGCGATGATGCCGGTACACTTATATGAACTCCGCCATCGCTATATCAAGACTCTGTGACCTACTGGATATCAAAAATAAGTATGCTTTATATAGATTTCCCACAAGACCATAAACAACAAAAATACACAATACTATTACTTTAAGATGGTAGTTTTTAGCTTAGTTCATTTCAGTTCTTAAGATGCGACACTTTGCATCAATGTACCTTACGATGCGTTGCGCTACCACGACAAGCAGTGTCGCAGCGATGGAAATGCGGCAAAGTTCTGGTGCAAAGAAATAAAGACGTGAAGATCTTCCAGATGCAGCACGCTTCTCCGGGGATGCGATAAGTTCTCGGTTCGATGCGTGGACTGCAGCGGCGACACCCTTGTTCAGAAGTGCGACGGCAACAGCTCCAATTGCGACACTCTTCTCCCACGATGCGTAAAGCTTCCGCACGATGCGACAACTACAGCGGCGACATCCTTGTTCAGAAATGCGATGGCAGCAGCTCCGACGACGGCGCGCTTCTCGGGGATGCGAGGCACTTCCTCCGATGCGGTGCAATGCAACAGGTCCAGCGGCGACACCCTTGTTCAGAAATGCGACAGCAGCAACAGCGACGGTGACACGCTTCTTCCTCGTTGCGAGACTCTTCTCTCGATGCGGTGCAGTGTGACAACTCCAGCGGCGGCACCCTTGTTCAGAAGTGCGACTGCAGGCAGCAGCGACGGCGACACGCTTCCTCTTCATTGCGAGACGCTTCTCTCGATGCGGTGCAGTGCGACAACTCCAGCGGCGACACCCTTGTTCAGAACTGTAACGGCAGCAGCAGCGACGGCAACACGCTTCGGCTTTGTTGAGTCGCGCTTCCAGCTCCTTACTACACGCAGTCCCTCAGAAGGCCCAAAACAGCAGCAGGCACTTCCAAAGAACTCTGGGGAGCTGGGGGTTGAAGTCTGTTGTCCCTGAGACTTCAGCAGGAGGCAAGCTCTGTTCCAAGCCCTTGGAGATCCTTAAAAGTTGAAATAAGCACACAAAGTCTCTTCTCCTTCCTTTGGCAGTCAGGCAAACCACTGCAGGCCAATCCCCCAAGCAGCACTTCAGCTTAGGAATAGTCTCTCCTCAGTTTCCGCTCCTCAGTAAAGGTTTCTTCTTGTTCCAATAGTGATCTAAAGTCTTGGGATCAGGGTCCCACTACTTATACCCCAAAATCCATTGTTCTCTGAGGAGAGAGGGGCCTTTGCCCAGTCCAAACCAGTTCCTGAGCACTCTGTTTACCAGACTTCTTTCCTTTCACAGTGTAGGGCAGGAACATCAGACATCCCGCATGAGGTGGAGCCAGCATTGTGGAGGGAAAGCCCAGCCCTGGAGCCCTTTGTTGACATGATTCCTTCTCTCCTTTCACAGTGCAGGGCAGAGACATCAGACGCACCACAGGGGGTGGAGCCAGCACTGCGGGGGGCAGGCACAGTCCTATTCAGGTCCCAGGTGCAACTCCTCCCTCCCATCTAGATGCAGATCTCTCTATTCACCACTGGGACACCTCACCCTGTCTCCTGGAATTCCCCAGCCCTTTCACTCAAACTCCAAACAGGGAATACACAGCCTAGCAGAGGCAGGTTTGAATGGTTAGACAAGAAAATACCTACTTTCTAAAAGTGGTATTTTCAAACACAGAATATTAAAACCAGTTTCACTAAAAGATGTATTTTATCATTCTGAGTTCAGGCATACTAAATTCGAATTTCTACCATGTACCCTGAGTCAGTTTAGGATTATAAAATGTAATAACCAAACTGCCCATTCTGGCCTATGGAGAACAGGTAGCCTTGCAATAGTGAAAAACGAAAATGGCTGTAATTCACTATTAGGACATGCCACACACACCAGGGCATGTCCTACCTTATACTTACAATGCACCCTGCCCTTGGGCCTACCATAGGGGTGTCTGATATGAAGAAAAGGGAAGGTTTAGGGACTGGCAAGTGGGTGCACTTGCCCAGTCAGCATGACAGTACCAGACTGCACGCAGGCTCTTCAATGGTAGACCTTAGACACATTTTACAAGGCTGCTTCTGTGGGTGGCACAACCAGTGCTGTAAGCCCACCAGCAGCATTTGGATTTACAAGCCCTGGGCACACTCAGTGCACTATACTAGGGTCTGACAAGTAAACCAAATCACTCAATCATGGAATCATTAATCAATACATTCATTTACAATAGGGAGAGCATATGCACTTTAGCACTGATCAGCAGTGGTAAAGTGGCCCAGAGTCATAAAACAGCCAACAACAGGTCAGAAAAACTATGGGAGGAAGGCAAAAAGTTCAGGGATGACCCTGCAAAAAGGGCCAAGTCCAACACAAGCCCCTTCCAGCCAAAACGCAGGGTAGACCAATCACTACCTTGATGGGCTTCCCTGCTTTGGGCGATAGAACAAGGACCTGGCCCGCAACTGCAGGGGCAGACTCCAGTTCTACGCCAATCTGAACCTATTGGAATCCCTCTGTCCATACTCTCAGGGCCCACCAAGCCAATCCATGGGGAACCCTTCTCCTCACCTGTGGACACCACCTGTGCAGCACCAAACCTTAACTGGCTCACAGGTGTGTCCCACCAGACAGACAGTAAAATGCCACAGTGGCCACTGACAGTAGTCAGGGATGAGACCCAGGCCTTATGCCTCTCAGGGCTCTCAAACCTCTGTGGCGTCAGGGAGCGGGGAGCAGTAGCCCCAGGTGCTTGGCACAATTTGTCCATTCTCCATCCTGTCAGGTCAGGTATGACATCCTGGCACTGACCCACCAGCCCCAGGCCTGTACCCGGCGGCTTGGCCAAAGACTGGGGTGGCCTCTCCCACACCCGGTCCTCCTCCTTGGGGCTCTGTACCCTCCCACTTGGAGTGGTACCCCCTTCCAGAATTGCCATGGCACCTGTGGCAGGTGTCCTGCGCAATTCGCCCACCAGTTCAGGGGTTCTATCCTGCAAATGGGCGTCCAGGTCAGGGGGGACACCCTGAACCTGGCCCTCCAACCTAGGGTCTAAACCCTTCAGTTGAGCCGGGGTCAGAGGCGAGGACTCCCTCCCTCTGCACCCCCTTCCAGATGGATGTACCCTCCCACCTGGAGTGGTACACCAAGAAGACAGACTGGTAGGGACACTGATTACAGATGTCCCTCCCTCCAGGTCAGACAACACCTGAACCTGGCTCTCCAACCTAGGGTCTAAACGCTCAGGCTGCACCGGGGTCAGAGGGGAGGACTACCTCCCTCTGCACCCCCTTCCAGAGTACTGCACCCCCCCATCAGGAGTGGTACCCCCAGAAGACAAACCGGTCAGGACACTGTTTACAGTTGTCCCTCCCTCCAGGTCAGACAACAGCTGAACCTGGCTCTCCAACCCAGGGACCAACCCATGCGGTTGAACACTTGCCTGGTGGTCCAGGACTTCCCTGGGAGCACGCATGCCCCCCCTTAGGGTAACACATAACTCCTGTGTTGTGTGACAGTCTGCCTGGCGCAGATCTCCCGACCCCTGTCCATCTGACAGTGCACGAAGATCCCCCAGGACAGAAGTGGTGTCACCATGGTCATTCACTGGTGACGCAGCCCTTCTGGCTGGTCCCTGAACCACTGGTTCTTCCACTAGGGACTCTTTCCCCCTCTCACCCCTCGGTCTGGACCTCTGTACTCTCCCAACTGGAGCGGCACTGCCAGACACCAGAACTGATGGAGGTCTGATTACAGACACTCCCCGCTCACCAGACACTAGGGGATCCCGCACATTACGGGCAGCCCCTCAGGACAGACTAGGCTCCCCACCTGGTGCTCCCTTAAAGAACCATCCAGGCTCTGAGACTGAGGTTGGGCACTACTGGGACATAACTCATTCTCACTTCTTCCCCTTAAAGACAGGACGTGAGGCCCTACACCTCTCTCACTACTACAGGACCTAGCTGGGCTACTCTAAGCCACTTCCACCACACTGGGTTTGAAGATACCTGAACCACTCATCTTGTGATCACTCCCCAATGCCTCTTCAGACCCTCTGGAATGCACCAAAAGGTCTGCCTCCAATGTGAGCTCCCTGGGGTCAGAGAACTCACTTTCCAACAGGTGTTGGCATAGCTCTGGAAAACAGGGACTTGTAATATGCTCTCCCACAATTGGATCACATAGCCCCCTAGCAGGGTTAACCAAACTATCCTTCACCTCAGCATCCAGTGCCTCACACACGTACTCCACACCACTCACCTGAGACTGGCAAGACAGTATCTGACTGTCTCTGTAACACAACCCACACTCTTCTGGGCGGTCTTCACACTCACATACCAGGACTTCAATTTTGGGGGAACCCCTCTCCCTGCACCTCTCATCTAGAGTCAGTAGAGTGTCCCTCCCACCACTAGGACCATGAACCCCTGCGCCAGTTATCCTATTCCCCTCAGGGACACTGCGCACTACTGGAGCTACCTCATGTCCTTGAACCTCCTGGTGTATGTTAACCCCCTCCTTCAAGTCAGGTGCCATGTCTCTGGGTGTGTGTACTACTCTCCCAGCACTAGATAACTGAATATTGCTGCCACCATCTGATCCGGATTCCACCTCCAACTCAGCATAGCTCACTCTCTGAGCTACACACATTTCTTGTTGCTGGGCTGAGACACTTATGGCCTCAAGCCTCTCGAGCTCAATATAAAGCTTCCTCATTATCAAGTCATGCTCCATTTGCATTTTCTTTTCTTCTAGGGCCAATTTCCTATTTTCTATCTCCAGTTGCCTATTCACCTTGAATTTGGTCATCTCCATTTTGTGCATCCTACATCTCTCTCTGTCCTCCCAATAAAAATCAACAGATGCTATGGATGCTGCTTTACTCATGGTGGTTAAACTTGGCATTTCTCAAAAATAGAAAATCCCAAAAAGAAATCTACCAAAAAGTATGTGGTTGCGTTATGGTCTGCACTCACTAAGTAGTGTTCACCAATCACTGTACAAAAGTCACAAATGCAAGTCCAGAATCCTCACCGCTGACCACCAAAGTTAGATTTGGGGGTCTCTAGTTGGCACACGTAGGTACTTGTGACAAATAGGGACCCTTGCCTCTAGTCAGGGTATGGGGGTACACTCCTAAAATAACCCCTGCTCACCCCCTTGGTAGTTTGGCACGAGCAAAAAGGCTTATCTCAGAGACAGTGTGTAAAGCATTTGTAACCACATACAGTAATCCAGTGACAACACTACAAATGGACACCACACAGGTTTTATATCAAAAATAAGTATGCTTTATATAGATTTACCACAAGACCATAAACGACAAAAATACACAATACTATGACTTTAAGATGGTAGTTTTTAGCTTAGTTCAGTTCAGTTCTTAAGATGCAACACTTTGCGTCAATGTACCTTACGATGCGTTGCGCTTCCACGACAAGCAGTGTCGCAGCGATGGAAATGCGGCAAAGTTCTGGTACAAAGAAATAAAGACGTGAAGATCTTCCAGATGCGGCACGCTTCTCCGGAGATGCGAGAAGTTCTCGGTTCGATGCATGGACTGCAGCGGCGACACCCTTGTTCAGAAGTGCGACGGCAACAGCTCCAACTGCGACACTCTTCTCCCACGATGCGTGAAGCTTCCGCACGATGTGACAACTACAGCGGCGACATCCTTGTTCAGAAGTGCGGCGGCAGCAACAGCGACGGCGACACGCTTCTTCCTCGTTGCGAGACTCTTCTCTCAATGCGGTGCAGTGCGACAACTCCAGCGGCGACACCCTTGTTCAGAAGTGCAACGGCAGGCAGCAGTGACGGCGACACGCTTCCTCTTCGTTGTGAGACGCTTCTCTCGATGCGGTGCAGTGCGACAACTCCAGCGGCGACAACCTTGTTCAGAAGTGCGATGGCAGCAGCAGCGATGGCGACACGCTTCGGCTTCATTGAGTCGCGCTTCCAGCTCCTTGCAACACGCAGTTCCTCAGAAGGCCCAAAACAGCAGCAGGCACTTCCAAAGAACTCTGGGGAGCTGGGGGTTGAAGTCTGTTGTCCCTGAGACTTCAGCAGTAGGCAAGCTCTGTTCCAAGCCCTTGGAGATCCTTACAAGTTGAAATAAGCACACAAAGTCTCTTCTCCTTCCTTTGGCAGTCAGGCAAACCACTGCAGGCCAATCCCCCAAGCAGCACTTCAGCTTAGGGATAGTCTCTCCTCAGGTTCTTCAGGTTCCGCTCCTCAGTAAAGGTTTCTTATTGTTCCAAAAGTGATCTAAATTCTTGGGATCAGTGTCCCACTACTTATACCCCAAAATCCGTTGTTCTCTGAGGGGAGAGGGGCCTTTGCCAAACCAGTTCCTGAGCACTCTGTTTACCAGACTTCTCTTTTCCTTTCACAGTGGAGGGAGAAACATCAGACGCCCCACGTGAGGTGGAGCCAGCATTGTAGAGGGAAAGCCCAGCCCTGGAGAACTTTGTTGACATGATTCCTTCTCTCCTTTCACAGTGCAGGGCAGAGACATCAGACGCACCACAATGGGGTGGAGCCAGCACTGTGGGGGGCAGGTACAGTCCTATTCAGGTCCCAGGTGCAACTCCTCCCTCCGATCTAGATGCAGATCTCTCTATTCACCACTGGGACACCTCACCCTGTCTCCTGGAATTCCCCAGCCCTTTCACTCAAACTCCAGACAGGGAATAAACAGCCTAGCAGAGGCAGGTTTGAATGGTTAGACAAGAAAATACCTACTTTCAAAAAGTGGTATTTTCAAACACAGAATGTTAAAACCAGCTTCACTAAAAGATGTATTTTATCATTCTGAGTTCAGGCATACTAAATTCGAATTTCTACCATGTACCCTGAGTCAGTTTAGGATTATAAAATGTAATAACCAAACCACCCATTTTGGCCTATGGAGAACAGGTAGCCTTGCAATAGTGAAAAACGAAAATGGCTGTAATTCACTATTAGGACATGCCACACACACCAGGGCATGTCCTACCTCATACTTACAATGCACCCTGCCCTTGGGCCTACCATAGGGGTGTCTGATATGAAGAAAAGGGAAGGTTTAGGGACTGGCAAGTGGGTGCACTTGCCCAGTCAGCATGACAGTACCAAACTGCACGCAGGCTCTGCAGTGGCAGACCTTAGACACATTTTACAAGGCTGCTTCTGTGGGTGGCACAACCAGTGCAGCAAGCCCACCAGCAGCATTTGGATTTACAAGCCCTGGGCACACTCAGTGCACTATACTAGGGTCTGACAGGTAACCCAAATCAGTCAATTATGGAATCACTAATCAATACATTCATTTACAATAGGGAGAGCATATGCACTTTAGCACTGATCAGCAGTGGTAAAGTGCCCAGAGTCATAAAACAGCCAACAACAGGTCAGACAAACTATAGGAGGAATGCAAAAAGTTCAGGGATGGAGGAGCCAAGATGGCGACCGGAGCAGACGCTTGGGCGCCCGGCTCCGTCGGCCCGTGGCCTCGGACTACTATCCTGATGCCCATCCTCGCCGAATTTCGAGGTGCAACGTATGCGAAGACGCGCTGACCGCGCTGCCGCTTTCCCGGAGTCTCAGCCCGCCCGGATGCCCGAGTTGTGGGTGCTTTTGTCCTCTGCACTAAACCCCTGCGCCATTATGGCCTTTGCCGGCCCCCTGGAAGCTCCGCAGTTACCGGACCAGCTAGCGCTAACCTGAGCCCCGCGGTCCCGATCTCACCTCGCACCACGGATCGTTGCCGGATGAGCCCGGGGAGAGACGGCCGGACACCTTCTGCACCCTGTGCCTGACGGGCTGGAGCTGTGGGGTGGGCCCCGGTGCGGCGGGTCTCCTGCCCCGCTCTGAGGACCGCGCTGTGGGAGGCTGCTGACCCCCTTCACCTATTGCCTAGCCGGCGGCAAAGAGAACCTGCGAGAAGAGAAGCGACTGTCGGCCTTCCCTGCTGCGGCGTAGACCTGAGGGGAATTGACTCCTTGCCACGACCCCCCCCCTGGCCTTTGCAACGTACAGCGGCAAAACATGGCGTTGAGTGCCTGCTCGCGGCTGGGGGGTGATACTCCGGTCTCGCCCGCTGCCCACTTCGCCCTCCCTCTTCCGGACACCAGCTCCACAGTGCCGTCCCGGATTGCTGCCGATGTGGGGGCCCGGCTTCCGCTGACATGCGGCTCCGTTCTGGCTGTCCTGCGGGACTTTCAACTACAAATGTGCGCTGGCCTGCAGGCGCTGAGTGAGCGGTTTGACCCCATACTGTCGGCTGCGGGTCGTGAGCGCTTTGTTTGTCATCCACAGGGCGTGGGTCTCCCGGTGCTTTTGTCCTCTTGCGGGGACGCAACGGCGGTGTATGATTGTGCTACACTGGTGCCTTCATCCGGCGTTCCCGGCACCCGGGATCCACCGCTCTCCACCTCAACTGCGGATACTTTGTCCCCCTGCTCATGGCTGCCTGCTCCATTGTTGCCTGCCTCACCGCGTCCGCAAGAGTATCCTGCTGAGCGACACCTAACGGCTTCGAGGAACCGTCCGCGGTGGCCTACTGCTTCCTTTTTGTGGAACTCCTGTTCTTTACTTGCCAGGTTTGGATTTTATGTGGTGCAAAGAGGGACCTCAATAGATGGTCGGCGGCCATTTCGTGATCCTACTTCACCATCTTCTCACAAGCGGCCATCTTGTCTTTGTCTGCTCGGGACACGGGGCCTTCATGTAGGGGCTGGTTTAATCCCAAGCCCGCGATCGGGCCAGGGCTAGATTGACTTCTATCGCCAGGGTTCATGGACGGGCTGGCCTGGGACTGGAACTGTATGTATGTTTTGTGCGCACTCGTCGCGACGTGTCTTCCTTCGCTTAAATTGTGGTGACATGGTATCTTCGCATGCAGTTTTTTGGCGTAGTGGGCTCTCAGTTTGTGGAGGCCATAACTGGCTGATGGTTTGGGGCGCTCTGGTGTCCCGTGGGCTCCTCCCCACCTTCTTTTCTGTTTTCTTAATTTCTTTACTCTATTCCTACTTTCTCTCTTGTCTATATTTCGGGTTCATTGGGCGACAGGCACTATGCTGGGGGGGGGGCAGGCCGTAGCCTCCGCATTGGTGTAGGGTGAGTGGGTAATACTCTGTTCTTAATTAGTTCTATGGGCCTTTTTCTTTTATGTCTCTGTGCTCTACTTGCCTCGATTCGGGGTCTGGGTGTGGGCTGGATCGAGTGGGGGCGGCTCTGGAGGGGTGCGTACTTGCTCATGTGACTATCCTGTTATATCTCTGCACCGCCTCACTGCTTGAGATTTTACTTCCATTGTTGTTTTTACTGATGTTGCTGCTCTCCCGTGTGGTGAAGCTATCTTGCGGACTCGAATCTCCTTTGTTCTTATCCTTCACTGACCTTTTTTTTCCCTGATAAAATTATCTTAAAAACTTAAAATTAACCTTCACTTCTCCTTCCCCGGGTGTCAAAGATATCTCCAGTATGTAACTCATAACTCGTTGCTAATCTTGACCGTTGACGCACGGGGGATGTAATGTGGGTATCAGTGCTTTACTGTATCGTGGCCGGCCTGACGGTTGTAGGCCCGTATTTGTTCTTTTAAGATGCACGAATGAAGGTTTTTTTTAAAAAAAAAAAAAAAAAAAAAAAAAAGTTCAGGGATGACCCTGCAAAAAGGGTCAAGTCCAACAATACCTCAACCAGGCCGTCCAGAACTTCACCACCTGGATCACCCACAGTGCTGACAGAGTCGCTCCACTGAAACCAACAAATTCCAACAAGAGCCCCAAACATGCCAGAACTCAGTACCACCAAGTACAGCTGTCTGCAACTGGAGACGCGATGGTGCGCCAGCAGGAACCCCGCCGGCAGAGCAGCTCACACAACAGCCCTTAGTAACCATCACCACACATCAAAGAAACCGAGAAAGCAGCCATCATCACCCGCATCGATTACGCAGCCAAAAACACAAAATAACTCTTCAAAATAGACAAAGAATTCTCCAACCCAGCAGCTATAGAGAACACCATCCACCCCAAACAAGAACTCTGCAACACCACCTCAGACTACTTCGACACCAAGATCACCAACATCTACAACAATTTCAACATCCTGCCCACCACCCTCATCCCCGACGACATCAACCAACCAATGAACACCAGCCAAACTATCACCACCTGGTCACCACTCACCACCCTCACCACCTTAGCCATTGTGACTTCCATCCACTTTAGAGTGCCCCGTGACCCCTTTCCCACCACCTCTACAACCTTGCAACGAACCCGATCAGCATAAAACTCACTAAGGTCCTAAACACCTTCATCTCCACAGCAACCTTACCGGACAGATGGAAACACGCAGATGTCAGGCCCCTCTTAAAGAAAGCTTCCGCTGACCCCAACAATCTAAAAAATTATCGTCCTATCTCCCTGTTCCCCTACCAGGCCAAAGTTCTCGAGAAACCAATCAACCAGCAGATCACTGAATTCTTGGAACTAAACCACCTACTGGACGCCTTCCAAATCGGAATTCCATGCCAACCACAGCACCAAGAGTGCACTGATCACCCCCAGGGATGACATCAGAACACTCCTCTAACGTGGCCCTGATCCTCCTCGACCTCTCTGGGGCATTCACCACAGTCTTCCACAAACCCCTCATCAACAGACTCCACACGTAATCATACGCAAGACGCCCTCAAGTGGATCGTCTCCTTCCTTACTGGACAAACACAGAGCATCCGACTGCCTCCGTTCACCTCCTCACTCAAAGACATCATATGTGGCATACCACAAGGATCATCCCTCAGCCCTACCCTGTTTAACATCTACATGACCCCCTCGCAGACGTCGTCAGATCCAACAGAGTTAACATAATCTCCGACGCAGATGACAATCAACTGATTCTTTCGCTCATCGAGAACCCTTTCAATGCCACAACCAACTTCTGCAATGCCATGCCCAACGTAGGCAAATGGATGAGAGACAGCTGCCTCCAACTCAACTCTGACGTAACTGAAGTACTGATTTTCAGAAAGAACTCCTTGACATGGGTTCACAGCTGGTGGCCTGCAGAACTCAGACCCACACTGACCGACCATGCACACAACCTCTGCATCATCTTTGACAGCCAACTGACCATGAAACGACAAGCCAACAAAGTTGCCTCCTCCTGTTTTCATACACTTCGCATGCCCTGCAGAATTTACAGATGTATTTCAAACAAAACACCAGAAAGACTGTCACCCAGTCCCTTATCACCAGCTACCTCGACTATGGCATCACCCTCTGTGCCGGCATCTCCACCCAGCTACTCAGAAGACTCCAGACCATACATAACGCTACAGCCAGACTCATCCTGTACCTCCCCAAATTAACCCACATTGCCCCCCACCTGAGGGACCTTCACTGGCTCCCCATCCAGAAAACATGCCAGTTCAAGATCCTAACTCATGCCTACAAAGCCCTTCCTGACCTAGGACCTGCCTGTCTCAACCATCGACTGAACTTCTACCAACCCGCTAGACACCTGCACTCCTCTTCACTTGCCCTCGCATACATGCCCTGCATCCGTCACAGCAGCAGCGGTGGCTGCTCCTTCCCCTACAACATGGCTTTGACCTGCGAAGACCTCCCCCTCCAACTCCATACATCCCCCTCACTGGCAGACTTCAGACCTGGCTCTTTGAAGGAGACACAGCGCCCAGATACATCTATGGGTGAGAGTGTTGTGCTTTACAAATGCTGTTTGATTGATTGATGTGTGTTTTCACTACTTATGAGGTTTGCTCTTTCCATAGGTTAACATGAGGGAATGGGTGAAATCACTTCAAGCTGCAATAGTGGCTTACAGTGGAGCAGCTTCATAATGTTTCCTATCATTGGATTCACAATGACAAACACTCTCCTCTGGTAAAGAAGGATTTGTCAATAATAGATTAGAAATGCCACTTCCAGAAGTGGGCATTTCTTAGCTCTAAAACGCTTTGTGTGCCTTTTAGTTTGACTCAAGGGGAGCCAGCCTTTACAACGAAACTATTACAACACATGCCATTACATTGCATGTTGTTGCAATGGAAAAGGTGTGCAGCAGTGGGTAGAAGGTGTTGGATTTAACTCCAACACCTTCCCTACTGTTTCACATACTGGAGTTGGAATAGAAAATTAATCTATTCCAACTTCCAGCGCCCCCGACAGAAAGTCGGAGTAAAGGTTTGCGTTGCAACAGCATGCGATGTAATTGCATGCATTATAACGTCACCTATTCAACTGGAATGACAGACATCTGCCATTTTAGGGCCTGGCTGGATAGATTGGAAGACGATGTTTTGAAATGTGGCCTCTGGGAGCCATATCATGGCCCCACTAAAAATTAAGAACTGAATTCCATGGCCCCATGCCAGACAGGACTGACATTTTGGGGAGACAACAACTTCAGGGGCACACTACAGTATAACTACTTGTGCCAAACTTCAGCAGGGCAGAGATACACTTGCGGGGACGTAGGACTGGAGATCCTGGAACTGCATGGTGCACACTGCCAAAGGAATTGTGCACAAGGAGGATTATTGCCATGGGAAGGGACCGTACACCCTTCCTGAATAGTCACTGGTCTGGGCTGACTACCTGCTGCTGTGTGGCACCCTGAAGTGTGTGCTCCAAGAGTTTGTTGGCTTGCCCCCTGTTCTCTGGTGGAGGTCTCAGGGACATCAAAGACCTCCCACGAGGGACCCACACTATCAACCTATGACCCCTGGAGAGTGGTGCCTGAACTTGCATAAGCGTCTTGTTGATGGTGAGTGGATTCACCAGTTGCAAGTCCCTGCGTGTCCCGCTTCGTCGATCACACTTCATTACTCTCAGTAAAACGAATTCCTTTGCGCCCGCTGCATCACAAAATGCAATGCAGCAAATTCGTTTTATTTATTTAAATGTGTACTTACCTCCGTTCATCCATATTCCGGTGTTTACATTCCCCCTCCCCCGCCCCGCCTCACCGCCCCACGGAACTCCCTCCACGGACCGCTACTGGGTAGTACTGTACGGACCAGGCCGGGGTGATGAGAATGATTGAGTGGGCTAAGGAACGCTTCCAAGAGTTATCAGAAGTGGGTCTAGAGACTGTGTGATCCCCCTCTGTTCTTCGCAGAACTGGGCTGGTGTCGGAAGGCACAGTGTGGAATCTCTTGTGTGTCAACTGACAGCTAATTAGCCCTGCTACCTACCCTCACCTTCTTTACTGGGACCCTGATTAAGTGTAACTCGGGCCACGATCGGCCTAGGATCCAGAGGAAGGTTTTCTTTATCTCTAGCCCGTAACTGTAGGGTGGTCAGGTTTAGCTGACTGGTGGAGGAGGGCTTGAGCCACGTGGTCTGCATGCTTACTATCAACTGACCTGCCGGATATCTGTGCACTGCATTAGGGAGCTGTGTGTGTGCTTCATACAAGCCTGCCTGATATCTGTGGCACCACGTAGCCATGCTGAATGAGTGTGTGGGAGTGTCTGCCTGTTATTACCTACACCGCACTGAGGTGTTGCATTACATGTTGATTCCTTGCCAAAAGCACACTGCGTTTGACATTGTTTTTTACCCATGCGGCCTTGGGCCACGGTGCTGCTTAAAAGTATTGTAATTATCTGTGTGTACACATTTCGGGTATCATTGTAGTCCGGGGTGCATCCTATAACTGTGGGGTATTGAATTATAATAATTGCCCAGTTGGGCCTCGTTCTGACAACATATCGCACAGCATAAGCATAAGAGTGCTAGTGGGTAAAGTAGGATCTTTCCCAACTGTGCATAATACTGATGTTATTTCAATACGGTTGGGCCTAGTACAGCTAGTAATATTTCCAAATGTGAATTATGCCCAGAACAACATGATGTTCATGTTGTGTTAATTACTGTGTGTGTTGAATACAAACTTTAATTTGCATACACCACATGTGAAGTCTCTTTTGTGATGTTCAGTGTATTTATTGTATGACAGTTCTCTGCCAATGCTACCCACCTTGCCTCTGTGATAAACCTGACTGCTCAGTGGCAAGCTACCCAAAGGTGAGCACAAGTTATACAGTGAGTGTAATCACCTGCCCCTGATGGGAGTGGTAGGTTCTGCCTGTCTGAGGCCTTGATTCAGTCAGCCAGAACATGCCTGTTCCAACAGTGAGATTTCAACAATTCTTAATTAAATTATGTATTGTTTCAGAAAATCATGTGTAGTAGCTTTGTGGAAAGTCCATGACACAGATACAGCAATGTGCCCTATTTAAAAGTGATTATAACTTGCTGTCATATGCGATTTCATATCATACTTAGCCAGTGCTTAGTGCTTTTCTTAAAGCTTTTTCCACCTGGAATTTTGTAACAGTGTTTAAGGTGCTGTACTTGATGGAAGCAATGTTGTCATTTACTTTCATTTTCTCTGATGTACACACATCAAAAATAGGATTGTACAGTGCTGCAGGATAAGAAATTACTGCTTCGCATTCATCTATGTTAACACAGGCATACCGGAGAACCACAGAGTCCTTTTCAGTACACACAGAGACGTGGGATTAATGAGGAGATTATCCCTAATGCTAGCGGGAAATACTGAATACTACATGATTGCACTTGATTGCATTACAGACCCACATCTCCACTGTAATGGAAATACAGTGACACATCCAAACTTCTCTGACCGGACACATCCTATCAACAACCACAGAATTTATTGTAGTGAGAAATTTGTTTTCACTCTTTTGTTGCATAACGATTTCAGAGATTACCAATAATTATAATAACATGTTTATTATAATGCTTTATACCACACTTCTGCCATTTTTCAGCATAGTAAATGACAGAGTTTACCCAATTAAATAGTACTGGGGTCACCGGCTCTGGAATGATCAAAAGCTGAGTCAGCTTTACAGGAGTAATTTCAGAGTTTACTCGTATGTAATTTAATGGTATTTGTTGGACTTAGCCCTCTCTGCAGGGTCATCCCCAAACTTTTTGCCTTCACTCCTCCTGTCTTCTGAATTTCATTTTTATTGGGATAAGGACTTTGAGCTCTTTACCACTGCTAACACGTGCTAAAGTGTTTGTGCTCTCTTTTTTAAACATGGTAAAATTGCCTCACATCCGACTGCCACATTTAATTTATTTATAAGTACTTGGTAAAGTGGTACTACCTTTACCCAGGGCCTGTAAATTAAATACTACTAGTGGGCCTGCAGCACTTATTGTGCCACCCACTTAATTAGCATTTTTAAACATTTCTCGGGCCAGCCATTGCAGCCTGTAGTTTTAGACTGCTAATTCAACTTGGCAAAATAAACCTTTTGCCAGGCCTCAAACTCCCTTTTATGACACATATACATCACCCCTAAGGTAGGCCCTAAACAGCCAATAGGTCAGGGTGAAGTGTATTTAAAAGGTTGGGCATGAACTTCTAAATGTTACCTGTCCTGGTAGTGAAAAACAAATTTGTTTTTCAATACTGGGAGGTCTACTTCTCCCATAGGATAACAGTGGGTTACTTTGTGGCATTTAATAAGTGATAACATTTGTTTGGGAGCATGTGGACATGTTATTTTTTGTGTCTGAGGAATTGTAATTTTAAATTCTCTTCAATGATAAAGCCAAATTTTAAGTAAAAAATCTGAAAATTTCACTTTTAGAAAGTTGGCATTTTCTTGTCCTAATAAATCTAGTATGGCAGCCTGATTCTTAGTTCATATGACTAGGTGTAGTTGGCAGTTGGCGTTTGTGTATTCCTCCCAGGCAGTCATAAAATAGGGGACTGGGTTTTGGCAAGATGGGCCAGTCCACACCAAAAGAACTTCACACTAGCCTTTGGTGCCCCCAGACATCCTGGAACCATGTCAGGGAGGGAGGAAATTCCAACACCATCTGTGTGGAGGGGGGAAATTCTAGAAGTTTCTTCCACTTCAAAGCTACCACCAATAAACAAATTATTACCCTCAGACCCACTCTTCAATTTACTTCTGGACCTGCTGCCTGTGGCCTGCTGTGTACTTCAGATGACTGCCCTGCTGTACCAAGAGGACTGTCCTGCTACCTTAAGCCTGCCATGTGCCCTCAAAAGACTACCCTACTGCTTGAGACTTGCTTTTCTACTTTAACCAAGGACTTTCAGAGTGGTTCCAAGGGCTAGTTGGCTGTCCTCCTGATCAGAGCCTCAGCGACGGAAAAGCCTCCCACCATTTGAACCCGCTTCTGGACCCAGCCTGAGTGAGTCCTGATCATCCAAGTGGTGCTTCTCCAGTCCAGGACCCTTTGAAGTGATGCTACAAGTGCCCAAGTAGGCCAAATCCAAAACTTGGGACTTAAAGCATTTCAGTGAAAAGTGTCCTGAGAACAGGAAAAAGACAGGGATGTACCTGCTTGCCCATCCGCCCAAGATGAATCCGAAGACGGGCAGACTTTGGGGTAGCGTCTGCTATGTCATATCATATCATAATGAACTTTATTCGATATGTAAAAACAATATCATAAAAGTACATGTACATAAATATAAATAAAAAGAAATTCATTAAAATAATTAATAAACTAAAACGGATAAAGTTTCAATTATTTTTCGGCTATCACAAGATCATTTAAAATACAGGTGCATGACAGGACATTAAGACATATGTCAACTAAATCTGAATTGATGCCCTCGATTTCACAGTCATTTGTAGATAAGATGAAACGGCAGCCAAGGCTAAAGGGGTTTCCAGAGATTTTAGTTTATGGTAAGCTGCTCTGCATGAATATAGTCCCCATGATTTAAGCAGAGGTTTCAAAAAGATGGCCCTTGGCTGTTGATAGAATCTGCAGAATAAGATGCAGTGGATGTTAGACTGCTTTGACAAATCGTCACAGGGGCAATTCTCCAAGGCACTAGACCAGCAATTTGGGTTGGGGAATGTTAAAAGTCTGAAAAAAGTGTCAGTGCGAAAACGAGTCAGGAGCATACGAATAAAGGGCGATGGTTCTAGGAGTAAATATTGCTGAATCCCATTTATGATAGTGAATTGATGATAGTCGACGATGGTGCTCTTTAGTTTTTCTAAGGACCACCGACGGCTACTCAAGTGGTTTAAAACAAGGCGTTTTAACGTAACTCTTGGTATGCTGTTTAGAGTTGAGGGATTAGTAAAATATTCAGGGTGCCCTAAATCAAAAAACAAGTTCTTTACGTAATTCAGCCATTTAATGTTCTTGACCTCGTCCAATTTGAGACAATCAGTGATGATTTCTCTATTAAAAGGTGTCTCTTGATTAGTCCAGACTTTATGCCATAGGATAATGGGGGCAGAGTTGATCGTATCCGCGATATATGTAAGACCCAATTCGGTATGATGTACCACGGGGGACAGCCAAGAGATAACGCAAGAAGGCGTTCTCAAGGCGTTGAATTTGGTCAACAGATTCGATTCCCCAGATCCCGGATCCATAAGTGCCGGCTGAAATGCACTTGGCCCGATAGATCTGGAGTAGGGGGTTGATCGGGCGGCCCCCAAGTTTCTTGGAAAAATTGGTCAGTGCACCGATAGCTTTGGACAAAGCTAAGCCTCTGGCTTGGGCAGCAACCCGCCAGGTGCCTCTTTTGTTAAAAATAATACCCAAGTAAGGGAATCTATCGGTGCTATCCAGTTTTCTGCCATTCAAAAAGATAGAACATTGTTTTTTCCCAATCCCCAAACCGCAAGACATGGTGAGGGTTTTGGAGGCATTAACGTTAAGACCTCTCCTTGACATGAAGACAGTGAACTCGCCGACTGCCCTTTGTAACCCAATACGGGTCTGGGACATAATTGCTGCGTCATCCGCATAGAGGAGGATGGGTATGCGTCTGCTATGTTCTTCTCCACAGCAGAAAATTCTGTTCAGCGGCTCCTCGCAGAAGGGGCTTCCACCTTCATAGAGACCTCATCAGCTACAGCCTGCAGCTTCATCCCACTGTAGATTTTTGGCTTCCAAAAAATAAACTCGGTCAAAATGTAGAAATCTTCACTGCGACTTTGTCCACCAGCCCACCGATGACGACTCCTCCTCCTTGGACACTGCCTGCTGCCTTACCCCGCTAAAGTTTACCGTACAGTTTTTTTATAAGTTTCTTCTAAGGCTGAAGGTGAGCTTTTACTGGGCTAATCCACTTCATGTGTCCAAACACCGCTTCATTGCAGTTGGCAATAGCTTTAGACTTTGCCCCAATCTCGCATGACTAGATGACTGGGGTTGGTACTTTGATCTTTTAAGTGCTATTGTTTACTGTAAATTTTGAAAATTCATAAGTCTGGTTCTACTGATTAGATTTTTGACGTTTTCGTATCAAATAATTTATTAAATGTACTCTATTTTTCTAAATTGGTGTAGGATTTTTCTTGTGTTGTGGTTTAACTTTATTTCTGCTTACGAGCTGCATAAACACTTTACACATTGCCTCTAAGTTAAGACTGACTGCTTTTGTGCCAAGCTACCAGAGGGTTAAGCACAAGTTAATTTAGTGACTTTTTGTGGTTCACCCTGATGAGGTTTGTGGCTGTTACTTGAGAAGGGCTCACACCCCCTCAACTAACAGCCCAATTTCTCACAGTACTCAGTTTACAGATCTCAAAAATGAACAAAGGCTGTGTTGGCCTTGATGGCAAATGTCAGAGTTTACTATTAACCAATGTAATGGTGTTCAGTTTACTGATCTCAGAAGGATTAATGGCTGAATTGGCCTTTCCATAATTCAAACTCTACCCTTTATCAACCCATAAGGATGTGGACTGCCAAGGGAGAATTTGGAAATATCTCAGAAGAAACACATATAAATAACAATTCTTAAACCTGTTCTCATCATTGCATGGTCAAAAGAATATCGTGCCCCTGCAAGCCAACAACGCTCACCAAAAAAAAGTCTGCTCAAACTGGAATGTAGAAACATACCAAGCAGTGGTGGTAGAATTCACTTATAAAAGCTGAGACCACCAGGAATTAGGGTTTTATTTACACATCATGCAGCTGCTGTTTTGTCCATGTTGTATGCATGTACCATCTGCAGATGTTTTTGTAAAAAAGATACTTTTGGAATTCAATGAATTTTAAAAACCTGTGGCACAAATCCCAACTACAAAATTGCAACTGCCTGTGTAAGAAGAGTGCAAGTGCATTTTATTTGCTAACATAGAGCTTCAGAATTTTGTGTCATAGGTGGAACACAAATTTGCCATGAATTATTACCTATTGTCAAAACACTGTAAGGTTTTGAAGACCAAGGCTGAAACAGAAGTGCATAGTGAGAAAAAAGCAGCAAAAATAAGGAAAATGTGATGCCTCATATTTAGACTTTGGTTTTACTTCCATCGATGTTACCAGAGAAATTGGGGCATAGTATGAGGTTTGAGGTGTGACTTTAGACAACAAAAGTTCAAAGCAAACCCAATTAAGGCACCATTTGGAAACAAAATAAGGGTACGAAAGAGTAGAGTTTTTACCAGGAAGTTGCAAGACATGAACCAGCAGAAGGCCACTGTCAAAAATGTTACCTGCACCCCAGCAAATGCTTTGAAAGTAAGACATTTACTGGTAGAGCGGAAATGATTCCCCCAGCCAATTATTGATGTGATGTGGTCAGGGCAATGCTTGGTGGAAAAGCAGTGTCCAATACTGCAATTAAACTGTAAAATTGGAGGAAATGTTATTCTGTATGACAATGAAAGGGTGGGCATCAGCATCTGGCTTTTTTGGCAATGTCAATGCCTTCCTTTGCTTTCACGGCAGAAAATGAGAGGCCTGTGTTGGAATATGCCCAGGTGGTGCTCCTTCCAGGTGTGGTGCTAGGGCTGGCTTTAAAGAGAGTGTTGATAGTGGATTTTCATTTTGTGTGTACACTGGAAGCCCATGATATCAGGAAAATACTATCAGAAACATGGATAAGTAAACTAGAGGATGTGCTAAATTCTGCAGTACAAATAGTCAACTCCATCCCACATGAGCCAGATTATTTGCATTTAAATGTGCAGAAATTGGGGCAGACTATGGCAGCTTGCTCTTTAACAGAAGTCATGCGATTATCCCGAAAGAAAGTACTGAATCACATTTTTGATTTGGAGAAAGTAGTATGCCAATTCCTGCTGGATTTGGAACCCTGCAAAGCAGAGAAACTGAATAAATATCCGCCGGCTTGTGCTTTTATAATCACGCTGCCATCTTTGACAAACTAAATACCTTGAATCTATCTTTGCGAGCAGCTGAACCCGCTTTCTTTACCATGAATGAAAAATAACTAATGCAGAAGAAGATTTAAAGCTGGCCTGCTTGGGCCATTTCCATGTTTATTAGATGGTCTTAAGGAAGCAAAATATGACCTTCAAAGTGTTGCCAGGGTAATACTAAATCATCTGACTTCCCTAAGATAAATTTAATGAAATTATTTTTCTGATGCCAATGATCTCATCAAGAACTGGATCTATCACTCTTTTCTGGTTAAGGTGGGGTCCCATCTCTCAGTTTGCATCCAGGAAGCAGGGGCATAACACAGGCCCCCGCAGGCCCCGTGGTGCGGGGGCCCCCCAAACCTCCAGGGGGCCCCTTCAGCACCGCACTTTGGCCGGAGAGCTCCAGATTGAGTCCAGAAGGGGCCTCTCCGCTTACACTGCAGGGGGGGGCCCTTAAGTTTTGTTACGCCAGGGCCAGGAAGAATTAGCTGAGCTCCAGAAATACCACTCAGTATAGATGCAATTCAACAAACTATCATTAGGGGAGTTTTTTGCTGAAAATGTCTGCCACGTATTAGAGCTTTCTATCAAAACTGTTCTGGGTTCAGCTCATCATATTTTTTGAGATTAGGTTCTCAGCACGTGTGGCATTGAAGACAAAGCACCTGATTTATATGTTGGGAAGAAGACAACTCAATTGTGGCAGCGACTGAGTTTCCTCCTCGCTAACATAGTGGTTTCCCGTCCAATCTATATATGGGTGGACTTTCAGTTTAGCCACGTAGGAGACCACTCTGTCTCCGCCATGGCCAGTCTTCTCTGACAGCCCTGGGGAGTAAGGGCCGTCTGATAAAAGGCTACGTGTCTGCCAGCCCAATTAAATGAGTAAAACCTTGCGGTAAGGAATAGTAACATTGTAATAATGCTCTCCCCGCCATGGGAGAAGACACTCATGGTGAGGGGAGCATTCTGTGTTTTCTTTAACAAAAGAAAATCCTGTCTCGGTGTATTCTTTTGATCGAGAAAAAACGAATGCTCTGTGCTACAGTGCTGCGTCCCGCTGTTGCAGCCCCATAGCGCAGAGTACTTGCATTAGCAGGAACCGAAGTCACGGTGCTTCTTGGAAATGCTTTTATAAATGACCACCTGCTTGGGGGTCATTCATAAATTAGGCGGGAGGTCTGTCTGTCATGGAGACGGGGTAATTTACTCTGTCCCCAGGGTGGAATGTCTGGCCACCCGCAAATAAATAAATTGCCCCCAAAGTACCTTTCAAGACTAGAAATGGAACATTACCTGAGGATGGCAATGGATAGAGCTCATTCACATATTGACCACCTCCCAGGAGAGAAACAGGCACACATATTGCATTCGTTCAGAAAGGTCCTAGGTCATGTTACATCAAATTATGGATGAGTAACATAAAGCAGAATTAAACTTTCTTAGCAAATTTTTCTTGAAGACTTTTTATTTGAACTATGTCCTGAGGCTCTGTCACCTAGCTGTAGACACTAATCACTGGTATTGCGTTTAAAATAATTTCCCAACCACACAATTGATTTACCATTTAAAACCTGGGATCTGGGGCTAGTGATGGTTGTTGAGGATGCAGAGTACCAACTTCCAGCAATGTTAGTTGGGGTGGGGGCTTAGTCATGAAACATTTAGTCAGCAGGCTAACAGCATAAAAGTTTTTTTTAGACTTCTGCTCTGGGAGAAAAGATACTCCCATTAAAGATGTACAGTAGAAATACTACTCTGGGCTCAATGGGCATACTTTGTGCATCCTTAGTGAGACACTAGGATTTACAAGCTTTTCTTCCCTAGGACATAGCTGGCAAGACACAGGGAATGCGGGGCTCTATCATAGTAAGGTACTTAGATCTTTGAGAGGGCACAACAGGAACTCTGTGTACTGCTATGAGGCCTTTGGGCCACGTGTGACTGGTGGAAGATCTACAGTGACCACTGGAGGCTGTCTGGAGAGGGAGTTCTGCATTGTTATGCACGGGTGGTGGAGGCTCCAAGAATCATAGACGCCATCCAGGGCCTTCTAGTGGAACTGCTAGCCCAGACACATGCAGGGCTGGATGGACCATATGAGACACAATGGAATACCCAGGTAGGCTTAAGACGAAGTATGTTGCTTCTAAGGTGGATGGACAGAGAGGCTATTAGGTATCCAACCTGGCCAAACACCCATGTGGGAACACACACAGTTTTCTTATATTATTGTAGACAAATATATTAATTTCCCCCACTCAAAAATCATCCTGGAGACAGTTGGACTAGGCCCACTATACCCACTCTGTCCAATGTGGGACTGGTATGAAACACATTTTCCAGGGTAGTGTGTTTGGTGTTAACAGCCGAAAAGAGTGATGACCATTGCTTCACCAACTGCAAACTTAAGGGACAGTAACAATCAAAACATATTGTACGATCTAACCCTTTAGTAACTATCTCTCTGCAGTAAATCAAGAATCTCTAGAAGTACGCATTATACAATAATTATGTTCAATAACTGGTACCAATAATGTAAAAAAAAGTGAAAGCATGCAAATCATACCTTCTGTTGCAGCAAATTTAGACAATGGAACTTAACACCCATTCCTACAGAAGTTACCCAAACCATTCACTGTTTTAGAAGCAATTAGAAAAAAAGCAATGGCAAAGCAAATAGATCTGAGATTGTCTGTCAACCGTTTGGCTTTGTCAATGCTTGTTTTGTCATGGTTTCTGTAAACCTAAAGCTGCCAGGCCCTCTCCAATATGAAAAAATGGTTAGATGCAAAACTATTTTCGGTGCCTCAAGATACACGCATTGTTGTGGTATTCCCTGCAATTGAAGGGAACTGCTCTGTGTATTGATGTCTTTCTTGTGAAACAGCAGAATCCCATGACCCACGGTGAAGTTGGCAACTCACTAAAGTGGGCTGGCCCATCGCCCGAGGCTGTATGCTGTAGTGGACAGAAGAAAACTGTAAAAGTCACAACAACAGATCAATGGGCAAAGATGGCTGGCTGAATGCCCGTATAAGTAAGAATATTATATGTGCATTCTTTGTAAAATAGGAGCGTCTTGGCTAGCGCCATACCTAATTTTATAATTTTGACACTAACTGTTGGAGATTGAAGGCTACACCTTTAATTATATGTAATAAAACAGTGCAATATGAGATCAGGTTGTATAACTCAGGGGTGTCCATCTAAGGTCACAAAGGGGGTATGACCCATGCCCGATGTGCAGGATATCTACATAACATAAATGTACTTGTACCACATCTTCATCTTAATTGGCATAATGTGCATAGTCTGTGTGGATCCTCAAAAACTAGCATGGATCAGACCCTCCCAGACTTTACTGAACTTCACTATTGTAGCACAAAAGAGTCTTGTAAAATCCCTTTGTCTCTTTTGGTGATTGGGAATGACCTGGTACTTCTATCACAGACAACAAAAGGCCCTCATGAAATACCAGGACACAGACTTAGCAGAGCTCATGTGTATCAGTGGTAGTCATTGCACATTTAGGGTCTTGTTGAAATGTGTATCAGAGCACGTGAATATGTCATGGGCAATGTTGAGGTTTGCGACAGAAACCACCGGGATTCACAGGGACAATAACTCAAGCCACTTCCAGAGCACTAAATGAAACAAACATCAGTGTATTTTCTGCTGTCCTATGTTGCTCAAAGAGAGTGGAGAGCTCCACGTTTCCGAATAACATAGAAAAGAAACTGCGCTGGGAATAGATGTCACAACAGAGTAACTCAAAGCCTAGCTTCAATGCATTGTCATTTTATGTAGCATATGCTCATTCTTGAGATGCGTGCCTCGCCAGCAGCGATGCGGTTGGCCCCAAAATTAAATTGAATGAGACAGTGTCTGGTGAAGATAAAAAAAATAAAAAATTACAGGACATATGTCCTGTAGGATTTGCTGTTTTTACATTACAGTGACTCATTTGCAAAGAGGTTTATCTGAGCTGATTAGGTTATTGCGCGAATTTAGCATGCAGATAACTGGGACTGCCCGAGAGTGCGCCTGAAAGGATACCTGATGGACACATTCCTCGGGTGGTGACCCAGCTCAGCACGTGTCACAGGGGTAACGCGAATGGCGAAGCCAGAATATTCTGCCCTGGCAAGGGCATTCCGTGGTGTAAAGCAGGCAATTCCACTTTCAAGAGTAAATCTACCAGCTCAAGGCACACACTTGCTATTTAATTCAATGAGCACCTGTGGAGCAAAAGGCATTGTTTGTACAGTCCCGCACATTCTTCGTAATTTGGAACAATACTCTTATTGGCAAAGGTCTAAATATGCTTCTGTGATATACTTTTGTTTTTTGGCTTTGACAGAGTGAGATTATGGGGTGCAGACAAGGGTATTTAATATCTCATCTGTGCATGAAGACCCAAAAAGTTGTATCTTGATTCTTCTTGGAGGAGACAGAACCTGGCAGGTGGACCTCAGTAGCTAGGGTTCCCCAACCCCGCGCATAAGGTGTTCTGACCCTCCTGCGTTCTGCTGCCATAAGCCTTGTGATATGCCTATCCATGGCATATCACAGAGCGGTGTGTCGAACACGTGCCACATTTTATGCGCAGGAGTTCCGGAATAGCCCTAATCCCTCCAAATTAATCTTTAAGGTCCTAAAGGACCTTATAACTAAGAGGGCCTCCGCGGCTGAAATCTGCACTGACTCTCATTGCGAGAGTCTGGCCTTGTTCTTTGTTCAAAAGGTGCAAGCAATTTACCACACCTTTCCAACTATCGTGCACTGCTCGGATTCATTTGATTGTCCTAAGATCAATGATAGGATCCTGGATCTTTTGGCCCCCCTATCTGAGGAGGGTTTTGATTTTCTGAGCCAAAAAATTAAATCTGGCTCCCCTGCAGACCCCCTCAAACTGGCCCTATTTAAAAACATGCAGGCCACATGTCGTGCACCCTTGCTTGCCCTTATCAATATGTCACTGGGTTCAGGGACTGTACCCACCAAGTGGAAGCAAGCGGTAGTTACCCCCATCCTAAAAAAGCCTACCCTCGACCCCACAAAACCTGAGAACTATCGCCCCATCTCTTTGCTGCCGTGGGCTGCTAAAGTCATCGAAGCCCACGTGAATGGGATCCTGGCTGACCATCTTGATAAAGCTAACATCTTGGATCCCACGCAAAATGGTTTTCGTAAAGCCCACAGCACGGAGACTGCCTTGCTATACATGGTTGAACATCTGCGCTCCGTGCTGGACACCGGACAAACAGCGGCACTCCTGCTGTTAGACCTGAGTGCCGCCTTTGATACGGTGTCCCACGATATCCTGTTGCGGCGGTTAGAGGAAGCTGGGGTTAGGGGGCTGGCATTAGGCTGGTTCCGCTCCTTCCTTTCCAATAGATCCTTTCAGGTTGCGATACCACCCGGTAAATCCACCTCTCACCCGCTCACCTTGGGGGTCCCACAGGGTTCATCTCTGAGCCCCACTCTCTTCAATCTTTACGTGAGGCCGCTGGCTGCGGTAGTCAAAGGCTGGGGCTTGACAATGGTGTCCTATGCAGATGACACGCAGCTGGCGGTCACACTAAGTGGGGACTCAGCTATGGACGCCCTCAACTTCTGTGAGGGGCTGCGCTCGGTGGCCAATTGGATGAACCAGAATTGTCTCCAATTGAACACAAAGAAGACAGAGGTGATGGTGTTTGGGAAGCAACCTGGATGTTGGAATGACAGATGGTGGCCCCCCGAGTTAGGAATGATCCCCTCTCCTGCTATGGAGTTAAAAAATCTCGGGGTCTGGCTGGACCCTTTACTTAGTTTCACTTGCCATACTAAGAAGGTGGCTGCCTCTTGTTTTGGCTTTATTAGGAGCATCAGGCCGGTGCTTAAATTCTTCGATGCCAGCACTAGACAGCTTGTGGTACAGGCCTCGGTACTATCCAGGATAGACTATGCCAGTGCTCTGCTTGCAGGCACGAACAAGGCTGAACTTCTGTGGCTACAACGAGTGCAGAATGCCGCCGCAAGAGCGATATTTGGGCTGCCCAAACGTTGCTCAGTGTCCGGAGCATTGCAAACACTCCATTGGTTGCCTGTTGCGCGGCGGATTGAGTTTAAGGTGCTTTGCCTGGCCTTTAAAATTTTGAAAGGCTTGGCTCCACCTATTCTCATGAATCTTCTGACTCCATATATCCCCTCTCGCTCTTTGAGATCGATGGGCCAGAATTTAGCTGTAGTTCCCCGTTTTCTGTTGAGCAGGACTGGAGGCCGCTCCTTCCGAGTAGTAGCCGCCAAGCTCTGGAACGCTCTCCCTAATGACATTCGTGCTTTGGAAGACTTAACCAGGTTCAGACGTGTCATTAAAACGTTTCTTTTTAATAAAATCAACTGACTCTGCTGCATTTTGTGATGTTGTGTTTACCTTTCTTGGTGCCAGGACGCCCCTTTGCTGGGGCAGCTGTGCGCGGTACAAAAACCATTAACATAACATAACATAACATAAGTGCAGATCCTGCGCTTTACTGAGCGGTATGTCCTTATTCGTGAAGGAGACAGAGACTGGTAGGAAGATACCAGGGGGACTTCAGCGACCTCCTGCACCTCACCGCATGGGACATACACTGACGAGCCTGGACTAAATCCAAGCTAAGGGTGGGCCTGTCCTGCACCTGGAGGCAACAGGAAGAGGCTAAGCTGGGCCACTCCTCATCAATGCTTAGTTTGAGCTGGTGGTTTCCTGTGCCCAGCACCGGCACTTAATCATCAACAACGGCGCTTTTCATGAGCACCAGTTAGGAACACATTCGTTTATGGGAAGATGAAGTGATTTGCCCAGAATCACAGGATGTTGAGCCGAAGTTGGGTTCCCCAGCTCTGAAGTCTGCTGCTCAGGCCATTACGCCACATCCTTTCCCCACTTTTATGGTTAGTAGTTGGTTCTGTTTTAGGTGGCGCTAACAGGAGAAAGTAGCTGGTGCAAGCTGCCTCCTGACTAGAGCACTTATGTTTTTTTTACAAATTAAACACTGCTCCTCATTCATCAGTGATTTAGGTGATGCTGCTTGGTTCAGTGTCAGTAACCTTGTGACCCTCTGGGAGACTGGTTGACTCTTTATTGGAGTGACATTGTGGGGAATTCGGTCTTACATCATGGGCAATAGAAAGGGTAACTTGAGCATTCAGAGACAAACAAAATACATGAAATTACAACTCGATCAAGAAGCCGCTGCTTGTATTTTAGGTTATGTTTGTCAGATGTACTGTTACCAAAGGCTTCACCAAGCGAAGCATTACTTTCTCATCTTATGCTATTGATTGCTTGGTGTCCCATTCGGCCTCACATGAAGTGCAGAAGGGACTATGTTATATCTGAAAAATACACCTCATCGCACGAATAATTCATTATCAAATACATGTATTTATAAACGGAAAGTAATACTTTTGTGTGTTTCTACCCTACTTTATTGTAATGTTTTTATCAGGACTCCAGTGCAAACCACTGCCAGCAGACCCACTGCCATTTCCACCACCGCAGCATTTGTGCGTGCTTTCTTTTTCGTGATTTACCACATGCATGCAACATTTATTGTCTTTGCCAATGCTTGTCAAATATAGCGCCACTTATCTGAATTGCAATGATGTCAAGGACATATCTTTAAAAATCGTTCGAGCTTCCCAATGTGTGTTTGCATCCCTTACACGCCACTTCGGAGACACCAAGAATAAAAACAATTACGAAAAGCAAAATAATCAGCTATGAAAGCTCAACTGTTTCACAAATGTGAACCAGAAACGTATAGAAATTAGAAGTGAATCTTAACCTACCATAAGCCTATCATATTTTTCCTTTCCGAGTTACTCTTCTGTTTTTAAATAATGACCGTTTCTAAGTTCTAACTCGTGTTTAGTAGCAAATCACATATAAGCATGTTATCTCACTTTGTGTTACACTCACTCATTCACTCGCTGACCAGTTCACTCGTCCCACTCTCGTATTCTCTGAATTAACTCACTCTCATATTCACGTTTTTTTCAAACAGTTTTCTATAGCGCGAACTTTATCCGAAGGTATAGGAGCGCTTTACATGAGAACCGGTTACATTACACAAGAACACATTCATTTTTTTATAGGCATGGGGATATTACCTGATTTTCCCAGAATCAGAGGATGTTGAGGCGGCGCCGAGACTCGAACCTGATTCCCCAGTTTAAAAGTTAGCACCTCTGGCCGTTACGCCACATCCTCGTAAATCATTCAGTCATTCAACTCACACTCCCCAGTTAGTCACTCAGTAACACGCTCACTCACTCAAGCAGGCGCCTAGCGAAACTGATCAGGTATCCCCCATCGCTCATTGGCGCGCACAGAAACCGTAGCCGTGACTACATGCTCAAGGCCCAGAAACCTTAGGATGAACTCTTGGCCGCGGTGTAGTTAAAAGATTAAGCAGCGTGGAATTAATAGGTTGTCCTGGAACAGCGGAGAAGTCGTTGATATTTTCATGGCTTAAAATATGACAGAGCAATGTTATAAAGCACTTCTCATAATCTTATTAAATGGCGCCAATATGAAATAGATTAGCCGGGTATGCAATTACACTTAAAAACAGTAATTGGAACATGCTGTTACGTGTCTACTGTCAGACTTCCACTCCGAGCCAAGCTAAAATAACTCCTTGCTCACTCCTGCCTGCACATTTAACACCAGCGTGCTCAAAAAGACTTTAAAATCACATTAAATTCTGTAAGAATAATATTAGGTTCCTGCCGCTTTCAGTCACACGGCCTTTCTTAAAATATGGATCATTTCAAGTTTAATGTGATGCACTAACACGATCTTAAATTGCTATTCAGATTTTCCAGTAAAATAACGCATATTTTTTCTTGCACAGGTTTCCTTTTCATCTTTTTTATGTCCCCATTCAAAGATCACTGATATTTCCGAAGAAAGAAGTGATCCGCCTGGAAATGAGGCGCCAAAGCAGACCCCACTTCAGCATAATCTAGAGGTGAGGCACAAACCATCTGGCCTGACTGGGAAAGGAGAAGTGAGTGTTTTGCTTAGTAAAGGTGCAAAACACAGAAACTGTATACATTTCATGATTTGCAAACAATGACATCAAATTTGCCACCGAACAAAGGTAACACAATGTCCTTTGCATTGCGGTGTAATTGGAGAGTGTCGGCCCGTGCAGTTACTCATGGCCACTGCTGGAAATGACTGTCATTCACAGTTGTTTCTCAGCGCTGTTTCTCTTTTTCAAGGTATAAAGAAGCAATAATAGTTTGCGCTGCCTGTGCGTGTTCAGGGTCGCGTGCAGTGTGAACGTGTGGGAGGCACAGGCGAAGGCAGGCCCCATTCAATAGAACAACAGTTTTACAAGGGTTGGGGCGTTTTATCTTGTATATGAGCCCTGGCAAAGAGATTTCAGTTGAGTTACCACCCCTCAGTACTGTGCTCGGCTGAAATTCAGCTGCTGGTATTGCTGTGGGGATGAGACACGCAAATTGATTTTGCCTGTTTGAAGCCTCCTTTAGATCTGTCCAGGCTGTGGGAAACTTTTCTATCTATGAAACAGCAGCCGCACTAGCAATGCACATTTACAAGGAGAGATGCAGTGTTCTACTGAGAGATCCTACCGAGGCTACAGAAAAGTTTTTTTTTTTTTAACGCGTTTATTGTCATTTTGAGGTCGAGCCTAGCGCAGCGCGCATGCTTTGCTCTGTGTGAGGCTTCTTGTGAGCACTCCAAACTTCTCCAAACTTCTCCAAACTTCTCCGTGTGGGTCTGACTCCTCCTACACATTGGATTGACCCTTGCGTGTGGCTATCAATAATGAAAGCACGTAAATGGCCAAATGCGGGTGCATGTCCCACCTCTACTCCAAAGGTTCACTCCCACGGCGTTTTGCTCTCGGGGGCGAGCAGCAGCACACGGCGTGGCAGCTGCATTCCTAGTCGTTGATCAGGTTACTAATTAAACACAGCGCGGTTGCTTTCACTTTTGCGGCCGTGCTTGTTTTTTCACTCCGCCTCTCCTCTCTGACCATGCCTCCCTCCTCCCGCAGCCTCTTGCCCTTTTCTCCCCACTCCTCCACTCTGTTTTCTAAACCCTCCCTGTTCAGCTTTCTTCTCTCTTTCTCCCGTCTCTGCTTCCCTCCTTCCTCCGCGCAGCCTCTCTTCACATCCCCGTCCTTTTCACCCACTCTCTTTCGCATCTTTGACTTTCCTCCGACATATCGTGCTCCCCACCTGCCATTCCTCTCTCGGTTTCCACCCATACCCTCTTCTCCCTCTCGAACCGCTGGTAGCTTAAGTCGAGAACTCCCGCAAGCTGAAGGGCTCGAGGCTCACTGCAATCCAGTGCAGGGGGTCACCTCCAAGACAACAGAGGCTGCTCTCACCTAGAGGTTGTGGTGCCTGAGACCATGCAGACTGCTCTTAACTCCAAGGAAGCTCAAGAGCCTTTGAGAGACCAACAACTTCACTCCACAAGCCTCCGGTGGTTCCGTGGGTCCGATTGTTAGTTGTACATACTGTGGGAGAGAATACTTTTCAGTGTAACAGAAGTTTGTTATCCACCAAGGATCAAATTAATGTTGCAGGAATAATGTGGAGGAGCCATACTTTGTCTGATTACATTTCAGAGGACATTGCTCACAGCACACACAAAGGAAACCTGACACTAGGCCTGCCGTAGACAGTCTGGAACCTGGACCAAGGGAAGGGAAGAACCGACCAGAAGCAGTTTTGAGGGTAGGCTAGGGAATTTCCCACACAAATCTAGCACCAGGTATAAAGAGAGGACCTTCAGAACCACTCAACAGAATCCTCCTGGACCTGTGGAAGATTCAGAAGGACTGCCCTGCTGCCAGTAGGACTGCCCTTTCACTTGCTGTCTGAAGAAGGAAGTTTGGACCTGCTTTTCTTGATCCCAGGTTACCCACACTGACTCCAGCGGTCAGTTGGCTGACCTACTGTATGAGCTACAGGCACACAATAAGCTTTCAGAGGTCTCCCAGCAACTGCCCGGCTAACCGGCTGCAACTAGGCTTGCCTGAGCTCTGCCGCTAGCCTGTGCCTCTTGAGTCCTGCTACCCAAGAGGTGGCCCAGATCCTGGACTTGGCTAGCATCAGTCAGAACTCCTCCTGAATTAAAAGGCAAAAATACTGACGTTGAGGACCGTGATCTGGCCTATTCGAGCTACAATTCTGCCACCCATGACAACCGCAAACATGAAGTCCCTAGTGAGACCTCGTCATGCTGACAGTGACCTTTCACAATGACCAGCAATGTGAGAAAAGCACTTCGCACCAACAGCAACCATCCTCGACGATCAACCAGCACAAGACTCCAGCGAGGACCAATCCATCATGCTACAACAATGACCATCCTCTATTCTCTACCTGGTCTTCGTGTCGAAAGCCTCCTCCTCGAAGCCTCCCTCAATGCGAACCAAACTCTTTGCACAGCACTTGAGGAGGTAACTCTTCAGTGGGACTTACCTAGTCCCTGCATCTCACCCGTGCTCCTTCATGGTCAGCCTGAACTTGTGACTTCCCCCCTGTTCAGCCTAACTACATGATGGTGGTGGTGCTTTCGGCTCCTTGGCACTATTTTTTACTAAAAACATTCAAATTCCATATATCTGCTTCAACTGGTTGGATTGTTGTCATTCTGGTATGATTTAATTTAGTAGAATTTAGCCTATTTTTCAAAATTGGTTTGTATTTTTTCTTGTGTTGTATTTTCACTCTTTTACTGTTTGTGTGTTGCATAAATACTTTAAACATTGCGTTTAAGATAAAAACCGAGTGCTTTTGTGCCAAAATATCAGAGGGTTCAGCACAGGATAGTTTAATGACGTTTGTTGGTCAGCCTGACAAGAATTGTGGCTGTTGCCTGAGTGGGGTCTTCACAGTACCCTCCCTAACCAACAACTCAATTGCATACAAAGAAAATCATCTGTGACTTGTAGTCTCCATCCATGGCTATGCTTGCCCTCCCTGGCATATGAGGTGCAGGGTATACCTGGCATGCAATCATCATAGCTGGCATATGTTACCATTCCTGGCATACAATGATGGGGGCTATCTCTTGCATTTGATGGCCGTTCCTGTCACATTGCGGCTACCTTTGGCATGTGGTAATCAGCCCTGTCTGTATTCATCCCATGCATGTGATGACAATCCCTGGCATATTGTCACAGTTACTGACATATCATATTTTTCTGTGACATGTGATGGACATCCTTGTCATGTTGTAACTATCACTGGTATATTATAGCTAACACTAACATATAGTGGTCCTTCCTGATTTCATATGGTCATCTCTGACGGATAGTGCACAGGACATGACTAGCATACGATGAACATCCCAGGTACGTTGGTGGGTGCCGTCCCTGGTATCTGATAGCTAATTCAGACAAACTGTGCCCATTCCAGCTATATAGAGACCATTTCTGATGTAGGCAGACTGTCCCTGGCATGCGATAACCATCTCTGGCAACCATTAGCCAGTGCTAGTATATGGAAGTGATCTGTGGTATGACTGGTCACAGTATCGCTGGCATAATGGAAATCCCTAGCATGTGGATGCCTTCCCTGGTATACAGTGATGGTTGGCATGGGTCTAGCCTGGCATAACAAGACCATCCTTGGCATCTATTGGCCATTCTTGTCCTCTGATAGTCATATCGGACCTGTGCGTCCGATATGACGGTCAGAGGACTGGACAGTGGGAGTTCTCTGTTGAGTCCCCTTCTGAACTGCCTGTGGAATGGGCAACACCTCTCAGTGGCAATAGTGCAACTCTGAACAAACTAATACACGTGAAAGATGTCAAGTGCCTCCTTATGAGGTTCTCAATTTGGAATTAAAACTTACAAAGGGTAAAAAACACAGTTTGTATTGTCTGGAAACTGTGGACTGCACACCTATGTTAGTTCAATTAAGTAGTTTTGCACCAATTCTTATTTCCCAAACATTCTGGCTTCCTAAAGAAGTAGTGTGCACCCCTAATGGAGAAGATCAGTCCTGTTGATGTGTCTCATAATAAGCAATATATAACTTGCAGAACGTTGTGTAATGCTGGAGCGATTACTGAAAGCAAGTTGTTCAGGAAACAATTTAGAAAGCTTAACACCAGGAAAGGTGTGCCACTCCATGTAATTGATGGATAACTGACCGTCTATATATAGACATCCATATTAGGAAGTGTTAATATACCATGGTATTACTCCTTCAATATCCTAGTATCAGAATCAGATTGGGTGCCGCCGCAGTCCAGATCCTCCTTTCTTCATCCTGCTTGTGGGAGACCGCCCATAGGAGGAGCTTGTGTGTTAGCCCAGAGGATGAAACACATTTGCTTCAATCTGAAAACTAAATGAGAAACACACATTATCCCCTTATGATGAACGAATGTTTGAGGAATAAAAAATGTGACTGCAAAGAAGATAATGTGTACAGTTTTTGGCAGTGATTTTATATCACAGCTTATCAAGCGCCAACATGAACTTGACAAATACTAAATGGCAAGAATTATAAAAGCTTTACATGGCATGAAGTAGTCTGTGCATGTTTAACATATAATGGATTTTTGCCTAGCTTTATTATATGAGTATATTTCTTAGGGTCCTATCTCCTTAGAAATCTTGTAGATCTTCATTGAAGATTAAGATAAATACTGACGTTATTAGCAAGGCGCCAAATTCTCTGTGACACCAGGGATAAGGAAACAGCCAAGCAAGACTATCCAGAAGGAGATCCAGAAAACATTCCTACTGCAAGAAGTATAAATCAGGAACAATAATTGAAGCAAGGGGCCAAATAACACGACAAAAAATAAGGTAACACATCCATCACTTTGAAATATGAATGTGATTCAAGTAGGGACTGAAAATCACAGGGAAAGGCTCTGCTTCATCTTGGATTGGAAACGTCAGATACAATTTTCAGAACAGATCACCATATTGGAAAGGGTAGTTTATAAGGCTTGTCCACATCTGACCAGACGCTGTCATCCTCCTCGCAAAGAATCCAGCTCCAGTGTTTCTGACTCCCCTTGCGAGGTGTTAGACATCGTGTCCCGGAAAAGAGATTCCAACCTTATACATTCTAAGGTATGAAGCAGACTAGAACTTAGAGTAACATTTGGCAACTCTTGGCAAAACTATAGCTATAGCTAGCTATACTTTAGAAAACAGCACCTACTTCTTACCTCGTACTACACTTAGGTTAGGTACACTGGGGTAGAACTATTTAGAAGCATCAGATGAGTATCCACATTTTAGCCTGTGTTATTTATGTATGTATTTTATGAATATATGTCATAGCTACAAACCATGCTATTGCAGTATTATTTTATCTTACTGCTAACTCTGTACATATTGTACTTCACAGCCTGTCTTACGATTGTAGCAGTTCATATCTCTTGCATGAGAAATAAGACTGTTCAATAAACCCTTTTTATTGAAACGCCCGTCTCTCTATTTCTGTGCAACTCTGTAGAAACGAAGCATGCACGATTGACTGAGTGAAACTGTTATCTATTGTTTCCACGGTTCTGAGATTGTTCTGACTCTAAGGGAAACAAAGTTGTCATGTTTATGCGGTTGTCAGAAACTAATCCCTTCTTGTTTATTCGAGAAGTTTCTAGTGACCTCTTAGTTAGCTGGCACACACAAGTAATTAAGTTTAATGTACTCGATAGAGACATACTGACCTCAGTCCTATGTCAAATCTATAGTGTATATTATTCCAATGCACAGAGCCTATCAGTGATATAGGAACTACTCTACATGGCGCCCAACATTTGGTAAGGCACTAATTTAACGCTAGATACTGGAGTAACTCAGTTGTGCTTTTATCAAAGACCCCTACTCATAATATCCATAAGACGTCTGGAGTGGGTAGGGATAATATCCGCCATAGCTGAGTAGGACAAAAATCCTATGTATTAGCTATTTGGTTTGTTCAACGTTGAAGGATACAGTGTTGCAAAATATTGTGCACCTTATCTTTGTTCCCTTGAAACTTGCTCTGAAACTTTCATTAAACAATGACCGAAAACGGCACAAACACTGATACTGGTGGAGCTGCGGCTGACCAAGTCACAGCAGCTTTTAATCGTACAGGTTTTCAGGAAAACGACGAGGATGCTATAATCATCCATCCAAATTTAACCCCTTCCCCGCGGTGAGAATTTCGCCATGGTGCGAGGGGGGGGGGCGGGGTTGGGCACAGCACCGCGGTGCTCATGACGGCTCCCGGACGTCAAAAATCACAGTGGGCGTGTGCTCACGACGGCCGGGAGCCGTCTGAACATCGCCCACAAATTAATTCTCCCGCACAGGTGGGGAATTAATCGAGCGTGCGTGGAGCGGCAACGTTCAGACGGCTCCCAGCCGTCATGAGCACACGCCTACTGTGACTCATGATGGCCGGGAGCCGTCATGAGCATGGAAGAGGTTAAGGTGAGCCATCACTCTAAAACTTATAAAACATGGCCTAACACCAAGAGGTGGTAGAGCAATTTTTGTGATAGAGGCACATGAATCTCACCAGACAGAGGTATTCTATTCATGGATAATATTCCCAGAATCAAATCCAGTAACACACTTGTTTCACTTCTACAAAGAAGATGATCCACCTGAGGAATATATTCCTTTCGAGGATATTGAAATTCCACTCACATACCAGGGGCATAAGCTCCGGTTTAAAGACGCCCTAAAACATTACAATCACATTACCAGGCTCGGTCCACTAGGTAGACCAGGAACACCATGGCCGATTTTAGCCGGCTGCACACCTGACCCTGACATTGAATCAATGTTGGACGAGGAATTACTTAATAACATACAAAAGCTAATAGAAATATACAGTTAAACCACAACTGTCTGAAAATCCTTATAAGGTCTTTCCTAAAAACACTCCTACCTCTTCTAAAAAGAAGTGGGAAAATAGCAAACAGCATTCCAAAGAGAAACGTTCTCAATCCCGAGGTAGGTCTCCTCAAAAGGAGCCCTCTGAAAGGAGGTACAACCTCAGGAATATTAATAATTTGAGAAAACCTGACAGATATCAAGATACTGATACACGTTCCTCTCGTAACTTTCAGATATCATCACAGACATCCGAAAGAAAAGGACGGTCAGAGAACAAAGAAGAACGCGTGAAGTCCAAAGACGATCAACACGTTCTCCAAGAAGAAGGTAGCAGGTTTGAAGATCAGACATGCCGAGGATTCTGAGAACGCAACTCAAGAACGGAGAATGGGCTCAGACAATGTTGGACAGTGCAGTAGATGTTACAGTAGCTCGCCAGAACCTGAAGGGGCTTCTGGAGACAGTGGACATGAATGAGGACATTCAAGTTGAAAATGCAGACACCAGGGTTAGTTATCCGCATAGGTTATATGAAATAACACTCCGGATGGAGGGAGACATACCAAGAAAAGTGAAAGCACTCCTTTGGTAGCGTCTTTCAAGGGGTTATGATATACTTCTAGCAGAACGAGACTGGCCACCAGAATTTGTCAGGGAGTGCCCACATGGCGAAGACATCATTATCCAGCCTTCTCCAACAATGTTCCAATACATTTAAAATATACTTATGCCAGGAAATGGGCAGTGACCCAAGCCCCAGCATTATACAAGAATCATGTAGGATGGGATGAGGACTCACCTCACCACAAAATCCAGTTAAAAAATCAACCAACTGCACAAAGGCAGCACCCAGTTAAGCAAGAAGCTAAAAACAGGAGATCTTAGATCAACTTGAATACCAGAGGGTGATTGAAACATGCACCTCATCAATGAACAATCCTTTGTTTCCTGTTTCCAAACCAGACAATACATATCGTCTAGTTTTGGATTACGGACACCTAAACTCCTGTTGTAAAACATTTGCAGTACAAAATGCACACAGTGCAGCATTAATGAATAACATTGTGTGTAAAAAGTACAAAACCACATTAGACATTTCAAATGGTTTCTTTTGTCAAAATATTGCACCTGAAAGTAGATATTTGACCGCTTTCTCAATAATGGGGACACAGCGTCAATTTTATCGACTCCCACAGGGGTTCAAAAACAACCCGGGGTTATTCTCAGCAAGAGTAACAGAGTTACTACAAATTGATGATGACGAGGCATTGTTATATGTCGATGATATGGACTGGACAGACACTTGAACAGGGTGAACACCATTATTTTGGGCTTCGCCTCTGAGGGTTAAAAATTCAACTTTAAAACGTCTAGAATTGCCCATCTCAACGTCCTTTTCCTTGGATATGAACTATCAAGTAAAGGAAAAAGCCTGGCAGCCTACTTTTTGGAAAAGTGTGCGCTGCTCCAACCTCCAAAAACGCTGAAGAACTTACAGTCGATTCTAGGTTTCCTGAATTTTGGAAGAACATACATTCTAAACTACGCAGAGAGGGTTAAACCTCTCTACGAATTAATCAAACTTGATTTCAAAACCACAACTTGGACACAAGGACACATAGAAATTCTGCATTCACTTCAAACAGACATGTTAGCAACAAAACACTTGCAAACACGCGTAAACATACACAACTTAGTGATCCGAATCATTCCGGGTCAATGCGGATTCACCTACTTAACTTTCAACGAAGGTGAAAAAGTACCAATTGCATACAAATCACATTTGTATACACAACCAGAAATGAAATTGCCTTCTTCAGAAAAAATTCTGACAGCATTTCAAACTGCTGTAGCAAAAGAAAGAGCCCTAGCACAGGGGAAACGCATAATGGCCGTGACTCCTATATCAGCCTTAGGGGCAGTTACTAAAGCTAGCATTCCTAATGCAAAAGCTTTAGATCCAAGATGGATACAATGTGTTGATTCTCTTGCTGCAACTGATGTTGAATATGTTTTTGATCCTTACTTGAAAACACAAGCATTCCTGTAATATGAACATGAATGTCCTCTGTCTACGGAAATTCTCCCTCCTGATCAGTACAAATTTATAATTTATACTGACGGATCTGCACAACCTGCTACGGACAGTAAGCAAGCTTACAGTGCAGCATGTGCGATCGTTAAAGGTCGTATGCGCGATGGCAAATTCAGACCAATGGTCACAAAAATGCAATCTCTAGGAGATTATACAGCTCAGTGAGCTGAAATACAAGCATTCAAGATGGCATTTGAAAACACGGATTGTGAATTCCCCACACTCATAGTGTGGGATTCTTTTTACTGTGCTCAATCTTATAATGAATATTTACAAAATTGGCTTCAAAATGGTTTCAAGTATGCAAAAGGTGGCACAATTAAGCATAAAACGCTTTGGGAACAAGTAGTTCAGTTGCGCAACGGACTACGAAACACTCACGTGATACACACGCTGAGTCATCAACGTGATGGCATTCACGTTGAAGGGAACTCATTGGCTGATGAAGCCGTGAAGGGGGCTGTGCAAACGGCTTCCGTAGCTGCAATCACTCGTTCGAAAACGAAAATAGACAGTGAAATAATGCTGGCTGTCAATGCTTCAAGCAAAAGGCAGCGGTGCAGCATTACCTAAAATGTTTCCACTCATATACACATATATAATTGATGCGAACAATGTTCCGTTTGCTCAAATCCCTCGAGTGGGGGATAGTGTAATTCCAGACATGGAACATAGATTAGGACTAATCCTAGCAGCACATGAAGGGATCGCCTCTGCCCATGCAGGTGTTTCCACCACAGTATCATTATTAAAACAGAGATACTGGTAGCCAGGCATTAGGAAACAGACCAGGAATTATGTTTTGGACTGCGAAATATGCCAGAAGATAAAAGTCTCTACTGTGAAACGTCCTGCACAGACACCCCTGTTAATTTCAGATAAACCATTATGTTTACCTGGACCACTGCGGTCCTTTACAAAGGGATGGTAACTATAAGTATATCATGGTCGCAGTAGATTTATGTTCAAGGTTCCTATGGATGTGGCCTCAGCGCTCAGCTGACGCTCGAACTGTTATAAAAGATTTGCAAGTCTTTATCGGCACATACGCAATTGCCACACCACATTCTGACCAGGGTCCTGCGTTTAGCTCTCGAGCTTTCAAAAAAGCCATGGCCAGTTTGGGCGTAGCATTGCAGTATTCTTCTCCATTCCATCCTGAGGGAAATTCTGCTGTGGAAAGAAAAAACCGGGACATTTAGCAGTCTATAACAGCTATGGTATTAGGTTCAGGTGATGTGTGGGTCAAACACCTTTATGGGGTCCAGCGCACTCTTAATAACTTGTCAAGAAGTTCTCTAGGGGGTGTCACTCCATACGAAGTTCTATTTGGAACTAGAATGTTGGTACCGGACCTTGATATGCAAAGCACAGTGATGGAAAATAAGAAATTTGATATCAAAGATCGTTTGGCTGTTTTACAGGGCTTAAATGAACTAAGAACAAAACAAAGTAACGTGATCCTGAAGCCAACCATCACTTAGGAAATACTGTCCGTCCCAGCAAGGCCTGTCTGGATACCAAAGCTTGGTGATCTAGTCAGAGAAAAGATCGCGGACAAGAAGGAATTTGGGCCTTCTTACAGACAAACAGTACCTGTCCTAGCAATCCATGGATCAAGAACAGTACTTTTGCCGCCCCCTGCTGGTAAAAAGGAGAAAAGATTTGTGTCCATCGACCTGATCAAACCACAATGTGGCCGATACTAAACAGTAGGCCAAGTAGACTCCGACAATGTAGCAGACGCACTCCTCTAGCTACAATCCAAGAGGTTCAAACTGAGAGACTCATCACCTTTGAAGATTCTGCAGTGAGACGCAAAGGACTAAGCAACAATGCAATGGAACTTATACCTCTTGAAACCCAAATGACAGTTCATCCTGATACACCTGTCTACAACAAAGTAACAAGTGATCAACTGGTTCCAGCGAATTCCACAAATCCTGATGCAATTCCAACCATTGACAGAACTGCCTCTGTCTATTTTATGAACTTTGACCTTTGACCTATTTTGGTCCTACTGCTACGATATGGCAAGCCTCATCACCAGCGTCACTCCAGGCACCATAGAGAGAGCTCTATTGGAGATGGAGTGTCGTGAGCGCATCGTCCACATTTTGGGTTTACCTCGTCTACGAAAATTAAACACCACATGGTTTCTGTCATTCAGACCAATCTGGCAAGATTGCATCTTACCTGTTCTACGCTGCCTGCTCTGCGGTGAAGAATGTGTGCTAGACATCTGTCTAACACTCCCATCAGTCATGCCTACGGATATCGATACTCTGCTGGACCCGGTAACGGCCCATGCTCTGTGTTGTCCCCAATGGCTACCAATCCTGATGACGGCATTCACTGAGATCTCACAGATGCAAATTGCTACTGCTGAGGTACGAAAAGAAACAACAGGCACGCAGGTAACATCCGATTCGAACATTGCTGATGCAACCAATGCTAAAGGCGATAGTTCACATCTATGTGCAGTTAATCTTCTAAACGAGGTATTCCAACTTTCACCTACAATGGTAGATGACTTTTTGTCTACAGGATTAGAAGATTTCATGTTTTCTTCAGGCCCAAACACTGACTTTTGATTCAGGCACAGAGTGTTCCGATGAGACTCTGAATTTGGCCTTCGTTCTTTTCAGACAAGGGACTACCTTTGGAACTTTTTCCTATGGTTAATTTTTTTTTCTCCAAATTTTATTTTTTTCATTTTTTCCTACAAGTAATCTGCTTATAGTAGAACTATTCATAGAGAACAGAATTCTTTGAAAATCTTCCAGAGACATTATGCCACCTTGTCACATCACCATTTGATTTGTGTTAACCTGATATGAAATGGTTTCAGCCCTTTTTCTTCTGTATTAAAGAGCCATTTCATCATATGTATATATTTCTGGTTCATTCTTGTTGGCATTTTCAATGCACGCATATGCTTAGAATAAAACATTGCTTTTAATATGTACAGCACCTTATGCATAGTAAAGTTTTTTGTAAAGCATTTTAGGACATATGTTTTTTGATATGTTTTAGCATGTTTTATATTATCATGTGATACTCTCTTTTAGACATGTTTAGTATGTTTCGGATTAAGTAATGTCGGTCATACGAAACTGGAGTGGGTGTTGTGTGTTTCCCGATTTATGCCCTTATATAGGTACAATTCATATTGCCCTTATTTAGGCATAGAAAATCCAGCCCTTATTTAGGAATTGTCCATGCTAACCAAATACTGGCATGGTCTCCTACATCCGTCCATCCACGTCACAATGAATTCTTGGAAAACCAAACTCTTAAGCCTTTAGGAATTTCCCTTCCTTGGATATTGATTTCTCAAGAACTCATTTATAATGCATGGACATCTATTCCTTAGGGGTTCATTCCTGACGTTCTGCTGCCCGACTTTTACGTCAATATAGGCATTCCTAAACACCTTCAAGGTATAAATATACCTGCACCTGCCCTGGCAAACTACGGTTCTGGTACGGTCCAGCTTGACTGCCTTCTTGCGGTTCGCCACGGCAAGTTCGGAAGGAGATCGAGTCCCAGCCTGATGCACTGACCAGATGCTGTCATCCTCCTCGCAGAGAATCCAGCTCCAGTGTTTCTGACTCCTCTTGCGGGGAGTTAGACATCGAGTCCCGGAAAAGAGATTCCAACTTCGCACATTTTAAGGTATGGAGCAAACTAGAACTTAGAGAAACGTTTGGCAACTCTTGGCAAAACTATAGCTATAGCTAGCTATACTTTAGAAAACAGCACCTACTTCTTACCTCGTACTACACTTAGGTTAGGTACACTGGGGTAGAACTATTTAGAAGCATCAGATGAGTATCCACATTTTAGCCTGTGTTATTTATGTATGTATTTTATGAATATATGACATAGCTATAAACCATGCTATTGCAGTATTATTTTATCTTACTGCTAACTCTGTACATATTGTACTTCGCAGCCTGTCTTATGATTGTAGCAGTTCATATCTCTTGCATGAGAAATAAGACTGTTCAATAAACCCTTTTTATTGAAACGCCCGTCTCTCTGTGCAACTCTGTAGAAATGAAGCATGCACGATTGACTGAGTGAAACTGTTATCTATTGTTTCCACGGTTCTGAGATTGTTCCGACTCTAAGGGAAACAAAGTTGTCATGTTTATGCAGTTGTCAGAAACTAATCCCTTCTTGTTTATTCGAAAAGTTTCTAGTGACCTCTGAGTTAGCTGGCACACATAAGTAATTAAGTTTAATGTACTCGATAGAGACATACTGACCTCAGTCCTATGTCAAATGTATAGTGTATATTATTCCAAAGCGCAGAGCCTATCAGGGATATAGGAACTACAATACAGTACTGCACAATTCCAAACCAGTGTGATATTTCATCCTAAATTTCCTCATCCTACATTCTCATGGTGTGAGGGGCTGCAATTGTTAAATCATTATTTATGTAGCGTAGTTCAGAAGACTGCACCACCAACTGCATTAATCAAAACTTTATAATCAATTTCCCTATTTAGAGAGGTCACTTTCTAAAGTGAATGTGCAATATCCTGTCAATAACCTTGCCCAGATTTTCCACCATTTCACTTTTTGTAGATAGGTTCAATATAAGGTTTGGTGCTTGTTCTTTCGATGCCTTTCAAAGTCTATTAAGATCAGCGGTAGCAAGCGTGCTTTATGAAGCATAATTTTGAGGAGTATTAGATATCAGAATATTGATCTCAATTTAAAATATTTCATTGCAGCTTTCTTCAGTTACCTGCCTCTACTGCAACGCAAGCTTTAAAATGTGAACTTAATGAATCATCAGGCTTGTCGGCCTTTTCTGTTCTGTTCTATGTTAGATGGATGGATGGATGGATTCACTTATAATCAATGTGAATCCACTTATAGAACAGCTTTCCTTTCATGTGGTCTGTTTTCACTGGTGAAACTGCTGGGAGTGATCGAAATATTCAAGGGTGACTATTAATAGGGCACCTTACCAATGAGCTTGCATTTGACAATAAAATTCATTCAGTGAACCCTGGGTATATTGTCTGTATGTTGTTATATGATAATCTGGAAAGTTTAGAGTAGTTTATTCTCCAAACAGATAATTCAGCCACTGGAGTTATTACTGCATTTTTCTTTTTTTGTATTTAAGAAAACGCCTATTGATATTTGAACAAACTAAGGAAAATATTTTCACAAAAATGATTTATCTTGGGAAAATGTTATCTTCAATAATGATTGTAACGTTGGCATGTTAAACAGTTCGTAAAGGCTTTTAGAGGCATCACTCACAACTCTTAGCCAATTTTCATTAAAATTGTGCAGATTTACATCCCTGGTTAAAAAAAAGGGACACGACATGCAGATTAAAATGTAGGAGGAACTGCAAAGTGAAGTAGCATCAAACGACTCCAAAAAGTAATCTGTAGGATATAAAGAACAGCATTCTTTGCAATAGGCAATAATTTATTTTGAGACATGGAAACGATATTTTACCCTTGTCTACGCTCCCTCACCACCCTCTGCTGAGCATACCAATTGAAAATCTACTCTGGATACCAATGTATTAAACATGAATCTTTGCATTGAGGCGACTGGGGTTTCACATACCCTGACCTTTCAGTGGACCAGGAAGGTTTCTGCCTTGAACTGGGTTCCCCTCATTTTTTAACGATCCAAGATGTAAACTTGGGTTTCATTTAACCATGATTTTTAATGCAGTCATTGAACTTGCTTGTTTTCTTTCTCTTCAGAAGGGATCTGAAATAAATACCATTTTCAACAAATATTAGCAAAGCTTATAGGTCGGGCCTTGTCAAACTGGTGGAATGCTAATTTAAAAAATATTTTATTTCAGGAATATGTCACAAAAATGGATGAAAAAGGAAAACGTTAAAATCTAAACCTTGCAGCAACGAGCTTGCACTAAACTTTTGAATTGTAAAAAAATAATTAAGTATTGAATATAACTATAATAAAATGATACGGTTGCTACCTAGCCGGTACTTGTTCTAAGAAGAAGTAGATAAACCCTTTTTCGTTTTAATGCCTATCACAGGAAAATATGATTCTCATTGGACACATTATTTTATATGTGCTAGAATTAGTGTAATGTGAATACATAGTTTTAACACACAAGGACAGCTCAAGATATAAAAAGGATATAGAATGTAAAAGACTAAAAGCACTTGCAGAATAAATTATTGTCTGATCAGCCCTGGAACTGTAGTGCATATTTTTAGGCAGATGTGTATATGTGATGAGGAAAAACATTTTTACTCACCTTGCAATAAGTCACCAAAGGCTAACCTGGGCTGATCCATTGCCCCATTCTGTATGCAGTGCTGGGCAGAAGCAACATGTGAATGATAGTTCAAAAGGCCAATGAGTGAAGAAGCCTGACCTATAGCCACTCCATGTTTGCATATATGCATTTTTATTTATGTACTTGTTTGAATACATACAGCTTGAGAGACAGCTAAGCCAGACTTAAAAAGGGGAGAAGTCAAACATTGACAACTATCAACCTATCTCTTTAGATGGTGGTAATTAGATTTTTTCTAAAAGTACAGTTGATCACAGTCAGGGTTGCCCTGATGATTAAATTATTATGTCCCCAGCCTGTGCAGGTTTTCACCAGGGGGTTAGTAAGTAAAACTGTTCAATGTTTAGACACTTAGGGCCCGATTCTGATGCGGTTGGGAAAGCTTCCTAACCGAAAGGGGTTTGGGAATGGTTTCCAACCGAATCAGATTGGGGGAGTCCAACCAACCAAGTACAATGCATCCGGATGCTTCCAGATATGATTTGGTCAGACTCCTGTTGACTTCAATGGGAGCTTTGTTCTGACCGAATGCTCAGGCTCCCATTGAAGAAAGGGGTGGCTGGGGAATATCGGGCACCCTGTGGCGGGCACTCCCTAGTGCCTGCCACACTGTGCATGGCTGGTAAAGGAAGACCCATGGGTACCCCATGGGCCTGATTGGGAAGTTGCAGGGGGGGAAACTGCAGGCCCACAAAGTCTGATTCCGACTGCCGATTCGAGTCTGACGGCAGGAATTGGAAATCCAGCATCGTACTCGGTCGTTTGGAAACGCGGCCTGTAGAGACGTACAATTCTGCTCCGTATGGCTTGGTCATTCCAAATGCCATCGGCTTAACTTGCATCATTATCAGTCGGTTGGAAACCTTTCAGAGTTGGTTGGAAAGACACATTCCCGATCCGATTTGGACGGCGCAAATGCGGTTAGGAGTTCTTCCTAACCGCATCAGAATCAGTCCCTTAACCTTTTTAATTTAAAATTAGTATTTGAAGACGTGAACTGCAGAACTAGTTTTGATACACAACTGGATTTAGATTGATTCGAGTGGAAGTTGAGTTGTTGTGGTTATTATATTATATTCCTAGGCTAGGATTCAATGTTTTGTTTTGTGTCGTAATTGTTTATTGAGAATTTAAGTATAAATGAATTAATACATATGATACAATATAATAGATGCACAGTGGCCTAATAACATTACATATATAAAACAATATAGAGAGAAATAATGTAAGAGAGAGGAGAGGAGGGAAAAAGGAGGGGTAGAATGAAAAGCAGATAGCTAAAAGTGGAAATGAGAAAGGAAAGTCAGAAGTAAGAGATCAGAAATCATCTCCCAACCCGGAAAGACAAAATAAGAGATGGAACAAGAAACAAAAAAACTAAAATAAAATCAGATTAAAAGGGGGAAAATAACAGACAGGGTAGAAAGGAGGGAAAAGGAGGGAAAATATTCAAAAGTCTCTGAGAAAAGAAGCCCACACTTGTTGAAATATTGCTTCTTGATCCTGCAGTTTATATATTATACTTTCGTGTGATGCCGTTTGGATCGTCGCAACCACCCAGTCCACCTCAGAAGAAGGTCTAGGTGATTGCCACAATCATAAGATACAAACTTTGGCTGTAGAAAGTGCAGTATGTAAAAGGCGGCATTGAGGACGTGAGATGCGAGGTGGAGTCCCAAGATCATGCAGTAAAATAACAGAAGAGGTAAGAGGAAGTGGGAGAGGTAAAGTTGCCTGCAGTGTATCTCCTACTTGTACCCAGAAATGTTGTATAGAGGGACATACACAGAGTATATGGAGAAGGTCACAGTTAGTTCCAGAACATCTCCAACACTAAGGGCCCCATTAGCGGTGTTGGGACCGGCCGCCAGCAGTGTGGCGGCCCGCACCGCAAATTAGGATGCGACCGCCACGGTGGCGGTCGCAGTCCATATCTTTGAGATTGCGGCGGGTGCTGCCAAAGAGGCACGTTGTGCATTGCCATGCACAACATGGCAGGCACCGCGCGGTGCCTGCCACCTTGAGCATGGTAATGTAGGGGGGTACCATAGGTGCCCCCCAAGTGCAGCCCCCACCACCTCGGGGGCCTGCAACGGGCCCCCAAAGCAATTCCCGCCGGCCTTTCCATGGTGGCATCACCGTCATGAAGAGGCCCTGAAAACCCGGCATCATAATATGGATGGCGGTGCCCATATCATGCCCCAGTTCCGCCCAGCCGGCAATCGTAACGATTGCCAACCAGCGGAAAAGCGGCAGACTGACTTTCCGTCCGCTGCGGTACTGTGGTGGGGGGTAAATGATGTCGGGATGGCGGGCGGATCGCCAGCCATCATAATGGCCCCCTTAGAGTGTGGTAGTTTCAATGGAGTCCAGTACCAGTCATGGAAAGTTTTAAAAAGACAGAATTTCAGGCGTGCCTCACGGGTATACTTGTCCAGAGCTTCTATCCAGCCAAGCATCTTCGTTTCTGGTAGTATGTAAGCGTTCCTGCCACTTTTCGCGAAGAGCTTTAAGAAGTGGTTGTGAATAAAGGTGATAGGTTAAAGTGGAATATTAACCGAACATTACTCCCTTATGCCCACCCCAACTATGAAGATAATGCAATATCGGTGATGATGCTAACGTCCAGGGAGAAGAACCAAGACATCTCCTCAGGAAGTGCTGTAGTTGTAAATGCCTTGGAGCCTGATGCAAGGGAAGATCAAATTCTTCACGAAGATGATCAAATGATTTTAATTCACCATTTAGTATACTTTTGTCCAATGTCTGAATGCCTCTTGACCATGGATTCTAATGCTTTCATTTCCCAATATTGGAGCTTTAAGGTGTAAACGATGGGCAATGCCTAAAAGACGATGCGCTCATTGCCATGCTTGATATGTAGCATGAAGCACAGGATGTGGAGGGGACATTCCGGGTTTTCGGGAACTGTATAAGAAGGTAAGGCCATTGTCGCATTCAAGTATTATGTGTTCTGTTGTGACCCATTGTGGAGGGTCCGTCACACCCGGGAGAAGATAAGTCAATTGTGAGAGGTGTAAAGCTCCCCCTCCAACGCTTGCCCAGCCAAAGTCCTGTCTGCCTTAGTGGAAGTGATTAATCCTATAGTGAACCCAATTTGAAACACTGCTTTGCGGGAAGGCTCCATGCCACTAGCGTGGAAACATGCCAAAATCCTTCCGCTACTAAAGAAACCTACGGTAGACCCCGAGGTAGCCAGCAACTATCGGCCTATCTCACTCGTGTCTTTTTTCGCTAAGGTCGTAGAGAAATTTGCTAATGGAGTTTTAACAAACTTTCTGGAAACCAATCATTTGCTGCACCCTAGCCAGTCAGGTTTCAGAGCTAATTTTAGCACTGAAACAGCTTTGCTAGAGGTGGCTGAAACAAACAAAGCTACGCTGGATAGAGGCGGTAATGCAGTCTTGGTCTTACTGGATCTCTCTGCAGCTTTCGATACCGTGCCCCACAATATATTACTGCAAAGCCTCAGGGAGAGTGGTATTGGTGGCATGGTATTGAGATGGTTTACATCTTTTCTGGCCAACCGCTCCCAAACCATCTGGTCTCCTCCTTTTGCTGCAGAGATCCCGCCTATGAATGTGGGTGTGCCCCAGGGCTCTATATTGAGCCCAACACTATTTAATTTGTACATAGCCCCATTTGCTCCTCTCGCCGAGGAAGCAGGGGCTAAAATAATGTTTTATGCTGACAACACCCAGCTGCTGTTTACTTGTGAGAAGGGCGCTGATTTTAATGAAACTCTAATTAATTCCTGTCTTTCAAAAGTCTTCTCCTGGTTTAGTCACAATCATTTAAAATGCAACTCCGAGAAATCCGAGATTATTTTTTTCGTGCCACGTCCCTCTGAAGCCTGGCATACATGGTGGCCACAAAACATGTCCCCCCCTGTGTCATCTGTCTCCACCGTGAAAAACCTTGGAGTCAAGTTGGATGCAACTCTCTCTATGAAAGTCCAGGTTCAGACTGTGGCTGGGGTCTGTTTTGGACTACTGCGTAATTTCCTTCCCTTGCTCTCCATTCCCTATAGGAAAACTGTTGTCCAGGCCTTGGTAGTCTCCAGACTGGATTATGTGAATTCCTTGTATCTCGGCCTCCTGGACTATCTCTTGGGCCGACTACAAGTGATTCAGAATGCAGCGGCTAGGGCCATCTTTTTGACTGGGCCCAGAACCCACACCTCTCAGCTTCTGTCCTCACTGCACTGGCTCCCGGTGCGGAAAAGAATACATTTCAAGGCCCTGGTGTTTTAAAGCCTTCCACAAGATTGGAGCACCCTACTTTAGGGACAGATTTCAACCCTACCTCCCTCAGCGCACTTTGAGATCTTCATCCCAACTGCTGATTACCGTCTCAAAGATTCAATTCTCCCGGGTAGGCGGTAGATCTTTTCATGCCGTTGCCTCTAGGCTGTGGAATAGTCTACCTTTCGCTATCAGACAGAGCCCTGACCTTTTCATTTTCAGAAAAAGTCTGAAGACGTGGCTCTTTCATCTGTGAATCTCAGAGTGGTGGTTGTGTATGGTTTGATGTTATGTGGTCTTCGCTTTTCTCTTTAGCGCCGGGACACTCCTGGGAGTAGCCTTGCGCTATACAAATATAGATTAACATAACATAGTGTTCTAATGATGGTAAACCTAGTCTACCATGTGAACGACGAGCAATTAATTTAGCAGCAGCTAGGCGAGGATACAAAGTTCCCCAAACAAAGGCCCGTATACGGGAGTCTATACGACGAAGTGTGGCTAGAGGCACAATAATCAGTAGCATACCTAGTACATAAGTAATGCTAGGTATAGTAACCATTCTTACCACCTGTACTCCTCCCCACATAGAGAAGCCCAAAATGGACCATTTGGCAAAGTCATTTTGCATTTGCTCTATAAGAGGAGAAATATTGTCCGAAATCATCCCTCCTAAACCGCGATTAATCAGAATTCCTAAATATTTTAATTCGGATGACTTCCAGCAAAAGGGGAATCCATCAATCGAAGCTTTTGTGATACTCGGAGAGAGAGGAAGAGCTTCACGTTTGTCATAAATCACCTTATAACCCAAAAGGGCTGAGAATCTATTAATAATAATGAGTAGAGTTGGTAAAGAATGAGAGAGATCTTTAAGAGTGAGAAGAATATCATCAGCATATAGGTACAGCTTTGATTCTCCTCCCATTATCGGTATACCCTGGATCTGTGATGCTTGTCGAATGATTGAAGCAAGGGGTTCCATCGCTAACAAGAATAAAAGAGGGCATAGGGGACAACCTTGGCGAGTACCTCTGCAGATTGGAAATAGATCAGAAAGAAAACCTCCGCAATTGACTTGGGCTATAGGATTATCATATAGTAAGCGGACCTTGGAAATAAACTGATCTCCCAGACCAAAGCATTCCATAAGCAGCAAAAAGATTCAATATGGTCAAACGCTTTCTCTGCATCCAGAGAAAGAGCGACCGCATCTTCCGTACAATCCTTAGCAGCCCATAAAGCATGGGCTAATGTACGGAGATGATTTCTAGAGGAACGACCTGGGACAAAGCCAACCTGTGAATGGTGTATAAGGGAAGGGATACATTTGCGGAGTCGTGATGCTAGAATGCTTGCTAGAATTTTAAGATTGCTGTTTATTAAGGAAATAGGGCAGTAGCTACCACAAATGAGTGGATCTTTGCCCGGCTTGAAGAGGACCGCAATTAATGCCATGTTAGAAATAGGACCAAGAGAGGATGTCTGGACAGCCTCATGAAGAGCAGAATGAAGGGTGTCAACCATATCCTCCACGGACCATTTATAATATTCTGTGGGGAATCCATCTTCACCTGGGCATTTATGATAGGGTAATTTGGAGATGACTGTAACTACTTCTTCCCTGGTGATGTCACTACCCAATAGATGTCTGCCCTCATCGGTAAGGCATGGGAGATCAATAATTGCAAGATAAGTAGTTTTTGGATCTTCAGTTGCAGAATTTTTAGGAGCGTATAATTCTTTGTAATAGGATGCAAAAATATTTACCATTTCTTGCGGTTTAGTAAGAATCTCGCCTGATTCTGTGCATATTGCAGATATTGCCATGGAGGCTTCGTGTTGCTTTAGCTGTGCTGCAAGTAATCAACCTGCTTTCTCTCCTTGTTCATAATGTCTGCTTTTTAGACGTTGAAGAGCATATTCCGCCTTGGAAGTGTATAAATTATTAAGCGCCATTTTGGCTAACTCTAGGCTCTTGCAGTTGGATACAGTGGGACAAGAAGTATATAAATGAGTAAGAGAAATAATTTGAGCCTCAAGTACAGTACTACGCATAGTTGCTGCTTTATTAGCCATGGCTGCATCTCTCATTAGTTGTCCCTGAATAGTTGCTTTCGCAGCCGCCCAGACAGTTCTACGAGAGGCAGTAGATAAATTGTCATTAGTTAAGTATTCAGAGAGATGAGAACGCAATTGTATTTTACCCTGGGGCAAACGGTATCTTTGAATGTTCATTCGCCATGCTTTCCTACCAGGTGAGGTTAAACCTACTTCCAAAGCGAGTAAAACCTGATAGTGATCAAAAATAGCGGCTTCTAGAATGCGAATTCATAAGTGATTGCAACTACTGATTTGGAAATAAGAAAATAATCTATCTTAGATTGTGTACCATGAGCAGAAGAAAGAAAGGCATATTCTTGGTCTAAGGGATGACAAAGGAGCCAGTGATCTATTGAACCATGGTCCGACGATATATTGCCCAGTAAAGCTCTGTCACCAATATTGCATTTGTCTAAGGGACCTGTTCTATCTAAAATCGCATCGCAAGCCAAGTTCCAGCCAACACAAAAGATCTTATCACTGATTTTTAACTTAGCAAAGGCATATCTGCCCCCAGGATCAGTCCAGGTTTTGAAAGTTGTAACAGGCAGAGATTTATGTAAAAGGATGGCCACACCACATTTCCGTGGTTGATTCTTCTCAAGCGAGGATCGCACTGTCAAACCACAATGGATAACTTTCTCTACCCAGTCCCGTTGTAATTTAGATGACTCTCGAGCATCTAAATGAGTCTCTTGTAGAAGAGCAATATCAGCTCTTTTCTTTTTTAGATAAGAGAGAACTTTTTTGCATTTTATAAAATGTGTAAGGCCATTAACGTTCCATGAAATTATGCGCAACTGGTGAGAAGAAGAGAATGTATTCACTGCCATATGTTGGAGTGCAAACGGTTAGGTAAAGAAAAGGATAAGGTATAGAAGGTATAGGAATAGTGGTTAAACAAATGTTAGATGTATATCACAACATTAAGGAGAAAGAAAATAGATTGTGTAAATACGAGGAGAAATTTAAGTAAAGAGGATGAAGGATAAGAAAGAAAATAAATAATTAAATTCCAGGAAACGAGAGAGGGGAAGAAGAAGGACTATGAAGGATTTACTTATATGTTATATATAGAAGTAAATAAAAAGGAAGAATTGCAAAGTCCAGGAAGAACTAATGAAAATACAAGGGAAACAATGGTAAATGTGCTGTGTAGAGAAAACACAGCACCAGGGGAATGGGACTGTTCACTGCGGGTCTAAACTTTTGGTCTATTCGCGTCGGAGGAGCCCCATCAAGTGACAGAGTCTTTAGCAAAGGGCGCGCTTAAGCGATAATGATAATAGTTTTCAAATATTAGTATGGAGTATAGAGTTATAGATGAAGGAGCAGAGGGGGGAAATTTACGCATTAAAAGTATAGTGTAAGAGGAAATAAGGGAGTTAAAAGGAGAGGAAAGGAAGTAAGGGAGATTTGTAAGAAGAAGAAGAAAAAAGATCAATATAGTATGAAAAAATCCAGTATATGGTATATTCAGGTAAGCTGTAGATAACATAATAATTGTTATAGTCATGTATTAAATATTAATATAGTAGTGCTAATAATTGAAAATGAGTTCATGTCACATTTATAACTACAACACGATTATTCATTCATATTTCAATTATTCTGATACCTTCAATAGAAAGTTTTTAACAATAGCTGATGAGAAAGGAAGAATAATAGTAGACAGGTTATGGGAGAAACTGCGAGAATAGAGAGATATTAATACATTACTGAGAAGTCATAATAAAACAGACTTTACATATAATAGCAGTAATAATAATAAATAATATTAAGTGTTTCCTAAGTATCCATGATAACAATTTGGAGTTGCTATATCTAAGAACCAGAATAGTATAAATAGATATCAGCTAATCTAAATATCGTACAAGTGAATATTAAATATTAAAATAGATAATTAATCGTCATATATACATGAGAAAGAAGAAGAGAAAAATATATGAAAATAGTTTAAAATAAGAATAGTATAGTAGAAATTACAAATAGCATAGTACATATTAAGGAAATGATGCAAGAGAGGAAACAGAGGATGAAAACATTTTGGTGCCGATTCCGATCCGGTAAAACCCGGGTACGAATGGTCGTACGGAGCGTTTTTTCCGTCCGACTCGTACCCGGGAAAAACACCTTACAAACTCACAAGTACGATTCGCACAGAAATACAGTTTCCGTACGAGTCGTAAAAAACACCGACTGGCAAAAAAATACATACAAATCTCATTCTGGACGGCGCATACGCGACGTCCGGACGAAGTCAGGTAGCGTTCTACGGACCAGCAAGTACGATTCGTGCCGATGTCACTCCGCACGCAGCATTTTTTACGGGAGCCAAAAACTGCCGGGAAATTGAGGACGACGCGAAGAAGGAGCACCGGTACGCGACGGACAGCGATGGACCCCAACCTACGCGTCATCCCGGCCCTCATAGTCTACCACCTCGTGTACAGAAACCGACGCAGACGCCGCAGAAGGTCAGAACAACCCCCAGGGGCAAAGAGGGGTGTGTGTGTGTGTGCAAGGGGCAGGAAACATAACCCACACCCCACCAAATACTAATACATCCTGCACATTAATTACCTCCATGGTCTGGTCACTTCAGGGGGCGTGTCCACCAATCCCGCATCCCGCCACAACGGAAGTGGACGTGGACGCGTACCCGTCACCACCACAATGGTGGTACGGGCCGTACCCACGCCCCCCAGAGCGTGGGTACGGCCCGTACCACCATCGTAGTGGTGATGTAGGGGTACACATGTACGGACCATACCCACGCCCCCAGAGTGTGGGTACGGGCCGTACCACGTGTACCCCTATGTCACCGTCACTATGGTGGTACGGGCCGTACCCACGCCCCCAGAGCATGGGTACGAGCCGTACCACGCTTACCCCTACGTCACCGCCACTATGGTGGTACGGCCCGTACCCACGCCCCCAGAGCGTGGGTACGGGCCGTACCACGCGTACCCCTACGTCACCGCCACTATGGTGGTACGGGCCGTACCCACGCCCCCAGAGCGTGAGTATGAGCCGTACCACCATTGCAGTGGTGATGTAGGGGTACGCATGTACAGAGCGTACCCACGCCCCCAGAGCGTGGGTACGGGCCGTACCACCATTGCAGTGGTGATGTAGGTGTACGCGTGTACGGAGCGTACCCACACCCCCAGAGCGTGGGTACGGTCCGTACACTCGTACCCCTATGTCACCACTACAATGGTGGTACGGGCCGTACCCACGCGTACCCCTACAGACCCATTACATGATGGAAACAAGGCGTACACATGCCATGGATGTAGGTGTACGGCTTGGTGCAGCACATCAGCTGTAAATTGGGGGTGGTGTATGCCCAGGACAACATTGTACCACAGCAAGGGCGCAAGTGGGTGGGTGGGCACAAGTATGCAGAGGACCCCCAGCATTGCCCAGACATGAGGGGTGGGTGCCTATCACTCCCAGCAGTGCCCAGACATATGAGGGGTGGGTGCAGAGGACCCCCAGCAGTGCCCAGACATATGAGGGGTGGGTGCCTAACACTCCCAGCAGTGCCCAGACATATGAGGGGAGGGTGCCTAACACTCCCAGCAGTGCCCAGACATGAGGGGTGGATGCCTATCACTCCCAGCAGTGCCCAGATATGAGGGGTGGGTGTCTATCACTCCCAGCAGTGCCCAGACATATGAGGGGTGGGTGCAGAGGACACCCAGCAGTGGACAGAGACATGGGGGGGTGTACATCATTATCAGATGACCACAGCTCCATGGGTGAATGTATGTATCCCTAACTTAGGACAATGATGATAGCGCCATAACAACACATCACTGACAGCAGTGTCCCACTCCCAGGAGGAAGGAGGTCTTACCCCCACTGCATGACACACCATATGTGGGTGTGAGGACAAATAACACATGCATACCCACCCCTGGCAGATGCAGCACAATACACACACTGAGATCATGCCACAAGACTGTATAGTCATGTCACTGCCTAACAAACTAAGAGAGCCAAAGAGAACACACACTGTCACGCACATCCCAGGACTGATTGGAATGTTCAGGTGCTGGGCTAGCCACCAAGATGTTGTCTGTCATGGAAGGAATAGGGTGGAGTTCACACAGATACAATGACCACAATTGTGAGTCAGGTGTTCAAATACCCAGCAGAACAAGTACCATATGTGTACTAGGCTTGGATTACACACATTCATTGTGCGGAAAAGGGACGATTTATCCATGAAGGCATGGCAAAATACTCCATACACAAGTACAGTGAGTACCAAGGATGGCACAGACGATGCAGCCAGACACATTGCTGAGCAGGCATGGCCAGAGTTGAAGGGAGGTAGGTTTCTTTATCATCCACGAATTTGTAGTATTCATTTCTTGCGGCGTCAGGGAATTATTACAAGTTCCCACGCACGCAACTGAGATAAGGACTTTTGCGTCGATTTTGCATTAAGCCAGTACTTTTCTCGAGCAGAGTACCGCTTTGGCTCTACTTTATTTTAATAGTCCATTGGTTTCACACGGGCTTTAGAGGACACACATGCATGCAAGGGGTCTTTTGAACTTCGTAAGAAATGACTTCATAACGTTCAGAGTGTATCAGGGAAAACGAAGACAGGGCAATATCTATCCAGGCCAGTAACGTTATATACATGAGCCTAATCAAGTGGAGAGACCATTGATTTTTAGACACCTACTCTGCCATGTTCTTATACTGTTTATAAGTGCACCATTTCGGAATGGATGGCAAGTTCCGTTATCCCTAACAGATGTAGTTTGGTCTTGGCCATAGGGGTAACATTGTTTTTGTAATTTCCATTTCCTCAGAGCGGTGCCTCATTTCCTGAGCGGATGCCAGGTGAGGCAAGGTGCGTACCCGCAGCATTTCGGGTAAGTGCATTTGTCGAGTGTCAAATTGACTATCGCCATGTAACACATCAATGAGTGGTAGATACAACTTTAGTATCACATTAAAAACTTTATACACTACGGTTCTGTGATCAACACTGATGTTTCACAAGCTTAAGTTTAGATTTATTACCATTGTTTTTGTTTGATTTTGTCTAGGTCCCTTTTACAAGCCACTGTCTGTAACAGTCCCATCGGGATACACAGGACTAACCAGGTTGTGTTGGGTACCAACCTAGTAATTGTTTGATTTTATACACTTTTTGCGGTAGCATTAATATGGTCCTGATGAGAGCTAGGATTTCTATGTCCACAAGCCGAAACATGTAGACCAAAAATCTGACAGTTATTTGTGTAAGCTGTGTTTGCACTGGTTTTAAAGTGGCACCAAGGCAGCGCCAGAATAAAATTATTAGTGCCTTGTTAGCCATTTTTAATAGCACTTTTCATTTATCACTTTCTGCACTGCAACCATCACCTTACCTGTACCTTTACAGAGACTGTAAGGATACTCATACTCATGCCTGGGACAACTGGGTAACCACCACAATCACCATAGTGGTTGATACTCATGGCTCTGTCCATGGTTCCCAGATGATGATACAAGCCACCTTTGGTGGGTGAGGGGAACTTAACCTCTTTTGGAAGTATTTTCCTCTGAGGTGATACACATTTACTTTGGTTTTCTTCACTTTTTCTGTTGCATCAGTGTTTGGAATCACATTGAATAATAGACCTACAGTATTTATGTATATTATATTCAGAGTTGAAGGGACCCATCACCAACAAAGGACATGTAGACACATGGCAACACAACAATTGTGCAACTCTCTGCAGGGGAGATGTCAGGTGCCACAGAGGAAGGAACACCCCTTGGGACGATGTCTCCAAACACAAAGAGCATACACGACAAAGAATCTTTGCAGAGATCGCGTGATGGCACACAGATACCAGGTTCCACCCCATGAGCAACAGACCACAACATTTCCCAGAAACATAACACATGCCCACAACCCCAACTCTTGTAGCATCAGCATCAACATCAATACCTGAAATGCAAGACTTTTCCAAAGAAAAAGAAAATGCTTTATTCAGCATGAAAATAATAATGTGTAAACGAGACTATTCACAAAGGCCAATGGCCAGTCCATATCAGCAGTCCTTGGGGGGGACACATGGCCATGCGTCTCCCCTAGCTTGCCTGCACATCACAAGAGTGGTTCGTCGACTGGGGGGGGGGCATCCTGTGGGGGAGGACCAGGCACCGCAGGGACAGGAGGGGGAAGGGTAGGTGTTGTGGGTGCAGGGACGGATGACTCCACCACAGGGGGTGGGCAGCGCCAAAGGTGGAGGCGAGCTCAGCGCTGCACACTTCTGCCAGTTCTTCAAGGGTCTCCCCTGCACCCGGAGAAACAACAGGCCCCAAGGAGGGGGGGGTGTCGGAGGGATGGGTTGCAGCGCCACTGGGGGAGGTGGTGGACGGGCTGGGGGACTTAACTCCCCTACCCGTGGAGTGCCGTGACCGTTTGCGTCCAGGTGAACTAGTGGGGCTGAGGCCCAGCCCAGCAAAGTAGGCCTCCTTCTCAGAATCTGGGGCAGGGGAGCCAAGGGGAGTGACATCGGAGGGACTGGGGAGTGAGTCATGTGGATGAGGACTGTGGCTGCATGCCTGCCTGTGTGCCCCAGACCCAGTGGGTGTGCCTGCTACCCCCTGAGTGTGCGTGTCAGGAGGTGTGCGCTTCCTCTTACGTGGTGGTGTGCTGGTTGTGTCTGGTGGGGTGCGTGTGTGTGGATGTCTTGGTGTGCTTGGGACAGGCATGGGTGTTGGACTTGTGGATGGGCCAGGGGTGGGGGGGGAGGCAGCGCTGCAGGTGACTCGCTACTGCCGTCAGTGACGAGTCCATGGACCTCAGCAACATCTGTTTGTCAGACATCGCTGATGACATGCCCTCCATGTATGACACCATCTGGGTCAGCAGTCTGGTGTGGCCATGGAGGACAGCCAGGATCGATGTCTGCCCAACTTGCAACTGCCACTGAATGTCCACAGACTCGGCAGCGAGGGCAGCAGGGGGGACAGGGGCAGGGGGTGCGGTGCCTGGCACGAAGGAGACACGGTGTGTCCTAGCACGGACAGAAGGGACCCGAGAAAGTGGGAGGGCGGTGATGGGAATGGAGGGGGCGGCGAGAGATGTACTGCTGCTTGTAGCTGTGGGAGCAGCCTCCGCCCCCTCTGGGAGCTCAGCCTCAGACCCGTCTGCCTCGTAGTCTGTGTTGGTACTGGGCAGGACCTCCGCCTCACTCCCCTCGCCCTCCGTGCCACTAGATTCCACCGACTCCACAGCAGTGGTGGCACCACTGCTCGATCCCTCCTCCACGTCCGTGCCGGTGTCTCCCTCTGTGTCCTCCGATGATGCTGTGGGCAAGGTGAAGAGACAGGACAAAATCAGTCACCTGTATACATCTGACACATGAGTCCAAACAAAATAGGCAACAGTGCATATCAGGAAAGGCATCAGGAGTAACATCTAGGATACTCCCCACATATGTAAGCCCTGCACTCCCCAGTTGGTTGACGCACCATGCCACTTGCAAACAATGAAAATTAGGACACAACAGCAAATAACTTGAAATCACAAGATCATGAGAAGCTAGTGTCTGGGATCAGTTGAGCACAGCAAGACTATGAAGGCATGCCACCTCTTGTTCACTGGGAAACAAACAGTATTGTCGCACCCAAGGCCAAATACCACATGCCAATGCAGAAGGTGTCCCCACACTCAGAGACCTGTGAGTACTTTTGACACCCCAAATAAATACATTGTGACTCCTGGAGATTCACAACCCTTTACAAAATGGGCATGTCTAGCATGTGTGAATGTGGCACTCTGTGAACACAACACACATGTGTCTGTATAGCAGAAGTCACACAAGGAGGTGCACACCAAACTACATGTACACAGTCATTGTCTGAGCTGCCAGACTCATTCAAATCAGCCACTGTTAGGCAGAAATGGCGTAGCAGTAAGTACATATACATGGCACCAGGGTGGCTGGATGACTTAACGCTCGTAAGTTGGTCTCAGCAACAACCAAGGACTAACCCAAATGCTAGCACACTGTGGGAACATGTATATGTATGAACTCCAAACAAGTGTTGTCCAAACTGTGCCTTACTTTCAAATGTGCCAGCGTGTCCCTGGAAAGTGTAAAGGTGGTGTCTTGTGCACTTCCTTGGGAGACATCTGTCATGCAGGCACATCATTGTCCTTCACAACCAAACAACAAGGTCAAGCATATGAAACATTGAGATATGTTGACAGGTGTAGTGAGTGCCAATGGACATTTTCCCAGAGTAACAACTTGAATAATGTCATTTGTCACATGGCTATCCATCACCTGATCACACAGTTGGCTACACATATGACCTATTGACTGTCATCTGGAGTGGCACACATGTCCACACCCAGGACAATGAATAAGCTAATGGGCCTGCAATTGGTTAGCAAAAAAGACTAGCTGTACTGTGGGTTCCCCCTCATGGCAAGCCAGAATGTACCCACAGATGTCAGCACACAAAGTCACAACTGTGTAGCATCTGAACCACACACAGGTGCCAAAAATGTCCAAGCAGGATACATGATTGCCAAGAACTGACACAGGCAATGAAGCAGCAACAGCAAGCACTGGCCAACATCACGGGGACACTGCACAATGACTTTCTGTACTGCGAATCATCACACACAAGTCAGAACTGGCAATGAAACATCAGGGTTGAACATGTACGCCCCTCCCACGCACACCCACCCATACCTGAGTCAATGTGACTGATACCAATCAAGAAGGGAAAGCTCTTATTCAGGGTTATAATAACTGTGCTTGAAAACTAGCTTCATTAACACGACATCACCTTGTAGGGCTGGCAAAACATATTGGTCACAAACAAACATCAACACATTCTTGTGAATAGCCACACAGGCACTGCCCAGTGTGAGTATGCACAAGCAAACTGCTGTATCCCTGTCCAGTGGGCAAATGTATCACACATGTGAAAACTACTACCTAGGCCAGGGAACAATGCCACAGAGGCAGAGCGATTATGAACCCACTGTGAATGTGCACAGTGTTGGATGACACACATGAGTAGGAGGGCAGGCTGTGACAGGGGACTGTAGTGTGCACACTGCTCCATGGTCCTGGAATGAGCTGACTGTTACAGGAGCAACCGTCCCGCCACTATGCATATATCCCACTCATGCACATCATGTCTGAGGCCACAACATTGGTAATGCATGCAGCAAGTCTGTTCATTTGAAACCTCACACTCCTATGTTGGGACTCAGCATCAGTGGCAACAAATATGCACCCCCTAATAACTGTACAGGACAGGGCATAGGCAGACCACCCCCACACATGATGCTGAAAGCAGTGTGCACCTTGATAAACTGGCAGCCTAGATGACCATGTGCAATAGTGATCACACACAGACCAGGTAACACATGTCAAGGAGGGAAAGGGAGGAAGAACAGCACAGGTTGACTGTGGGGGAACAGGATATGCACTGCACATATATATCCTGGCAGTGTCTCCAGGCGACTGAGCAGCAACAAAAGCTGGCGACACACAACAAACACACATGTACCTACCCCCTTGCTGCTGCTGTAACTCCTGTATCCGCCTATCCAGGTCAGGGAAGACCACCGCCAGGAAACGCCGCATCTGGTGGGTCAGGCGCCGGCGCCTGCCATGCTTGCGAGGAGGTGAGTCCTTCAGCATGACCCGGGCGATCCTCCGGGTCCAGCACCAGATGTCCTGCCATCTCTTCCTCACTTGTGGCAGGCGCCGACTGCGACCCTCCGCCGATTGCACGGCCTTGACGGCGTCCTTCCAGATCTTCCCCTTGTGGTAGGGGGATACCTGTGTGGATGAAAAAGTGGGACAACATCACTACACCTGCACCATGTCACAGAGACACACGGTTGAACATCTTAGATTTGTAGAGCAGGGCATAGTATGCTGGCAAGTAATAGCACCTTAGTCATAGGGACTTTTTCCACTGAGGACGCAGCAATGCACTACATGGCATAGTAAGTACACAGGTGGCATGAGGGGTGCGAACCAATACCTGATCATGGCACACACTGTGCATCCCAAGCAACACAAGGCTGATGGACAGCACCGCAAAGCAGTCACATGCCCCAGGCCACTGACGAAACCTCAGCAGAGTACACAGACACACACAGGCACACATTAATCACCTGCCATTGGCAACAGCGGATGCAAACCTCACTCTGCACATGTGCCACTTGCCAGGGCGGGGTCACAGGTGTGAGGCTAGCTCAGCAAGTCAGACACACAGCAAGGCTTACTTCACACATCAGATGGATTGAGCAGTTGCCTCCTCCATGCAGCTGTGGTGCAACACTCCACACTCATCCACATGACAAGAAACATTCACACACATCAATGTACAGGGGGCGTACACATCATTTGGACACTCTCACCACTCTCACCACAGCTCCACTCAACTCTCACACACATCTGTGGGTGCAGTCACCTGTCACACCGGGGTGACCACTGAATCACCGCAGGACAATAGAACAAGAATGCCCAAGAGGATTTGACTGGCGGAATGTGCCATGCACTATGCAGTGAATGTCACAGTAAGCACAATGCAAGTGAGGAGTGCACACATGAACTACATCAAGCCCTGCATGAGAGACATAAGCCATCCCCCCACCCTGGGACCCACTCCACCCAACATTGCATGTCTGTCACACCTGGCCACAATGGCAGAAGTGACAGACACAATAAAGGTGCACAGGCAAAGGTACAGGAGTCAGCACTCACCTGCTCCCCTGGTCGACCATACAGCATGGGGTACTGTGGGAGGATCACATTCAGCAGGGCCTCGTTCTCCTCCTGGGTGAAAGGCTGGGCCCTCTCCACAGTCCTTGACATGGTGCCAGAGGGAGACAATACAGCAGCAGTGGTATCGACTGACATGTTGTGCAGGCAAGTGCCCTCTCATGGGTTCTGCCTGCCTTATATCTGCCTTGCTGGCCTATTTCATGTACAGGAGTACAGAGTGATTGGTCAGACTCATTTGCATCCTACGTTTCCTCCAATCCCTTTAAACATACACCAGTGACAGCCTTTGTATCTTTCAATTTTGCAGCATCATGTCAAGTCAACAACCACTTTGCAACAATGTTAAATGTGGTCAACTGATTTTTCCAGTTCACATGATGTAGAATTTTGAACTTGAAACTCGGTATCCATACGGCCCGTACACGCGTGAGTACGTGCCTATCACTATTGTTGGGGGATACCGTAGGGCCTAGTGATACGGGCCGTACTCACACGTGTACGGGCCGTACACGCGTGAGTACGTGCCTATCACTATCGTTGGGGGTACCGTAGGGCCTAGTGATAGGCATGTACCCACGCGTGTACGGGCCGTACACGCGTGAGTACGTGCCTATCAATATCGTTGGGGGTACCGTAGGGCCTAGTGATAGGCACGTACTCAAGCGTGTACGGGCCGTACACGCGGGAGTACGTGCCTATCACTATCGTTGGGGGTACCGTAGGGCCTAGTGATAGGCACGTACCCACGCGTGTACAGGCCGTACGCGCGTGAGTACGGCCCGTATCACTAGGCCCTACGGTACCCCCAACGATAGTGATAGGCACGTACTCACGTGTGTACGGGCTGTACACGCGTGAGTACGGCCCGTATCACTAGGCCCTACGGTACCCCCAACAATAGTGATAGGCACGTACTAACGCATGTACGGCCCGTACACGCGTGAGTACGGCCCGTATCACTAGGCCCTACGGTACCCCCAACGATAGTGATAGGCACGTACTCACGCGTGTACGGCCCGTACACACGTGAGTACGGGCCCTACACACGCCCTCAGAGCGTGTGTACTGCGTTTCACAGCTTACACTGGTGATAGGAGGCGCACACGAAAGGAATGGAGGTGTCAGACTCGCACAAGGCTGTACATCAAGTCATTGTCAGTGCAGTCCTTCATGTGCAGGGCCTAGGTGTGTCAGGCAGTGATGTGGCACATGTCTGCTCATGTTGTGGCACAATAGATGTGTGATGAGCTGTTTACACATGTCATGTGTGATGGGGCACTACGTGGCACACTTCCCCTTCACACTTGGCACATGTGTGTATGTGCGACACACGTGTCAAGCACTGCATCACTGGTATGGCACAGTCAGCAACACCCGCAACTGTCCCCTGATGGCAGGTACACGGATAATTACACCTCACATGTGACTCCCAGTGTGCCACGATGTGACTATGTCATGTGTGTGTCATGTGTTCCTATGAGCTTTCCGTTGGTGTTCCGTCAACTCCATCTGCTGTTGCAGCTTCCAACATGTGTATGTGTGCATTTGTGCATGAGACACATATACGCACACCATGCCACATGTGGACTCACACGTTACATGTGTCATGATGGTTCGAAGATGACTTCCTGACATGAGGCAATATCGGCGTTGTATTAATGTCTGTGACATCAGTTTTTGACATGGACCCCTTAATGGAAATGTGTGTCATCTGTCCATTTCAAGATAACATGTGACCTGTGCGTCTAGACTACCGCCAGCTGTCTGTATGAGATGACATCCTTCTAATGCTGATATGTGGATGTCTGTGGATGTAATGTGTCTGGCTTGTCACTTACACTGGCCAACAGCTATTTCATGGCATGTCACGTCAACATTGCCATGCAACTATTGTGGCTGGCTCTTCGTAGGAGTATCACCTGGCTGGCCCACGTGTCCTGGATGTATTGCACAGCACAGACTCTGTATTAAGCAGATGTGTATTAGCTGTTGAACATGTGCTCACCTCAGTGACATTGGTGTGGTAATGTACTCACTCTTCGTTATTCCTTCCAAATCTCTGCAGGGCACCGCCTCTCCCCAGACGAATGCCAGACCTGGATGCCATGCGTGAACATGACTGCATACGCAGATACCGATTCTCGCAAGAGTTGATAGAGGACTTGATCCGCCGGCTTGCACCACACCTCCAACCACAACACAGGTATCCTACAGCTCTGACCCCCAAGGTGAAGGTGATGGCAGCCCTACATTTTTTTGCCACCGGCACGTTTCAATTGACCATAGCTGATGTCAGTGGCATGTCCCAGACTATGTTCAGCCATGTCCTGCATGATGTTATAGAAGCCATGTTGTTGCACCAGGATGAATTTATCCATTTTCCCACTCGTGAGCAGTTGACAAGTGTCAAGGGTGAGTTCTATGCCCTGGGAGGGATGCCTCATGTAATTGGGGCCATTGATGGGACACATGTGGCTTTGGTACCACCACAGGCACAGGAGGTAGCCTATAGAAACAGAAAACATTACCACTCCATTAATGCCCTTGTGGTGTGTCTTGCTAACATGCTGATTTCCCATGTCTGTGCACGTTTTCCAGGGTCCGCACACGATGCATACATCATGAGGTGTAGCAGGGTGCCAGAAATGATGCTGCAGCTGCACGCGGAACGAGCATGTCTTGTTGGTGGGTATACTCTGTTAGTCCTGTGTTCAGCGCTACCTTTGTATCTTTTCGGCATCTCTTGACCCACTTCTTCACATGATGTTTCCATGTAGGGGACTCTGGCTATCCCAACATGCCATGGCTGATGATGCCTCTCCGCAACCCCAGAACAGCTGCAGAACACCGGTACAACGACACCCATGGGCAGACGAGGCGCGTGATTGAGAGGACGTTTGGACTCCTGAAGAGCAGATTCCGGTGCATCCACAAGACCGGCGGCGCCCTCCCATATGCCCCGGTGAAGGTCTGCAAAATCTTCATTGTGTGCTGCATGCTGCACAACATGGCAGTGGAGAAGGCCATGCCACTCATCCTTGATCCGGATGAGCAGGATAATCCACCCGTGGAGGATGAAGGGCTCGGGCACGGGGCAAGTGAGGATGAGGATGAGGACATCCGGAGTCAGCTTATCCGCAACTTCTTCTCATGATGGTGAGTCCCTGTGTCTGAGTGTGCACGCTTTGAGCCTTGTGTGGCATGTGTTGCAATGTGTGTGTCGATCTGACTTGTGTGCTAAGTGACTTGGAGGTGTGTTCTGATGTGTCATTCAAGTCATGATGTCATTCCACACATATTAGCTGCGATACTAAATTTGTTAAGGGCATGGTGACAACATCATTCCTGTAGAGTACATGTACATGTCTGCGGATTACTAGCTCTTCGCTGAATTGTTGTGTGTCTGTCCTCCCCAGGTTCTTGCGGCTGTCATCTGCTCATGTCATCATTGCCCTCCTGCTATTCCTCATGAGTATTGCAACGTGTGCTGGATCAGAGTTACATGCACAGACATGGTGAAAAGTCATTTGGGGTAAGGAGTGTAGCAAGGCATTTTGTGGGTGGTACGTGTTTGTGATATGTGGGGACTGATCCTGTGCATGTTGTGTTACCATGCATACATGTCAACTCACCATGGGCCACATGACGTGTTGCATGGCTCCCATGAATTGATGGTCACCCTTCCTGACAGCCATCTGTAATGGTGTGTGGATTCTGATGAAGGCATCAATGTGTGTATAACGTCTCCAAGGAACATACGGGATGCTAATGGTGGACATAGTGTGGGACATCCCCATATGAGGCTCAATGGGGAATTGTAGACTCTCCGTGTGCAGCAAGGGGTGTTAGGCTCAACCCCTTCACTTGTGTGCCAGCTCAGTAGGATTTACACATCTGTGTGTTGAAGGGGGTGTCCAGTGGAGGTCACACATGGTCAGCCAAATGACCTGTGAGTCTGTTCCAATTGATGGATTTCCTTTAGTGTGAGGCTGAGTAATAAAGGTGTTTGTCACACTCCAAGGTGCCTCATCTCTGTCAATGCAGGTCTCTTGCCACTTTGCATGCGGCATATCTGGCATAGTTGTGGAAGATTATACATAGGAGTCCATGTGTAGTTTAGCAACATGCATGCAGTTGCTCATGGGTTAGGCTCCCTATTGGGCATGAAGTACATGGTCGTGTATGTTTTTTGGCATGTTGGTCCGCACAATGGGCCACCAACAGCTGCTGAGGGTGAGTCTCCTTGCGCGCAGGTCGGCCTTCAGTTTCCTGATCTGGTGTCATGCTTCTTTGGTGATTGTGCATGCATTGTGTCTGGGTGTGCCATGTGACACTGGACACTCCTTACTTTACACACGCGCCTGTTGCAGTTGTCCTTCTGACATCCTAGTCTATGTGTGCAAATTCTGTCATTTTGCAAGGAGATGCCGCCTGCTGCTGCGGCCCCTGCAGCAAGGGCCAACAGAGTATCCAGATTTGGCAACACACACGCCTCCAGGATGCTCCTCCCTTCCTCCCTCCACCCATTCATTTTGCTGTCCTCAGCTTGTCTATCCCACTGTTGCCGCCACGCGGTGCCAAAGGCTGGACCATCAGCACATGCAAGGTGCACATTGCACCACCATCCTGTCCGTGCATTACCCACATCACACTACAGTCTGATGTATCAGCCACACTCCGAGCTATGTCCATCCGCACAGCTAACACTTGCACTCAGACATACCCTGGGCACACACACGACACCTTTGCATGCTGAGTGTGCAACTCCAACGGCCTACACTGCGCTGCCCTGTCTTCCAGGCCCTGTCACACCAACCAGGTCACGTCCCTAATACTTCCCACCGGCTCTGTAGCCCAGCAAGGGCATGGGAGTGGGACTCAAGGCTTCAGCATGTAGTATGGTGTCATCGTCTGGGACATGGCACAGGTATCATCTCTCAGCATGTCAATCTACAGAGTGTCCCGGACCCCCCTCTCCACCATCACAGGCGCACAGCACCTCATCATCAGCTCGTATGCCATTGACAGCCAGGTGCTCCTCACCCTCAACAAAGACACAGACATTGGCAGTTCCATTATTCAAGTATGCATGAGATCTATTGATGAATGGCTGCACACGAGCCACCTGAGGCTGGACTTGTACAGGACTGAGCTGAACATCGGAGGATTGTCCCCTTCCAGCTGGGTCAAGTGCCTGTGTCGCACCCGCAAGAGCCCTGCACAAGCACCCAGTGGCCACACACACAAGATGGTGTGCATCATGTTTGGCTCGCTCACATTTGCCATGCTGGTCCACAGCATCTGTACCTCATGCTGCAAGGCCCTCTGCATTATGCACATGATCCACAGATAGATCCACTCCAAGAAAAGACAGACCATCCCCCAGGTCCATGACAACATCCATGTCAAATACTGCCCTGTCCTCTACGGAGCAAGTACATCCAAACTCCCAGGAAACTTGTCCACATCCAGGGGGCATCTGCACACCTCAGATTCAACCCCCTGCGCCCCAGCCACCTCAACGTCCACCATGGATAGCTGCAATGGATCACTGTCTGCTGCAGGATGACCTCCACACTCCCCATCCACACTCAGGAGGCCGTCCACAACCCCGACCCCAACCAACCTTGTACGTCTGTCATCCTAGATCCCGTTGGGCCATCTCCGTGCATCCAACCTTGCCCTGGCCACCGTTCTTCACATCCACCGTACTCCAGCATACAGGACATTGTTCTCCCACCTGCCCACACATACCTGGGACTCCCTCCCCGGGAACCTCCACATGAGCCATGACCTCTACGCCTTGATGATGATCTCCAAAATAGGTCTCTCCGCACAGTTTGGCAAGCCCCCCTCAGCAGCCAGAGGCCATCACAGGTGAGTGTTGTGCTCCATGCCTACATTGAATGATACCTTGTGACCCATGTGTGTCCTGTACCAGACTCTGATCCCAGGCTATGGATGTCTGGAGTTGGTTCAACACTCAGCCATAGTTTGACATTTCCACACACATATGTCGTTGAATGATGCAAAATGACAAGAACGTCTCATGTCCAAAGTGAAATATTTATTTACCGTGGGGTAAGTGGTTTGGTCGATGCAATTGGGTGCTGTACCGGGGGATTAGAATCCAAAGTTCACAGGGGGAGATGGTATCCTTGGCATCAGAGTCCAGACCACAGTGTTGGTCATCATTGGTCAGACTGTGACCAGCAAGTCCAGGTGGCAGAGAATGTCATTGGATGAGGTGCTGCTGTTGTGCCAGAGGGCCAGGTGCCAGGCCAGGTGACCTGGGAGATGGGGATGGTCCGCTGACTCTCACGGTCTTTTCGTGGACGACCCACCTTCCTCCGGGTACCCTCAGATGCAGGCCTTGACGATGCTGGGGACGCTCCGTCAGATGAATCCTCCTCCTCCTCCCTCCCTGTGTCTGGTGCTGGTGTACACCTGGTGGCACAGGGAGAGTTTGCCAGGCTTTGGGCGATCTGACGGAGTGATTGGCTCACGTCCCTGTGCACCGCCAGGAGCTCAGCCAATCTTGCCTCCATCCGTCCTTGGTGTTGTTGATGACTGGCATGATGCTCGACCTGCAGGTTCTTAATGTCATCGAGGGTCCCCCGCATCTCGGAAAGTCTTGACACGACCTGGTTGATGCCTCTGGTGTCACGCCGGTATGAGTCTAGGATGTTGCATATGTGTGACATACTGGGGACCTGAGCTGGCTGGTCAGGTTCGCGCCTTAGCCTGCCTCCACTCCCACCACCCCTGCCCACTTGAGCCTAGCCTGCCCTTGTGGGCACATCGGGTATACGGGACCCCTGAGGGATGACATTTGCAGGGTTGCCTGCCTCCTCCTGGGTGCCCGGAGAACCTTGTCCCTCCTGGTCAGACTGGCTCTGTTGTTCAGTGTGAGCAGGGCTCCTGGGTGTGTCCTGGGATGTGGCAGGAATGGGGGTGGTGGTTGGCACAGATGTACCTGACGCAGGTGCTGCAGGGGCTTGGGCACGAGAGGGTCCAGGTTGGTCGGGGTCATCCACGGAGTAGTGAGAGTCGTCGCTGCCGGTGGGATCATCTTCACACGGTGCCTGGGACTGAGATTCTTCCCCCCCAGTGTTGGGGGGAGATCGACGACGTTGCCCTGTGTTTGAGAGAGAGACAATGTTAATAGTGTTTCATGGGACATCTATGTTTCATACATATTCAAGTTGACACATTTCCTCTAGGTAGTTGGATGTGCCTAGCATTCCTCGCAATGTCCACTTGGGGATGGGTATGTTGCGGGGGACAGATTGGGATGTTCTCCTGAGTGTTTGACCTGTAGATTGTTTGCTCTGATGCTTATTTGGCTCTGGATCGGTCTTGTTGTGTCACATGTCCATTGTGGGAGTGTGTAAATCCGTTGCCTGCCCCGGGTGTGTGTGCTTGTGTTAGGGGGGGTTGTGACCGGGCCTGCTGTTGTGTGTAGTGTGAGTTGTCATTGGGTCTCCCAGGTGATGTGTGTGTCCCCTCATGGTGCATGCTGGCATGACAGTGAGTGTGAGTTCCTGTGCTAGATACCTGTGCTTGTGGAGTTGGTGTTTGAGTGTACAGTGGTCCCAGGAGGGCCTTGTGCTGCATACAGCAGGGCCAAGTGTCATCTACCTTGTCAGTACTTTGCCAGTCCCTGTGCATTGTGCATGGTTATGTACCTATGCCATATGGGCTGAGGGCATTGGTGTCTGCGTCTCATTTTCAGAATGTGTTGTGTGGGGCCCACCCTCCCAGCCTCCCGGACATCCAGTCTTGTGTTTGTGGTTGTTGTAGGCTTGGACATGGCCTTGCCTTGATTTGTGAAGGGTGCATGGTGACGTTAGTGGCATGAACGTGGTTTTTGAGTGTGGTTGTTTGCAGTGAGTGCTTGGGGGAAGTTGCGTGCATTTGGTGTATATGTGGTGTGGACCACATTGCCCCCATGTTACGTAAGTTGTTTGTGTACTCACCAGGCTCTGCGACTCCTTCAACTCCGTTTACTCCCACCGGCGGTAGCAGGGCCATCACCTTCTCCTCCCAGGGATGGCAGTGTACGGGTCTGCCGGGCGGCCCACCTCCTGTGATGTTAGTCTGGGCATATTCTTCATTAATTTTCCTCTTGACCGCCCTGCGTAGATCGTACCACCTGGCTTGGCATTTATGCCTGGTCCTCCGGATGGGCGCAACAGCATTCACCTTGTCGACGATCCTCTGCCACATGGCAGATTTTGCAGATATGCTGGTCTGTCTAACCAATGTTCCAAACAGCTGTGGCTCGACTCTGATGACTTCGTTGACAAGGAGGTCCAGCTCTGCCGTAGTGAACTTTGGATTCTTGTCTGTGGGCATGGTGTGGGGTGTGGGTGTGGGTGTGGATGGTTGTGGGTGTTTGGGTGTGAATGTGACGGTGTGTGTGTGAATGTGAAGAGGGGGATGTTTGTGGAGGAGGTTGTGTGAAGGTGTGTGTGTGAAGGTGTAGTGGAGGTATGAGTGATGTGGAGTGGTTTCTATGTGGAGTTGTTTCTCAGTGGGGTCTGGCAGCAGTGGGTCTGTTGCAAAGGCTCATAGGTTGTGTGTGTGGGCCCTTTTTATTGGTCCATTTTTGGGTGTGGCTGTGTTTGAATTTTGGTGGGTGTGTTATAAGTGGTGGTTGTGATTTGGGGCCTCTGTTTGCCTGTTTGGATGTGCCAGGTCAGTCATTGAGATGTATTTTGTCATGTAGACGTGTTTGGTGTTGTTGTGCGAGTCGAATTGACCCTCCTTGTGCTGTTTTACAGTGTCCTGGTTCTGTAAGAGTCATTTTCGTGTAGGTACGATCCGTACATACGCGATGCTGGGTGAGGGTGCTGGGGTATGGTGTTGGAGTGCGGCGCATACATGCGGTGGGGGTATGGTGCATACACGTGCGGCCCTGGGGTACGGCGTGTACATGCGGAGGTACGGCACGTACATGGGGGGGTAAGGCGCGTACATGCGGTGGGGATACGGTGCGTACACGTGTGGCCCTGGGGTATGGCGCGTACATGCGGAGGTACGGCGCGTACATGGGGGGTAAGGCGTGTACATGTTGTGGGGGTACGGTGTGTACACGTGCGGCACTGGGGTACGGCGCGTACATGCAGAGGTACGGCGTGTACATGGGGTAAGGCACGTACATGCGGTGGGGGTACGGTGCGTACACGTGCGGCCCTGGGGTACGGCACGTACATGCGGAGGTACGGCGCGTACATGCGTGGGTGATGTGCCTACAGGGGTGGGGTACGGCGTGTACATGGGGGGTACGGCACGTACAGGTGCGGGGCTGGGGTACAGTGCAGACAGGGGGGGTAAGGCACGTACATGGGGGGGTACGGCGTGTACATGGGGGGGTACGGCGCGTACAGTTGCGGGGCTGGGGTACAGTGCGGACAGGGTGGTGTACGGTGCTGACATATTTGGGGGTGGAGGGGATGTACGGCTCGTACACGGGCATGAGTTGATTGATTGATTGATTGATTGACTGATGTACTTATAGAGCGCAGCTATCACCCTACGGGCATCTTGGCGCTTGCATTGGGAACCCGTCCTGGTTTTTCCCTGTAAGATAACCCGTACTGGGCATCCCCAAGGTGAAAGCCAGGCATCCCGCCGCGGGGGGCCGTTGTGGAGATTAAGCAGGCTTGTTGCCCAGAGCTGCATAGTGTGAACTTGTGCTTAGAGTGGGCACCGAAGCGAGAATTATCGAGTCCGTGGACGATTGGGCTCTGGACCCTGCCGCGTCGGGAATCGAACCCAGGTCCCGGGTCTGATCTCTGCTTCAGGGTATGCCTCCTCTAACCAGTGAGCTACACTTCTCCACCCGTGTACATGTGTGCTACTGTGTTGGCTCCGTACGGGCCTTTTTACATGCGATTGTGTATTCGGACGGACGGTCAGGATCGTACTTGCGCGCTCGGACTTGTGTTTTACGATTTGCACGTAACAATGTCCGGATCACTCTCGTACACTTTTCCCGACGATATTCGGACGTGAAAACTTTCCGACGCACTCTCGTAGACTTTTCCCGACACTATTCGTAGATATTTTTCACGGACGAATCGTACTTGGCCGTTTGTATGGTACTTGTACGACTCGTACGTTTAAAAATACGGATACGGGTCGTACGCAAATTATTTTTAACGGATCGGAATCGGCACCTTTGTATTAGCAATGTATAACAAATAAGCTAAAGTTCAGATATAGAAAACCAGTGGACATATTGAATGTAAGCTAGAATTTAAAATATGAGAAATACTTTTATACAGATTTTGTAAGATTATGTATTATCACTGGTTCATGCTTAGGAATAAGTAGAGGGAAGAAGAGAATAAACAGATCAAGTAATTACAGTAATATGTAATAAATACATATAACAGATATAGAAGCATTCAAATACTCATCCAGTCGTCTTCTCCATCATCAACAGAGTGAGCTCTCATTTGTTGATTAATGTAGGATAATCAGTCAATCAGTTGTAGTTCAAGACACCTCCTCCTCAAATGAAGAAGATTTAAGAGGAGAGCGTTTTTATCCCTGTCTCTTTCCTGTGTGAGGGTTGTCACAGCTTGAAAGGATTGCGCTCGATCTCCCAGGGAATGTAGGGGTGGATACAGATCTTGTCCTCTACTCTGGGAACGGCTTGGATCACGTAGATTTTCACCAGAAGGTATCGTGGATTTCAATGACAGAAGGTGAGATCTGTCCTCTCGTAGGGATGCCGCATACTCCATACTTTGAGGAGAGAGATTGTCTAGAAAGTGACAAAGGCCATCTGGATCATAAAACTCTTTGGAAATCCCATCTTTGGTGATTCGTAAGCGCGCAGGCTCTATTTAATATCAAGCTGACAGAGACGGGGTCTAAGAGAGAGAAAAGCTTTGCGGCGGTCATTAGTTTCCTTTTGAAAAATCTGCAGCCCCATTTTGATTTCATGACCTTGAAAAATAAATGAGCCTTGAGTACGAGCTGCTGTGATTAATTGACGAGGTTCTTCATGTCGTAAGAAGCAGGCGATAAGCGTCCGTGGTCGCATATTTTTGCCCGCATTGGGTGGACCAATACGATGCACTTTCTGTATCTCTCCAAATCAGAGTTGAGAGAACAATATATCACTGTGCCGGTAGAAAACAGACAGGCAGAAGCACTGCTGTGAAGCATTCCGGTCCAACTGAAACAATGTAGCCAGCAATTCATGTCTTCTCCTCAGAGCTGACAGAAATGCAAAGCAAATCAAACCTGACTAAAGAAAGGGGACCCAAATTATGGTAGCATTACGTCGCTCTCCTTGTAGATGAGAGAACATGCCTTAGAGTTGTTAGAAGAGTCAGGTCAGACCTCTATTAGTCGAGTCTACCAGGTTTCCACGAGCGCTGTTCCAGCACTTCCTGAAGTGTCTCTCTTCACACTATGACATTCCTGCAGCAGCTGAAAATACCCGACCGAGCCACTATTCTTCACAAAAGGCACTGCATCATTCTCGACCCCAAAGTTCTCCATGTCTCAGACAGCCGATTTGCAGCTGTTGTCAGAACCTCGGGAAGCACTCGCCGCTGTTCTGGGTTCCTAACGACTAGGGGTGGGCGGAATTTGCGAAATCCACTTTCGCAAATTATCGCGAAAATGTTTAAAATTATCGCAAACAAGCGGAAATATCGCGAAGATGCGGAATTTTTTTTCCCACATGTTCGCGACATTTTCTGCATGGTTGCGGGTCGCCAACTTACCCATGTGGTTGCTCGCGGGCGTGGCCATCTTGTTTTGAGTTGTCTCATGGTGCATGATTGCGAGAAGAAAGAAGTGATCGCGCGACGCATGACGGCACTGCGGGCGCGAACTGTCGCGAGACAGCGCAAATGGCTAAAAACAATCCAACATCTCATGGAGAACGCGACCGGATCAAGAAAACTTGTCGGCGAACGCAGGGATTCAGGTAAGACGATCGCGCGCGTGCGAGAATGTATTATTTTACAGCGCGAGCAAGAAACAAATTATCGCCAAGCTGCGGAAAGCGGAAATTTTGACATTTTCGCGCTCTCCGCGGAACGCGAAAATGTCAAATTATCGCAATTTCCGTGAACGGAATGAAATTTTTGCCCAGGCCTACTCACGACACGGAACTCCGGATTCAACCCGCCATCTTGTCGCACAGCCAGACGCGCGCCCCCTCTAGGATTCGATGTTGACGAAACCTCTCAGAAGTGGTCGTAACAAGTAAGAGTCTTAATAAAATAAAAGACTTAATTAATCTGCCAAGCTACTCACAACAGAAAAATATGTCAGCCTTTCTTTACCAGAGGCCAACAAAGGCATAAATAATTCTGTTAGTTAGAACTTATGTTCTACCTGACTTCAAAATATTTTGTCTTGGGTGTGTTCTTTTCTTTCAGTTATAAGTAACTAGGTCAAAATTAGCGCAGGAGTCTTTTATGGGGTGAAAGTGTAGAATATTTTAATTGCAAGGATCTAGAGATAAAAATAAGAATACCATTTGCGATACATTGAGCTAACTCCAAAGTTGCCTATCAATATTAAATTGAAGTTAAAGCCTTTTATCCATTTTGAGACTATCAGGCAATTGATGATATGGACAATATTTTGGGAAACAATAGCCAGACCATCATTAAAATATCTGTCAATAACCATTTAAATCAGGCATTTAGAATCAAAGCAAAATTAAACATGATTTAGAATCTTTTTTAACACTCCTGAAGCCACAAAATACAACCACAAAACCAACCACGAGGGGTCCATGCATTTCCAAGCTTAAGAGCAAAAGCTCCAACTCTGCGACTGTTTAAAAATAACAACGTTTCGCAGGGTTCATGTTTTATAGACAGCAGGAAACAGAGGGTTAACTTTTTAGTATTTCTGGGGGTTTGCTGCACTCCCGCTGCCCCCACAACACTTATAAACATAGCAAAAGTGCACCAGCCAAGATTGGGACACCACAATGGAGTAAAATGTGTGTAAATGGGCCATGAAGGGCATTATGAGGCACTCCTTGGCAAGAGCAATGAATAATAAATGAGCAGCTCTGGGTCATCCGACAGGAGCCAGCTTTTACTCACAATGGGGGAGCAAATCTGTGCTCCTGCGAGCATGGAGCAGTGTCTTTGGGAGATTGATACCCCAGGCCAAAAACAGTGAGCTGGCCATGAGGGATGGGGACCGCAAGACCATACCATTGTATGGGGAAATGCTACAGGCCACAGTGCATGGGGTCCCCAGTGCCGTACAATAGCTTACACCCCCTCCCCAAAGAACAATGCAGCCCCCGGGGAATGTGATCCCAGGGCCTTAAAATGGCTTGGGGAGGAAAGCCCCCCCACCACCCAAAAAAACACTGTTGGCCTAGGTGATAGGGTCCCAGGGGCTGCAAAATGACTCGAGGGAGGGGTCTTCACACCCCTCCCATAAAAATTAAATCGGCCCAGGCGATTTGAATCCCATCCCCCAGGGTCTTCCAGTGGCTCACGGAGGAGGGCGCACACCCACTTAATCCTATTTTTCTCCTTAAACCATTACAAAATATTGCTTTGGGACCATCACCACCAGGCCAAGGGGATCAGGCTATGCCAACATTACCCACTTCAATTATTTTAATCTTTTGCAGGACAGGAAACTAAGTCCTAAAATGGCTGCCACAACATCAACATCTTTGTTGATGTTGTGGCAGCCAATCAGATCTCATCATTTGATCTGTTGGGTCCATAAACCCTCTATAAATGAAATATACATAACCATGGCGTGAACTATACATAAATATTGAACCTTAATTGGTCAAAAACTGCTGGATCTACTCCATTTCACAAAAAGATTGGATCAAGACCTAACTTTTGGTGTGATTTCATTCAGCCACTTGTGTAGTATTGCTGTTCAATTTTCCTGTGGAAAATCGCTTGGGAAAAATACGTTTTGGGACCCCATTTTTCTCTACCCCCGCACCACCCCAACCCACTTGACAGAGCACCCTGAAACTTTCCAGGAAGGAGAAGAGTTGGATAAGGCTTGGTTTTGGAAAGTATTGGGAAGATTTGTCAAATGGGGCTTAGCCAAACCAAAAAAGAAAACATTATCCTAACTATAACTACCCAGTGGCAACTACCACGCGTAATTATAGTTTGGATGCTGTTTCCATAGGAATGGCCTTATTTGGGTCACTAATAACTTTGGCACCTTTTGATCAATCTTGATGCAGCTTTCCAAAATAGTGCTCTTTTTTGCTTGGTTTCTTTATGGAAAGTTGTGGGGTGATCCATCAGGCGGTACTCAAGAAAAAGGGGGAATTACCAAAATGCTAGGCCCTGTTGCCAACCCCATGCTGTGTGCGACAGGGGTTGTCTTACCGCCCACAAGGTGTTGGACACTGGGCCTGGCCACAGCCCTCACCATGCACTGCTAATTACTTCTCATATTCCATCACTCATGACATGTTCTATGACATCACTGATAACAGATAACATGAATGCAACATCTGAAATGTCATCATTGATTACAAAACTGTGCATGGGAGGTGCACAAGTGATAGTTACTTTACTGCACGAGTTATACTTACTTGAGATAACTATAACTGGTGAATTTCAGTTGGTTTTTTTTGTTTAGAATGGTATATTTTAACCAACATTTTCACCTATCTAAAACGACCCTTTGACCTTTGGTTTTCTCAATGACTATATATGTATATGTAGAAACACAATCCTGGCTCACCACATCCACTGACACAGAGACAACAGATATGGACTACAACGTGTAATTTGAAAAATTGCAGTGCTTTTATTCAAATCAAGTGGTACAAAAGGGGGTGGTGATGGACGGAGCATGAGAACCAATCAAACACTCACACCCAGTCAACAGATCTGGGTTTGATCCATCACCGTTCTTTAGCCCACTCTGCCACCCCAGTTCAGACATGGCCATATGCAAATCAGTCTGACCCTGTGCCTCATGGGAACAGTCCAGCCCGAACTGCCAAGCCATGCCTTCCCTAGACCGGAAACAAGCCTCCTAGGACCGGTTTCTGGCATTTCAGCCGTCTTCAGCCAGGCTTGCTTGAATCCAGTGGCAAAGTGAGCAAGGGACTCACGTCTGAGCATACCCTGCCAACTTATGGCGAACAAAGCGGTACAAAAGGGGATGGTGAAGGACGGAGCATGAGAACCAATCAAACACTCACACCCAGTCAACAGATCTGGGTATGATCCATCCAGTTCTTTAGCCCACTCTGCCACCCCAGTTCAGACATGGCCATATGCAAATCAGTCTGACCCTGTGCCTCATGGGAACAGTCCAGCCCGAACTGCCAAGCCATGCCTTCCCTAGACCGGAAACAAGCTTCCTAGGACCGGTTTCTGGCATTTCAGCCGTCTTCAGCCAGGCTTGCTTGAATCCAGTGGCAAAGTGAGCAAGGGACTCACGTCTGAGCATACCCTGCCAACTTATGGCGAACAAAGCGGTACAAAAGGGGGTGGTGATGGACGGAGCATGAGAACCAATCAAACACTCACACCCAGTCAACAGATCTGGGTTTGATCCATCACCGTTCTTTAGCCCACTCTGCCACCCCAGTTCAGACATGGCCATATGCAAATCAGTCTGACCCTGTGCCTCATGGGAACAGTCCAGCCCGAACTGCCAAGCCATGCCTTCCCTAGACCGGAAACAAGCTTCCTAGGACCGGTTTCTGGCATTTCAGCCGTCTTCAGCCAGGCTTGCTTGAATCCAGTGGCAAAGTGAGCAAGGGACTCACGTCTGAGCATACCCTGCCAACTTATGGCGAACAAAGCGGTACAAAAGGGGGTGGTAATGGACGGAGCATGAGAACCAATCAAACACTCACACCCAGTCATTAGATCTGGGTTTGATCCATCACCGTTCTTTAGCCCACTCTGCCACCCCAGTTCAGACATGGCCATATGCAAATCAGTCTGACCCTGTGCCTCATGGGAACAGTCCAGCCCGAACTGCCAAGCCATGCCTTCCCTAGACCGGAAACAAGCTTCCTAGGACCGGTTTCTGGCATTTCAGCCGTCTTCAGGCAGGCTTGCTTGAATCCAGTGGCAAAGTGAGCAAGGGACTCACGTCTGAGCATACCCTGCCAACTTATGGCGAACAAAATTATTCAAATCAAAGCATCCTAGTCAGCTCACGGCTAGTACCCAGCATGACGCGTTTCGACCGTGTTGCCACGGTCTTGATCACATGACACGCTGGTAAAATCATAGAGATTAAATAGTGACGTGAGAATATCCCCTTAATTGATTATGCAAAGCCACACCCCATAGCAATGAATATGGGCAAAAGACTTGACATGATGATACAACAATGCATTGGATACGGTAAATACAGTGCCTTACGTATAACCAACCTAAAACAATGAGGTTAAAACATTCTGGGTCATAACTAACTATACATTGGCAATAATTAATACTAAGGGGCCGATTCTGATTTCGGCCGGAAGGGCTCCGAACGATGGTCGGAGCCCTTCCGACCGAATCGGAGCGTGTCGGCCGGATTCCTTTCCAACTGAGCCATTCCGATGGGCTCGGTCGGAAAGGAATCCGACTCGGATTTCCGGATGGCTGACGACAGCTTGAAGAGCCCATCCGCCATCCGGAAATCCCTCAGTACTCCCCCGGCCGCCTGTTTACGACCGAAGGAGTACAATGGCAGTTTGTTACTGCCTTTCCGTGCCGGTTCGGAAACTGTCTTTAGGGGCCCCATTGGGTTCAAGGCTGCCGAATGGCGGCCTGGGGGCACCTATGGTGCCCCTCTGTGGATCCCTGCACCCGGTGGCAGGCACCTTGGGGTGCCGGCCACAGGGTGTAGGGATGAACTGCACCCCTGCTTTTCACAATGCAAGCAGGCATTCCACTCGGAATGCATGCTTGCATTGTGAAGTATACGAGTGCGACCGAACCCTGTTCGGTCGCATCGTACTTTCAGGACCGTAACCGATGACAGCAGGTCGGTCGGTTACGACTCCTGACCGATGTCGGACGGACCTGAGTCCATCTGACATCGGAATCGGCCCCATAGTGTAAAAATAAAACCATAGTGATATGATGTAGTTGCCAAATCCTAAAAGTTAAAACCAATTGGTAAACAGGATTGTTCAATAAAACCTCACAATTGATAAATGTAAAAAGTGCTGATGCTCCTATATTGCACGCTACTTAAAGTGCTCCTATTAAAGTGCTGGTGCAAAAAAATTTGCAAATGTCCTAAATTGGGTTAAAATACTAAACATGAAATTTACTAATGCAAAGCCACAGCTAAGCTAAATATTATATAATAAATTGCAAGTGCAAAAACCGCCACGAGGTGTGTAGTGGTAAACAATCAAAATATGGATTCCAACTCGGCCCAAGAAGGAGCTGTGTCTATGATTAATTGATGTAATTCATTGAATTATAACATTAGCTGTATATTTCCCTACTTCCCAGCCTTTCTCTGTTTTTTTGTATTGGTCAGGAATAATTGACACTGACTCGAACCATCACGTAATGCTCCAAAAGGAGCTCCGATCTTGTTGTTCTTAATTGGCCAGTGATCTCTGCAACACGGATACTCCCAAACTTACGGAGTACATCCTTGTCACCTGTGAATTCATTTGATGCTTATATAAAGAGCCTTTTTATTTTTCTACCATTGTGTGGAGTCTCTTTCTGGCGTTCCAAGGGGTTATTGTGTGAGTGTGTTACACAATTACTTTACACCTTGCCTCTAAGAGTTAGGCCTATCTGCTCTGCGCCAAGCTACCAGAGGGTAATCTAGTGTATTTCAAGACTTACCCTGCCTAGAGGTGGTGGTCCCCGCTTGGACCGTCTAGACACCGCGGCCAACCTGAGACGCCTTTTCTAACAGAGTTTTAACAGATTATCTACGGACAATGCCTCTTCTTACCTATTGAAATGCAGTACTAGGTATTACGGAGGTCAGAATAAAATGGGTAAACTACTAGCTAACTATTTAACCCCTTCCATGCTGCGCAGATTCCGCCGCTGTGCTGACGGAATCTTGCGCGGGCGTGGTCATGACGGAACGGTTCCGTCATGAGCACAGCTCAACCGTGGCTCATGACGGAACCGTTCCGTCATGAGCACCGAAGGGGTTAATAATAAAAAAGGATCAAACTTTCTATCAAACCTTATACTCCCCAGAAACACAACCAGTACAGGCTGACCTCTCTGCATATTCCCAGTCCATTCCCTCTCCATCTTCCCATCACATTGATTTGATTAATTATAAACGGATATTTCATTATCGGAAATTACCCATGCAGTCTCAGTGTTACGTAGAGGGAAGGCCCCGAGGCCTGATGGCTTTACAATTGAATTTTATGATCATTTTGCAAAATTTCTCCTACCCTGTCTTTTACTTCTATTTAATTCATTCATTCCTAACGGTATATCTCAAGGGTCTTTTCAAGTAGCCATGATTTGCTTAAATCCAAAGGAGAATAAGAATCCCTCTCTCTGTAAGAACTATTGTCCCATCTCTCTTGTTATTACTGACTATAAGATCTTTGCCAAGATCCTAGCAATGCACATTGACACCATCTTGCCTGATCTGATAGGCCCTGAACAATATGAACAATTCTAGAGTCTTCGTTTATGTCCTTAGCAAGGCTTCATCTTTGGATCATCCTATAGCTGCCATTGCTTTAGACGTGGAAAAAGCTTTAGATAGGATTGGATGGGTTTTTATGTTTCATGCATTAAAATGGGTTGGTTTTCCCCCTAAATTGATTTCACTACTTTCTCTGCTGTACTCTGGCCCCATAGCTTCAATTTTTGTTAACTGTAGGTCCTCAGATTATTTCCCTCAATTCAAGGGGTACGATAAGGGTGCCCATTATCACCTTTATTGTTTGTCATTGCATTAGAACCCTTTTTAACTAAAATCAGACAAGACACTCATATATCAGGTTTCCAATTTAGTTCTCATCAGGTTTAAATGTCTGTTTACGCTGATGACATTCTCTTATACTGTTCTAATCCTGAAACCTCCCTCCCCCTTTTGTCAGCAGGTTAACACATTCTCTTTACAAACAGGTTATCGACTTAATTCCGATAAATGTGAGGTCCTGCCATTAAATGTTCTATGCCACAAACATCTTTTTGACCACTCAGGCTTCTCTTTGCAACCCTCTAAATTAAAATATCTGGGTTTGTGGTTCTCTTCGACTATTCCTGAAACATTTCAATTATATTACTAAAACACTAAACGATACAATCACACGCTGGCATCCTCTTTTCCTCTCCTGGTGGGGCGGAATGGACTCCATCAAGATGATTCTCACCCCTCTAACTTTATACATTATTTCTATGGTTCTGGTTCGCATTCCTGTATATTATTTTAAGAAAATTGACTCCCTCCTAACAAAATGTCTATGGAAAAACAAACCCCCTTGCATTGCTTAACCTCCTCAAAAAAAGATAAATCCAACAAAGGTCTTACATTTCCAGATTTTAAAATATATAATTCTGCCTTTTCCCTAAAACAGGCTACCCGCTGGCTCTCTTCGGAACTCTCCTCATTCTCCCCCTTGTGGTTGCAGATAGAGAAATCTTTTATTTACCCCTTTGATTTTCAGGAGTTTCTTGCATTCACTACTAATAGCTCATTATTTCGTTCTCCTATTATTTCTCACTCCCGTAAATGTTTGGCTCCTCTCCTACCATCATCATAGCCCTCACTTAATTTCTGTCAACGACAACTCATTTGTTACAATAAATCATTACAAGTTAAGAATCTCACTGTTTATTGGAAAAAATTGCATTTGAGGGGTTTGCGATGATCTCTCAACTTCTACTCGATGATCAACCCCTTTTGTTTACTGATCTTCAAAATAAATTTTGATTACCAGTTACTTTTAAATCACAATACGATCTCTAATATCCCTCTCTCAACAAATACTTGCTAATGCTCCCAAATACCTCCAATCCACCTGCAAAATGTATTGCACTTTCTCTACTATTAGATACATCCCCTTCTGCTTCCATTATTCATAATTTTTACAATTACCCTCAGACAGACTCAAATCCAAGACTAAATTAGCCCTGGGAAAAGGATTTCCCACAATGGTGGCCAACTGAAACTGGAGATAAGTTATGGTCTAAAGTTCTCAAAACGTCTCGAGCTGCTAACCCCACACAAACTCTTTCTTTTGTTTACCAACAAGTGTTATTTTCTCCAATGACTTTAGCATCATTTTCATCAACCACTTCCTCTACTTGTTGGTCCTGTTGCTGCTCTAACGCTGATTTAAAACACGTTATTTGAATGCTCCCCTATTCATCAGTTTTGGCAGTTAGTTTGGACACAAATTCAGAACATTTTAAAAGTTAATGTCCCCTTTTCTCTAACTAATACATCTTTAAGCACTTTGTCACCCCAATGGCCGCAGTCACCATACAATTTTAAGTTGCTAGATCTATTGCTGGCTATTGCTTTTCATTTAATAACTTCAAATTGGAAACAAGCTGATAAAGTTACTTTTAGATCCTGGTGGATTGCTGTATGTTTTCATCATAGATTGGATACTAATTATGTCTCTCCTATATCTTTAGCGATTAAACCAGATCTCTTATAGCTTTCAATAACCACATACTTATCTTCATATGCCTCTTCTGCTGTTAAACATATTACTGTTTCTGTTGATGTACGAAAACCACCTTAACCTCACCCTTTGTCTTTTTTCTATATATTTAGTATATATTGTACACTTATATCTTTACCAAGTTTATTAGTCTTTCCTGAATGTTATGCTTACAGTATAAATCATTTATCATTTAGGTTCTTACATTATTAGTACTTTATTATTCATGTTTTTTTATTTTGACATCATAGAGTAATTATATATTGCCCCCTTTTTTTTATCCCTTACCTTTATTGTTTATATAGTACATATGTTTTTCTCTTTATACACAGCTTTACAGTTATTTATTTATTTATTTATTTGAAGGTTTATATAGCGCTGGCCAGACCCGAGGGTATCGGAGTGCTTTACAACAGTCGCATTGCAAAAGACCAAAAATACAAGTAACAAAAATACAGTGAAAGTATCAAGCATGGACAATGAGTTTCAGCAGGTTAAATAACCAAGGGGCAATGAAGACTTGAGGTGCCTTCGCCGGGTGGGATAGTCTAGGGTCGCGCTCCCATCCAGGGAGTAGTCATCAGCGCTTCTGCGGCTCAAGTCCCTTTGCTAAGTAACGTTCTAGGAAAAGATTTTTGAGCTGTCCTTTGAATTTTGTGAAGGAGGGGATATTTCTGATGTGGGGGGAATAGCGTTCCAGATTTTGGGCATGTTGCCAACAAAGGACCGGGCCACGGTTTTTTGCTTGCGTGCTCTCATCGGTATGAGTAGTAGAGTGTTCGGGCTCCGGGGGTTCCTGGTCTGACCAGATTTTTTGAGTTTGGAGGCTAGGTATTCAGGTTTGCCTGTGTGAAGGGCTTTGTGGGTGAGGCAAGCTGTTCTGAAACTGGCCCGCAGTTCAATTGGGAGCCATTTTAGTTCCCTGATTGCAGGTGAGATATGGTCGAATTTCTTCACTCCTATGACCATTCTAGCTGCTGCATTTAGCGTTGTCTTGAGGGGAGCAAGGTGTGCCTTTGATGTGCCTGAGAGGGCTGCGATCTCGTAGTCTAATCTAGATAAAATCAGTGATTGGGTGGCTTGTTTAAGGTCCTTGGGTGGGATGAAAGGCTTTATTTTGTTTAGTAGCTTCAGGTTGAGGAAGGCGCTCTTGACGGAGTTCTTAATGTGTTCGGTCATGTTCAGTTTCAAGTCTAGAGTGAAAGTTTTTGATTTTACTGAGTCCACCAGGGTGATGTTTCCATTGAGTGCATCAATCGCATTTAGCCATTCCTCAACTTGGGGATTCTCTTCTTTGTTTGAAATGAGGAGTATTTCAGTCTTGTCTTGATTAAGTTTTAGGTGGTTACTTGACAGCCAGTGTTGGACTTCTCTAAGCGTGTCGTTAAGTCTCTGAATGTCATCACTGGAGGTGGTTTCCAGGTAGATCTGTGTGTCGTCCGCATACAAGTGGAAGGGGATATTGGCATTTCTGAGTAGGGTTGTGAGTGGTTCCATGTAAATGTTGAAAAGTTGTAGGGAGAGCACCGAACCTTGGGGGACTCCCCTGCAGACAGGATGTAGGTCGGATGCAAATGTTTTGATTTTTATTCTTTGGGTGTGATTGTGGAGGAAGTAGGAGAACCATTGTAGGACCACCTCATCTAGACCTGCCCTTTTTTGAAGCACCTTAATGAGGAGTTGGTGGTCGACCGTATCGAAAACTGCCGATAGGTCTAGGAGAATGAGCAGGCAGCATTTGTCTGCATCCAGTGATTTGTGGATGTCATCAATGACGTTGATGATCGCGGTTTCCGTGCTGCAGCCCTTTCTGAAATCCAAATGGTGGGCGTCGAGGCGGTTGATGCTATCCAGGTGTTGAGTAAGTTGCAGGCGCACGCATCTTTCTAGGGTTTTGGATAGGAAGGTAAATTAGAGACTGGTCTGAAATTATTCAGATCTTTTGTGTCTAGACCTGTTTTTTTTAGCAGTGGCGTGACTTGTCCAACTTTGAGACAGTCAGGGACGACTCCCGATCTCAGGGAGCTGTTTATGATCTTGCACCAGAGCGGGGCAAGGGATAGTTTAAGCCTTTTGGTCAGTTGTGGAGGAAGAGGATCTAGAGCGTGTGAGGAGGGCTTGGATGTGGAGATCAGGTTGACTATCTCAGCTTCCTGTATAGGGATGAAAGATTTCCAGGCTTTTGAAGGGGGTTTGGATGTGATGTTTTTGGTCCCAGGCGAGATGATCTTGCTGAGGGGAGTAATGTTGATGTCCAGTGAGAGCTCAATCTTGTCATCGAAGATGTTTGCAAATTTGTTGCAGAGCTCTTTGGAAGCTTGTACTGAGGAGGTAGCGGCTTTGGAGGTTTGTTGTCTAATGATGTTAAAGAGCTCCCTGGGCTTGTTTTTAGCGTTATTCAGCGCGGTGCAGAACAATGAGGTTTTTTCGTTCAGGATGTGTTTATTATACTTCCAGCGAGCTGTTTTGAGTTGCTCGTGGAGGATGTCGGAAGGATTGCTTCTCCATAGTCTCTCTGTGGCTCTTAGTTGTCTCCTTTCGGAGTTTATTTCAGTGTTAAACCATGATCTTGATGGAGTGCTCCTATTTTTTTTTTATTTCAGGGGGGCTAATTGATCCAGAATGGAGGTCATATTTGAGATGTAATGCGAGGTGAGATCAGTTGCGGAGAAGTGATCAGAGGAGCTGGGGAGGAGCGAGCTTATCTGTTCCTCTAGGTCAGCTAGGGGATTCTGCAATAGATTGCTGGACCATCTGGGGGGGTCTTGTGGGGTGGGCTGGAGTAGAACCTTTTGGTTGATATGGAATAGGATGTTGTGGTGGTCGGACGAGTCCACAGGGAAGACCATGTCGATTGTCACTGTGTCATTTTGAGCGATAATGGCATCTTAAGGTTGCTCCTTTCTTGTGCGTTTCTTCTGAGCAGAATTGGGTCAGATTGTTGTCCTGAAGAAGATTGTTTAGGGTTAGAATTAGCAAATTGTTTGCCTCATTCAAAGTAGGTTGAGGTCACCAAGACAGGTTGTTTGAGTCACCGAGTGAGCAATGAGCAATCAGGTCAGACAAGTGTTTCCCGAATGCGGAGGTGTTGCATGGGGGATGATATAGAAGATGGCAGAGAATTGCTCTGTTGTCATTTGTCTTGATGTTGGCGGTAAGACATTCGATGGTGCTATAATTGAAGGTGTCCATTTCTACAATGGCAATGTTGTTCTTATGTATGATTGCTATGCCTTCACCTCTTTGGTCTTTTCTGTCCTTGTTGATGATAGAGAAGCCTGGGGGCACCAACATATCTAGGCTTGGTGTAAAGAACTCGTTTAGCAATGTCTCAGTGATGAACGCGATGTCTATGTTATGGTAGAGGATGGTTTCTGCTAATTCTGTTGCGTGTTTGGAGGCTGATCTACAGTTTATGAGCATGCAGTTGGTAGTATGCTCCTCTTTAGTGTGTTTCTTTATGGGGGGCTCTGTGTATGGCAGTAAGGGGGGCTGGGGGTCTTGGTGAATTCAGGGTGCGGTGGTCCCTTCCGAAACCGGTGATCACTTGGATCTTGGCTTTAGGGGAGGCTGTATGGGGAGAGTCGTAGGATAAAGATAGCTCTGCTGGCTCCTTAGAGGACATGGCTGCTTTGGTTCTTCTAGGTCTCTGGGTTCAGTACTCTGTATTGGTTTCTCTGGGTCTCTGTGTCAGGGTCTCAGGGGTGGTTGGGAGCACACTCAGGCGTGGCATGTGTCCGGTCCTAGATGGGTGGAGCTGTTCAGAGTGGGAGTCTGTTGCAGAGTGAGCCTAGTCGAGGTTGTTAAAGATTTCGCTCAGGCCCAGGGTTATCAGTTCTAGCTCTCTTTATAGAAGGGCTAGACGTTGCTCCATGTTTCCTGTGGCGGGGATAGGGGCGGCTTGGGCAGGGGCATCTAAGGAGGAGGTGGGGATGTCAGTGTTGTAGGGCCTGTTGGTGTAGGAGCTGACTGCATTAGGGACCGTGGGCAGGCAGCACAGTGGGTCATGATGCGCTATTGCCGACCAATTGTCTGCGGCAGGGGTGAGGTGTCTAGAGGTCTGTGATTGCAGGTGAGGATCGTTCCTAGCTTGAGGGTTGGAGTGATCAGGGGAAGGAGGATGAGGGTGACATTGGGCGGGAGGATGTAGCTCTTGATTCGTGGGGGTGGGGGTGCAGGAGGTGACTTATGTAGGCAGGGTGGTTGTTCTGTATCAGGCATGGGGGTAGTTGATCGTCTCTCCTGGCAGGGAGGACTAGCTTGGGGTACGGAGTAGGGCAGGGAGGGAAGGGGCTTGTGCAAGGGGTCAATTCGCAGCGAGGGGAAGAGAGAGTCAAAGGCCTCTAGATTCTCATTGTTGGATTGAATCAGAACTGTGCCATTCATGTAAATGGTCACAGAAGTGTTGCTATTCCGTGTCAAGCGGTTAGTGAGTGAGGTCGTCAGTTTGCAGCTGTGCGAGGTGGTCATGGTTTTGGAGATGGGTAGCTGTGTTCTGAACATGGCAGTCCAGTCATCTGGTCTATCTGTGTGGAAGATTAGATCCATTTTTATCTGCCCTTTGGAGGACCAGTGGTAGATGTCTGCGAAAAGTGTTTCAGGATGCAGTCTGATTAGTCTGTGTTTAAGGTTTCTTTTCGCTTTGAGTGAGAGGTTGGGGGTGAACTGATCGCGAAAGAGTTCGGGCCGTGAGGTTTCAAGTAGGTCGGTACGGGAGGGCTTGTGACAGTTGACGTGTCAGGTGCCATTATCTCTCTGTTTCTTGAATTAAGAGGTGCGGGGGACCTTGATTAGCTTGTGGACTGGTAGACGAGGGGAAGCGGACCATGCATGAGGGATCGGCTCTAGTTAGCAGGTCAGGCTAGATTAATTAGTGCATTAGTCTGCTTCCAGACTGGATGTAGTGGGATGAGGACAGCTCTTCAGAGGTCAGAGCTTGAAAGAGGATCAGGCTTGGTCTATTCCAGGCAATGCTTCAATGGCTGATGTGGTTTTGGGGAACCTCGGTCAGGGGAGGTCTAGTTAGGCCACTCTCTTTGGAGCAGGGAGTTGGGAGATTTCTGCCCTACTAAGTATTCCCTTACCTTCCATTCAAGCTGGGGACTTCCAGTTCCAGGCAATGCTTGGTTAGAAGGACAACAGCCTGGACCGTTGGTTTGCAGAATTGTTGCGCGGTCTAGTCGTGGAGTATAGATGCTCCTACTGGTTGTCATAAGATGCTCCTGCGGGGTGGTTAGGACCACGAGACCGCCATTTTAGGGTCAGGCATCCGGTTGTGATTCCCAGCGCATCTGCTTGTGTCTGAGATTCCTTGAGGACAGGTAGCTTATTGGTGGCAGATTGAAGCACAGGGCTCCTGATGCGCACCCTTTCTATGTCAGCTTGGGTCACATCGGTGGGGTTGTGCCGGTGATGGGCGATACTAAATCTGGGCTATGGCCGGCCATTTTGGAGTCAGGTAACAGAGTTATGGGCTGGCCGGTGGTGCCTTGATGCTGGGACAGGCAGCCGAATTCTTAATTAGCTGGCCTGTTGTTGTTTGATGCTGGGGCAGCCTAGGCAGTCAGCAGAGGGAAAGATCCTTGGAAACTTTGTGTAGTGCCGATATCCTATCTAGCTCTGTGAGTGCATCAGGGGCGGCCATCGTGTGGTTGGCAGAGATGAGTTAGTGTTGCTCCCTGCGTCCCTGGGTGCACCATGGCTGTCAGCAAGAGGCACGCATTCTCGCGTTTGAAGCGGAGCCTGGGGGCTCTATCCCAGTTACCGGTCTTGGAAGGTGGAGTGAAAGAGCCGTAGTCTGCTGATTAGCGAGATCTGGTAATCATCATGGTGGGAGCTACGGGTGCGTCCATCTTGAGGCCGGACAGTCTCCACTTGCGCTCGGTGAGAGTCCGGTGGCATCTCCGTCTTGGACCGTGATCAAGGAGGAGGAAGCTGAGCCTCGCTGCAATGGGTGGCGATGAGAGGTCCGATTTTTTCAGCAGGACCTAGTGCTCGTACGGGAGAGGTCCATGGGATTGCCGTGCGCGGCCATCATGGATTCAGACAGTCTCTCTTAAAGGATGGAGCTCTGTGCCGGCCTGGTGATGGATTCTTCTCGACTCAGGTTTCTTTTTGAAAAATAAAAACCCCGCCGGGTTGTGGTCGTTCATCTAGAATTCAGGACTATTGTGGGACCAACTCAGGCTTTTAAAAATAAAAGATTCCCTTTTGTGTCGTTGACTATTACTATAATATTTAGACTATAATCAGTCTGCACTGAACCAAAAGAAAACACTTCATTTTAATTTTAAACAATATAGCACAACGTAAACGAATCTTATATTCTTATCATTTTATTATTTGCATCCACATCAGGAAGTAAAGAGTAATATTTACCATAAAAACACATTGATTACACCTCCCTGTACATATTTATTTTCAAAACAATTACAGATATTTAGCAGCTTATATAGTGTTTTTTCATATTTTGGTAAGTCTTTCAGCAATTGTTGACACAATCCATATAATTCATATACAGTTCTAAATATAATGTATTCTACTGCAATCTTAAAAACATCTATTTATGTTAAAAACAATGCAAATTTCTTATGTCCTTTTGTTGATGCGTTTCGGTGTATCTTGTGGTTTGTAAACACCTTCTTCAGGACTCACATTATAGAACAGATATTTTTCTTTACAACCAGACCCATATATCTATAAATAAATAAATGATATACACAGTTAGATGCAAAACATTACGTGTGCGCAAACCTATAGTTTCTTTGTTTCAATGCATACTCAAACTCATAACACTATCCCAAAGCAAAAATTTGGAATCTAAATTATAGACTATTTTGCATATTGGGGGGACCACTTAAAAAACTTTTAATTCTGGGTATCAATTATACTCCATTATTACATGAAGAGCCTTTGCCAAAAAAAGATCTCTATCCAAATCATCGCTTACCCTTGATTGGAAGTGTTCCAATAGAGTCCTTCCAATGCGTATTGTTCCTGTCCGGATTCCCCTGTCAGACATAATACTCTTGGGCAGGTAAAACAACCAGAAAACTCCCTGCACTTCAGGGTCATTCCTTTTTGGTTTTTCACAGACAGACTCCTGCTTTGGGAGTTTGTTAGTGAAAAGCAGTAAAATAATGCTGAGAAAGCCAAGAAAAGTGTGGTGGTTGTTCAGCATTCTTTTCTGATGAAAGTGCTCCTTCCTTGTTTGCAGGAACACATTCATCACAAATAGACTGCAGCTGATGTGGATATCTGTTGGAAACGGCCCTTTTTGCAGGGTTATCCCCAAACTTTTTGCTTCTTCCTCCTTTATTTTTTCTGACCCGTGGTTGTTGGCAATAGGACCCTGGGCACTTTACCACTGCTAATCAGTGCTAAAGTGCATATGCTCTCTGTATAAATTGTTATATTGATTGGTTATCCATGCTTGGTATATTTGTTTCACCTGTTAGCCCCTAGTAAAGTGCACTGCGTGTGCCAGGGCTGGTGATTCAAATGCTACTAGTGGGCTGCAGCACTGATTGTGCCACCCACAGGAGTAGCGCTAAAATGATGTCTTAGGCCTGCTTGCAGTGCCTATGTGCAGTCCAGGACTGCCATGTCGACCTGGCCAGTGCACCCACTGACCAGGCCTTTTCCTTCCCTTTCTGTACATGTCAGGCATCCCTATGGTGGCCCTAGGTACCCCCCTGGGCTGGGTGCAGTGTATCTGAAAGGTAGGGCATGTACTGAGGTGTGTAACATGCCCTGGTAGTGAATTACAGCCATTTTCGTTTTTCACTGCTGAGAGGCTATCTTGCCCACAGGATAGAATGGGGAAGGCTGTTACATGCCTATCTTCCCATAAGGGCAAGATAGAAAATCCAAGTTTGGTATCTCTGTGTTCAGAATTTAATTATACATCTTTTTAGCAAGATGGTTTTTAAATTCACTGTGTGAGAATAGCACTTTTTAGAAAGTAGCTATTCTCCTGTTTAACCTTCCTGTGTGCCTGTGTGCTGGTTGGCTGACGGGTGTCATGTGATGGGCTAGGTGGCTCCAGGAGCCTGGATGAGTCAGCAGCAGGGTGAATAGGGAGATCTGCTTTAGATGGGTGGGAGGAGTAGTCCCTGGGTTTGAATAGGGCTGCCCCTGACAAACACAATGCTGGCTCCACCCCCTGCTGGCCAGGCTGAGGACTCTGCCTCTGCTGGCACAAAGAAGGCTCCACCTCCTGCTGAGCGTCTAACGACCCTGCCTCTCACTCTGAAAGGAACCAGGTGCTCCAGAGCAGAGCACACCCAGGAACCGGTTTGAGCAGGGGAATCCCCCCACTGAAACACAGAGAGACAAAGACTTGGAGGGGTATAAGAAGAGGACCCCAGACACCTAAACTTTAGATCACTTTGGAACTAAGAAGAAACCTCTGCCAAGGAGAAAGCTGAAAAGGACTGAAGAGGAGAAGACTGCCTGCTTGCTGTTTTGCTTTGCTGCCAAGGAGAGGGGAAGGACTTTGCTGTGTCCCCTTCTTTTGATTCTGATCTCCAAGGGCCTGAGAAGAGCTGGCTCCCTGTTAAGAAGTCCCAGGAACAAAAGGACTTCACCACCAGCTCCCCTGGAACTCTGCTGAGAGAGTTCTGACCTGCCTTGGAGTGCTTGCCCAGTCTTGGGGCCTCAGGAGGTCGTTTTGCTGTGTTTGGGAGCTGGGAAGCAGAAGCGTGAACAAGAGTGACTGGTACCCAACGCATCATCCGATTGCGTGTCGCAAGAACGAGAGTGCGTGGAAAATTTCATCGCGGCACCATCGCAACACGCAGGGTCCCCGCATCGCCGAGTGCGTCGAGCATCGTCCCGAAGCGTGAAGATTCCTGCCATTGCGAGGGTTGTCGCAGAACCAGTTTGCGAGCCGCACCACTGCCGGTGCGTGGAAAGTCTCCAGTCATCGGGTGCGTCGACGCAGAGTCCCGTTCCGTGGCGCATCGAGAGTTGCGGCGCCGGAAGGCAACGCTGCGCCACGCATCGCACCACATCGAAGAGTGTCGCATCGAACCTGTGCGTGAAGCTTCCCCCTAAGAAACCTACGCAACGAAGGCCAAAGTCATCGCATCCTCCCCTTACAGATCGGAGCCGGCGCAACCACCTCTGCTGCGTGAAGCAGGGCTGCTGCAAAGCCTCCCCAGGATCTCAGGAGTATCGCATCGCCTTTGCAAGCTTCCTTGTTATAGCTTTTGGGAACCTTATCGCAACTACAGGTACTGTTGGGCACGAAAGTGTCGCATTTTGTGCATTGAGAGTCGCAGTGTGCAGGACACTGACTTTTACATCCTGGAGTACTTTCTGCAAACTCTTGAACTATCTTTAAAGTAACCTTTTTGAATTATATGTTGGTTTGTCTGTAGTATTTGGTCTTGTGAAGTTTTTAGTAAAGATACCTTATTTTTCTAAAACTGGTATGGAGTAAATCTGTGGTGTTTTCAATGTGTTACTGTGAGTGTTGGTACAAATACTTTACACATTGCCTTTGATAGCTAGACTGCTCAGGCCAAGCTACCTAGAGGGTGAGCAGGGGTTATCTTAACAGTGTATCCCCCTTTCCCTGACTAGAAGCAAGGGTCCCTACTTGGACAGTGGTACCTACCCTGCCAACTAGAGACCCCCAGATCTAACATTGGTGGTCAGCGGTGAGGATTGAACTTGTATTTGTACTTGACCCACAGTAATTGGTGTACATCACTAGTTTAAGTGCAGACCAATAGACAACCACATACTGTATTTCTATTTTTGAGTAACTCTTCAAGAGCATCATGTCTCAGGTGGCAACAAGTGAGAGGGCAGAATTGGAGTTTTCCATTGAGCATCTGTATTCGTACGAAGTTGAGGAGCTCAAGCAATTCTGCAAAGACCTTGGTTGCCCTGTGAAAAGCAGATCTAGAAAGGATGTGCTACAAAGATTCTTGAAGGCCTGTTGGGAGGCCCAAGAGGAAAATGATGCAAATGAAGAGAATGGTTTTGTTCCCCAAGATCTGCCCGTGGGCAGACCAGTCGCAAGGGCTGGCAGCTCCCATTCCAGTAGGGGGCTCACTCCAGAGGAGTTGGAGGAGAATCAAAGGGTGAGAGACCATGAAATGGAAAAAATGAAAATGGAAATGGCAAAGGAGGAGAGCAAGAAGATGTATGCCTTGGAAGAATTGAAATTGACCTTGGCACATGAATTAAGAATGAGGGAGCTTGATTTGGAGCTCGAGAGGCTTGAGGCCATGAGTGTCTCAGCTGAAGAAGAATGGTTAGCTCAAGAAGTGAGCTTTGCTGAGTTGGAGGTGGAGTCCAGCTCAGATGGTGGCAGCAAGATTGTAATATCCAGTGCTGAGGGAGAGGTACAAACACCCAGAGATGTGGCACCTAACTTGAGAGAGGGGGTTGACATACACCAGGGGGTTCAGGTTTATGATGTAGTTCCAGTGGAGTGCAGTGTCCCTGAAGTGGATTGGGGAACTGGCACAGGGGACCATATTCCTAGTGGTGGGAGGGGCACTCTACTGACCCTAGATGAGAGGTACAGGGAGAGGGGTTCCCCCATGGTAGAAACCTTGGTGTGTGAGTGTGAAGACCGCCCAGAAGAGTGTGAGTTGTGTGACAGAGACAGTCAGGTACTGTCTTGCCAATCTCAGGAGAGTGGTGTGGGGTACATGTGTGAGGCACTGGAGGGTGAGGCAAAGGGTAGCTTGGTTAACAACTGTGGGGGGCTGTGTGATTCATTTGTTGGAGAGCATATTTTAAGTCCCTGTTTTCCAGAGCTATGCCAACACCCGGTGGAGTGTGAGTTCTCTGGTTCCAGAGAGCTTACGTTGGAGGCAGACCTTTGGTTGGATGCCAAAAGGTCTGGAGAGGCATTGGGGAGTGATCCCAAAAGGAGTGGCCCAGATATCTTCCAGACCTGTGAGGTGGAAGAGGTTCAGTGTAGCCCGGTTAGGTCCCAGTGTAGTGGGAGGGGTGTAGGGGCTCACGTCCTGTCTCAGTGGAGAAGGGGTGAGTGTGGGACTGTGGGTCCCAAGGTGCCTGAAACCCAGTCTCAGGGCCTGGAGGGTTCCTTAAGGGAACACCAGGTTGGGGGCCTAGACAGTGCTAGTAGGCCATTTGAGGAGGATCTCCTAGTGGCAGGAGAACCTGGAGCCTCTGTAAACAGAGCTCCAGTGGTTCTGGTGTCTGGCGGTACCGCTCCAGTTGGGAGGGTGCAGAAGTCCAGACTGAGGGGTGAGAGGGGGATGTGTTCCCCAGTGGGAGAACCAGTGGGTCAGGGACCAGCCAGAAGGGCTGAGTCCCCTAGGAGTGACCATGGTGACACCACTTCTGTCCTGGGGGATCTTCGCGCACTGTCAGGTGGACAGGGGCCGGGAGATCTGCACCAGGCAGACTGTCACGAGACACATGAGTCATGTGTCACCCTCGGGGAGATACTGTGTGAGTCCCCAGAAGTCCTGGCATGCCAGGCAGGTGTGCAACCGCAGGGTTTAGTCCCTGGGTTGGGAGGCTAGGTTCAGGATCTGCCTGACCTGGGGGAAGGACATCTGTAAGCTGTGTCCTGACCGGTTTGGCTTCCAGGGGTACCCCTCCGGTGGGGAGGGTGCAGCTCTCTGGAAGGGGGTGCAGAGGGAGAGAGTCCTCGCCTCTGACCCCGGTGCAACCTGAGGGTTTAGACCCTAGGTTGGGAGACCAGTTGCTGGAGCGAGGTCCTGAACTGGAGGGAGGGATATCTGTAAGCAGTGTCTCTACCAGTTTGTCTTTGAGGTGTACCGCTCCGAGTAGGAGGGTGCAGAATTCTGGAAGGGGGTGCAGAGGGAGGGAGTCCTCGCCTCTGACCCCGGTTCACCTGGAGGGTTTAGACCCTAGGTTGGAGGGCCAGGTCCGGGGTGTCCCCCCGACCTGGAGTCCCAGTTGCAGGATAGAACCCCTGAACTGGTGGGCGAATGGTGCAGGACACCTGCCACAGGTGCCCTGACTATTCTAGAAGGGGGTACCGCTCCAGATGGGAGGGTACAGAGCCCCAAGGAAGAGGAGGAACGGGTATGGAACGGCCCATCCCAGCCTCCTGTCCAGCCACCGGATACAGGCCCGGGGCTGGTCGGTCAGTGCCAGGTTGTCAGACCCGACCTGACAGGAAAGGAAGTGGACAAAGGGTGCCCAGCACCTGGGGCTACTGCCCCCCACCTTCTGATGCCACAGGGGTTTGAGGGCCCTGAGAGGAATAAGGACTGGGTCTCATCCCTGACCACTGTCAGTGGTCACTGTGGCTTGCTGTCTGTCTGTTGGGACACACCTGTGAGCAAGTTAAGGCTAGGTGCTGCACAGGTGGTGTCCACGGGTGAGGAGAAGGGTTCCACATGGGTTGGCGTGGTGGACCCTGAGAGTATGGATGGAGAGGTCCAACCGGGTTCTGGAAGGCGTAGAACAGGAATAGTACTCTGCTGTTTGGGCCAGTTTCCGTGTTCTATCGCCCTAAGCAGGGAATCCCATCGAGGTATCGCTTGGTCTACCCTGGCTTTAGGCTGGAAGGGGGTTGTGTTGGAAACGGCCCTTTTTGCAGGGTTATCCCCAAACTTTTTGCTTCTTCCTCCTTTATTTTTTCTGACCCGTGGTTGTTGGCAATAGGACCCTGGGCACTTTACCACTGCTAATCAGTGCTAAAGTGCATATGCTCTCTGTATAAATTGTTATATTGATTGGTTAGCCATGATTGGTATATTTGTTTCACCTGTTAGCCCCTAGTAAAGTGCACTGCGTGTGCCAGGGCTGGTGATTCAAATGCTACTAGTGGGCTGCAGCACTGATTGTGCCACCCACAGGAGTACCGCTAAAATGATGTCTTAGGCCTGCTTGCAGTGCCTATGTGCAGTCCAGGACTGCCATGTCGACCTGGCCAGTGCACCCACTGACCAGGCCCTTTCCTTCCCTTTCTGTACATGTCAGGCATCCCTATGGTGGCCCTAGGTACCCCCCTGGGCTGGGTGCAGTGTATCTGAAAGGTAGGGCATGTACTGAGGTGTGTAACATGCCCTGGTAGTGAATTACAGCCATTTTCGTTTTTCACTGCTGAGAGGCTATCTTGCCCATAGGATAGAATGGGGAAGGCTGTTACATGCCTATCTTCCCATAAGGGCAAGATAGAAAATCCAAGTTTGGTATCTCTGTGTTCAGAATTTAATTATACATCTTTTTGGCAAGATGGTTTTTAAATTCACTGTGTGAGAATAGCACTTTTTAGAAAGTAGCTATTCTCCTGTTTAACCTTCCTGTGTGCCTGTGTGCTGGTTGGCTGACGGATGTCATGTGATGGGCTAGGTGGCTCCAGGAGCCTGGATGAGTCAGCAGCAGGGTGAATAGGGAGATCTGCTTTAGATAGGTGGGAGGAGTAGTCCCTGGGTTTGAATAGGGCTGCCCCTGACAAACACAATGCTGGCTCCACCCCCTGCTGGCCAGGCTGAGGACTCTGCCTCTGCTGGCACAAAGAAGGCTCCACCTCCTGCTGAGCGTCTAACGACCCTGCCCCTCACTCTGAAAGGAACCAGGTGCTCCAGAGCAGAGCACACCCAGGAACCGGTTTGAGCAGGGGAATCCCCCCACTGAAACACAGAGAGACAAAGACTTGGAGGGGTATAAGAAGAGGACCCCAGACACCTAAACTTTAGATCACTTTGGAACTAAGAAGAAACCTCTGCCAAGGAGAAAGCTGAAAAGGACTGAAGAGGAGAAGACTGCCTGCTTGCTGTTTTGCTTTGCTGCCAAGGAGAGGGGAAGGACTTTGCTGTGTCCCCTTCTTTTGATTCTGATCTCCAAGGGCCTGAGAAGAGTTGGCTCCCTGTTAAGAAGTCCCAGGAACAAAAGGACTTCACCACCAGCTCCCCTGGAACTCTGCTGAGAGAGTTCTGACCTGCCTTGGAGTGCTTGCCCAGTCTTGGGGCCTCAGGAGGTCGTTTTGCTGTGTTTGGGAGCTGGGAAGCAGAAGCGTGAACAAGAGTGACTGGTACCCAACGCATCATCCGATTGCGTGTCGCAAGAACGAGAGTGCGTGGAAAATTTAATCGCGGCACCATCGCAACACGCAGGGTCCCCGCATCGCCGAGTGCGTCGAGCATCGTCCCGAAGCGTGAAGATTCCTGCCATTGCGAAGGTTATCGCAGAACCAGTTTGTGAGCCGCACCACTGCCGGTGCGTGGAAAGTCTCCAGTCATCGGGTGCGTCGACGCAGAGTCCCGTTCCGTGGCGCATCGAGAGTTGCGGCGCCGGAAGGCAACGCTGCGCCACGCATCGCACCACATCGAAGAGTGTCGCATCGAACCTGTGCGTGAAGCTTCCCCCTAAGAAACCTACGCAACGAAGGCCAAAGTCATCGCATCCTCCCCTTACAGATCGGAGCCGGCGCATCCACCTCTGCTGCGTGAAGCAGGGCTGCTGCAAAGCCTCCCCAGGATCTCAGGAGTATCGCATCGCCTTTGCAAGCTTCCTTGTTATAGCTTTTGGGAACCTTATCGCAACTACAGGTACTGTTGGGCACGAAAGTGTCGCATTTTGTGCATTGAGAGTCGCATTGTGCGGGACACTGACTTTTACATCCTGGAGTACTTTCTGCAAACTCTTGAACTATCTTTAAAGTAACCTTTTTGAATTATATGTTGGTTTGTCTGTAGTATTTGGTCTTGTGAAGTTTTTAGTAAAGATACCTTATTTTTCTAAAACTGGTGTGGAGTAAATCTGTGGTGTTTTCACTGTGTTACTGTGAGTGTTGGTACAAATACTTTACACATTGCCTTTGATAGCTAGACTGCTCAGGCCAAGCTACCTAGAGGGTGAGCAGGGGTTATCTTAACAGTGTATCCCCCTTTCCCTGACTAGAAGCAAGGGTCCCTACTTGGACAGTGGTACCTACCCTGCCAACTAGAGACCCCCAGATCTAACAATATCGATTAAAAGGGTAGGCAATATGGTGTAGGGAGATGAGGTGAGACCTTACTTCTGTGGCCTTGGTGGTGCCCCAGGGTCTAAATAACCCTCAAAGTTCTAATGTTGGGTAGGCAGAAAAGGGCCATCCCTTGAGTTTTTCTTGCCCTAGGCAAATATGCCAATGTTTGCCCCATCACTACTCCCCCTTCCTGGCATCCACAGACACACACATACACAGACACACAAACATACACACATACTCTCTCTCTCTCACACACACATACACACACATGCATGCACACACAGTCCACACAACCATATCAGCAAATTATTTTTAACATAAGTATTGGACACTAAACAAGGACCATGAACAGTAATACATTTTGCAAAGTCTTTGCAGACCTCATAGTTCTCGACAAGCAAACAAATTTCTGTGTTCATCATATTACTCATTGGTTTACCTCACAGGCAATAATTAAACACAAACTAGTGAATGAGAAGATTGCTGCAGGAAGCTACACTTTCCGAAAGTTGTTACCAATTATATTTCTAACTGTCGGCGATACATAAAAATATGTGTGGCATGGTGTAGAAGATTCCTGGTCATGTTATGGTTAAATTCAATTTGCCAAGGAGATACACATGAAGGTACTAACGTGTTGCAGAAGTACAATTATATATCATACATGACGCCACTGAACATGGTATGATATATCTGTGACACTGTTCTTAGAATCACAAAGTAGGTAGGGAGACGAGGATTATGTGTGCTGGGCTAGCTCAGAATTCCACCAGTAAGTTACTCATGCAATTCACTGTAACATAAAACGGAGCTAAACAAGAACTCAGAAGTATCTCTCCAGGCAATATGGGAAGCAAACACCAAACAAACTGCAAACACTGGACTGGGTTTAAGCAAGAAATTCATAGCTCCCAATGAACATAGTCAAGTGGTGTAGCCTTGACTTTAATTATCACCTGTCTTTTAGTCAGTTCCAGGAAACTAGGAGCTGCTTCTGGTGCACTGTACCATTCCTCATCACCCGCAGTTTGGAAGCATGCCCCAGAAAGACCTCTATGCCCCGTGAATCAAACTCTTTCTTTACGAGCTGAAGCTCTTGATTACTAAATTAGGTACCTCCCAAAAGATATATATTTTGCTACTATTAAAGGACAATGAAGAATGCAAATCGCAAAAAAGTAATGGATGGAATGCTTGAATTAATCTCAGCTACTGTTAATTACTCGGGCTGCGTCACTGTCCATCACGGAATGGGAACACAAAAAGCTAAGACCGGTCATAGCCTGTTTGGGTTCCTTGTGTTACGGAGCAGGGAGGACCGGGCTTGGCAGTTTGGGTTGGACTGTACCTACTGGTGCAGGACCAAAGTTAATTTGCATATGTCATGGTCTAAAGTGAGGCCTGGTGGGCGAAAAACGATGGACTGGGATGCGGCTCCATATATCTACCACTGGTACAGATTAATTCAAGCATTTCATCCATGAGTTTTGGGGATTTTTGTCATTGTGATGCCTCAACTACGATGGATATGCTGTCTTGGAGCCTGTGCTCACTGTGCCTCAAGAACCAAGAGACACCCAACTTACCAGCCTTGGGTTGCTTATGTTCTCGTTCAAAGAATACATGGCTTTTCACTTCAGGCTGGACTGCTCCTATTGGAGCAATACTAAGGCTGATTTGTTTATTCTGGGTCTAATCTGAGGCATAGCGAGCAAAACAAAGATGGAGCTCGATGCAGCCGCGAGTAATTATCAGGGGGTGAGATTAATTCAAGTGTTCTGTCCATCACTTTTTCATATTTGCCATTGAAGGACAGGCTCTTTTGTTAGCTGCCTCTCTAGCTAGGTCCTCTTTATGGCCTGTTGGGATGAAAGGAATTATGATGGTACCAGATCCAGGTTGTGGAGACCACTTTAAATGCATTCATCTGTTTGGGAAGCACCTCTGAGCAAATAATTCGGGGAGACTGACTTTCACATCTGCATCCTATGGGAGCGTTTAAACAGGCCCAAACTCGGCCTTTGGTTGACCTCGTCATGTTATAATCTTCCATCTTGACCTTGAGTTGAATCATAGATGTTATAGTAGAGTCTCTGAATGCCTTTGGTGGGTGGATATTTGATCCCTGTGCCTGCATCCTGAATCTACACCTTCCATTTTCATGCCAATACCTCTTATTCAGGGTTTTCCACCCTCTTGCTAATCTGCACGACAGACTCTATCACTGTTGTGACTTTGTGGCCAGTATCACTTGTGATTGTGAGCGTCTCACACAACACAAATTACGCCTGAGCCAAAGTAGCCAATAGGCAGTCTTTCTTATTGCTTCCTTTTCGATTCTGTTATGTGCATTTAGAGATCTTCTTCTGAAAATACCTTTTTTATTCTATGTAGGCTTGGGCTTGTTTTTTAGGTGCCATTTTCTGTCGGGGACAGACGGCACCACTCTGGAGGACCCCAGGACCAATCACCACTTGAATCATTCTGGAGCTGACATACAGGAAATCAGTGCTTAACCAGTGCCCAGCACTATCACTCAGCTGCAGTCCGCTGTTTGGAGAGTTCGCCCATCAGTCTTTCAGCAGTGTGCCCGCACCCAGTCCACTCTGCACTCTCCTTTGCCCCATCAGATCATCTGCTAGTTTGAAGCATGAGGCTCTGGAAATTGCAGTGTATTAAGATTGCTGTTGGGTACTCCTGCAGTTGTGCCCCTTCTGAATCTTTGTTGTGTATGGGAGGTCCACGCAGGGTTCCGCTTGTGGTGTCACCTCATAGCTCAGTGGCGCCATTGTGGAAGGCATGCTGAGTGCTCAGAGGGAGTGTTGGGATCAACCCACTTGATTGTAGGGGCCTGTGGTGTCTGCTGGAGCTCCCTGCTCCCTGTCAGTGCCCTTCAACCTCAGCCACTCACTCCCACAAACTACCCGGTGCAGGCTCACATCCAGCCTCTGGTGGCCCAGAAGAAGAAGGAATGCCGCAGCGTGGCAAAGAGAACCCCACCCTCACACCCTCCCTTATATGCCTGCACATTTAAAGCACACAATTGTAACTGTCACTAGTTAAATAAAATATCCTTCTTGTATTCTTTTTTTAACTGGTATGGTTTTGTTTGTTACAGAGTGGGACATGGATATGGATATAGCAGTGTTCTGCCTGTCTAAAATATTATTTGAGGATCAGAGTGTAGTTCAATAAAAAAAGAAAGGGTAAATGATTTTGTTGGCTAAAATAATTTTTCCTCGCTTTTTTTCCTGCAGCCCATGGCAGCAGTGTGAGTGTGCCAGGTATAGGGCCATATCTGAGTCAGTCAGATGCTACATTTTGTTGTGGGAGGCATGAGCTGTTAGGCATACTTTTGTTGGGCGAAGAGATTGAGGTCAATTTATCCTGATGTTAATGGAAGGAAGTGGCTAAAAAATCTGGTATTTTTTTAAGGGGGAAAGGTAGAGGAGGCAGAAAGGGCAGTCATGTTGTTCGAGAGGAGACAGTAGAGAGTGAGGATGAAAAGAGATCTGCATGGTGTTTGGCGACAAGGCACAAGAGGTCTGACTTCGAATTTGTTGGTGTTGGAAAGCGGTGGATTTTTTTAAACAAGATCCTAATGTCTGAAGAGAATATTAGAGTTCTATTTCTTGTACTCTAGGGAAAGAACTGTGAAGGGTAATCCACCTCTGTATTCTCCTCCGCATATGACATTTTCATTTTTTATAAAAAATCGAAGGCTTTTTCGTTAACACATTTCAGTGGTTTGAATCAGGCTGTGTGTGTTCACTACTGCATAGATGGGGCAGGTGTAGTAAGAAATGCTTTTATGAATCGAAGTGAGAGTCAGAGAAAATCCATGCATTTTGTAGCTGGCTGCAGGCAGAAGAAAGTCAAACAGTGATGTGTTTTCTTTAGATACCAGGCACTGCACAGCATGGTAAGTGATGTTCTTCAGCTCCCTTGCAACTTGTGTACATGTTTAATACTAATTAATTATTGTACATCCCTGTGCCTTTGTTTATTATAAATTACAGCGTCCATACACAGCCAAACCTGAGTATTAGGCACCATAATAGACATTAGACATTTACCCATCAGTTTCCTCCATATTGTGTTGTGATCCCAGACAATATCAGGTAGGAGGTGTCAAATGCCCTGAACTTTAGTCCACATACAGCAAGAGTGTTAGTAATCCTTTCCTCGCCATACTCACTTCACAACCGATCACAAACACGTGGGATGATTAAGCAGGGATGAGAGAGGGGCGGGCAATGGAACAATACCTTCTTCCGGTTCTTCCAACTCTGGTAGCGCTTTCTGTTACACCTAAATTGTTGAAGATTCACATTAAATAGAAATCAATGGAAATAACACCATTTACCAACCTTTAATACTAAAATGTGTTTGATAAAACTGTAATACTTTCTGCTAGATAAACATTTATGACAGCTCTGTCTTTCTGATTTTCCTAATTGAATGATAGTTTTTTTGATTGAGCAGTAACATAAAATGTCTTTCTACAAGATAAGAATAATCACTTTACATCATTACATTCATTGCAAGTCAAATCAAAAACGTGCAGAAGTGTATTTTTAATACTATAGATGCCGCAAACTTCGTGAATACTCCATGGTTTAAAAAACAATAGGTAGTGTTCTGACACACATGGCCCTTGTGCCTAGAAAAGCTTCACAGAAAGTACATTTGCAGCTAAAACATCTGTAAACGTTTGTCATTGTGCATCAAAACCTCTGCAGATTGTAAACTGGCTGAGAAATATTCTGTCTCCAGATTTTCATTGGCTGGGTTCGATGAGAATGAAGATATCTTGCTTCATGGTGAAAATCATTTTGCAATTGGCGAGGTGAAACTAAACCAGATACTTTCACAAAAATGTGTGGAATGGCGAAAACCCAGATGTTCTCAAATGTTTGCCTGCAAAATATCCTACATACAACTGTGATAAAATACCAAGCTCAGTAGATTTAACTTCATTATAGGCTCAAATGTGTGCAATGTATAGAAAGAAACATTGTGGAAATCACAACAAAACTTTTGAGAAAATCGTCTCATGCGCAACAGCTGATTGTAGGAGACATCATGTGCTCTGCAGCTTATAACATGAAGGGAATGAGGGCTGGGATAACATTTAGGACTTGTGACTATAACAGAAGGTAAATTGGCAATATAAAATCCATCTGTCTTTTTTGCAGGGAATTTTGCAACATAGATCATTTAGCTTTATTAATTGGAAAATAATTCCGACTGCCTCCTTAGAATAGTTATCGAAGATGTGTGTACCTTTGAGTATCAATGTTTCTATCCTCAAAAATAGGAAATACGGAAAATAAGCAAGTACTGGCAAAGCCAATAGTTCTGGTGTTGGCCACCAGCCTCCAGGCGTTGTCACTGTTTGTTTTGTTTTCTCGTGATTATTGAAGCAATGTATTGTTGTGGAAGCTGCCGGCCCTCTTCAATCTGTAAAAAAATAAATAGCTAAAAGCAAAATGTTTTTGGTCTCTTAAGAGCAGACATTGGCATAGTGGACCCTGGCACTTAGGGGGCATACCTTGTCTGTGAATGGCCTCCTTGTGAATGTTCACGTTTCAAGCTTATTACAGTATGCTCAGTTACTTAAAGCCCTTGCAAAAATTAAAGCAGACAATAAAAGGAGCAAGAAATACACGACTTTAAAAGGATGTAACATCTTACATCAGGTTATTATGACAGCTGTAGACAAATTTAAGCAGATACAATATTAACCTTTGTCTTTATTTATTTCCTTGTCAATAGAGTTGGAAAGTGTTTTTTTGGTAGGTGTATGTATGCACCAATAGCAATCATCCACTAAGGCAGTGTAAGGTCCAATAAAGGTCTCAATAAATTAGTCCCTTGATTAACCATTGGTAGCTGGCAGTGAGCAGTCAGGCATAACTTAGGAGTGTAAAGCATTTAAAAACACCAATACACCAAATAAGTAAGACACCAAACATAATAAAATAGCCACTCTAATTTATAAAAATAGGTTATAATTGTATGAACAATTAGACACCAAAATGATAACAATCCAATGTAGGAAAACAGAGATATGATTTTTTTAAGAGTTAACAGTTTCTAGTGCTTTAAAGCTGATAGCACCACTTTTGGACATCTGATCTCACTTGACCAGGGACAAAGTCAAAGTTTGAGGCTGACCGTGATGGAGCCCTGGCCGGATACACTAAGAGGGAGGCCTCGGTCAAAATGTTACCTTCACACTTAGAAACTGTTCTGGAGCTTTGTCTTCCGATGTCGATCAATCCTCCACAGCAGGCCACATTCGGTGAAGGTACCCCTGCTTGACATTCTGTGAGGTTCTGGTTCGTCTCGTTTTCAGCGGGATGACCCTGAAATCCTGGTCGGGTCACGATTGAAGGTCGTCTTCACTCCCGATGTCAGGTCAGTAACTTCTGGAGTATTTTCCCAAAAAAATTCCAAACTTCAGGAGGTGCTTCCTGAAGATATCCTTTTAGGTTCCAATTGTCCAAAACACCAATCTGAAGTTCTGGAATCTTGTTGATGGCTCTCTGTGATGTCTGGACTACAATTCCCACAATATACCCGGCCAAATCCTTAAAAGTCCATTGGAAGCAATCCTGGGGCCCTATTATAGATACAGCGCATTTTCCTTGATTGTACCGGATGCACCATTTAAAATGTGTACCTGAGGCAATCAAGAAAAATGCACCGTATTAGGGTGAATGTGCTGCCCCCAGGGCAGCTGTGAGCTTGCACTGCCCTGAGAGCAGGTCATTCATGTGAAAAACGGAGCGGCTGATTTAAAGCCACTCAGTGTTTTCATAGCACAGGCGGCACCCGCATTCACTTTTTTAAGGGGATCAGAGATCCCCTTGCTGGTGAGTGTAGTGAGTGACTGCACCCTCCGGCAAGGGGATGTCTAGGGGGTCCATGGGACCCGCTTTCCCCCCTCCAGAGGGCTGCAATCAGGTAGCGCTCTGACAGTGCACCACCTTTTGGGTGGCACACTGTCAGCTCGCCTCCTGATAGCTTCTTTGACTCTGCGCCCGCATCTGTAATACGGCGCAGGTCCAGAGGCAAAGGGATTCCCTCATTTGCATGGGGCCATGCCTCATGCAAATGAGGAAACGCCCTCTTGAGGAAGCACTGGTGCTGTATGTGTGCCAGATCTTTCTTTATTACAGAAGGGAACGCACAAGCGTCTGTGGCCCCTTCTATAATACCAAAGTGCCCCAGGGGTGCGCAAAGTGGGCACAAATGCCCATTGCGCCCCGGGGGCACCTCTATAAAATGGCCCCAGGTTGGAGAACTCTTGGTGGAGATGATGCAGGTGGGCTCTGTTAACATGTAGCTTGCTGGGAGTCTACTCCTTAATCTTTCTTAAAGCAAGGTACAGTCCCCAGGGCTGTAGGACCAGATTGTGCAGCAGGCACAGTCAGTCAGAGTGCCGGCCTATGGGTGCAAATCCAGATTCCAGCTTGGCAGTCCTTCTTCTCTTTGTTGTTTCAGGCAGCAGATCACAGAGGCTATGCAGTTCTGACTAATGTATTCAGTGTTCTGGGGTGCAGGGGCGGTCAGCACACCTCACGGGTGGCAGGGCGGGTGCTGGAGGATCGTGCGGGGTGGCTTGCGGGGGGTCACGCATGGATCAATTATTATTATTTTATTTTTTTAAATAAACTTACCTTGCTGCGGCCGGGTCCCGCATTTCTGCTCCTGCTCTCCTCAGGCGCATCGAGGAACAGGAAGAAGGCCCCACTAACCAATCACAACGCTGCAATGAAATGTTGTGATTGGTGAGCACCCATGCTCTCTTGGCCAATCACAACACTGCAATGCAGCATTGTGATTAATTGTGAGCGTCCTGGTTTGACTATCAACCAGGGAATGGGGACCTGGACTTGTTCTCCATGCAGGCTGCAATGCAGCCTGCATGAAGAACAGGGAAAGTGTGCACGACTGATTTGGGTGGCCCAAGAGGACTGACCAAACAGTCATTGCTCACTTAGGTGTGGGTAAACCACTCCTGCCCTGCTCCAAGAGCATAGCAGCCCTGCCCACTCACCCACAAGCAAAGCAGCAGGAAACAGCCTAAAATGATAAGAACATACAGGTATTAACATTTTAGGTTTCTGCTTCCCACTGCTTGAAAGCAGTGAGGTGACACTCCTCCATCATAGCGGAGGAGCCGCCCCTACTGGGGTGACAAGCAAGGGGGCACCTCTGTCTAATGAGATGCTGGGTGTCACCCACAAGCATGATCACTTCCTCCAAAGGCATCTTCTTGTACCACAAAACCTCACTAGCCAAATCCAACATAGATAAATTCACTCCAGAGGAGTAAGAGCTGGCTAAACCAACCTACAGTGCGACCCATTTACATTAGCTCTCCTCCTGACCTCTGCAAATTTCTGCCCAAACCCTGCCATCTGGCTAGGGGTACAGGATGTGGGGGTAGGGAGGCCTGTCATTCCTTTACTCTCCTCCTCTCTTTGAGGGCCAGGTTTTATTACTCATCCCCCTTCCTGGACTGATTTTCGCAGCTGCAGAACTCCCACCATCTGATAATCTCTGCTCCAGCCAGGCCACTTATCACCTAATCAAAGCAGTCTGCCTACACCTGTTAGCACTGACCAATCAGGACAGCCTGCTAGAAGGCTGGATTTTGGCTCACAGAAAAGAAAGTCTTATAACGTATTTTCTGTACTAGGTATGGCAAAGTAACAGTGGCAGGTTGTTGAATTCATCAATAGCAACCTTCTAAGTCATTGAAGGACATTTTACTTCTTCCTTTCCTAGCAACAGTTATACTTAAATAAAATATTGCAATGTTAGACTATGGAGCTAAGTACCTACAATAGGGAATAATGAAACGGGCAGTTTTTCCCTCACCAGGGCATATAAGACATTTTTTATAAGGTCCCTGCTTATAGTTACATGCAGATCCAGCAGAGAGCAGCAGAGAGCAGTAGAGAGGAGGAGGTGAGGCAAGAGTCAAGCTGCGAGAGGCGAGAGGCTGAGCTGAGTAGCCGAGCTGAGGAGCAGAGGAGCAGCGGAGCAGCCCCCGCCTAGTTGAGCCTTGGCATCCAGCGACAGTATTCGGCAGTAGTCCTCACCGCTCTTCCATCTTTCACCAAGGCAAAAGGATTCTGGGTAGGTGCAGCCGGCACTCGGCTCTTCTGTCCTCTGTCTACGATGCCCACCAGCCAACCAGGCTGCTAGCTAACCAGCTTGGCCCAGCCCGATCTGACTACATTGTTCAGCTCTCGGCTGTGAGCGGACCCGAACGAAGAGAGCTCCGTGTACTGCCTTGTGGGTTCAAATCAGCGGCAAGTCGCCGCTCCGCTGTGCTCGGCTGAGCACGACTGGTATCCTGCTATCTTTCTGAATTCCATTTGGTGTTCCGCGGTAGACATACAGATTCCAGTGGAAACGCAGAGAGGCCAATTCAGCATTGCTGGTCAAACACTCTGCCGGTTGGGGAGTGTGCCTTGGATCAGCTGTTCAGGCAGCGGTGAGGATAACCGCTCCGCACTATTGTTACCGAGAGGCCCGAGGTAGGAGTCGAAATGCCTCGACACATGTTTGTTTTTGTTTAACTCTGGAGGGAGCATCTCTATCATTCATTCTTTTCAATTTGACTTCCATTCATTGAGGCAAGGGTCTCGGACAGTGCCGAGAGGTAAGACCTCTCATCGTGGAGGCGTGAAGCAGCCATTAGCGGAGGGGCTACGATTTTGGACTGCTGTGACGCCTGTGGGCGGTGTGTGGTCCTACATTTGTGGACATTCTCCCTCCCAGCTGCTGCTGCGAGTCACGCTTTACACCGGTGGTTGTTGCAGCAGCTGCGGGCCTGCGGCTGGCTCGGTGTGCAGGTCACGAGGTTGTGCTGAACGGGGGGGACGTGGCCCACAGGTCGGACTTTGAGACCCAGGACCCAGTCATAATATTTGTCTCAGCAGGGCCCTGCGGAGAGGCCTGTGAAGAGTGGTGGTCATCGCCCCTGTGCCGTGGGGTAGCAGAGAGGGCGGAGATCTCGAGGGACCCGTGGACAGGCTGATCGACTACTTACCGGGCTTGGCTCCGTGGTTGTTTTTGTGGCCGGGCTTTGCTCCGCTTCCATTTCCCGAGCCCTTGTCACCTATCCGGGACATTGGCCGGCTGGGTTTGGCTCCGCCGGTCACACCGCTCACAACTACTACAGGCCCCAGGACTCCCTTGGGCAGCCGCCCTGATTGTAACGCGCCAGGACGGGCTGGGAGAAGCCCGGGATAGGGGCGGGACCGTCCATGGCCGTCAGGGGCCGGTAGAGGCTGGGCTGGGCCATGTCTCTTGGTTTCAGCGACTCTTGAAGTAATGACTCAAGTGACTTTTTAAGTGCTATATGTAAATCACGCTACTAGATTTTACTTGGTCAGTAACGTATTCATATTGTTATTAATTTTGACACTGATCCCTTGTTGTGGTAAATAATGGGGAAGAGTACTTTCCCCCAACTCTGTCCTGCCACTAAGCAAAAAGTAGTTCCTAATACTCCCCTCCCTAGTTTGACAGCGATTGATCGAATGCTGCAGCAAACTATTGGGGTAGTTGCTTCTGCTATTGAAAGCACAGAAAGGCGACTCTCTCTTCCAGTTGGCACACTTCCTCCCTTGCCTGCTACAAAGGTTTCGTTGCTTACAATAAACTCCCAGGACTCGATAGTAGTGCCTTCTTTTGCTGGCCTCCCTGGTGTTCGATCGACACATTCTGCCCAGGACTTTGTTTCTATCTTGCCTAACTTGTCATCTCCCTCTATGCCTATTATTACCAGGTTATCTATAACACCAACAATTCCTCCAGCAAATATATCCTCTGAGATCACACCCTTGCCTAAGGATTCAATAGAGAAAGGAGGGTCTGACTCGTGTTTAAGTTCGCCCTTGGTTTTGGCATCAATTGTTAGTTTAGATAGTCACAGTCCTCGAGTAACAACTAGAGGGCAGAAGGCAAAGCGTAAACAAAATCATATTAATAAGGAAGGACCAAATGTATTGACTGCCAAAGGGAAGATTATCCATAAGCAACGTAAATCTACTGCAATTATAAATGAAGCGAAAGGTAATAAGGGTAGTAGGCAGACAGAGATTGTCTTTCCCTCGATTAGTACAGGTGAACCAGTAGTTGGGGAATGTTTTTGGGGGAAAATGGAGATATTGATATCAACTCTCCTAGAACCTATTTGTATTAAAGTATCGAATATAGAACCCAGGGTAATTAATATGGAGAAACAGCTTGCCGGAAATCTGCAGTCTACGCAGGTTAAATTACCCCCTATCTTACCCCAAGTGACTCCGCCTGAAGCAAATAGTAATCCCAAAAAAATAACGGGGGCGTTGGAAAAACATGTTCAATTTAAAACCAATGTGGAATTGGGACGTTTGGAGTTTAATGAACCCAGGAGTTTAGAACCTAGCGTAGCAGGTATATCCGGTCCCCCTCAATTGCTAACTAACAACTGTAAGACTGTTATGAGAAGAGTTGAAGATATTAGGGAGGCTGATTCGATATAAATTTTACCAACTCTTAATTTGCCCCCTGAGGCTATTCCATATACAGTGGTGTTAGCAAATGTTCCTCCTCTCCCTCCCAATGTTTATGAACACTGGTCGACTCTCAGGAATAAATCACTTCATTTCCTTTCTACCAAGCTTGGACCCAATAGTTCCTTGTTTCCTGAGTTCAAGATGGTTAGAAGAGTTATTTGGCTAGACCCGTCGACTAAATCTCTGAGTGGTGATTGTGTAATTTTAACATTTCGGTCACTACCATTGGTTCGGAATATAATTGAGAGGGGTTGTACTGGGTCAGCTAGTACTGATTTTGTTAACATTCTCCCCCTTGGCTTTTTCTACTCTCCCCAACGCCTGGATAGGTTTTCAGGTCCTCGTTGCCAAACATTAAGTCAGGGGGGGTCCATGGGAGGGAGATATGGTATCCCGACGTTTAATCCCTTTGACACCCTTAGCGGTTTGGACACAAATGATTGACCACAACTCTATTCCCTTTACAACTCCCCAGAGATAGTCACGGATCTTATGCCTGTTACTACTTTAAGGGAAAACAGCAAGGAAGGCAAGGGGTTAGATCCTAGTCCTTCTACGTCTGAGGGTCTCACAGGGGGGCCGGAGGCTCTGGTTGGTGGGTTAGAGAAGCGGAGTGAGTGTGGTTTTGTATCTCTACCCGTCGGTCTGAGTGTGGACTCTTCCATCTCCCCCCCTTTGGGTCCTCTTTTATGTAATGTTTGTTCTTGGAACATTGCTGGTATCAAATCTAAGATTGGTAACCCATTGAGGCAGGCCTTTATTCAGACTTACGATCTGATTTGTCTACAAGAAACATGAAGTAGGGATCCGGTCCATATAAATGGTTTTAAGACCTTTCACACACCAGCCGTGGACGTTACCCACGGTAGAGCTAAGGGTGGACTGATGATTTATTTGTCAAAAGAGTTGAACATCTTAAAGGCAACAGAGCCTGTCAAAGATACTTATTTCCAATTTTTGTTACTCGTTTTGGACTCAGACACTCCGATTGCCATGATTAATTTGTATAATAACATTCCCCCCGGTGATGTACTTAATGTTTTTAAAAAGTTGGCTAATGTACTTTTTCTACAAGTTAAATTTTGTGGATATAATATGATGACCCTTCTCCTCAGTGATTTTAATTGTACTTTGTGCACCATGAGGGGAGACAATAGGTGCGGAATCACCCAGGAAGATGGCTTGTGTCAGTCACATTTTAATCATTCCCTTTTGGGTGAACAATTTAACGAACTAATAGGCAAACTTGATTTGGGATTTGTAAATGAAGTTTGTGCAACCCCTTTCATCTTACCTCCTACATTTACTGGGAGGGGTTGTACTTCCACAATTGATTTTGCTCTAGTAACTATTAAGCATGCTGGTAGCATATATTCTTTCAATGTCTCAGATATTGCGTTAAGTGACCACTTTCCTCTTTGTGTAACCATTCTGATTCCAAGGAATTCTGTCCCAAAAGATAACATAGACGCGGACAGATTGCGTGAAAACTTGAGCATTGGTAGTATGAATGGCTACACGCTAAGATGGGATAAGGTGGATCAAGTAGAAACACTTAAAACAGTAATTGTTAAAAGTATGTCTGAGGTAGTGATTTGTTTGAGGGAGGAGTCTACATCTGAAGAGATTCTTGCATCCTTCCTATCTATTTGTAATGAAATCAGGTCCTCCCTTATTAGGCAATGTAAAACTAAAAACAAACAAAACGGAGGCTGGTTTAATTCTAGGTGCACAAGAGCTTATTCTCTCTTAAAGAAAGAACTGCATAAATCACCTAGGTGTGCAAAGGAAGTGAGTAGATTTAGGATTGAGTATATGCTCGCCCTAAAAGATAGAAAGAACGTGCTAAAAATAGAATCTTGGGAAGCATTGCACGACGCTGCGGTAAGGAAGGATAGTGCGGGCTTCTGGAAGATCATTAGAACTCCTTTCCTTAGCGATGCTACTGGCCCAACTCTAGAGATAGCAATTGCTGAAACAGATTAGATTAATAATTTTACTAAAGTATACGAAGGACTAGGTAAGTCTAGCCCTCTTTTGAATCCCTCTGCTTATCCCATCTCAAGAAACTTAATGTTCACTTTGGAAGAGGTTGAACTAGCCTTATGTGTGAGTCAGGGCGGGAAGGCACCAGGTCCGGACGGTGTCCCTATAGATATTTTTAAGGCAATTGTTCCTTTGTGGGGTCCCCTTCTGGTCCAGGTGCTTAACGCTAGTTGTATTACAGAATTATTGCCCACTTGGGTGGAGTCCATAATTGTGCCCATCTATAAAAAAGGGGATAGACACGACCCGGGTTGTTACAGACCCATTTCCCTTTTAGATTCCTTTACTAAAATAGTAGGTCGAATAATTTTGGACCGCCTTTTGCTTTGGGCTGAGGATAATTCTATTTTATCTGACTTACAATATGGTTTCCGCTCCGGCCTAGGAACAGTGGAACAGAGCTTAAATCTTCTAATGCTGACCGGGAAGTACACGAGGGCCAGGAAAGGGAGTTTGGTCCTGGCCTTTGTTGACCTTTCGGCCGCATTTGATTGCGTTGACGATTCCACTTTATGGACTGCGCTGGGACAACTTGGGGTTGAATCCAATATTATTTATTTTCTTAAACGATTTTATAGTGACACTTCAGCACGTGTCCGCTATGGCCTTAGGGGGCAATGCACGGGCAAAATCCCAATCAGGAGTGGTGTTAGGCAGGGCTGTGTCCTCGCCCCATTCCTTTTTAATTTGTATATAAATGGTTTGGAGAAAGCCCTGTGCAATAGTAAATTCGACCCCCCCAGACGCTGCTGGTCGTCCAATTCCGGCGTTGATGTACGCGGACGATGCTGTGCTAATGTCCCGTACTCAAATGGGATTACAGCGCGTGGTGGATAGTTTTGCCCTCTTTATGAACGAGTTGGGCCTTAGAGTGAACATCTCGAAAACTTTCATCATGCGCTGTGGTCGAAATCCCAAAATTAAAAAGGCCATTTTTATAGCAGGGCAGAAGCTTGATTCCACTAAACAATTTTCTTACTTGGGTATCTTGTTCAACCAGAATGACTCTTGGGGTCCGGCAGTGACAGCGAAAAAACTTGCATTGGTTCGCTCGACTGCCGCCCTTAAATCCTTCTCCATGAAACTAGGTACCAGACCGCCGGCAGAATTAATTAAGATTTACAAAGCTAAATGCGTGTCTGGTGCAATGTACGGTAGTGGGGTTTGGGGCTTTGCTGACTCTGCTCCCATTCAGGCAGTTGAAAACTCCTTCTTGAAATTTATCCTCGCAGTATCCAAGAGTTCCTCTAACTATAATTGTCATGCAGAATTGGGTCTTCCTTTTATATCTGATCTTATTAAACTTGAACCAGTGCTACTATGGCACAGGATGTGGACTAAAGATGAAACCAAGTTTAATAGAGATATACTGATAGATATCTTGGCATTGGAAGGAGTGATGAGGATACCATGGCTGAGATATGTACGTACATTTTTAGCTGACATGGTAAAGCTGGATTATGTTTTTAAATCCTCTTACTATCTCAGCCATATCGCGTAAGGAGTTGAAGAAGGAGGGCCTTGCTTTTTTGGATTCCGCAAGAATTTCTGTGGAAATCCTAAAACCTACTGTCCTGCAACATCAATTAATTTTAACAACTTTTAATATTCAACCCTATTTGCTGTATGTCCCTGGTAACTATGGTAGATTCCTACTATCACGTTTCAGATTTGGAATCTTCCACACATTGGTTAGTTTTCCTATAACAAATGATTGGACGCACAAATTATTGCCCTGAACTTGTGATGATGTTTCCCCTCAAAGTACTATCCATGTTGTTTTATTTTGTAAATTTTACAGTTATATTAGGCACACAGTTTTACTGCCATTTTTGAGAGAGGTGGGTCATCGGCAATGTCGTTTGGCTATGTTAGATATCCTACATTTGGATAATCATTTTTGTGTTGCCACAATTACATTGTTTTAAAAAAAAAGTGATTTGCACTAGGAAAAGTATAATATAATGCCCTTTATTAAGTCCTTGAATGATTTGTATTAATAATATTGGTGTTTAAGCCATTGAGTTAGCGCTAAATGAACAGTTGTGACTTTTTTAAACTCAATGATTTTTTATGCTTTTATGGTTGTTTTTAACAATCGAATAAAGTTATATTTGATTTGATTTACATGCCCTCCCCCACCCCAGAATGCCAGAAACCGGTCCTAGGAAGCTTGTTTCCGGTCCAGGGAAGGCATGGCTTGGCAGTTCGGGCTGGACCGCTCCCATGAGGCACAGGGTCAGACTTATTTGCATATGGCCATGTCTGAACTGGGGTGGCAGAGTGGGCTAAAGAACGGTGATGGATCAAACCCAGATCTGTGGACTGGGTGTGAGTGTTTGATTGGTTCTGATGCTCCGTCCATCACCACCCCCTTTTGTACCGCTTTGTTCGCCATAAGTTGGCAGGGTATGCTCAGACGTGAGTCCCTTGCTCACTTTGCCACTGGATTCAAGCAAGCCTGGCTTAAGACGGCTGAAATGCCAGAAACCGGTCCTAGGAAGCTTGTTTCCGGTCCAGGGAAGGCATGGCTTGGCAGTTCGGGCTGGACCGCTCCCATGAGGCACAGGTTCAGACTGATTTGCATATGGCCATGTCTGAACTGGGGTGGCAGAGTGGGCTAAAGAACGGTGATGGATCAAACCCAGATCTGTGGACTGGGTGTGAGTGTTTGATTGGTTCTGATGCTCCGTCCATCACCACCCCCTTTTGTACCGCTTTGTTCGCCATAAGTTGGCAGGGTATGCTCAGACGTGAGTCCCTTGCTCACTTTGCCACTGGATTCAAGCAAGCCTGGCTGAAGACGGCTGAAATGCCAGAAACCGGTCCTAGGAAGCTTGTTTCCGGTCCAGGGAAGGCATGGCTTGGCAGTTCGGGCTGGACCGCTCCCATGAGGCACAGGTTCAGACTGATTTGCATATGGCCATGTCTGAACTGGGGTGGCAAAGTGGGCTAAAGAACGGTGATGGATCAAACCCAGATCTGTTGACTGGGTGTGAGTGTTTGATTGATTCTGATGCTCCGTCCATCACCACCCCCTTTTGTACCGCTTTGTTCGCAATAAGTTGGCAGGGTATGCTCAGAAGTGAGTCCCTTGCTCACGTTGCCACTGGATTCAAGCAAGCCTGGCTGAAGACGGCTGAAATGCCAGAAACCGGTCCTAGGAAGCTTGTTTCCGGTCCAGGGAAGGCATGGCTTGGCAGTTCGGGCTGGACCGCTCCCATGAGGCACAGGGTCAGACTGATTTGCATATGGCCATGTCTGAACTGGGGTGGCAGAGTGGGCTAAAGAACGGTGATGGATCAAACCCAGATCTGTGGACTGGGTGTGAGTGTTTGATTGGTTCTGATGCTCCGTCCATCACCACCCCCTTTTGTACCGCTCCCCCACCCCAGGGACACCTAGAGGAGACCTTGGGGGTGTCTACTGTGTTAAAATAAGGTAGTTTATCACTGTCAAAATGCCCATACTGCCTAAGTCGAATTTGCATACAATTTACTTTTAAAGACAGTCTGCAAAGCAAGGCTGCCTTTAAAATGACAGCAGGCACTCAGCTTCAAGTGCAGGAAATCTGCTTGTCCTCTAAACTTCCATGTCCTATTATATACTAGGGACTTATAGATAGTTTGAACCCTCTAGCCCTATTATATACTAGGGACTGTTAGGGTTTGTCAACACCCATTGTGAGCATGGGTGTTTAAATACTGGCAGCAAGGTAGGGCTGCATTCAAAAGGATAACAAGCGCACAGTAGTGCAGGGACTTATAGGTAGATTGCACCCCCTGACCCTATTATCTACTAGAGATTTATAGGGTCTGTCATGGCCGATTGTAAGCGTACCCTATTACATGTACTTTTTAAACATAGCGCTGACCTCATGCCTGGCTAGCACAGCTCAGGGTACAGTCAGTTACCACCAGTATCATTCAGCAAAAAATGTGGTTGAACAGGGCAAAAGGATGGTTTTCTAACAAATAGCTAAAGTGCAAACAGATCTATAAAGTGCAAGCTGGGAGGGTTCTGACATGTATAACCCCCCTTTTTCCATAATGAAATGGTGAAGGGTATAGCCATTCATAATACCCAGTCTGGTGCATAGCGTGCAAATCTGGATTCAATGACAGGTGACGCCTTGCATAGGAAGGAGTGTTGCTGTTGTTGAAGTGCCAGTAAAGTGTATACTGTGCAAGTCTATAATTCTGTTTGGCCCTTATTTTAATAATATGCTTTGGTAGATATAGTCAACCATTAATTTAGTCAGTAGGTTACAGCTGGGTGAGTCTTCAGTCCAACTGTGAAGCTTACAAATATGTACCACACATAAAACAACACAGCAAACAGCATGCTTACAGAAGCTGTGGCTACCAAACAGCAGTTACAGTCCCTGCGGAAGCCTTTTCCAGAATTGGTGGTAGTCGAAGTCAGTACGTGATAGTTTTGCTAGCTGATATTTAAATATGTGCGTTGAGCAATAAGTTGTAATGCTGGGCTTGTCTACTCATTGGCGCAGGGAGTATTTAGAACCTGTCCATCCCACATTGCCATTTTCATTTCCGCCTTTGTAAGAAACTTTACATATCAGGCGTTCAACTGTGGGTCCCCTGGAGCAAAGCAGGCCACCAAAGCCTGCCTCCAAGTGCATATTCTTCTTTGATTGCGGAGAGCTCTTAATTGCTGTCTCTGTTCCCCCATTAGCTCCTTGCAAGAGCATATCAGATGTGGCAGCTCTTCTCTGCCATTGCCGCATAGACAGCAAGTGTTCTGTGCGCAGTTTCGCTGCCAGGTAGGAAGATGTAGTAGGGAACGAAGCAGGCCTAGGTGATACTTCAAAGATTTCTCCTTGACTGTATTTGTGTACCCTGTATTGAAATATTGTTGAGGTGCCGCTGTTCTGTAGCTATTCAGAGTCAACCAGGCATGGGTTTTGTGAGCTAGAGCAGCCTTATCTTCGATCAATGAAAGAGCTGTTACTGTTTTTCTGGCCAGTTTTATGAAAACCAAGTGACTGGTGGGAGTTTCCCAGAGCTGGGTCAGCCCGGTGACTGATAATGATCCATGGAGATAATCTCTGGCAGCCAAAGTATCTGTATTCTGCAGCTCCTGCCATAAATGAAAGTTCAGGGTGTTGGAGTCCACCTTCCCATTTTTTTCCAACAGTTTATGTAGGCCCCCCCTGTTTGGCCAGATTCTAACTTTGTAGCTCCAGGTCAGGCCTAACCCGAGCCGGAGATGTGTAATCGGAGAGATTGAAATGTATTATGTATGCTGTCGTTATTATGCTGTCCAAGTTGCTGGCATCCCTTGCTCTCAGTGATTCGCTCCATACGTTATTGTCAGTAGCAACTTGGCTTGCGCTACTCAAAGTTGAGGCATCAGTCTTGGCCCTGCCATTTTTCTCTTAAGAGTTTTAATTGTTATGTCCAGTGCTAGTCCCTTCTGCCTTATTGCCTCTTTCTGGGGAACAAATGATCCGTTTTTGTCAATGATTATCCCCACGTATGTATATCCATGTCTAGAAGTGAGGAAGGCACCCCAGATGCCCCGGCCTCTACCAGATAACACACTGAATCTGATCGGGGGTGGCTACTCAAAGGGAGCGGAGGGGTGTGTGCTGCCCACTGGTGGGGGGGGGCCTCCAACATACTAGGTTGCCATAAGAGAACCGCGCAAGGACTGGCCACCCGAAACTCCCTTCGTCACACAACACAACACATATTTGGAATACAAGATGATATGTAGTCCTGAAACAAACTGTTGCACTATATCTGCCTACGGAATCAAGGGATACATTGGAAACTGCAAGTTAACTGCCGCTCAATTTTTATATTGAATGTATTTTTCTTTTGTTTAGTTAGATAATTACTATGTAAGGTTGTTCATTGCAAGAAAATAGAAAGTAGGGATATGTAACCTCTTTTAGTTATGCTTGAGTTGAATGTTTCCGAGCATACGTTGGGAAACACTGATGTTGTAACAAGAGGACTACAACTGTATATGATACCATACAAGGTATGCTTCAACTGTAAAATAATGTCATGGAAATCCCACAATAAAAACTGAATATAAAATAAAGTATGTATATTCATCTATTGAGTCGATCCACATTTTGGCCCAGTACCAGGTCTGTGGTCTTCTCTTAATATTGTTGATCGGCATGGTCTTGCTTTCTTCTAGGTTGATGATCAAACCATTTTCAATTGAGTCCTCTTGCGTGGTGCTGAGCAGACGTTGCAGTACCACCTGGGTGTGGCTTACCAGGACCAAGTCGTCAGCATATAAAAGTCTTGAAATTGTCATATCGCCTACTTTTGGGCGTGGGGTTTGAAAATGTTTAATTTTTGTGTCAAGTCTGCCAAAAAGAGTTTAAACATGGTGGGTGCGAGAACAAGGTGGGTGCCTCTTTTTAAAGAACAGAATGAAGTCACACACAGTGAAGTTAGCTAAGTGCTGAAGTGGGCAGACCCTTTGCCTCAGGCTGTATACTGTGTGTGGTGGGTGACAAAGTGAATGACAAAACAAAAGACCATTAGATGAGGATGGCTGGCACAGAGCCCCTATAGGTAAATAGTTTGCATATTAATTCAAGTGAAATCAAAAGGTCTTGGCAAATCTCTCAACATCTCTCAACCTACATTTGTCTTCTTACTGTTCAGTACAGAGCTGAAAACCCATCTCTTTAAGGAGCTTCTCATTGAACATCAAGCAGGAACTGCCTAATTATCAGGACACACAACTCAAGCAGAAACCCTGTTGCCTTACTCTCGGGCACCTTTCCCATTCTGCTGTTTTTTTGTGCAGTGATCCTTTGCTACCTAGCCAGGTTTGTGTTCTATAACTGCGACATACCCACACAGAGTGAACTTGGTGATTCGTGCTTCAGAATTGCACAGCGATTTCCATGTCATCAAACAATTAAGGCAGAAGCAAGAGAACTGAATTTGCGTTGTGATACAGTTGAACAAAAGTTGGATTGTGGCTCTTTTCCTTTCTCTTCCCTTCCTAACTGGACTGTACTTTCGGTCTGTAGGATCACATTTTTCAATTGTCTTTGAATTTATCTTTGGTTTACACTGCTGAACTATATCAAACCTCATCTGTTTTTGTTCGGTCAAAAAGTTCAAATTCGGGTCAGGGTAGCTGACATTTTTACGAAGGGGCAAATAAAGTTTGTAGCAAGTTAAAGATACAACCAATCCAGAGGCTCTCTAGTTTCTGGCATTTGTAGTAAGGAGTAGAGTCAACTGTTTGCACCCGCACACACATGAATGTTGCTGCTACATATTTAGTAAAGATTAATATAAACTTGCTTAGCCCTAGGCTGGCACCAGTCTTTTAAATTACACATGTGACATAAAGTACGTAAAATGGGGCTACAAAAAGTTTACACTTTCTTTCAAACTGTGGTTTTGTGCACATTGCTTTTATAGGACACGTTTAGAACAAAACCAACCTGCTCCATTCCTTGTTAGGGAGAGTGCTGAAACCCTGCTATGTTATATTAATTGTCTCTATTTTGTTCAAGTCTGCATATATAAAGAGGACTCCTTTCTATCTTAAAAACACACATGGGACTAAGATAACTGAAAACACTAACTATTACTATTACTATTAGTCCGTGTTTTCATATATCAGCTCTGTAAGAACTCAAGGGGGTGTATGGTTTATGCTGATGCACATCCCCACATGGCTTATGAAGGAAAAGTGCCCTTTATGGTGCATGCACCATCTCATTGAGCAAGGATGCACTAAATCCGTAGGTTAGCACACAGCATGGGAACAAAGAGCAACAGTTCATCTGCAACTCGCTGGTCCTGTTCATGACTTCATGTGAACCCTGGAAGCCCCTTCGATGGTTGGTGCAGTGACGCACTGCAGCCACACTCAGAGGCAACTTCAGCACTGCACCCAGTAACACCCCACACACCCCCCTGATGCTACGCCTCAGACACTGCAGTGAAACTTTCTAATACAGAAAATGGACCCAGGTTACTTTAAAGCAAAATAATGCTGCCATAGCTCAACATGCAATAAAGTAGAAGCGTGCAATATAGGTTTGCTTCTGATCCCATTGTGATAGCGGTAAAAGTGGCACAAAATAGATTTGCTATGTCAAAGTGTGCATGTAGCTGGAATCTAACAGGATTTCTTGGATTTAGTTAGTCTTTTGACAACTTGCAGAAATCTTGAGCCAGATTTGCGAAGCATTTTAACAGTCGCAAATGTTGGCTATTTAGTTTGAGTCTGTCAAATGCTTTTTGATATCTACTAATTCCATTTTAGAAATCGAAAAAGGTTTTCCAACTCCTAAAATGAGATTTAGAATGGATACTGAATCAGTATTCGGAAGAAGCATGATGTAGGTGCACCTTCCAAATACCAAATCTGTTTCATAAGTATCAATACTTTATGATTGAAATCCAGTCGCAAAGCATTGATAGTTTTCCTACTCCTAGGTTGGAGTGGTAACCCATTCACAAAACAGAAAGCGTTGCTTTACAACCCCTTCTCCTTTGTGAATTAAAAAAAAAAGTTTATTGAGGAGTAGGCATATCTTTTCTTCTTAAATGTGCCCCCATTTGCTGTAAGTAAAATAGGCTATATTTTAAAAAAAGTTTACTTTATTTAGCAGTAGTCACAGACACAGAGGTCTGCTGGCCCCTGCAGGCTCCCTTCTGAGAGATGCCTCTAATCAGAATGTGTTGTCATTTGCTACCTCCTTCAGGAATATTAATGGGGCCGGACGGATGTAACCAACTCAGGATCTGAATTGTCAGAACCGACCTATTTGTACATAGGTTGGTTGAGAAAATTATTTACTGGTCTCAAGAAATAGAGGACGCAACATCTGGCCCCTTGTTATTTCTATAGGTTGCATAAGACCGGATTTATGAAACTACGGCTGTTATATTTGCTACAAGAAAAATGTTCCTGCAAATGACCATGTAACTTCTGCTTCACTATCAGAGACCTTGGGCTTGGGTTTGAACCTCGAATGCCCTCATAAATTCAGAGCAGCCGTCTTTGGAAACAAGAGCATCGGACACAGTCTCGCTGATCTGCCATGCATCTGCTTTCATGAGCCCTGTGGCAATGGCAGAGTGAAAGGGGACTGTTTGAAGTCTCTGCCCCCATGTCACACAAGGGAGCAAAATGTACACATACAGGGATTAAATTTCATGTCTGTGTTAATGTAGTGATTTGAAATTCCACACCTCCGCTTAGAAAGTAATTCTTTATTTTAGTTTTTACTATTCATGACTTACATGAGCAATAGAGTAATGAGACTGGTGGCAACCAAGTCTGGTTTAGAGAATGGATGCGAGGCAAACACACATCCCATGGTATTCTTTTGTGAATCAGGAATTTGGGTAGATCTGTCAAAGGGACATTATTCACCAAGAGCACTTGCAAAGAACAGACTCACCTTGCACAAATGCAGTGCACACCCATTTTGTGAAGCTGGGCAAGAACAAAATGGGCTCCATTCCCATCTGCACTATTAAGATGTGGAAATTATCCCTGATCCTACTTCGTAAAATCAAAATCAGCGGACCTCTCTGGTCACATATAGGATCTACAAAGGCAAGCAATGCTCCAGTAGGACACGAAGCCGAAGGAACAGAGAAGCCGATGTTCAGATGAAGGTTGGTGGGAGGCCATTGACACGCATGGGCACATTCCCCATAACAATGTATGTTTTGTGATTTCCTCTACTGCCATCTAAAGTATTATTTGGGCCTCGGGTAAGACATATTTTTGGGCACATGTTTGGACCAGCTTTGAACCTAATGTCTATTTTACGTAAACTTTCAGAAACAAAAGTACACAAAATCAGATGAATGCTTAGGTTCAGTTAGAGGGAACGGAGAGAAAAAGAGGGGAGTTGGAAAAGTAAGATAGAAGACAAATTGAGAGGTAATTTGCAAGGGGAAGTGTCTGGGGATTGTGTGAGCAAGACAGTAAAGTGAGGTAGAAAGTGATGAGCAATCAACAGATGAAAGTTAGAGAAATGAGTAGAGAGATGGTTGAAAAAGAGTGGCAAGGAAGAGAGAGACGGAAGACAGAAAGTTTTAGACCTGACCCTTTCTGCAGGGTCATCCCAAAACTTTTTGCCTTCCTCCTTCCCTTTTTCTGACCTCATTTTTGTTTGCCTTAGGACTCTGGGCACTTTACCACTGCTCACCAGTGCTAAAGTGCATGTACTCTTTACTCTAAACATGGTAACGTTGGCTTATCCACAATTGGCATATTTATTTACTTGTAAGTCCCTAGTAAAGTGCACTATATGGGCCTAGGGCCGGTAAGTTAAATGCTACTAGTGGGCCTGCAGCACTGATTGTGACGCTCACTTCAGTAGCCCTCAAACATGGGTCACACCTGCCCCTGCAGAGCCTGAGTGTGCAGTTTTAAACTACCATTTTGAATTACCAGGCCCAAACCTTCCCTTTTATAACATATGATTGATTGATTGATGTACTTATAGAGCGCAGCTATCACCCTACGGGCATCTTGGCGCTTGCATTGGGAACCCGTCCTGGTTTTTCCCTGTAAGATAACCCGTAGTGGGCATCCCCAAGGTGAAAGCCAGGCATCCCGCCGCGGGGGGCCGTTGTGGAGATTAAGCAGGCTTGTTGCCCAGAGCTGCATAGTGTGAACTCCTGCTTAGAGTGGGCACCGAAGCGAGAATTATCGAGTCCGTGGACGATTGGGCTCTGGACCCTGCCACGTCGGGAATCGAACCCAGGTCCCGGGTCTGATCTCTGCTTCAGGGTATGCCTCCTCTAACCAGTGAGCTACACTTCTCCAAGTCACCCCTAAGGAACGCCTTAGGCAGCCCTATTAGCAGGGTACTGTGTATTTAAAAGGTAGGACATGTACGTTTGAGTTTTACATGTCCTGGTAGCGAATTTATTATATTTAATTTATTTATTTATTTTTCACTACTGCAAGGCCTACCTTTACCATAGGATAGTTAACAATGGGATTGCCTTAAAACATATTTTAAGTGAGATTTCCAATTGGGAAGAGATAGAGATTTGAAGTTTTTTGTCTCTGGATTCACAATTTAAAATCACAGCTTATGGTGAAGTCAGATTTTAAATTGCAAGTCTGAAAATGCCACTTTTAGAAAGTTGACGTTTTCTTACTTCAGCCATTCTGTCCTCTGCTTGTCTCTGAATACAAGTCTGGGTTCTGTGACAGCTGGGCTTTGTGCATTTCCCCTTCACAATCACACACAAAGGGAGCAGGGGTGTGACATTTGCATCATTGTGGCCCATCACCAGATTGATGCGCCCTTCTCAGGTAGATTAGAACGGAGGAGCTGACACTTGCACCTGATTAGGGCTTCCCCTGTCCCCACACAGAGAACTGCACACACCTCTGTATTGTGTCTAGAGTCAGGGCAGGAAAGGCAGAGGCCCTGTGGTCTTCAAAGTCACATGTTGGTATAAGTACTGTACCCCTGACACCACCAAATTAGAACTTTGCAGGAACCAAGGACATTCTGCCTGGAAGAAGAAAGGCTGTGCTGTAGGAGGGACTGCTAGTTTGCTACCTGCATTTATGTGTTGGTCTTTTGCCTGCTGACTTATGCACTGTAGGAGGGATTGCCACTTTGCTACCTGCACTGCTGTGTTGCCCTGCTGCCTGCTGCTTCTTGGCTGGGTGTGGGAAGGACTTGACCTCTTCTCTACATCCTTGAACCCAAGTTTCTCCAAGGGCGTGTTGGCTTGCCTCCTCTTTTCTGAAGTCTCAGGGTCATGAAAGACTTCTTGCAATTCTGCTGGTGCTGCTGGACTTTGCCATTTGTGAGTCCTACCATTGCCTGAGGTGCCCCCTCCAGTTCTGGGCCTCAGAAGTGGGTTCAGCAGCTGTTTTCTGCAAGAAAATCAACACAGTGACCCATTTGCACTGATCGGAACCGATGCAGTGCCCTCCAGCCCTGATGCAGTGCATATTCAACAAAGATGTGGTCTCCACTGAGAGGTTCAATGACAACACATCACCGATCCGAAGACCCCGCTGCGAGGCTTGACTCTTCCACACTAACTGCAAAGTTCAACTTCGATGTATCGACCCAGCTGCGTGAATCGGAACCGATGCAGTGAGTCCTCGACACTGACGCTTGCTACATACAAGGTACTTTTTCAGCAGGCCCTGCATGGGTCGTGTAGCCTGTTTGCCCGCTATCGCAGTTGGCCTGAACTTTGGATTCACCTCGTTTTAGTGCGGCCTCAAGTAACCTTTTAGCGCTACTAACTTTAAAGCTCTAGATTACAGTTCATCTTTAAAAATTCATATCTCGAGTTCTACTGATTGGATGCTTGACGTTTTTCTAAATTGGTGTGGAGTCTTTTTGTGGGATTTTCAGTCTTACTGTAATTTAAGTGTTGCACAAATAGTTTACATATTGCCTCTTAAGTTAAGCCTGACTGCTCTGTGCCAAGCTATGCACAGGTTAATTTAGGTTGCACATCTGCCTTATCCTAAATAGGATTGTGGTCCCTACTTGGACAAAGTGGAAACCTCCGGCAACTCGAGTCCCAATTTCTAACAGAAAGGTTGAGCAAGGTAAGTTAAAAGAGATGAAGAGACAGAATGATGAGGTAAAAGAGAGATTTGTAGTTAAAAGATGTTAAAAAAAGATAGGAGAAGTTAAGGAAGGTAGATGGAAACAGAGCAGCAAGGCACAGGGAGAGGAGTGAGGAAGAGAGATAAATCACAAAATAGAGGGGTACATGGAGGTAGAGATTTAGAGGTAAACCCAGAGAGTTATGGAGAGAGAGGTGTACATAGATATAAATGTAGGTAGAAAGAGAAGAAAAGAGAGAGGTGAAGAAGGAGAGGGGAGTTTAAATAATGAGAGAACAATGAAACGGGGAACAATTTTTGAGGAAGAGAAAGAGGTAGAGCATGTTACAGAATGGAAACTTAGAGGTAGATGAGAGAGGGGTAGATAGAGTAATGAAGCAAAGAGTAGGGTGAGGGTTTAAAGGCTGGTGAGGTAAATAAAGATGGGGAACCACAAAATAGAGAGGTCGAGATGTGGAGAAAGTTGAGGTAGAGAGGGAGAGACAAGGTAAACATAGGAAGGTGAATTGATGAGTAAGTTAGGAAGAGGAAGAGAAGTTAGAGGCTGAGGTAAAGATGGTCTGGGCCATGTAGCAAGAGAGATGACAGCAAGAGATAGGCGAGAAAGAGAAGTAGCCAAAAATTGTAAAGAACATCGAAGTGGGGAAAGGTAGAGAGAGACAGAGTCCAGGAATAGAAGTAAGCAAAGAGGAGGTGAGAGGTTGTGATAGAAAAGTGCAGGTGAGCTAATGAAATAAAGAACACTCTAGCCTGGAGAGCTTGGGAAGGTAGAGGGGCAGGGCAACTGCCCTATCTGCCCAGGTCTTAGAATGTCTCTCGTTTTAACATATTTTCAACATTTTGATTTTATTGACAGCCATTCTTGTTAATACATCAAGGCTCAATGATTTCCAGGGGTACTACTGGGATAAGTCATGTAACTTCTTGCGACACTGGTTTTCCCACAGTGCAGAACTGTCTGCACAGTACAAATAAACGGTATACACAGTACAATTCCACACAGGGGGAAGCCAGCCCGTATGAGCAATTGTATATCTGTTCTCTTATTCTCCACCGGGAAAATATTTTCCGCATAGAGTAAAAGCACTTACCTTGCACCCCACCAAGTATAAAGGTGTTACGTTCCGCTTACCAGACTTGAAAAACTCCCTTTGCAGGATTAAATCCCTGACTATTGTGAGGGTAGGAAATAGTTGGAGAGGAGTTTATGAATGATTTATGGCTGCTCACAAACTCAAAAGGCTAACCACACCTCAGAGCTCCTACTTCCCACCCATGGGAGTCCCTCTCACCTAATTTTACACAGTTGTAGTGTAAAATTATGCAAGGGTACGGAGGACATACCCACTGATGTGTGCATGAAGGACACAAAGAATGCCTGGAAGCCTACCATGTACGTAGATTCATGTGCACTCATGCGGGATGTTGTAAAGCATACAAATGCATACATCTGCACAAATTGTAGGTTGAGATATACAATTCATAGATTTACTCTTTGTTTATGAATCAGTCCGATAGAGATTAATCAAAAGTAACTATGTATTCTTGATAGTTTTCCTGATCTATCTTGACGCCTTATGGGGCTTGTGTTTGTTCCCTCAATGTACAGGACTCATGATTGTTTCCCACCGTGTACTATGCAATTAGAGGCGGAAAAGATTGGCAATGAATACCCAGACGCAATCAGGGAGACAGGAAGAGTAAAGCGATTGACAGCATTCTTCTTCATTAAAAAAAATAATAACTAAGAACAGATAAGGAAAGGGTCCCTTTTCTTGAGTCAGAAATTCAAAGGAAAAGCCTAAATCTCCTCCACAGTGCCAAGAAAGAGAAGCCTTCCTCCCCTAATATTCTTTGCCACGGTTTTTAAAACCATGCACGTTGAATTATATGCACACCTGTTTTGCACAGGAAATAGTCTGAACGTACTGTATTTTCCTGATTGCAAACACATTTTCTTTCCTGAAAATTGTGCCCAGCAGTGTATCCTGAAATAGATGTGCTTGAGACAGATTACTTAATTCAATGTGCATGTCGAGTCAGAAATAGAAATATATTTAATAGCTGCCAGTCATTTGCATAGCTCTTCTGAATTACTTTATAACATGACAAAGTTGATGCAGATATGTGAATTGCGTGATACATTGTTTGATAGGAGAGGAGAGCCTTCCTTTTCATGACTATCTTGAATATCCTAAAAGGGGACTGGGAAAAAATCATTCTGGTTCTTGTACTTATGTGCAAAATTCCCAGAATGCAATTGGCGTCTCCCTGTATTTGCCTTTCTCACAGTAAAGTGAGTTCCAACTATAATAAAGCTTTAGGGTGCAAACATCTACAACAGCAATGTATGTGCCAAGTATGCTGAGGGGGTGAAAGATTTGCTTGTGTGACAATTAAGAGACAGGCCAAAATTGTCCTAAGAGCTAAACTCATATTAGATTTTCAGGATAACAACTATGTACAAGAGAACCATTTGGATTTTATGGGCCGGATTCCCAATGCCATTTACCAGCAAGAAGATTAGTACTCCTGTTCTACTGCTTCACCTACACTTAAAAGGCAATTAAAAAAACTACATGTGTAAATGTATGCAACTGAGTCTCTTATCTGCTTAATAATACCCTACACTTGCAGATTTGTCTGCACATGGAAGCCAGCTACAACGTGTTAAGGGTGTCGCAAAGGGGGGTGGTTTTAAAAGGGAAATAGGCCCAGGCACCAAAATTAAAGAGGACCCCAGAGAGGCTCAAAAAGTGGAGCACATTTGAAACTAGGGCAGTTTTGAACTTATAAGGAGGCATTGTGCAGATGTTCTGCAAGGTATGAATGCATTTTTCCTTGCTCCAGGCAATGTTTGTGGAATTTTCAGGGAAATCAACTGTAAAAATCGGCGCACTAGACCTTAAAGCAGGCCCACAAATCTCCAATAAATTGATCCACACAGACCAGCCTGTCGGGCATGGCCTGATTGCCCTGTAGGCCAGTCCCACCCTGAATACATGGAGAGAAATACACCTACAAATGTGTAAGTTACACAGTACACAAAGTGTACATCAACATGCACTGAAGTAGTACTACTACACAATAGGCTAAAATCTACTCCAATTCAAACTTGAGGTAAGTGACACACAACACCTGGCCACTGACAAGTCGTGCAATGGAAGCAATGAAAGCAGAAAAGCCATCATCAGCACAAATGAAACAAGCATTTGCTGATCTAATAGGTCTAGCCGTGGCAAGCCTGCACTTTCTATTTATTTTCTTTTATGTAAAGAGGATATCTGCAAAATAAATGGGAAGGCCTATAAAGATACATTAAGGAATGGTTCAGCAACCCAGACACAGGATACCTAGAACGAAAGTGCACTCCTATTCAGGCAAGTGTGTGCAAGTGATCAGGCAGGGGGGCCAAGACTTTTGCCGCCTTCTTTTCCCTCATACTTTATTGCTACTGTCTATAAATCCAGTTCGTCTCTTGCCCCCTGCTCCCCTTAAACTTTAGTCACAGGAATAGATGTTGCTATAATATTGTTAGTTGATCTTTATAAGCTCTCACTTACTCATGTCACCGTCTACGGGGTTTGGAAACAAGCTAGTTTCCAAAGGAAGTAGTAGGAAGAGCTGTGTGTTTCTTCAGCCTCCTTCTTCTTGGTAAAAGCTTAAATATAGGACACTATTGGTACTTGTCAACATTTAGTCCAAGCCAACCCTCTTTAACAAAACCCATGACTCCACCGATGCATGTGCTTCTCCGTAATGCCAGCCCACATCACAGGATTGCTTCTCCTAATTAAATTCCTTACACCACACAATAGCTCTGGAAACCCCTGTTTATGTTGCTTCAGCCCATGCATATAACCTGGCTGACTGTTTGACTACTTGCAACAACTAACCACAAAGCTTTGGAGACCCCTGTTCACCTAAAGGATTCTCTGATCACTTCCTCAAAAGTGCTTCCCTTTATACTTTTGTACCTCCCAAGCCAATTGCAGGAGTCTAATGGAACTTTAACATTATGTAAAAGGAGGGTGTTTCCCACAGTATGCCTACATTGAATCCCTCAAGATCATAGGTTCCAGTGTGATGTTAGGGAATATCCCCATACCATAGCAGACCAACCTTAGCGGAATAGTTAATGCTACTAGACCTCTCATCCACATTTAACAGAGTGGTCCACAACACTCTCACTCATCATCTCCAAAAAGCAGCAAACATCTTAGCTTCCACAATAAAATGATCTGTGGAGTTGGAACAATTTTTAGAAAGGGTGGTTCGACAAATACTGTGTAACCAAATGCATGCATGAAGCAAATGAGCCAGGCTCCTTTCTCTGACGTATGTGTGGTTGTGAGGAGGAGAAGGATCCCAAAAACACTTGTGAAAAACAATGACTCCATTAGAGCATTTTGAGACACCTGTTCCTAAAAATATGGAATAAATTGCATAATAGGGATATGATAGTTTCTTAATTTTGGTAGAACCACTCTAAATTGAAATGGCACCTGAACGTAGATAAAGTACCAAAACCAACCACTGGTCTGGCTAGTGTTAATTGCTTTTCACAAATTATAATAGTTTGTTTTAAATACACGTCTAAATGGGACCTTGATAATTCATCTAATATATCACAATTTTCAACAGTGACAAGAGTTTAGTAGCCTTCTGTGGCTTAGATAAGTTTGTATGCCTATCAATTATGTTGTCTCCAGTGGAAACCCTCAATGCTCTTCAGAAAATGTTTGTGCAAACTTTGTCCATCTGAACTAGCCACAGCTCAAGAAATGTCCATCAAAAACATGACGATACCACATGATAGGCATCAGCAGGGTGGGTGATCTCCGGACGAGGGGGGGATTCAAAACGTTTGAGATGCTACAGACAGAATTCCAGTTGCAGGACAGGGAGTACTTTCGGTATATGCAGATCCGTCATGCGCTATGCTCCGTATTCCCGGACGTTGCCTCCATCCCGGAGTATTCCCCTCTGGAGGATAGGGTGCTAGATGGACATGTACCGGACAGCACGATTTCATTGATCTATAAAAAACTTATTAATGACCGCTCGGGACTGCTGATCAACCTTCGTGAGGCATGGGTGGCCGATGGGTTGGAGCTGGATGACGAGGACTGGGTATCTGCGGTGGCCTCCCCGAAAGAGGTGGCCATACCGGCCCGCCTTCGCTTCGTCCAGCTCAAGATACTCCATAGGGTCTATGTTACGGGGCCAAGGCTACTGCGTATGGGCTATGCTGTGGACGGGTTGTGTAAGCGTGGGTGTGGTTCTCTGGGGACCTTTCTCCATATTTTGTGGGAGTGCCCGGAGGTGGAGCGATTCTGGCGTGGTGTGCATGAGGTCCTGCGGGTGGTAACGCGTGTGTCGCTGCTGCCCGAAGCGAGGAGATGCCTTCTGAATGTGAGGGAGCCCACCGACTACTCGGTGCCGCAGACGCGGTGGGTGACTCTGGGATATATGGTGGCCAAACGCGACATTGCTCAATTGTGGGGTTCCCAGAGGTCGCCGACTGTCTCGGCATGGAAGGATAACATGGATTGGTGCATGTTTCGGGAAAAGGTGGTGTATGTTGCGAGAGGTAAGCCTGGGACATGGGTGAACGTATGGGGCCCCTGGAACGCCCACCGTGGGGGAATCTGTACCCCGCCGTTATTGCCCGATCCGTCACCGGCCCCGTCCCCTTAGCCAGCTTATCTCCCCGGTTCCGGGCACTGAGTCCACCGAATCCCCGTCTTGACCTTTTCCCCCCCTTGATACTCCTATGGATTGGTAGGGTCCCCCCTCTTGGGGAGCACACGCTGCTGTTTCCGATTGTGGGTTGCCTTGTGGACTTGTTTTTTGTTGTTATTTATATTAAAATGAAACCGTTATGTGGGGTCCGAATGGTGTGGCTACCACCGCTTCTAACTCCTGTGCATTTCCCTTTGCCGCGGCATGCGTGCTATTGTTTGTATCACATGCTCCTCTTGCTTGCTAGCGGCCGGCCTGAAGGTTGTAGGCCCATCTTTGTATATTTTTTTGAATTTTGTAATAAACGGTTTAAAAAAAAAAAAAAAAAAACATGACGATACCAACAGAAATATTGACATCAGAATATACTGTGTTATGATAGACACCCTAATGAATGCTGCACCAAGAATGTCTGAAATGCACTGTTTTCTCCATGGCATTCACTGTAATCTCTGTATAAAAAACTTTTTAAAATGTATTTATGATCGGCAATTTTTGACGCAACTAATCGCTGATTATAAAGAAATTACATCAAAACCCATCTGTAATGCATGTTTCTACACATTCCAAGCTGGTGTCTTTTTTTTAACTGACAGGCATTACATAGATTAAAATTTCTTTTTGCAACAGCTTTCTAACAGCTTTTTCATATGTTTCCTTTTGGACTAGATATTCTAATTTATTCTTCATCTTTGCATATAAAAGAGCTACTCACCAAGGATTTAAGTGGTTTATGGGAAAGGTGATTGTGTGACCATGTGTTATATGGGATAAAGTACCCCCTGCAGTACATGGCAAGGATATTGCACACCACCTCTGAGTTCCATAACCTTATAAAGGTACTCAGCCTTCAGCGTTCTTCCTCCATATGGTCCTAGTGACTTGCAATATCCTTATAATGTAAGGCAGGGAAAACTTCATCCCTTATACAATGCAATTTGAAGCTTCTGGCCATGCAATACCTTTTGTGAGAAAACTTATAGGAAATGATGTCTCAAATTTATCTCAAGTGTATATAGAACAATGGTTCCCTTGGGTAGAAACAATGCATATTGCAATTAGCCGTAGTTACTTCAGCATCACATATAATACATTTTTAAGAACAAGAACATTTGAAAAAGAGGAAGGAACAAGAACACTGAAAAAGGTTTTCGTTGATTTATATATCAGAATTGATGGCATTCGTTATGTAAACAAAAACACATTACAAAATGTTTTACTTCCAAATTCATACAGTGATACACAATGGTGAAATGGTGGTGCTCAGTGGTGATATATATATACACAGTGCAGTGAGGTGAGGTGGGGGGGTGTGGTTTGTTTTAAGGGGCCAGATTCAAAATGCAGTAACAGGTAAGTTAAACAAATTGTATAGTTGGTTGTAACTGTGTCCTGCAATTTGTGCCACAGTAGATCGTCGACGTTTCAACCCTACGGGCGGTTGTTGGAGTGTCACAAGCGGGTCTTCATCAGGACTATGGGGGAGGAAGGGCCACCCTAGGATTTCAAGGGCGGTCAAATCAATAGTTTGAGGGGGTTGGTTATTCTGGCAGGATGTCAACTGTGACATGAATCGCACAGAAGATCAAAGAATGATTGCTTTCCTGAACTGGTAACACGGAGTCCTCACAAAACACTGCTTCCTAGTTCTCAGTCTCTGTGGAATGAGCCGGTAGGAAGCCCATCTGGTGAGGGTCGAGATAGTAGGAGAGTTCGATAAAGGAGCTGAGGCAACTAACCACATGTGCTTTCAGAACCGTAGCTAAATAGGGGAGCAGAGAGATAGGGCAATAGTTTGCAAGGGCTAGTGGATCTGACCCTATTTTCTTTAAGATTGGGACAATGTCCGCTTCTTTAAATACATTTGGAACAATACCCTGCTTGAGGGAGTTATTCAGGAGAACGAGAGGAGGATCCAGGCAAGTGAAAAAAACTTCCCTTGATCTGTGCGGAGGGCAAAACTCAGTAGGGGAGCCGGATCCAACCCTCCTTAGAAGGCTGAAAAAGGCTTCCCTGGATATGAGAGGGACCTGTTCTAGCACTTGAGGGTTCCTGCATATACATAGTGGGGCTATAGGAGAGATATTAGTGGCCATGATAGACTTAATGATGGCAATTTTTTCAATAAAATAGGTATTGAGGGAATCACATAGGGCTTGAGTGGGGGCAGATTTTGCTGTGGCTCTGTCTGGCTTGGATAGTTCAGCCACAATTGCAAAGATTTCCTTGGATTTATTAGCAGAGCTGAATATCTTGTTAGAAAAATAGGCAGTCTTGGTGTGTAAAATGGCATTTTTATATTCTTTAAGCTGTATTAGGAGTATATCTTTTTTATCTGAGGAGTAATTTTGTCTCCAGTTACATTCTGCTTGACCTAGGGCAAGTTTCTCAAGTTTTAGGTCTTCAGAGAACCAGCGTTGAGCATCATGATGTCTATCTTGACTTTCTTAATGGGAGAAAAGCTGTCACTGGTGGATTCAAGGCAAAATGTGATTATTTCTGCTTAGTTGTTAATTAACTGCTGCTCTGATGGAGCTGTGGTAGCCAGCAGAGTGCAGAAGTCTCCTATGTTGGCGTAAAAACAATTATGCTCCGGTGGCAATAGGGCCTTGTACATATGCCCCACAGAGTTAGGGGTGCTCAATGGAAAGACAAGGAAGGATATAATAAAGATGACTGTGGCAGACTGTCATTCTCCGGCAATCCAAGCTTCACCTCTCCTTGTATGTGATTGTCATCTGTACTCAGGACTCAGAGAGTACACCCAGGCTGATGCTTGGTGCAGGCAGGAGCCATTGCCGGAACCTGCCTTATGCGCTTCTGCTGCCTCCAATAATGACATGGACAGAGGCAGTGACCGACAGTAATGCTTGGCTAACCATGCACCGCTCCATGACATATTCTGAGCTCATCGTTGAGCTGTGTGTCCCGATGAGGCTACGGCACCAAACCCCTAGCCAGACATACAGATCACTTGTGCCCTTTTGCTCTTATATTTTTTAGGCTTCCTGAGCAGAAGTCAGCCAAAGGAGGCCACAAGTTTGCTACCAGTACAGATGCACTGGAGCTCAGTTACTCCTACACATCATCAGCATGACCAAGCCTCTGCCATAATAAAGAGTGCTAGCCTTGGACCTACCTAAAGAAATGGATTCCTCTACTTATTGGATTCCTTGGGCAGTAAACAAGCAATGTCCCATAGGTTATGGCTGAAAGTTCCAACACAGAATGGATGTAATATGGGTTGATCTTAATAGGATTACCAGGTGAAATGAGCAATGGCTGAAGGAACTGACCGCTTCAGCCTTCCTCTGTACATCAATAAAATGTCAAATGATCTGACAGGAAGTTAAAGGTTTCTTTAGGATTAGGCTCTTGGCCTTTAAATGTGGCAGCAATGAGGGAGCTGGAACACCAATGATGAGAATGATATCATTATTAGCAACCTGTTCTTCTGTATTGCCAGCAGAGACCAGGACAATGGGGAATACCTGGCAGTCACACTGGAATTACCAGTGATCCTGAACATTTTCTCTTGCAGCAAAAACATGCCTCAGATCTGCCTGAAAATTCCACTGATATGCATGTTATCACTTCCACTGCACCTCTGTAGTAGCAGAGATGTGTTCATCATAGTTCATTTTAGGACAGTTGCCCAGTAGTCTGCCTACCCAACTCTTTGTCTGCTCCGCACATTCACTGCCGTAAACAGAATCCTGGGCTCAGTGTCTTATTTCCTATTCTAAGTTTTCGATGATCTGGGCACTAACCCAGGTTTCTATACTAACTAAAATCATGAGATTCTGGGAAATAACTTTAACTCTTTGTGTTACAGATTGTACATTTTAGTAAAGTTTATGTATGTGTTGTGTGAAACATAAGTGTTTTATCCAAGCTACAAGCATTTAGCTGCCGCATTCCCATAACATTGTGTGTTTTGTAGACTGACCTCAGCCACCTCTATACATCACACTGTTCTATGTATAGAATGTTGTGAGAGGGGCCTGCTGTAACAAAGGGTTTCTCTGTAAAGTGACTATCTCCTTCCAGCCACGGCCCGTATAGGGCGTGCCACCGGGCTGTGATGTGGGGAGGGGGAGGGGCGGGGTGGGAGGTTGTTAAATTCGGCCAACGGACGATTTCAGGTAAGTAACGGAAAAAATAAATAAAACTAATTTTGTTACTTACCTGAAATCGTCCGTTTGCAGAATTTTACAACCTCCTGCCCCACTTCACCGCCCAGTGGCATGCCCTATACGGGCCGTGGCTGTCTCCTTCTACTGCTACCTAGGCATGCACAGTATCAAATAAAGAAAAGAATAACGATCTGATGTATGCACAAGCAGGTCACAAATAGTAGGTGCAAATTGTACACAGACCTTTTGTGACCCACTGGTCATTTTACGATGCAACCTATGCCCCAATGGGTTGCATCATAAAATGCCCATTCACAGAAGGACTACAAAACAATCTGTCTAATGGGTATTAATTAGTCATGTCACAATTTGTGATCACCTATGATAGGCTGCAAATGCAGAGATAGTGCGCTGCAGGTGACGGCAGACCTGTGTCCCTGGATCTGCATTACCAACGGAATTAGTTTTTTTAAGTAGACTGTGTCAATTAAAGGCGCAGGTTCGGCTTTAAAAGCATAGGCCCTAATTATGATGTTGGGTGCAAAGCCATCCGACAGCTCGTCAGAGGCTTTCCGCATGACATCATTGGTTTCCTTCCGACCAGCAAATAATGATACTGGCGGTTGGAGGTAAACCCGTGGGGGAATTCTGCTCTGCTTCCGATGGGCTCACATGGCTGCAGGTTGAATAGTAATACCCAAAATGACAGTGGAGTCAGCCTCGACTCCGTCGGCGGGATTACGATGTTGCTTTCCACCTGCCCTTTCATGACGGTCCTCCCATCATGATAAGTCAGGCGGAAAGGGACTTTGGGGGCCCCTAGCAGGGGCCCTTTTTCCCCCTGGCCCTCCGCTATCGGGCCTGGGGGGCAACTATGGTGACCCCTAAACATCCCTGCCCCATGTGGGAGGTACCGCATGGCACCTGCCACACGGTGCAGTGATGTTTGAAAACATCAATTTTTCTGTTGCAGCTTGTGCTGTGGCCCTTTTCCGGCCTCCGCACAAGCTGCAATAGAAAAATGGATGTTTCCGACCGGCCATAGGGCGGTCGCATCCAAATATTGTGGGGGGGGGAACCGCCCGACTACTAGTCCATTCCTGCTTTGGTGTCGGTCAGACTCTAATCCGACTGACATAGTATTCAGGCCCATATTTTCGATTTGGGAGGACATCATGGTGAGCTGACTGTGGTCCTCTGGACAACTGTACAACTGTCTGCCGGCTTCAAGGCCTCCTGCCGTGATTTTCCGAAGGGGTATTGTCACCCAGGACAGCTTCCTGTTTTGCAAAGAGCCCCAGAGTTCTTTACACAATTGATGCGCGCACTATTGGTCCTTACAACAAACAAATGATGGACGGAATGCTGACAATGCAGACATTCTCCCCCAGTCAAGAGATCTGGGTTAAATCCATCGTTCTTTTGCCCACTACGCCACACCAGTTCAGACATGGCCATATGCAAATCAGTCTTGACCCTGTTCCTCATGGGAACAGTCCAGCCCGAACTACCAAGCCATGTCTTCCCTGGACCGGAATCAAGCATCCTAGGACCGGTTTCTGGCTATCAGCCGTCATCAGCCAGGATAGCTTGACTCCAGTGGCGTAGTGAGCACGGGTCCCACGTCTGGGAATACCCATCCCACTTAGGGCGAAAAGCGTTACAACAAACAAATGATGGACGGAATGCTGACAATGCAGACATTCTCCCCCAGTCAAGAGATCTGGGTTAAATCCATCGTTCTTTTGCCCACTACGCCACACCAGTTCAGACATGGCCATATGCAAATCAGTCTTGACCCTGTTCCTCATGGGAACAGTCCAGCCCGAACTACCAAGCCATGTCTTCCCTGGACCGGAATCAAGCATCCTAGGACCGGTTTCTGGCTATCAGCCGTCATCAGCCAGGATAGCTTGACTCCAGTGGCGTAGTGAGCACGGGTCCCACGTCTGGGAATACCCATCCCACTTAGGGCGAAAAGCGTTACAACAAACAAATGATGGACGGAATGCTGACAATGCAGACATTCTCCCCCAGTCAAGAGATCTGGGTTAAATCCATCGTTCTTTTGCCCACTACGCCACACCAGTTCAGACATGGCCATATGCAAATCAGTCTTGACCCTGTTCCTCATGGGAACAGTCCAGCCCGAACTACCAAGCCATGTCTTCCCTGGACCGGAATCAAGCATCCTAGGACCGGTTTCTGGCTATCAGCCGTCATCAGCCAGGATAGCTTGACTCCAGTGGCGTAGTGAGCACGGGTCCCACGTCTGGGAATACCCATCCCACTTAGGGCGAAAAGCGTTACAACAAACAAATGATGGACGGAATGCTGACAATGCAGACATTCTCCCCCAGTCAAGAGATCTGGGTTAAATCCATCGTTCTTTTGCCCACTACGCCACACCAGTTCAGACATGGCCATATGCAAATCAGTCTTGACCCTGTTCCTCATGGGAACAGTCCAGCCCGAACTACCAAGCCATGTCTTCCCTGGACCGGAATCAAGCATCCTAGGACCGGTTTCTGGCTATCAGCCGTCATCAGCCAGGATAGCTTGACTCCAGTGGCGTAGTGAGCACGGGTCCCACGTCTGGGAATACCCATCCCACTTAGGGCGAAAAGCGTTACAACAAACAAATGATGGACGGAATGCTGACAATGCAGACATTCTCCCCCAGTCAAGAGATCTGGGTTAAATCCATCGTTCTTTTGCCCACTACGCCACACCAGTTCAGACATGGCCATATGCAAATCAGTCTTGACCCTGTTCCTCATGGGAACAGTCCAGCCCGAACTACCAAGCCATGTCTTCCCTGGACCGGAATCAAGCATCCTAGGACCGGTTTCTGGCTATCAGCCGTCATCAGCCAGGATAGCTTGACTCCAGTGGCGTAGTGAGCACGGGTCCCACGTCTGGGAATACCCATCCCACTTAGGGCAAAAAGCGTTACAACAAACAAATGATGGACGGAATGCTGACAATGCAGACATTCTCCCCCAGTCAAGAGATCTGGGTTAAATCCATCGTTCTTTTGCCCACTACGCCACACCAGTTCAGACATGGCCATATGCAAATCAGTCTTGACCCTGTTCCTCATGGGAACAGTCCAGCCCGAACTACCAAGCCATGTCTTCCCTGGACCGGAATCAAGCATCCTAGGACCGGTTTCTGGCTATCAGCCGTCATCAGCCAGGATAGCTTGACTCCAGTGGCGTAGTGAGCACGGGTCCAACGTCTGGGAATACCCATCCCACTTAGGGCGAAAAGCGTTACAACAAACAAATGATGGACGGAATGCTGACAATGCAGACATTCTCCCCCAGTCAAGAGATCTGGGTTAAATCCATCGTTCTTTTGCCCACTACGCCACACCAGTTCAGACATGGCCATATGCAAATCAGTCTTGACCCTGTTCCTCATGGGAACAGTCCAGCCCGAACTACCAAGCCATGTCTTCCCTGGACCGGAATCAAGCATCCTAGGACCGGTTTCTGGCTATCAGCCGTCATCAGCCAGGATAGCTTGACTCCAGTGGCGTAGTGAGCACGGGTCCCACGTCTGGGAATACCCATCCCACTTAGGGCGAAAAGCGTTACAACAAACAAATGATGGACGGAATGCTGACAATGCAGACATTCTCCCCCAGTCAAGAGATCTGGGTTAAATCCATCGTTCTTTTGCCCACTACGCCACACCAGTTCAGACATGGCCATATGCAAATCAGTCTTGACCCTGTTCCTCATGGGAACAGTCCAGCCCGAACTACCAAGCCATGTCTTCCCTGGACCGGAATCAAGCATCCTAGGACCGGTTTCTGGCTATCAGCCGTCATCAGCCAGGATAGCTTGACTCCAGTGGCGTAGTGAGCACGGGTCCCACGTCTGGGAATACCCATCCCACTTAGGGCGAAAAGCGTTACAACAAACAAATGATGGACGGAATGCTGACAATGCAGACATTCTCCCCCAGTCAAGAGATCTGGGTTAAATCCATCGTTCTTTTGCCCACTACGCCACACCAGTTCAGACATGGCCATATGCAAATCAGTCTTGACCCTGTTCCTCATGGGAACAGTCCAGCCCGAACTACCAAGCCATGTCTTCCCTGGACCGGAATCAAGCATCCTAGGACCGGTTTCTGGCTATCAGCCGTCATCAGCCAGGATAGCTTGACTTCAGTGGCGTAGTGAGCACGGGTCCCACGTCTGGGAATACCCATCCCACTTAGGGCGAAAAGCGTTACAACAAACAAATGATGGACGGAATGCTGACAATGCAGACATTCTCCCCCAGTCAAGAGATCTGGGTTAAATCCATCGTTCTTTTGCCCACTACGCCACACCAGTTCAGACATGGCCATATGCAAATCAGTCTTGACCCTGTTCCTCATGGGAACAGTCCAGCCCGAACTACCAAGCCATGTCTTCCCTGGACCGGAATCAAGCATCCTAGGACCGGTTTCTGGCTATCAGCCGTCATCAGCCAGGATAGCTTGACTCCAGTGGTGTAGTGAGCACGGGTCCCACGTCTGGGAATACCCATCCCACTTAGGGCGAAAAGCGTTACAACAAACAAATGATGGACGGAATGCTGACATGCAGACATTCTCCCCCAGTCAAGAGATCTGGGTTAAATCCATCGTTCTTTTGCCCACTACGCCACACCAGTTCAGACATGGCCATATGCAAATCAGTCTTGACCCTGTTCCTCATGGGAACAGTCCAGCCCGAACTACCAAGCCATGTCTTCCCTGGACCGGAATCAAGCATCCTAGGACCGGTTTCTGGCTATCAGCCGTCATCAGCCAGGATAGCTTGACTCCAGTGGCGTAGTGAGCACGGGTCCCACGTCTGGGAACACCCATCCCACTTAGGGCGAAAAGCGTTACAACAAACAAATGATGGACGGAATGCTGAACTGGGGTGGCAGAGTGGGCTAAAGAACGGTGATGGATCAAACCCAGATCTGTTGACTGGGTGTGAGTGTTTGATTGGTTCTGATGCTCCGTCCATCACCACCCCCTTTTGTACCGCTTTGTCCGCCATAAGTTGTCAGGGTATGCTCAGACGTGAGTCCCTTTCTCACTTTGCCACTGGATTCAAGCAAGCCTGGCTGAAAACGGCTGAAATGCCAGAAACCGGTCCTAGGAAGCTTATTTCCGGTCCAGGGAAGGCATGGCTTGGCAGTTCGGGCTGGACTGTTCCCATGAGGCACAGGGTCAGACTGATTTGCATATGGCCATGTCTGAACTGGGGTGGCAGAGTGGGCTAAAGAACGGTGATGGATCAAACCCAGATCTGTTGACTGGGTGTGAGTGTTTGATTGGTTCTGATGCTCCGTCCATCACCACCCCCTTTTGTACCGCTTTGTCCGCCATAAGTTGGCAGGGTATGCTCAGACGTGAGTCCCTTTCTCACTTTGCCACTGGATTCAAGCAAGCCTGGCTGAAAACGGCTGAAATGCCAGAAACCGGTCCTAGGAAGCTTATTTCCGGTCCAGGGAAGGCATGGCTTGGCAGTTCGGGCTGGACTGTTCCCATGAGGCACAGGGTCAGACTGATTTGCATATGGCCATGTCTGAACTGGGGTGGCAGAGTGGGCTAAAGAACGGTGATGGATCAAACCCAGATCTGTTGACTGGGTGTGAGTGTTTGATTGGTTCTGATGCTCCGTCCATCACCACCCCCTTTTGTACCGCTTTGTCCGCCATAAGTTGGCAGGGTATGCTCAGACGTGAGTCCCTTTCTCACTTTGCCACTGGATTCAAGCAAGCCTGGCTGAAAACGGCTGAAATGCCAGAAACCGGTCCTAGGAAGCTTATTTCCGGTCCAGGGAAGGCATGGCTTGGCAGTTCGGGCTGGACTGTTCCCATGAGGCACAGGGTCAGACTGATTTGCATATGGCCATGTCTGAACTGGGGTGGCAGAGTGGGCTAAAGAACGGTGATGGATCAAACCCAGATCTGTTGACTGGGTGTGAGTGTTTGATTGGTTCTGATGCTCCGTCCATCACCACCCCCTTTTGTACTGCTTTGTCCGCCATAAGTTGGCAGGGTATGCTCAGACGTGAGTCCCTTTCTCACTTTGCCACTGGATTCAAGCAAGCCTGGCTGAAAACGGCTGAAATGCCAGAAACCGGTCCTAGGAAGCTTATTTCCGGTCCAGGGAAGGCATGGCTTGGCAGTTCGGGCTGGACTGTTCCCATGAGGCACAGGGTCAGACTGATTTGCATATGGCCATGTCTGAACTGGGGTGGCAGAGTGGGCTAAAGAACGGTGATGGATCAAACCCAGATCTGTTGACTGGGTGTGAGTGTTTGATTGGTTCTGATGCTCCGTCCATCACCACCCCCTTTTGTACCACTATTGGTCCTGGCACAAGGTAGGTCGTGGCGATGATTCTTTGCAGCAGAGCTGACCAGTTTTGGCGTGTCTGAGCCATAATATGTTTGGGGTCTCTGGTTCGAAGCGGCAGCCTTTAAATTAAATTTGGGACTCAATAACTGTGAATATCAGTTGCGAAATAAATATTTTCATTTGAATCACATAACTACAATTAGAATGCATGTTTTAAAATTGAATAAATTGCTTTGTGGTCCAGAGAGCGCTGATTTCCTCAAAGTTCTGCAGGGATGAGGGCCGTCATTTTGATTTGCACCAGGCCCATCGACAGTACCTGGCGAACTTAATTTCACTTTCACAAACGCACCTATTCATTGGTGTAAGGGCATATATATTTGAGAACAAAAACGTAATTTACCACGACATTAAAAATCCTTTTCGGCGTCTTATTATACCACGCGGCGAGTGAATATGTGTCCCCACTGCTCGCTTCATTATTATCAGCGAATGCCCGGGCGTCTCAGGGGAGTGCTTCGAAGCAGCTGCGCTTTAATCTCGTGCAATGGATTTACAGATATTTGGACACAAGTAGACAACATTAAATGCTGCTGTAAAAATGGGATACATATTTATTACCCAGAAGGTTAATAAAGAAATCATAGGTGGCCCTTGATACACGTGCAGGCCTCCCCTCCTCTTTATGAAGCGCGTGACCGTTCTGTGACACTCGGAAGCAAAGCACTGTCTGTTGCAAGGGCTGGAATTCCCAGAAGGCTCGTCGCCGATAAAGGGCTGTGTGCTCACGAGACAGGTATTATTGATTTCGTAATTTACGTACTTAGTACTAGCATCTGTTTACAAATTACGGTGATCAGTGCCTGGTCTGTTCCTGTCAGCTTTTTTCTCTCCACGCCTTGCTCTGTGGCAAAACGCCTTTCATTAAGGGAAACATTAAAGGAAGGAAAAATGCACCCCCAGCAAAAGAAAATCTAAGCAAATTAAAAGAGGACGTTGCTCGTAATTTGAATCCACCGCAGTCGAGTACTGTGCGTGGAACGCGGCATTTGAAAGATAAGAGTATTCGCGGGACAAGGGAGTACCTGATATTGCTCATAACAATTATGTTTAGCTAATGTTGGGGTTGGGAAATATATCCACGCTGAAAATCCTGCAAAAATCGTCCCGTAACATATTTTTCTTATGGAAAAAGCACGCAAGAAAAAACTTCGGAGCATAAAATCTGGATAATTAGGATTTTTTGCACAACTGTACTCTGAAAAACTATTTTGCATTTCTGAACATTTGCAGTTGAACAAGAATAGTAAATTGCTAGTCTTTCCCCTCAAAATAGATAAGTATGGGCAGGTTCAAATTATTTATTGCGAACGTTTCTGGCGACTCACGGAGTGCTGAAACTTTTCAACCACTCTCCACCAGTCAAGAGATCTGGGTTTAATCGATCGTTCTTTTGCTCACAATGCCACCACAGTTTCGACCCAGCCATAGCCAAATCAGTCTGGACCCCGCTCCTCATGGGTACAGCTCAGCCCGAACTGCCAAGCCAGGTCCTCCCTGGACTATAAACAAGTATCCTGGGACCGGTTTTGGGGTTTCACCCCTCATAAGCCAAGCTAGCTTGAATGCAGTGGCATAGCAAGCAAGGGACTCACTTCTGGGCATACCGTTGGCCAATTAAGGCAAACATAGCAAACACAACAAGACAATGGACGGAGTGCTGAAACGCTTCAACCCCTCACCCTCAGCATATCCAGTGGCATAACGAGCATTTCTTCTTTGTATGTATGGAGTAAGCAAAGTAACAGAGAAGCACATACTATGAAGTAAGTCTTCTCAGTTAAACCACACCCCATCAGTGTCCTCCAACTACAGCCTATGCCACCTTTACAGCATCCTACTGTTCTTGTAGTGAGCTCACACAATCCAGTATGATATACAATACAAACATAAAATCTGCTCACTTGCAAAAACAACCCAATTTACACGCTGAAAAAAACAAAGTTTAAAAGGACGTTATAGTTAGGCTCAGATTGCACTCATATAAAACCATAGAAATTCAGCAGTTATAGTTACCCGAGCCAACTCTAACTTACAGCCCTGCAATGCACTGCTTATGACCCCACATATTACATCACTCATGCCACTGTCAGTGGCATCAATGATGACATCAAGAGAGGGCATTGCTCTAGCTTGGAGGGAGCAGTTATTTCTTCTGCACCCTCCGGCGGGAGCAATATCTTTATCTGTTTCCCTGCCTACTTCAGTGCGGTCAGGGAACAGATGTCAAGTCTGCTCTCAGCCGGCCGGAGCATTCTCAAAGATCCTGCACACTGGGAGCAGATTTTGTGTTTTGGCGGTAGTTTAAAAAATGCTCCCACTGGGTGGTAGCAAACACAAGTTTCCCTGCTGTGTCCTGGGGGTGGACTCACTGGGACACAGCACTTGACATGGCCCCAGGGAAAGGGGTCCCTGGGGCGGTTAATGGCTCAGAGAGGGAGGCCGCATCACTCCCTCCCTTTTTTCAAAGTCGCGGCCGTGGGGGATGAGTTCCACAGGGCCCCTTAAAAAATACAGTAGCCGCAGGGGATGGGGTCCATGGGGAGGTGGTCCTGGTGCCCTCCTCCACTAATTAATGAAATTGGGCCCCAGGCACTGAGGTCCTCAGGGCTGAAAGCAGCGTGTCCCCCTCCCCATAAAAATTCTTTGGGCCACAGGGATGGGGTCCCTGGCACCTAAAAGACCTGGGGTGGGGGGCTGTATGCCCCCTTCCCTTAAAAAAATATTTTGGACCCTGTGGTCCCCGGTTCCCTCCCCCAAAAAATAAACTTGCATCATAACCCCCCTGGGCACTGACTCCCATCAGGGGTTTAAAACAAAAAGTTCAGGATCCCCTGTGGCTCCCTCTCCCCAAGTCTTATTAGGCCCAGGGAACTCCATGCCCTAGGCCCTTTTTTTAAAAGGGCAGGGGAGCAGCACAGCCCTCCTGAAGGCTTTAAAAAGCCCACCCCCCCAGGCCCACTAATTAAGTTGTAGTGGAGAGCTACTGCCACTGTGCCCACTGTGGCAGTAGCCACTGTGCCTATATTGCTCTGTGGCGGTCACCAGTAGCTAGTTATAGTTAGGTCTGCCTTTTGATAGATGGAGCGTTTTTTTATTTGCTAATAACTTTGGCCCCGTTTGACCAATCTTCACACAACTTTCCAAAAATAAAGTTCACCCACCTCAGATCCTTCCTGGGTAGTCCTGGGATGATCCATCTAGCAGGGCTGAGAAAAAAGTGGAATTCTAAAACACAAAATCCCCATGCATTTTCCATAGATTTCTTTAAGATGGGTTACAGTAAAAACTGCTGAATGGAATTACACCAAATTCGTCAGGCAGCTAGCTCTTAGTCTACAGATTGTGTTTTTGTGATTTGATGTAAATTTGTTCAGCAGCTTTTGAGATATTAAGGGTAAAAAAATACAGATATTAGGATGCTAGGCTAGCAAGAGTATCATGAGCGTGACAGAAGAGCGCAAATTCAACAATCATTAGAAATGCAATAGGTCTCGCATTTGATTGTGTTAGAGCTATTGGCGTTGTAAATGAAAATGTCTTTTATCCATGTGTTATGGAATGCATGTGTGTGGTGTGTAGTGGAATTATGTGGGTTGGATAGGAATTGTTAGTTATGGAATTGTGTGGCATGGAATTGTGTGGTGTGGAGTGGATTTGTGCAGTGGAATTATTTTAATAGTAATTATGTGGTAATGAGTGTGCAGGAATTATGTGGAGTGGGATTGTGTGTTATGGAATCTAATTATGTGTAATGGTATTTTGTGTTTTGAGGTTGTAAGTAGTAGAGTTTAATTATGTGGTGTGCTGTTGAATTGTGTGGTATGGATTGAATGTATGTGGTGTGCTGTGTAATTATGTTGCTGAGTTGAAATATGTGGTTTGATGTCGAATTATGTGGTGTGGCTTGGAAATGTGTGAAACCAACAAATGGTAAGCAATGGGTGAGCTCTAAGCCCCTTGTATGTAATATCTCTTGTGCACTGTTTTAGGCAAGACCTAACAAATTAGATCAATTAAATGGACAAGAACTTACAATAAACTCCTGGTAGGAAACAGGGGTTGAATAGCTCAAAACAGAATGCATTAAATTACTTTACTATACTGACCAAATACTTAAGGGTTAAACTGTAAACAAATGTAGAAACTAAACGCATTCACGTAAAACTCATGAGGAGTGAGCCACGACTCATCGATTTATAAATAACTTTTATTGGAATTTCAAAATGTATTTCACAAACACATAACTGGGAGTAAGCTACATGAAGTTTAGCATAAAATAACGTGATCAATATGTCAACTAAGATGTACACGCTTTAGGTATATCACACGTACATGTAGTGGACGTTAAAATGGGCGTTGCAAAACTACTCAGGAAAGGCAAGGTGGAGGATTTTATGCTACATTCTCTAAACAGAAACAAGGCATGGCATCATAACATAATTCCTTTAGAATCAGATAGAATTGATGGCAACTTATCCTTAAGATCTGCCACTTTAACCCAAAGCAGGTTGTGCTTGATTGTGCTACCCTTCGAATCTCCGAATTCCTTTTGTCCCCAAAAATGTAAACTATCATTAAAGGACTGCACACACTAATACGAATCACACACTATAAATGTGGAAATTTAGGATCCACATTTTCAAGTGCAAGAAGCAAAGCATTCAGTTCAGCTAACTGCACAGTGCAGTCTCCTAAAGACTGCGTGAAAGTTGTTTGGGGTTGAAAAGTGCCATCTAACACAGCACCAATAACAATGGCACATGCTGCTGCGTACCGCTGCTCAGAACCTATAGCAGATTGAGCTGAACCGTTAGTATAATATATTTATGCTGATGAAGAGGCAGAACAGCAGGGGGCAGAGGATAAACATTGTCATACAGTAGAAATGCTTGTGTTTGCTAAGAAGGGCCGAAGTCAAAGTCTACATCTACAGCTGTTAAGGATTTAACCCATTGCATCTATTGAGGATGGAAGGCTTTAGCATAAGGAACGATAGTTTTTGTGACAGCTTCTAAGGTCAGCACGGGAGTAATGATAATAATGTGTTTCCCTTGTGCAAGGGGCTGTTTTTTAAGGATGACCATCTGTTCAGCAGTCAGTATTTTTTCAGTAGAAGCAAAACACATTTCTTCAGTGGAATATAAATGCTATTTATATTCTATAGGAACTGTTTCACCCTCATTAAAGGTGAGATATGTAAATCCATTTGCACCTGGTAAAAGTCAGATGATGACGTTTGTAGTATTAATGCATGTATGCAAGTGTCATGTTTCAAGCAAGTCAGATTGTAAAGATCTGAGTGTTTCTGTGTAGTCTGATGTCCAAGATTAAATGGAAAAGTCAGAATGTATTAATGCATGCAGGGGCTTTATGCGTTGTACATATTCAATTATGTACACACTGCTACAATTCAAAAATTCCATCAGGGACTGCAATTTTTGAAGTGTGTTTGGAGGTTGCAATTATGCACATTTCTTCAAAAAATGAGGGGAAAGACTCTTTGCCTCATCTGTGAGTACGTAGCCTAAGAAAAGGACACTGAGAAAAGCTATTTTGTAAAGTTGAAATTGCAACCAAGTTCAGCAAATCTCAATATTATGTGATCCACTACTGCCAAGTGGGGGTTTAATTTGTTGTCCTCCAGGTAGATATCATCCACAAAGGACAGAGCATTAGGGTCGTTCTCATGAAGAATCAACACAATTTGTGCACCAAAAGCTTAGGAAGCCAAGTATAGTGCATTTGAAAGCCTAGAGAGCTAAAGGCGGACCAGATATGGCTCTCAGGAGCCAAATTATGACTGAAAAAACAGTTAGAAATGTCTAAAGTGGTGTTATATTTTTACGGACTACATTATTAATGAGTGCTGTACTATGTATTTTGCACTGGAAAAGTGCATGAATGACTATACAAATGTCTATAGTCCAAGACAATGCAGTAGGAATAATCAGGAAAAAGATGAATATTCATTTGAGACATACAGGGTTTAATTATTCCCTGGTACTGCAGTTGGGAAGAATTTCCTTAACGAGTACCTCAGTATCCCGTTTAATAGGATACTGTGGTTGGACTTCAGGCATGGACCGTATAGGAAGGACATGATATAGGAAGGACATGATAAGCCATACTGGCTGGGTTACTTATCCCAGCCAGTATGGTTACGATAAAGGGCAAGGGCTCATCTGGATGAATAAGCGTGTTTGACTTCATCTGGGCAAGGTGTGAAAAGGAAGGTAGAATCACATCCTCACCTTGGGGAGATGCAAGAACAAAAGGTGGGGGCCAATCGACCTCTGCCGGAACTCATAAGACGTGGTTAAGATGTCCCAAAATGCAGCTTTAATTGTGCATTTAACGCCACCTTCAATTTGAATATCTAGGCGATATAGCCAGTCCGGAGGGGCTACGCAGGTGTCCGCAGTTTTAACTGTAATACATGTTTCAGTTGCTTTTGCTACCAGAAATTGGTGGAGAGTCCAGCATACTATGGTGACTTCTGCTGCACTGTCGAGGAGAGTTACCACCCAACTCCTGTTCAGGAGGCGGGTTCTCACTGTCATTGGCATATTTAGCAGTTAAAGCTGCAACTACCTTATTCTGAAAAGGTGGTTTATATGGATGAGGTCTGCCCTCCTTCTGTAGTTTTACATCAGATGAGTGTTGTGTCTCCCTTTTTTGTTTCACACACTTTTCTTGTCTGCGGTCAGATCACCCTCCTCTGTCATACTGTTGAGATGATTCCTGAAAAGAATGAGGAGAATGTGTATCAGATGCCTAATACTTGTCTGGAGTCTTTATTTTAGTGCAATCATGAAAATCGTATCGTCTTTCAGAGGACTCCAGTGGTGGAGAACCTCCACCTTGTCTACCTTTCTGTTGTTGTTTAGATTTATCCCATGTTTTTTTAGCAAATTCACGGGCTGGTCTTGCATTCTTGTCAGAGCTAGGTTTGCCAAGTGGTGGTACTGAAGGCTCCCAAACTATTGCGTCCTAAAGACATATAGACATTAGCAATTATAACTGGCAATACACATTCGTTATTGGCCACTGCCACCATGGCAATTCGCTTGCATATCACCAACAACACTGCTTCAACTTTAACATTAGAAAAAATCATTTGGGGGAATTACCCAAGAGTATCATCCCCAAATCGAGGGCAAGGCCTTCCCCTTGCTCATTCCGCATTTGTTTGAGGACGTTCGGTAGAACAGCCATCAGGAGAGTGCCATGACACAGAGTGTAGACTGTGGCAAAAATAGTCCCCCAGGTGTTGCAGTCATCTAGAGTGGGAAACAGTCCAGTGGGTAAGCACATGCTTCAAATTTCGTCCTTGGCATGTGGTCCCGTAAGGGCAAACACAGCTTCAAGTTTATTGATTTTTTGGGCAATCTATTATGGTATTTCCTCACGATTAGTGCCCAAAACTGAATGAACAATTACAGGACTCAGACAGCCACTGCAGGCAACTGGTGTTGTGCTTGCAAGCCCAGTCTAGATGGACCAGCTAGTAATGTACGTGAAATAAATTGATATAAGATGACAAGAACATTGCACAAAGCACTAGTTTGTACTAGATTCAATTTACCCAGATCTGGATATCATGTATATCCTGTCAGTGCCGGCTAGTCGCCCCATCATTACTGTGAGGACCCAATTCGAACTGGCCCAGGCACTTGGGAAGGGTGCCGTTAAACCAAGTCTGGTGCTCCCAGAATGTAAGAGGAATTTCAACAAGAGCATAAGGTTGCTATGCTGCAGGTGCCTGGGTTTTTTTGTATTCTTGAAAAGTATTAGTGTTAGCGTCCACAGTCGAAAATGTGACCCAGAAATAAAAAAACTTCAAAGTGGAATGCCGTATCTGCCTCTACAACAAAAATTATAGGACCTCCCACATTAGGGACTCCATATTGTTGTAACTGGGCATATACTGCTGGCCGGCAGTTTCCACAATCGCAATAGGTTGCGCCATAAGTAATTTTATAATGGATTCAAAGTGTAGCACAAACAAGGTATAAAACATTTTAATAATCAAGTTTGAAAAGCCACGAGAATCTGGTGCTACCTAAAAACTGTGGAGGATCCCCAACAGCAAGGACGTCTCAGATACAAAGGTGCGAGGGTATTGTGGACAAGCACTATTTAGGGTTCCCACAAGTAAGTACCTGACCAAAACATTGGCGGCACCATGCTGCTGGGAATCTGCTACAGAACAGAAATATGAACGGGACCATAGAACATCACAGTGTAGGGACTGAGTCACGATACTACCTCAGTATCTATGAGCCCGAGTCTGACTAGCTCTAGTGCCTCACTTGCCCTCCTAACCTTTCCAGATAAACAAGTGAGTTGGCATCCTAGAACACAACACTCTTGATCCTCTCAGGGATCGCGGTAATAAGACGCACCCTTTTGCTCTCTCACTCCTACTTGTCCACAATAAATTAAACAAGAGACACAGAGGAAGTGTAGAATATATTTATTTAAACCTTCGTTCTCTAAGATGTAGTATTTGTGCCACAATTAGAAAACAAATGGATAGCAAAAATATTGCTAGCATAGTTAGCAAACCATATACCATACAGAGTCCTGTCATGCCATAAGACAGATTAGCCTAACACCCCTTCGACTAAAGCTAATGGTTAGATATCAAAGATCTCTGGGATGAGTGGCAGACCCCGTGACTTAACATACATAGATGGACATTCTACATCTCAGCTGATGTGGTAATCTTGCTTCAGGACCTTCGCTCAGTGTGTGTTATTAGAACTCTCGTCCTTAGTTATATGACAAGACGTGTGCTCACAAATAGCAGCAGCATTCTCATATTTTGTCTAGGTGCTAAAATACGACAAGAGAGAATAACAAGGAGCATTGTTGTCTGGCCTTGTCCATGGTGTTCAAACTAAATCCCAGGAAAAGAACTGAACACAAAAAACATATGAAGGTTCTGTATGAAAATGCAACATGGCACAAAAACAAGCAAGAAATGTGGCCTACAACATGTAAAACTAGGCTACCATACGGAAAACAAAAAATGGGCCTTGCAAGAAACACGACATCCGCATTCACTCTTTAAATAGACAGTGTAGTGTCTAGATATTATATTAAGTCCTTCATGAAAGATGATAGCCTTTATAATGTATAATGCAGGGATTGAAGCAGCTACATGGGAAGCTCACATCCTTGCTATGTACTCAGCGTCAAAATCAGTGGGTGCGGGGGGAATCCTGCAGTCCAAAGCCAAATGTAAGACAAGCCCAGTCTCTGCAACTCATCTTATACAAGTAAGCTCCGATATATACAATCTTGCTATAAAGTATGACCGGACCACGTTGGTGGGGGGCGTAGAACAACCAATGGGAATTTTAAAGATATTAAAATCTGTGGGTGCAGCAGGACCAAACGGAATCCTGAATGCGCTATTCAAAGAAGATGTATCCTATTGGTTATATTATCTGACCCTACTGTTCAATGATCTTTACCACTCTAATTGGTTACCAGACTTATGGCTAGGCAACATCTTTCATCTTATTGTCAAAAAATGGGATTCCAGCATCACCACGCAATTACAGGCTCTTAGCATTAATCAATGTTGAAGCAAAGTTCTATGCATCCTGTCTACTTAAACACTTAAAAGCTTGTGTAGATGAAAAACAACTAATACCATAAATTCAGACAGGATTCAGAGCAGATATGAGCACCTTAATGAATTTAACAGCTCTAACCCTCCTAGTAGAGAAGGTTAAACACAAAAAGTCATGGCTATTTGCGTGTTTCATAGACCTCAAGTCGGCTTTCGATCATGTTCACTAAGGTCGACTATGGATAAAAATTGAAGAATGGGGTCTGTCAAGGTTCTTTTGAGGGCAATCACTAAACTATATACAGAAACCTGGGCACAAACTAATATCAGAGATGGCGGCCAAGTAACAAGCAAAATTCCACAAAGAATGGACCCAAACGGATGCATTCTGGTGCCAAGTCTGTTTAATTTATATCCTGAAGACTTAGTTGGCGCTCTCCCATTGATTAACAGCCATCCGCTAATCCTTGGTTTAGAGAAGCTTGGTTGCTTCCAATATGCGGACAATATCGTCCTATTGAGTCAAACACCAATAGGTTTGCAACAGAGCATAAACGCTCTAAAAACTATATGGATGAGCAAGGGTTAGAGCTAATCCTGAATAAAACCAAGGTGATTCGGTTTGTTGACTTTAAATTCAAGATTCACTCCTGGTTTTTAGAGGGAAAAAATGTGGAGTGAGCTGGCTCATACAAATATTTGGGATTCATTGTGGGTCATCAAATGACCTTACAACTTACACCCCCAGGAGTATCTGGCAGCTCATTTTTCAATGGTATTCAAGCACCAGTTCATGTTATTTCATTTTGGCAAGATGGAGACAAAAGATTTTATTCCCGCCTTGAAACATCAGCCGCAAAATCTAACTTACCAAATTTGCGGATTCAAACAAGAGTCATTAGCCCATATCTTCCTTATTTGTCCAGTACCCTTGGCACAAAGGAACATTCTCCTGAAATCAATCCTCAGAAACATGGAAATAAGCTTGTGCAGGCAAACGGTCATTACTTGGTTAAGTGGCATGTCTGTACCCCTAACTTGCAGGGGAATAACGTTTTAAATGCCGCTATTGAAAGAAATGACAAAAAAAATTGTAAGGTCTGCAGTAAAACGTAACATTTCCATATTACAAAGCACACAATCATGTACTTCATGCTAGCTAGATTTATGTCTTTTATCTGCACCATGCACCTTGAGTTGCGAAACGACTAGGGACCATGAGCAGTACAGCCCCTCAGTCGAGTGAAAACAAATTCTCTCTTAATTCTGAAATTACTTTTTATGTAATAGTATTTTAATTGCAGGATATTTTGCACAAACCTCGAATGCATTGTTTCATGTCAAAAATGTAAATGTTTTTTAGAACTGTTTTGAGCAGTTATTACATTGTGAGTGCCCTGTATTTGGTCAATGGTTTGCAATGTTTTTAACTAACTATGCAAATAAACTTGTTTTGATTTGATAGCGAGTGTTGTGTAAGTTCTTCCAGAAATTGATATTCGACCTGCTTTGAAGTTTATAATTTCGTTTTCCAGTTTAGATCCATCTGCTCGACTTCGCATTAATGTGACGTATTTTCCACTTCTTTGTATTTGCAATGTAGACATAACCTCTGCTCTACAATGTGGGCAGGTCATATTGTGCTTTACTGTTTTAATCAATCTGTCAAAAGGCATTGTTTTGCAATCTGGTAATGTTAAGTATAGGAATCACTCAGCATTTAATTCAGTGGTAGATGTAAATGAGCAATGTTCACAGTCATGGTCCCATTTCTAAGTTAGTCCAAATAAATCATCAATATTTACTTATTCTTCTTCTAAAAACTGCAAGCATGACCCTTATAAATTCTTGTGCGCCTTGTTGAATGTTGAGACTAAATATTACAAATCCGCTACATGTATCTAAAAGATCTCAAATGCCTGAAGCAGAAAGTATTAAACTTCTGTCATTGACGAAACGTTGGCGTAAATGCTCTATTACTTACCGGTAATCTTCATTACTCTGGGTCCCCTTGTCCTCGTTCCATTCAGTGACAAATTGGAGATAACCATCTCCCGACAGAAAAAAACAAGAGGAACGCTGGGACCCTAATACTGACCCTCCCACTGGGGGTACATAAGCAGTACTTACCCAGCATCCCGCCTGTACAACCAAGCCCAAACAGGAAGGCCGGCCGCCCGGGAGGGAGGGAGGGGCGTATGAATGGGACGAGGACAACTGGTCCCGGAGTAAGGAAGATTACCGGTAAGTAATAGAGCATTACCCCCAGGTCCCTTATATCCTCGTCCCATTCAGTAACACATTGGAGAATACCAAAGCAGAAACCCGGCCTTCCGAACCCACAAGCGCACCCAGGAAACCACACCAAACGCAGCAACCCAAGGAAGCACAGAAAAGGGGGAAACGCAGGAAGCAACTGGACAGCATCCCAGAACAGGACCGCAGGGACACAAACAAGGACCGGACACAACCAAGAAAAAACAGAAGGCCAGAGCCACAACAAGGAGGTCGCCAACCAGAAAAACAGGAGACAGAACAACCAGGCCAAGGTAATCACCAGACAAGGACGACCAGCCCAGAACCACCATGAAGGCCCACAGGACCCGGCAGCCACACGGACACAGAGCAAACCCCGACCATCATGTAGAAGGCGAAGGAAAGAAGCCAAGGCAGGACAACATGGCGCAGACACAAGTACCCAGACCAACAAGGAAGGAGGGATGCATGATAGAAAGGACAGCACCACCTGGACCGCCAAGGACCACCCCAGCCCAGAAGGAGGAGCCACAGCGAGAGCCCAGGGGCCGCCACAGCAACATGGGCAGAGGAGGCCAACCCAAATACTACAGGCCAGAGACGCCCCCAGGAAGACCCCACAGACAGCCGACCAAAAAACCGAGGCCAGCAAAGACCGGGAGCCTAACCGTCACAGCAAGGATGGGGACAGGGGCAACGGCCACAACCCCAAACCTCAGCGGGAATGCAAGCCCAGGACAACCGTGAACCCTCGGCAGACCCCAAACCCAGAACCAGGTACGAACCCACCAAACCCCAGAGGGCAGACAAGAACAGGAGCCAACAGGTCAGAGAACTAGAGAGGACCAAAGCCGAGGCAGAAGACACAGGCACCCAACACCCTGGCCCACACGCAGCAAGGGCAGGAGCAACGGAAAGGCCCCATGGCGCACCGCCCCCTACCAGAACCCAGGAGGCCAGACCCCAGCCAACGCCAGAAAGGAGACAAGAAAACGGCCAGAAAAAGGGCAACAAAGCAAAAGGAACCAGGAAGCCAGGATCAAAGCCAAGCAACCCACCAACGCAAGAGGACCTCCCAGGCCCAAACAGCCCCGGAAGGAGCCCATGAAGCGGCCAGGCCGAAGCCAAGGACAGGGAGGCCAAACAAGACCCCCAGCACCCCACCACCAGACCACACAGGGGGCCGGAAGAAAAAAACAAACAGAGGAAACCGCCAAAGCGTAAACCAGAGGCAGCAGAGAAGCCAGAGGGCCAGGCAGCAGCAGACCCCGGACAACCGACAGTCAGGAGGGCAGACCCCAAAGAGGCAAAACGAACACCACAGATCCGCACCCCAACCACAGAGGTAGGGGCAGAAACCCAAACAGACACACCGGGGGCAGAGCCCGGGTAACAAGGGAAGGCAAGAGCGAGCCAGGACACCAGAACCAGCAAAGAACCAGGAACGCCCCACATAACACACCCCAGAGCCGGCAGAGAAGTGAAAGCAGAGCCAGCAAACCCAAGGCTGTACAGCCACAGGCCACGCCGAACCACCAGGAACCCGGCAGACCAGGAGCGACAGGAGGCAACACAGGACAAGCCAACCCAGAAGTACACAGGCCTGAACAAGGCAGCCGCAGCCCAGGGGACACAGGGAAGTGGGTCAACGGGGGAAACCCAAAGCCCAACAGCACCCAACGGAAACCAGGCAGAAACACGGACACCCAACCAGAGGCGAACCAAGCCCAGGAAGAGAACTGCTGGCAGGAACAGGCCCAGAAGGACACAACAGGACACGGCCCGAGACCAACGGAGCACCCACTACAGCACAGCCAGGCAGGCACATGCAAGCACGCAGGGCCGAAGAAAGCAACCAACAGGTGCCGAAAAAACGCAGGAGCTGGAAAGCCCCAGCGGACCCCCAGCCAGACACCCACGACGGGGAACAGACGAGACCAGGACCCCAGGGAGCAACAGACTCTGAAGCCCAGATGGACCCCCAACCGGGAGAACCGCAGGCCAGAACAGGGGAAAAAACAGGAGCCAACGCCAAGGACACAGCAGCAGCAAACACAGCCAGGCCTAAACAGCAGTGGCATGAACCCCAGGGGCAAACAGGTGAACCCCCACAGGGAAGCAAGGAAAGGAAGAGCCGGAGCCCAACCACCCCAGCCAAACCCCAGAGACCAGAGGGGAGCAGGAGCCGTCAGGGAGGGGAAGGCCACAGGCCAGAAAAAACAAAGCAAGCCACAGCACCGAGCCAGCCCGCCAGACACCCAATCAGACCGAACAGAACTGCGGCGGAACCAGGATGGCTGCCAGGAACCACAGAAGCAAGCCCAAAGGCAAGCACCGGAAACCCAGCAGGGGAACACATGGACAACGCCAAGGAAACCCCAGAAGCCAGGAACAGCGCAAAGAGAGCACCAGAGCCAGGAGCAATCAAAGACAACAGCACCCAGCACGGAAAAGGCAAGAAGCCGGAGACATCAACAGCCAGCCAGCCAGCCCCCATGAGGCAAACCAAGCACAAAGGGGGACCCGGGACAAACACCGGCAGCCCCAGACAGGTTCAAGGAGAACAGAACAGCCGCAAAGGAGGTAGCACCAGAGAAAGATGCAGCCCAGCAAACGCCAACCCAGAAAACCCAGGCAGGCCAGCCCACAGAAAGGGACGAAGGCAGGGAATTAGTCCCACACCGGACCGAAAGCAGCGGGGGAAGAGCACCGCACAGAGCACCAGGAATGACACCCGGAAGTCCCAAGAGGAACCAGGCGCAGCCCACGGGAACCAGGAGGAAGCGGATGCCGCACCACACCGCAGACCCAGCCACCCAAGGCCAGACCACAACACCAGTCCAAAGGAAAAGAGCGGGGTAGACCCAGGCAGGACCAGAAGCCCAGAAAGGGCAAGCACCAGTGAGGGGGAGAAGAACAGCCGCAGCTGCCGACCAGACAAAGTGCAAGGAGGACCCAAGGACACAACCGCATCACCCAGGGAGGCCACCAACCGGCAAGCACAGGGAACCCCAGGAGGACACAAGCGCCGCAGCCCCCCCGCCAAAGGAGAGGCACGAACAGAGCACCACCCAGCATGCCAGCCGAGCACCCCAGAACACCCCCAAGGGCCAGGAAGACAAGAAAGAACCGTCACCTGGACCGGGGCGGGCGGGACGGTGCAATGAAGCCCCATGGAGCCAGAGGCACCAAGCAGGCAGGAACCAGGACCGGAAAACAAACACCACCCGGCACCCAGCACTCCACAGCACAACGAGAGAGAGAGTGAGGCTGGGAAGGAAGCGAGACATGCACGGGGGACCATGAGAACCCTGACAACCACTGCAGCGTGGCACTACAGCGCGGTAACGCTCGCACCAGTCCTGTATCGCCAAAGTTCCAACCACAGCAACACCCAGGGATGGCATGAAACACCCAGCGACCAACAGAGGAGGTGCAAAAAGGAAACACTACCGGGAAGCCCACAGCCCCAGGAACACCAAGGCGGACCCCCTCAAAGGAGGACCGGTGCAGGCAGGCCGGAAAGGCAAAAGGTCACACACAAAACCAGACCGTAGCCCAGGCAACCCCCGAGCACATCAGGGACAGGGGAGGGCGCGAGCCGGGCACCGCAACAGAGCGACAGCAGTGATGCCCACAACGTCCAGACACCACAGCAAGAGAAGACAGCAATACATACAGATGGGACGCCATCCGTGTCAGCGACCGATCAAAAATGCACTGAGTGAAAGCGAATCTTCATTTTGAAAGGACGGCCTGTAACACCCAGCCTCCTCTCATGGTACTTGAACGCTTGCAGTAGGGAGGCCTGTGATGCCAAACGGACATGACCTCGCCACCAAAGCATTGCTCCAGGCTGCTCGATCCCTTGAAAGAGGTGCATCACGATGGTAGTAGCCCCACAGCCAAAGGCAGCGAACACAGAGGAGGGATGCCCAATTCCAAACTTATAGTTGCAGATTCAAAGCGGCTTAACACCACCTCAGTGCACTGTCAGGGCCGAGGCACGAACTGGGACTCGACAGCGGGGCGATAGCGGGGCGATAGCTGTGGTCTGTGAAGCGTGCACTGCACAGTGTGCTGCAGGCGAGTCTCCCAAACATAATTCCAAGGAGACCGAGCACAGGCAACCACCACAGTGCAAGCCCACGCAGCAACGTCCTCCAACTAACAGCAGCAGGCAACAGAGTGAGCCGAAAGATAGAAAAAATAAAAACCCAGGGCGGGGGCCAACACCAGCACGAAGGCCCCCCCCCCGCAACTGGTCTGCAGGAATCCAATGGAAGCGGCAGGAACACCGCAAGCGTGGCACGTCTCTCCCGGCCAAGCTCGGAAAGACGCGCCTGTGACCCGGAAGAAACCGGGAACCAACGCCCCAGCCGCAAAGGGCCGGGCGGTCAGGCAGTATTCCGGCAGAATCAGAACCTGACTCCCAGCAAGCCCGGCAGGCCGGGAGACAGTCCAGGAAACCCCACGCCCGCACAGCCAGGCAGCCGGGCGGGGGGAGGAGAGAAGCTCTGCCACCCCGGTCCAGCAGGAGCAGGAGCAGCACCAGCACATCCACGTCCATCCTGTCGACGGACAGAAAAAAAGAACAGTCGGGATGCTGGGTAAGTACTGCTTATGTACTCCCGGTGGGTTGGGCAGTATTAGGGTCCCAGCATTCCTCTTGTTTTTTTCTATCGGGAGATGGTTAACCAATTTGTTACTGAATGGGACGAGGACATAAGGGACCCGGGGGTAATGAAACAGTGCAGAACAGAACCTTTTTTCAAGTTTGTGTTCAATCTGATTAACAAGATGTAGTAAATGAAATACTAAATTGAGAACCCCATTTCCTTAGCAGTAGATACCTGAACTGTTTTCCAACTGGTGTCCTACAATATCCCCCTCAGTTTCCACTTCTTTTTTCTTAGCGCCTTCTTGCCTGTCCTGGTTTCTTTACTTTTCTTGGACATCATTTGAGCTTTTCGTATGCTTCCATTTTAGACACATTATCTGTTTGTCTTAAATAGGGTATTGAACTAAATGAGGAGCGTATCGACTTCGTAACTGATTGTACTCTCTTACACAACTTCCATCGGCACTAAAGTGTTTGTCATCCAATTCCATCAAATACAAACCGGACAATGTTCTTACTCGAAACAATGCAAAATATGCCATCCCTTGTTTAAACACATTACTAACAATGTTCACGAAGGCTCTGTCTACACTTAAACCTTGAGACTTGTGGATAGTTACAGCTTATGCTAGGAACACTGGAAAATGCTGTCGTCGGATTTACAAGTCCTTTACAAGCAAAAGATGTATAACACATCGCCCAATGCGCTTTACACCATCAATCTGATCAAATTTTACAACCAAGAATTCTATCTGATCCCTGTTTAGAAAATTAATGAGATCAATAACTTTACTTGTAGCACTATTAAGTAACCCTTCCTGCACATTCAGATTACGCCGAAAAATAACTCAACAGTTTTTACATATGCGTAGATGCTTCTCTAAACCTGCAGTCTTTGATACAAACTCTAATTTTGTTTGTAGCTTTTCAGTTAGTAAAATGTTAGTTCCTGGTGTTTCATTTTATCGATAGCTGTAATCTCCAAAATATGCTCTTTTTCTAATTTCAGAAGTACTTCATTAAAGTTGGAGCATTCTTGTAGTGTAGACATTAAAAAAACTATGGATTTGTCTTTTGCAATGATATTCTTCGTTAGTTGTGCTGGTGTCTTTTGAGATGAAAACAGTTTTTTTATTTGTCGACTTTCCAAAGCTTGTTTAACGTCTTTTGTCAAAACTCCTATTCTAGTGTCTTTTTGAATATCCCATATTCTGCATCAGATACTTGATGCATATTCCTCACTACTTCCTTGTATTCAAAGTTTAGGCAAATATTTACATTTCCAATGCTTCCCAAATAATTCCTTGTTTCATTATGTAGAAGTGTCTTAAAAACAGGTTGGCCTTTCACGGGGATAAGTTGCAGTAGGTCACCAAAGACAATTAAATGCGTTCCTACAAACAGTACGTCATACTCTGTTTTTAAAATCTGCTGCATTCTCATGTGTGCAAAGGCAAGTGTTGGACCAGGCCCTTTTTGCAGGATTATCCCCAAACATTTTGCCTTCCTCCTGTATTTTCTTCACCTGTTTTTGTTGGTTTTCTGACTGTGGGCACTTTACCACTGCTAATCAGTGCTAAAGTGCATGTGCTCTCTCTTGTAAACTTGATATAGTTGGCTTACACCTATTTGGCATATTTAATATACCTGCAAGTCCCAGTGGTATCCCATATACCCAGGGCCTGTAAATTAAATACTACTAGTGAGCCTGCAGCGTTGCTTGCGCCACCCACAGAAGTTGCCTTTCAAACCTGTCTCAGGTCTTCCACTGCAGGGCCTGCTGGCAACTTTAACTGATGCAGTGACGTGGAATTTAAAGTGGTTGCCACTTCTAAAACTCCCCTTTTGCTACATGTCAGTCACCCCTAAGGTAGGCCCTAGTGATGTGCACAGAAATGGTAGGACATGTGCCTTAGCTGTGTAGCAGTTCCTGGTAGTGACAAACAGCCTATTTGGTTTCTCACTGCTGTGAGGCCTGCTCTTCTCATAGGTTTTCAGTGGGAATTCCCTGATATGTTTTTCAGTGGTAATGTCTGATCTGAGCAGAGTAGCGCTGTCATGCTTGGTGTGTTTGGAATGATGGTGAAATCTCACGCTTACTGGTGTTGGTGATTTTTTTATTACTATTCTATAAATGGCACTTTTAGAAAGTGAGCATTTCTCTGTGCTCATAACTCTTATGTGTTTCACAGCCTGACTCGAATCCACGTCCAGAGCAAAGTAACATCTGAGCTTGTGCATACTTTCCAGACAGCTTTCACACAGAGAGGGTTGGGTGTACTAGGGTTGCATCTGCATTCATTTGCAAGCTGAATGGTCTTCCTGACCTGGGGGTGAAATTCTTTGACACTTTACATTTGTATAGGTTGTGTCCTGCACTCACACAAAGGGCTTGTTTACCCTCTGCTGATGTCTGGAGCCAGGGCAAGGGTGGAGGGAAACTCCTGGGACTGACAAGATCTTGTGGGAATCTTCTCTCCCCTTCTAGAAGCCAGGCATCAGGGTATAAGTACAGGGGCTCTGACCCCTCATTCTTTGAGCACTTTTGGGAATACAGTACTGGACCTGCAAGAAGTTCTGCTGGAGTGAAGGCTGCTGCGCTGAAATGATGGCCCCATTGCTATGACTGACTGTTCCTAGGAATTTCTACCCTGCTTTGCTGTGCTGCCCTGAATCCTGCTGACCTTTGCCCTTCCAAAAAGAGCTAAAAGACTGCACCAGAGGACTATTGGGGTTGTCGGGGGAACCAAATCTTGGACTAGACTGCGGTGTGCTGACCTGCTAAAGAAGGACTGCCTCTTCAGTTTCCAAGGACCCTGTGTGTTGGCCTCCCTGCGCCCCTGCCTGTGGGCCCCCAGGATCTCCCTGGGCCTGGTTGCTGGCCCTGTGTGGCTGGACCAGCACATGAAAAGCATTTTGCCTCCCTGCCCGCTTAAGCGCCCTGGAGACCAGGTGCTTAAGGGGCCTTGCTTTCCTAATACCGGCCCTCAGAATGAGCTTTCCTATTAACATCCCTGGGGCACAACTAGGCATCCACTTTGGTGCCCTCTCGTGGTGTGGAAACCCGGTTGCAAAGAGGTTTCCCGGAGGCTGCGGGCAAGCGAGGAGCAGAGCAGGTTCTCTGGGACGAGAGACCCGCTCTACCTGCCCGAGAGGAAAGAGTGTCTGGTGTGCGTGGGTCACAGAGGACCCGTGAGGCATCCTCTTGCAGCCAGAAGGTTGTGTGTTGGGCTGGGGGAAACCGGGCATCCAAGGACGGGCAGTATCCATGACAGGAGGTTCAATACGTGAACCTAAGGGCAAGACTCCTCTTTCGTCAGGGCACTCCTTACGGGAACCTTGACATTGGGATATATATTTACTAAAACATACGGACAAGCTACCATACTCAGAATGCTCCACTGGGCCTTAAGGTAAGGAGGGATTATTGAAATCATCGGTATATTTTGGATTTCAATCTAATTCGGATTTATTGACCAGCCGGGTAGTAAGTATAACCGGTGGAGAGAATACAGAAGTTAGGACTCAAAGAACCATACAGCCCGAAGAAGTCGTGGGGTCTCCCCCTAACGACGAAACACATGTTGCCTGGGTGCTGTTGGATTAAAAGAAAAGAAAAAACAACATAACTTTACTCCTCTTTATTGTTTGCATTTGCTGTTTTGTGAATTTCACTTGTTATTAGAGCATGTGCATAGGATACAAATGTTTACTATTTTGGCCTCAGGGTCCAAAGCTTTGAAGGTCTAGGGTGTTTTCCCTCACCTTTTGCACCGCATAGGGAAATCAAATCCAATACTCACGCAAACCCTATATGCGCCATTCTCTTAATTAATGACACCCCTCGGATGCTAATACTCCATGACAGGAGGTCCCTGCCTGGCAGCAGCACCTGGGGAGCCGCCCTCAGCATGGCCCGTGAGGCCGAGTCCCAGGATTGCTGTCCCCCCTTACTGCCCCAAGGATACTTGAGGAGGGGGGAATAAGACGCTCCGACAAGGGATTACCATATTCACCAAAATAGGCACACAGGTGCCTCGGAGCCGTCACTAGTTCCTCTATTACCGTATACCCCCTAATAGGAGTGCATTTGGGCTGGACCCTGTGTTATAATGGTAATATTAGATACTTTTCGGTACTACTGTGATGGGTGGGGATTTGCCAGTTTTACCTCTCATCTAAACCTATGTGGGGTATATACATTCGTGACAATTCATGTGCTTTTATGCTGCATCTCATGCCCTGACATTATAATGTTTGTCATGTAGATTCTTGCCATAGCAGTATACTGTGTACTGACTCCGGATTTAATAGGATGGTTAACAGTGATGATTCAAGTTTCATATCTTAGTTCTTGCCCTGTTTATGCTGTTCTAAGTCTTAATGAGTATCATCTTAGGATGGTGTTCACTTTAGCATCTAACTTGTGATGATATGACAATTAGCCAATTGGCAAAGTGATTTTATGATCTATGTGATGTTATGACCAGTGCCTAGTGGCACCGTGATTTATGTGTTTATGGCTTAATGTGATTTTATGCATAATACAAAGGATATTTTTATATATTACTGTGTGGTGTCTCTTTTGTGGTGTATTCATTGTATTTCTGGTGTGTGTGTTTTGCGTAAACACTTTACACATTGCCTCTGAGGATAAGCCTCACTGCTCTGTGCCAAGCTACCGGGGTTGAGCACAGGGTGTCTTTGGCGTATAACTCACTTGACTTGACTAGAGTGGTGGGTTCTGTCTGGATTAGGCATATATCCTGGCCAACCCGAAACCCCATTTCTAACAGCAAGCATTACGTCTAAGACCATTCTCACCTCATCAATGATTAAAAGTTTTAGTTTCTTCAGTACTCTTGAGAGTTCATGACAAGCTTCCCCTGATAACCTCTAGTATTCCAGTTCATTATCATGTTCAACAAGTAGCATAAGTAGTTTATGTAAAGCAATTCATTTAATGCTGCTGATCCAGTTGGTGCTGTTACTACACAGGATAAAATTGATTATGTAGTTCTGCGTAGATAACTGATGAGAACTTTAATTAAGGAACTTTGTCCTTTTCCAGCTTGACCACTGATGAATAATAGGATCGGTTCAAACAATGAGCTGCATATTTTCACGTGTAGGAATCCAGGGTCTATTTTTTCTATTATTTCTATATAGATGTGTCTCTCTTTGGTGTCTAGTTGCAATTTCTAACTCATTCATGGCTATTGCTGCTTTATTTTGAATGGTTGGTTTTCCATATGGATCTTGAATTAATGGTCCTGAACTTTGGCTACTTTGCGAACTTTCTCTAGCTATTTCAGCTGCAATGGTTTCTTCTTGATCAATGCAAAAACAACAGTTGATGGACAGAATGCAGAACAATGTCATACATTCACCCCAGTACAGAGATCTGGGCCTAAATCCATCGTGTTTTTGCTCACCATGCCATTCCAGTTTGAACCCAGCCATATCCAAATCAGTCTTGACCATGTGCCTCATGGGAACAGTCCAGCCCGAACTGCCATTCCAGGTCCTCCCTGCGATGGAAACAAGCATTCTAGGACTCCTTGATCTATCGCATCATTTAACATGTTCAAATAAATTGGAAAGACTAAAGCCTGATTTCTGTCTTTAATAGCATTGAAAGAATCTTTGTAGCAGTCATAGTATCCAAGTAATTCGGTTTCAGCACACCAAGGCTTGAAGAGTTGCAGAAATGCTAAATTGAAAAACTGTCTCTGGTTCGGAGTTTAGCAACTGTGCTTTCTATGGTTAATTAAAATTCCTTTGGCATGTCTGACCAAACATCAGTCACATCCAACTACTGCATACTTTTCTTCTTGTATGCTTTCTGATACATTCCTTTTATATCTGTACTGTTGAGGTACTCCATAGAGGCACATGTGTTCCAGATGTGGACTCCTTCCTTGATAATATGTATCCAACATATTTGCTTTGACAATATCAGTTATTTCTGGCTCAAACTCTGCCAAGTATTGGATTTCTGGGAAAGACTTCAACACTCTGTTCCACATGCTTGCTAGGCCTAGACTTACCCAAACAATTCCTCTTGACTTTGAGAGTAAACTGTCCAAGCTCAACCACTTATAGGATCCTATCTCTCTATGGGAAAGCATCTTCAAACTGAAGCTGTACAATTTCTTGCTGAGACTCATTTCCTTAGAAATCTCCTCCCACGTCTCTTTCATCTCTGACTTCTTTGATTTTGTAATATATGATGTGACATAACGAGTAATAGCAATTGAATTGTCTGCAATGAACTGAATATCCGTGTTTGCATTACATATTTTCAGAATGAATGGATTATAGTCATTAATATACTTGGAAGCTTCTGTTCTCATTAGGTTGTACGTGTTTTTTGGTGTTTTCCAAGTTTCTGTATGTCCTACTCCTGGCAAGAAGCTGTTTAATCCACCTTGTAAACTAACAGATCATTAGAATCCAAAATGACATCTTGTATAAAATTTACTTTTGCATCTGTTTTTTTCACTGCAGTATTTTACACATCGATGAACTGAAACCGTAAAACGTGTTATCTCAAGGTGCATTCTTCACCATCTGTTGAGATAGCATAGGTAACATACTGTTCGATGAAAGTGAGGACAGCCTCATTACTATCTGTCCCACATTTTGGTGCATCCTTTATCCATAATAGAATGTTTATATGAGGAGCACCTCTGGCTTAGTTCTCTTTTCGCCAAAAGAAATCACCAAAATAAATCAGTTACTTCTCCAAGAGGAGTATTTATTTTGTTGCAAATGAAAGACATCATATCTTCAAACCTGTGGTTAAAATACCTGCAATCCTTGGCGGGATACAAGGGACAATGTTTGCCAGCTGTCTTCACTTTGATATTCTTTTTGTTTGAGTCCACTTCTCACAGGAACTTAAGAAAGTCATCCCACGCATACTCAGCTCTAAAATTTCTCAACATGCATTTGAGTTCATCATAATGACAATACCAATACTTGGAGCCACGTTGGCCCACCATCAAATTTATTAAGCTATATTCCAAGTTTTCATCTCTTCCATAAACTTTGTCAATTAATTCCCTTGCAGAGAGATTTTGTAGATGAAGATCCTGTCTTTAATCTAAGGTTAACAGCAGTTATCAATAGAAATCCCTGTGTCCTGTTCTACTACACCTGTTTTCTACGTTTGCTACTGTACCATGCAAAAGAGCTCTATTCATTTAACCCAAACATAGTGCAGGAGTTTTAACATAGTAAAGTCTCCCAACTAGCTTCCGCATTTCAGAGTGATGAACAGCTAACGTTCTGAAATGATGAAAAAGGATTCAGCACACTTTCTTTGATAGGTCCCTGTAAATTACTATACTTTTTAACTTTGCATGGATCCAAGACCTGCAGAATTGCAATTTTCTTCTTCAAACTTCTGCATGAAAACTCATGTAGAAAATGTCTCATTATATCAATAGATTCTTACAGAACACTGCAAATACTGCTACAATTCCACTTACATGCAGAGGCCTGTCTACACCTTCCCTATACCTCTTCAGCAATCACTTCCTCAACATTCCGAGGAACCATTTCCTCTTTTGCAACAGGAATACCATCCTTCACCTCATAACATCCATCAGGTGTTTCAACTGCGTGCACTAATGTGTTGCCTTGGAAGTAGCTTTCTTCAATAAAGAAAGGCTCAATACTAGATGCATGTTTCCATTCACCTCTAAAGATTTTACAAAATGTATTTTTATTCACAAGTCTTTTTTTCCATCTTTTTCTCTTCATACTCAACACTGTTTTACCCAGTGTTTTCATTCTGATTAATATTAATACAAAAAGTTTTCAATTCAAGGCACACCCTTTATCCACTACGGTTTCTATGTTGTTGTTTTTGCTTATATTCTGTTGATCGTCTCTTAAACTGTTTTATATTTCATATTAAATTTTGTATTACCCTATTCCTAAACATTCTTTCTTCTTATCTCCTTGTACTTTTTCTGCCTTCCTGTGAGATGACTTCTGTTTTTTTAGTCTGGTTTCCACTTTTAACATGACTTACTGCTTTTTGTTTCTGAGTTGTTGGTAAAGTTTTCTTTTTTGACATCATTTTCCATATCTTTCATTTTTCTTACAACTGTCTGGGGCATATTCTAAAGGACTTATCGCAGAGTTAGCTGCACTTTATCGCAGCCAAAGTGGCGATAAATATATCGCCCTATTCACAAGCTAGTGCTAACAGCCGATATCACCAGTTTTCCTGCAATAGCAGCCGCAAAAAACATCGCCACAGATGACACCAGCAACTAACGCTAATGATATGCAGAGTAGGCGTTCCCGTGCAAAAAGCCACAAAAACACCACTTTGCAACATTCTCAACGACCAGCCAGATCGCAATAAGATCCCAATACAGGCGAAAAGGTGCGTTAGCAGTAGGGATTTAATGCCTGCTATTACCTGGTGTAAAGTCGGACGACAACCTGCACCATAAAAGGGAGCCCAGCCCAGAGCCACACCTGAAGAATAAAACATGCCATGGAGCTACTGATCATGCAGCCCGGACACCCAAGAGGGCCACAGCACCCACCGCCACCACTTTCAGGCCCGCCCCCCCCAGGCATCCCCCCCGGACAAAGATATGTTACATCAGCTTTACGAAATCATGAACAAAACAATTCACCTGATGTCGCACATTACAACACTCAACATTCATGTGTGGTCAGAAAAAGGAGAACCATTCATTCATCTTTGAATTTCCAAACAAATCCATTTATTCAAATTGAAGATAAGAAGGTGTGTCATGCACTCATCAAAGGAAAGAGATAGAGAGAGAGAAAGAAAGGGAAAGAGAGTGAAAGAGAGTGAAAGGAAGAGAGGGAGAGAGAGAGAAAGAGATAGAGAGAGAGAAAGAGCGAGAAAGAGCGAGAAAGAGGAGAGAGAGAGAAAGGGAGAGAGAGAGAGGGAGAGAGAGAGAGTGAAAGGAAGAGAGGGAGAGAGAGAGAAAGAGAGAGAGAAAGAGAGAGAGAAAGAGAGAAAGAGAGAAAGAGAAAAAGAGAGAGGAAGAGAGAGAGAAAGAGAGAGAAAGAGAAGGAGAGAGAGAGAGAGAAAGAGAGGGAGAGAGAGAGAGAGAGTGAAAGGAAGAGAGGGAGAGAGGGAGAGAGAGAGAATGAGAGAGAAAGAGAGAGAAAGAGAAGACGAGAGAAGGAGAGAGAGAGAGTGAAAGGAAGAGAGAGAGAGAAAGAGTTCATATAATTGCACACGCCATCATCGCTTGCCCACCCCTGCCACACAGGCTGCTGCACCCCAGCCCATCCCGCCGCCCAGCGGTGATTGCCCACCCCTGCACACCCAGGCCTCACTGCTCACCTTCTGCCACCAGCGTGTCTCCACAAGGGCCCACCACGTGCCGTGCAAGCTCCAAGCCCATGGCCCACGACCTTGGCAGCCTCCACATCACACCCGGTCACACACATGATTCCGGGTCTTGATTTCGCAGTGGCAGAGATCATATCAGTGCACGCGGCATCATCGCAGGCTGCACACCCGATCAGCTCTTTAGGTGCCACTAACTCTGAACCGCAAGGCAATGCCACGTGGCGGTAGGCCCGTGCTGCCTGCTGGCTCAGGCCTACACTGCGGTCCAGCAGGGATCACACAAATCCTTACCAGTACGGACCGCCATGACAGTGCATCATCGCAGGCTGCACACCCGCTCAGCACTTAAGGTGCCCCTTCCTCAGTGCACGGAAAGTCACCGTCCCATGTCGGTAGGCCCGTGCCGGCTGCAGTGTATACGGTGCCATCAAGTCTGTGCAACACAAGTCATGGACCCTCTATGATTGAGTATCGTGATGCGGACACCATCATGTCGCCTGCGGCAGTGGGGAATGTGATGTGGTAGGGCCCTAGGCCCTCATGAATAAATAATAACCACACGGATACACCCAGATAGAGAGTTGAAATGGCGTTCAGCGCCTTTTTATTGGCAAGTGACACGTGTGCTGGATGGGTGTGGTGTGGGTGTAAACCAGCCGTGAGGGAGTGGCATGCTGACAACTAGACTTGTGATCAGCAGATCACTACAGGGAAGACCTGGGAAATGGAGCGTTGTCAGCCCCCCTGTAAGCATAAGCGGAGTGGGCTGGCCTGGCATATGCCAGTCCAGCATAGGGGTGTGAACAATGACCCCGGGACTCTGCGTCCTTCTTGCCACTAAGGCAGAATCATCCGCATTTTCGCCCTCTGCTGTTTCATCTGCCGCACATGTGAGTGGTGGTGTTCTGTCTCCAGCACTGTGTGGCAGTGACACCGCAGGGGCCGGAGGTGGAATGTCTGCCGCACTGTGTGGCACTGACACTTCAGGGGGCAGAGATGTGGATGGAGTGGTAGCAGCAGCATTTATCCGCGCCAGGCCTTGTGGCAGCTGTGCCATGAGGAGGGTCTGCAGGGCATTGAGGAACCCAGCTACCTCTCGCTGATGTGCAGCCATGGAAGCCGCTCTTTCCGCTTGCGTCCACTCCATGTTCTCCATGATCCTCCGCATGTGTCCCAACTCCCGGGTGACATCGCTGGAGCCACTCTGACTAGACAGTTGTTCTTGTCTCTGAGTCAGGACTCCAGCGATGTCAGCCATGTATAGTTGGAGAGCATGGAGCGGACTGTGGGTGTCCGTTAGGGACTGTGAGTGGTCCCTGATGGGACTTAGACACCCACGTATGGTATCTAGATTGGCTGCCATGTGGTCGAACCCCACCCACACCTGTTCAGCCATCGTCTCATGGCAACCCAACACACGGCGTTGGAAGGCCATGTGTTGTTTGTGGGGATCCTGGGAGGCAGCCGTGGTGGTGGGTGCTGCCTGCTGTGTGGTCTGTGCACGGGGTGGGGTCTCATCGATGCAGCTGGGCTGCCCTGCTCCTGGAGGTGGGTTGACGTAGCTGTCAATGAATTCTTGGAGGGTGTCGGTGTCAAAGGTGTGGAGGTCCTCTTCGTCATCAGAGAAGAGAGGTTCTGTCTGCTCTGCAGGAGGTGTTGGTTTTCGCTCTGCAATGTGCAGGGGAGATGCAGTTTAACATTGTGTTCACATGTATGTTGATGCATTGTACATGTTTACATACAGACTGCATGACATGGTACATTGTGACTGTTTGGGAGGAGCTGCCTATTTGATGCAGGACAGTGGACATGTTGACAACATCACGGATGTGTGTTTGTACTTGTACATTATCAACTCACATTTGCCTGCTATGCCAAATGTTATTGGCCAGTTTCTACACACAAGCGGCACCAGTTGTGTCCTCTGTTCTGTTGTGGACGTGTTGCGGTTTGTACCACATTGTTGTCAATGTTGATGTGCTCTGCATGTTATGTGTGTGCTGCATTTTGGAAGAGACACCCCTGCAGCTCTGGTTTTGCTGCCCCTTATCGCTTTCATGCGGTGTGCCTTTGACTTCTGTGCTTATACAGTGCTGAGATGTTGCTGACTTGGGTACATTGAGCTATTGGTGGGAGTAGGGGGTCCGGGGCATGGTTTGTCCGCAGATGTGTTGTTGATGTCAGGGGTTGTTTGGGCACGTGGGTGTGTCAGAGTGTGACCTGCTCCTTTACGAATGTGGTCCACACTCAGTGTCGTGGCGTGCAACATTTCATGATATATTGACTGCAGCAATGCAGTGTTAATTGCATTGTCAGTGTTGCTCACAGGCAAGCCGCATTGCTGGGTTTAACACATGTGCATGGGTTGGTTGTGAGATTGGTGGTATGTGGGAAGGGCCGCCTCTGGGCACATAGTCGACGGGGGCCTACTTGCTGTTTCTAGGTGTGCTGCAGTGTGCCAAGGGGATCAGAGACATGCTTGAGGGTCATTGTGGGTATGCACTGTGCTCTACTTAATTGTGCATGTGTGCCATTGGACCCATCTCCCCCTGTCCCCCCAGTCCCTGGTCATTACTTACCCTGTTGCTGTTGTTTCGGGTCATGTTGAGCAGTGTCCGGTCCCCCAACTCCTGCCACCGTCTCCACACTGATGACTGTGGACACCATTTCCTCCATCTCATCCAGCTCCTCCGGTGGCGCTGGACTCCCACATCCAATCTACATTGCTGCCTTCTGGTTGTTGGTGAGTTTCTGCTTGGTTTTGCGCTTCACATCATTCCAGCGCCTCTTGACCTCTTTCATTGCCCTCCTCAGCACTCCGTCTGCATTCACCTTGTCCACGATGGACTGCCATATTCCATTTTTTGTTGCCAATAACACAGTGGAGGTGACGAACAGTAGTTGATGGTGTTCTATCACCTCCGTTATCAGGATCCTGTTTTCCTGCGGACTGAACCACGTCTTCCTCTTCTTGTCCTTGCCCTTCTCTGACCCTGAGGTCCCGGCCTGGGCCTCAGGGGGGCTTGTGGGGTTCTGGTTGTACTCTGTACTTGTATTTATTTTCTACATTTATAGTGATTTTTCCCACCTGACATGTGTGAATTGCAGGCCGGGTGCAGCTTATCACTGATTTTTTTATTGCGGTTGGGCCCATCAAACCTTTTTCACGTTGCGGTTTAGATTATCGCCGTCCGGGTGTCTTTATCACGGACATTTGATGCGTTATCGGGAGACTATCGTATGTTACCGCTGTGTTGTGAATAGGGCGTTAACACGGAGTTATTTTCCCGCGATAGACGGCGATATGAAAGATTGCGTTAACCGATTTTGGCGATGATTATCGCACATTCTTGAGAATCTCCCCCTCTGTTTAAAGAAACTGCTTAGTTCTCTTACCAGCAGATAGTTTTTTCTGTAGAACATTCTGTCGATTATCCTCTTTTTTCGTCTGGGTTTTTTTAAAGTAGTACTGCTTTTTTGTGTTTTCCCACTCCATTCCTTTCTTGACATCTTAAATTGTTCTGTTCGTACTGAATCAGATATCTAAAAAAGAAAATTAATACAAATTTAACGTTCTATAACTAAACCATCTAAAATTGTTAATAAACAATCATAGCTATATGATTATTTTACTATCTCACACAATTCTGGACCTAAGCACACAGCAGTGTGTTGTGTGACTAGCATACGCTATGGTCTAACTACAACATACCTTAGGGGTGAGTTTTATGAGGTATAACAGTAGGTTAAGGCTAGTCAAGGGCTTCTAAATGCCAAGTCGACCTAGCAGTAGAACTAGATGCACAGTCTAGCCAGAGACATGTTTAAAGGTCTACTTCTCTGGATGGGTGGCTTGGTAGTCTCAGTTCTTTACTAGATATCTGAATGAGTGTCTTAGAAAGCTTCTTGATCCATCCCTGGCACTGTTTGTAACTGTATGGGTCTGTAAATGTATTTGTAAGGGGCAGCATGGATTGTATCTTGGGTGTGTTAGTCACTATTAGATTATTTAACTGAGTGTGTTACTGCCTCCTGAGTGCGAGATACATAAGAGTTATGTCTCTGCATGTGAGTGAAAGTTTAGATGCTTGTGACACTTTCTGAGGGGGTGCATTAGTGGTTCTCCCTTTTTGTATGTGCTTACATGAGATTCCAATCAGGGTGAAAGACTTGATGTATAACTGAACATATGGGTCAGAAAGTGTGTGTATAGCTCACTGAAACTTCTAACTACATGTGTTAGCTTTTATGCACAGGGGAGTATATCCTATGGTGTAGCAATAGGCTATCTTAAGCGTGACTTATATGTAGTAGAAGAGGGCAATTTCTTTTTACTTGAAAACATGTTGTATATGGCAAGTCTGCCTAACAATAACACTACTAAGGGTGGGCGGAGTTGGCGGAGTGCCACTATGTGGAGTTCCACGAAGTTGCCTAAAAACTCCATTGAACTACGCTTCACTCCACCCTACTGAGCAGCGGGCACTTGCCTGGTCTGGCGTTCTCCGCCATGCCCAGGCTGTCCTCCTCCTTGCCTTGGTCTCCTCTCTGTCCTCACTGGTGATAATTTAGCAAACCCCTATGTTGCACGTCTTGCGAGCACATTGTTTGAAAGCCTTTCTATCTTTCAAATATGGCAACTACTGGTCATTGATTCTAATGGGACCTTCAACCTTAGGTCCTTGTCTCATGTTAATGACTCCAACATGTAAATTGTGCTTAAGGCAATAATTAAGCCTGGGCAAAGCACTACGCTACGCTACGCTCGCGTAGTTTGCAAAGTTTGCGCTACTTTGCACTACGCGAATTGTATGTAGCACAGTGCAAACATGCGTAGCGTAGTGCAGCGGTCCTTTTTTGCTTGCTCTCGCTCCTCAACGTCAAGTTGGCGACCGCGAGCAAGCAAAATGACATCCCGGCAAGACTTTTTCCTCGTTCGCGATCAGCAACATCAAGTTGGTGATCGCGAGTGTGGAAAATAAACCTCCCGGCGAAATTCTCAACGTGGGGAGTTCAGGTTTCTCATTGCGAGTGGTCGCGTATGCTCGCGACCACTTGCAATGAGAAACTACCAGTCCGCGTTGAGAAAGCTGCCACTTGAGTAAAAATCTACTTGAGCGGCAGAAAACTACAGCTCGCACTGTGCAAGATGCCGTTTTCAATGATTGCACAGTGCCGGATGCTTGTCCGCACTGTGCAATCATTGAAAATGGCATCTTGCACAGTGCGAACAGGGTACTACGCAGTTCGCGAAGTGCTACGCATAGCTCGCGATGTGCGAAGTGCACTTTGCATAGCTACGCGTAGCGCTACTTCGCGACCAAGCCCAGGGTTAGCAATAATACGCCTTTTTTTACATTTCTTGCTCCATTTATGTGTCTCGAGCATGGATTTTGACCTTGGGGGGTGAAGATTATTGCTATGACTGCCTAATTGTGTCCAATTATGTTTTTAAATATTATTTGCAAGCTTCTCTAATTTTTAAACATGGCCACTACCTCTGGTCGACCCTGATGACATTGTTGACTTTGGGTCCTCTTCTTATGTCGCTGACTCCAGCATTTAAATAGCGTTCAAGGCAGGAACACACTTTCTCGGCGTTCCCGGCCTCATAGATGTTTCCCGAGTGTGGATCCTGAGTTGACTTCGGGGGTGAATATTACTTGCTTAACATAAGTTATGTTGTGCTCTAACTTAGGCAAATTGAAACATTTGACTTGGACTAAAATCTGGTCTGGGCAGCAGAGGTGCTTTTCCTAATTTCTTTGTTCAAATGGTGGTGATATAACAACTGATGGATTCTGGCGGTATGTGACCATTTTGCTGTGACAACGCATGTTGCTAATAGGGCAGTTTCTGCACGAATAACGCCTTCTCTTGATGCAGCAATTACAAATTGAGGCTGCCCTAGGTGGTGTGGGTTTAAAGCTTATGTGTAGTTGCATTACAAAGGTTTTCCATATTGGGTGCCAGTGTTTTGGGGACATATTATTGTTCATCTGCGAGGGCTGTTGTATTTGTTTATTTTGGATATATTACTGTCCATAGCTGCACTTAACCGAGGGTTCATCAGTCTGGCCATTGCTACTGCTGTGGGCACAAAATCTTGAAATACGATGCCCTCTGTTCCAGTTTCTGTAGCTAGACCTATTAAGTGTATTGCATAAGATAGCCACAATAGACTAGTCAATGGTAAATAGGGCATCATTTTTTGCTAATGTAAGTACGTGATATTGTTTCTTATTTACAGTACTTCTTTTATGGCTTCAGTTTTTCGTTTATACATACCACTCCTTCTCAGGAGGGTGAGTACTTGCTTCACTTCTCATTGGTCCTATTCTATCTGCAGATCGCCGTGGACCATTGCCTGGCTTCGAGCTTTCTGTTAATGGTGCTTGGAACCCTAGAGATTAGCTTTAATTACACATAGTAAATTGATACTTTTGTTTGGATGGATGCTTGATTTTGCTGGTTTAACCCGATCCGAAATTTTCTTAAATGGTAAATCTTTATCAGAAAAAAACGTCTTTTCTGTAGATAACACACTTGGTATAACCAATGGGCTACTTGGCAACATTCTAGTAGCCTTTCGTGATATATGTTAATAGGTAAATCTACATTCTTTTTTTCATCTTCCTCACTCTGGACTTGATGTTGGCACATTTTGTCTTCTTTTATATGGAGCTCACTTTTTCTTTTTTCTTGCATTCCTAGGATTAAGAACGCTGGTCTCTGTCCTATACACATTTGGGCATTTCATCTCAAATGGGTGTAAATAATGTATTATATGTTCACTGTGATGGGCATTTTGTTTTATCTATTAGTTTTTTCAGCTTAGTTCCTTTCTTGACATGTTTAGTAAAACATTGTGACTTCTAACAAGCTCTTTTTTTATCACATTAATATATATAATAATCACTGCACTCTGGAATATTGTCCCATAATGCTTTGCAGGGCCTTTGGTTGGGATTGTATTTTTGCCCATACCTGTGCTTGGGGTGGTCCTAGTAGGATGGGACCACCACCAAATCAATTCAGCATGATGTGCTCTTTGTGTTCAAAGCACCTGCTTGGTGCTCTCCCTAGGTTAGGAAGGACCCAAAAATCATCACGTCTCTCACTGCTTGCTATTTTTCATTTTCACTTTTGTGAGATGACTATATGCATCTTAGCATGTAAAGATAGAATTATTTATTGTTTAACTAAAGGCACTGCTTGCCTTATTTTCATTAATGTGAGATGGCTATATGTATTTTAGCACCAAAGATATATATATATTTTTTTTACTAAAGGTATGTGAGATTTCTGGAATTTTTTTTTATTAATACACGACAACGGAGTTCATGCAAAAGCTCTGGAATAAACTACTGCACCCACATTCTATTGATAAAACAATTTTACCTTACATGCTACAAAGCATGTAACCAATTCACAAAAGTAAGCTTTGAAAAATATCAGTCAATGAGAGAGGTGATGATTTTGGGGTCCCCCCTAACCTAGGGGGAGGATCAAGCAAGTGCCTTGAACACAAAGAGCATGTCATGCTCAATGATTGTGGTGGTCCCATCCTCCTAGGACCACCCCAAGCAAAGTTATGGGCACAAATACAATGCCAACCAAAAGCCCAGCAAAGCATTACGGGGCGAGATTCTAGAGTTTAGTGAATATTATAGTATTAGCTCTCAGCTGAGCTTGAGAGCCTGCCCCTTGGTGAATGTTTTGATATTGGATAGTATAATATTCACTGCACCCTAGAATATTGTCCCATAATGCTTTGCAGGGCCTTTGGTTGGGATTGAATTTTATGCCCATAACTGTGCTTGGGGTGGTCCTAGGAGTATGGGACCACCACCAATCGTTCAGCATGATGTGCTCTTTGTGTTCAAGGCATCTGCTTGGTTCTCCCGCTAGGTTAGTGAGTACATCAAAATCATCACCTCTCTCACTGCTTACTGTATTATCATTTTTACTTTTTTGAGATGATTATATGCATTTTAGCATGTAATAATAGAGTAACTTGTCCTTTTACCAAGGGTATGTGAGGTTTCTGTTTTATTAATTGTTTTGAGATGAAATCGAGTTCTAACAGAGTTTTTGATCAATTCTGCAGAATTCCGTGTAGTGGTCCTCCGCCAGCTACACCCACCCTTAACTGTGAGCCCGGGACCCACGTCTGGGCATACCCGGCTAGAAATCAAAAGACACACAAATGATGGACGGAATGCGGTACAAATCAAACTTTCACTCCCAGTCAAGAGATCTAGGTTAAATTCAATGTTATTTCGCTCACCATGGCACCCCAGTTTATACCCAGCCATGTGCAAATCAGTCTTGACCCTCTTCTTATGGGCAGAATTAACTTTGGGTGATATTTGTGGATGGTGTCATACCTTACTTGCAGCTCAGGTGAAATGTAAGACCACTAGTTAGTCACGCTTCTCTAGACCACAAACTCTGGACTCTAGACCACCCCATGGAACACAGGACAGGACCATAGTTCCTTCATGCGTAGTGATGTTGTGGTAAATGCAACAGCCTCCAAAATGTACTTTTACACTATTTCTGGAGAGTAATTGAACATCCACCCTTACAATTAACACATCACATGTGTGACTTACGGATGCCAGGAATCGGCTCAATTATGGTTCATATGGGGTACGTGTGCCCAGCTGTACCTCTTTTAGGGCAGGGTGGTTGGACATCGAAAGAAGATGGGGAGAAATAAGTCATAGTCAGTGAGTTAGTCAGAAAAACTTTATTTTGGCCACCAGGGCCATAAAAGCACATAAGAAACCAATACAATGTGTACAATTTGTAGCAGCATACTTTAGGGTATCTATAAATAGATAACGCATTTTTTGATAGGTATGCTAATCTATCAAAAATCATGAATTACAGAAGTGTTCACTTCTGGTCATCCTCGAACAAGGAAGTGTGCAGTATACTTGTTCTGCTTAACTTCTACATTTACCATGAAATAAAGATCAATAAAGTGCATGTGCATTATCAGATAGCCAGTATTGGACGAAGAGATTTCTTTCAAGCAAATTATCTTGTGAAAACGCATAAATAGTACACTATATAGCAAAATGTCCAAGTGTGAAAAAATTGCAGTCAGTTTTTAAAAAGAGACATTGACAGTGACAATTAAAATATCAAAATAACATTTTTAAAACTCTTTTTACATTTTTTTGATAACACTCCTATTAAAACTGATTATATACAGGATAGTGATGAATCAGAGAAGCAGTGATTGGCAAATATGGGAAGGATGGAGGAGGGTACATATTCCAGAGGGGATAATAACTAAAGTGGGTCAGAATAGCCTATAAACTCTTCTTTAAGATAGCTCTACTAGTATACCACATGGAATGCAAAAAATGTGAGATGGAAAACACAGTGGGCATTTGTGTGTCATACCTAAGTAGCCTAAAAGCCTCAGAGCAATGTCTAAACCCCAGGTTCCTGCACAGCTGCACCAGCCAGTGAGACCTTTGCCTCCTGTAGGCAGGGTAGAAGAAAGGTACATGCATTTCAGTTTCTGTCACACTCTGACAGGCAGGGCAGTCCCGACTGCGGTCGCCCAACCACTTAATGGTGACCGAGCAGAGCGGAAGTGCCCCGTCTCTGAACTGAAGGAATAGCTTCTTTGCAAGAAGCGGCTGGATGTCATCTAGCGCTAATTCTAGCCTATGTTGCAATTTTACTTTCATAAACCATATGGCTAGGTGCCCAGGCGAATTCCTTCATAGCTGAATCAGTTTTGATTCTCTATAGTTCTCAACGAGTACCTTTCTGGGGGTCGCAGTGCTTGATTCTTTGGCAAAACTCCACAAGTTTGCCCTCCCCAATGCCTGGCAGGTGTTCCTTATATGTGCCAACCATGGAAGTTTTCCTGCACCTTGTAGGCTCATAACTTTTCTCAACTCGTCCCGATATGGGGCAAGTTCGGGAGTACTCCATAGTTGTCGCCAAAATAGGATGGGTCTTAGCGCTACTTCATCCGCAATAGGGCTAATTCCAAGATCCATTCTAAGGGGAGTTAAAGGGGAGCTGGAGGGGAGACACAGAAGTTGCCTGGCAAAGGAGTTCGCTATAAGCAATAAGGGGGTGATTGAGCAGTGGCCCCATAGTTCTGCTCCATAAAAGGTAGCACCCTTAGCCTGTGCCTTGTAGAGTTCGGCCGCAGGGCCTATTACTTTACGTGTGCACTTATTATATACCTTTAGAATACCCCCCGTTGACTGAACCAGTTTTAGGCTAGCTTTCTTTATTTGAGCCCCTCAATCTATTTTCTCAGTTAATGTGAACCCCAGGTACTCAAAGATCGACACCCTCTCTAGTGCCCTTCCATCTAGACAGAGGTTTGGGTGAGTGCTGTTATTTGCGTTAAAGACCATATGCTTAGTTTTCTGGAGATTGATCGCCAGACCCCTGTTTTTAGAAAAAAACACTAAATGCATCAAAGACCCTTTGCCTGCCCATAGGAGACTTTGAGAGCAAGAGGGTGTCGTCTGCGAATAACAGGGCAGGTATCTTACGGTTCGCTAACCTAGGGGCAGCAATGTCTTTTCCTGCCATCGAAGATTCTATTAAGCCATTTATAGAAAGGGAAAAAATAGGATGATACAGACCTCACGGAGATTGAGCACCAGATGGTAACGCTGGGCTTCACCCTGGTCAAACGCGAGATAGCACGCCACTGGGGGGCTATAGAGGTGCCATCCATACGAACATGGGTGCAGGAGTTAGATAGATGTATGATAGCTGAGAAGGAAGTCTTCATAATTCGAGCATGCCCCAGGAAGTGGGAAAAGAAATGGAAAGCATGAAATAGATATAGAGGGTCCTTATGTACATCCCCACTGGCGGATTTGGCAATGCGACGGAAAGAACTTAAAGAAGTGTTACAATTTGTAATGTAATTCATTGTACGGTATTCAAACAGTGTTTAATGCTGCTGCTGCTGATACAAGTATAACTCTGTCTGTACAACTGACAAAATCAATAAAATGTTATAACCAATAAAACGGGAAAAAAGAGTTGGGGCCTGGACGCAGCCTTTCTCAATGGGGAAGGGTGCTGAAAGTTCACCATTTTTAACATACCTTATCTGAGCGAAATTGCCTTGATAAAGGCGTTTCATCTCATGAATAAGGTAATGTGGAGCTCCCATTTCCATTAGTATTCCCCACAATTTGTCCCTCGGGACTAAATAAAATGCGGATTTAAAGTCCAGGAATATAAGATAGAGGCTGCCACCCTCTATAGTCACAGTTTTCCAATAAAGGAGCCATAATCTAAATATTTGATCAATAGTGGAGATCTTAGCCCTAACCCCAGCTTGGAGGGGTGTGAGTACATTGCACTCTTCTATCCAGGTCTGAAGTGGCCCCAGAAGTGCACGTGTATATATTTTCTGGCCTACGTCTAAAAAGCTTATGGGACGATAGTTGGCAGGACTTAGTGGAGAACCCTTTTTAAAGATTGGAATGATTTCCGCCCCAGCCCAGGTAGTGGGAATCGCCATACCCAGAAGGATGGCGTTGAACAAGGACCATAAGTAAGGAGCCCAGACAGAGGGCTCGGAGCGGAAAAGGTCACCAGGAATCTTGTCCAGCCTTGGCTCCTTTGCTGGAAGGATTGTACCCAATGCTTCTGTAATCTCCTTTAGGGAGAACAGGGGCATGTCAAGATGCATTGTCTCTGGACAAGAGAGAGTCGTCACCAACCCAGCTTCCTCCTCTGTCATTGTGTATGGAGATTTAAAATGGGCTCTCCAAACTTCCTCCCCTATGTTTGCTAATATCACCGGTTTACCTTTGGTTGATCCTGTATTAATCAGGTTCCGGAATGCCCGCATATCGTGATTAACTAGCGCTGTTCTAAATTTGACCCATTTTTTGCATTTACTACTGCTTTTTGCCTTAGCTATGGCGGTTTTATAGATTGCCCTGGTTTCCTTGATTTGCAACCTATTGTTTGTTTTGATGGCGGCTAGGAGAGCTGACTTAGCTGCCCTGCAGTGTTCGTTGTACCATAGGTGTCGTGGTTTTCTATATGATCTAGTCCTTCTACTGGTGAAAAAGAAGGAAGCCAGAATGGATAACAGATGTTGATGGTTGTTGGACAGTTTGATTTGGGAGGTTAGAGTATCATTCGGCGCAGAATGTTGGTATGCTACGGTGAGTAAGGGAATGATTTGCTGGTATAAGGAAGCAAGCTTAACCTCTGATTGAGAAAATTCCCCCCAGTGTACTCTCCTTCCTCTCTTAGCCAGGATGGCACTGGGAACAGGTTGGGATGGCGTACCAAGTGAGCCTCTATCATATGGTGGAGTTACATCGGGGAACAGCCATTACAACGCGGGTTTTACCACGCGTTGCTATTACATCGCATGCGTTACAACGCATGCGATGTAACAACGCATGGTAAAACCACGCATACCATTACATCGCATGCGCTTTTACAACGCATGAGATGTAATGTGGCGGCTATCCAAGTCGTTGTGGGGAAACTGAGGCTGTTTCCTCACAACGACGTGGACCTCTGACGACGCAGGAAGCAGGAACCGGGAGCAGAGACGGCGGCGCTGGACCCACGAGGAAAGAGGTAAGGCTGATTGTGCTTAGGGTGGGGGTAGTGGTTTAGTGTAGGGTAGTGTAGTGTAGTGTAGGGGTGGGAGTAGTGTGGGTAGTGTCGTAGTGTTTTAGGGTTTAGGGTAGTGTAGGGGTGGAAGTAGTGTGGGTAGTGTTGTAGTGTTTTAGGATAGGGTAAGGGTGGGAGTAGTGTGGGTAGTGTTGTAGTGTAGTAGTGTTTTAGGGTTTAGGGTAGTGTAGGGGTGGTAGTAGGTTGGCTAGTGTAGTGTAGGGGTGGGAGTAGTGTGGGTAGTGTAGTAGTGTTTTAGGGTTTAGGGTAGTGTAGGGGTGGGAGTAGTGTGGGTAGTGTTGTAGTGTAGTAGTGTTTTAGGGTTTAGGGTAGTGTAGGGGTGGGAGTAGTGTGGGTAGTGTTGTAGTGTAGGGGTGGGAGTAGTGTGGTTAGTGTTGTAGTGTAGTATTGGTTTAGGGTAGTGTAGGGGTGGGAGTAGTGTGGGTAGTGTAGTAGTGTTTTAGGGTTAGGGGTAGTGTAGGGGTGGGAGTAGTGTGTTGTGTAGGGGTAGGGTTGTCACTTACCATGCATACTTTTACCACGAGTATAGCTTTACCACGCATGCCTTTGTGTTGTCATGGCATGCGTGGTAAAGGCATACTCGTGGTAAAAGTATGCGATGTAATGACATGCGATGCAAGTGACATCGCGTAGTAATACCCGCGTTGTAATGGCACGCGTGGTATTAGTATGCATTGTATCGTCATACATCCGTTACATCTAGTACGAGGGCATTATGATCACTTTCGTGGCGAGGGGTAATCTTGAAATCAAGAACCCTGTGTGACGATTTGGTGTCCACTAAGATGTAGTCTATAATCGATGTCTGCCCTGGCCTATTAAAGGTGTGCTTACCAGGGCTATCCGATTTAAAATGACCATTACATGCCCTTAATGAGAAAATTGGTGTTAATGCATGCATCTGCAGGGCCAGCGGGGTCCAAGCCCGTATGGGCGGAATATTAGGCTCTGCGATAGCCCAGACTGAATCCTCCTCATTTGAAATGCTTAAGGGCAGACCATTCAGAGGTTCAAACTGGCAGTTAAAATCTCCTCCTATGATCACCCAATAGTTTTCCGGAATTGTTAAAAGAAAGGTGGTCAGTAGATCAAGGGTGTGGGAGGTTTGGCCATGGCAAACCGGGCAGGAATAGACATTAATCAGAGCAATTCTGACTTTTGTGGTGAAGGATAAAAAGATGGAAAGAATATCACGTGATGGCTTCTCTATCTGTTTGGCCTCACAGCCAAGGTGGATGCCAAACGAAATGCATAGACCCCCAAAATGTCTACCCCCTATACCCCTGGTTGGCTGGAATACTATATGATGCATAGCCCACTCTATGTGTTACCGCCCTTTCCCAAGTTTCCTGGAACATGCATAACTCATGTTGGTCAATAAATGACCCCCAATCTGGAATATCCAGTTTGGAGGTGAGTCCCGCTACGTTGCAGGATAATAACCTCAGACCTAGTGAGCCCATTTCATTGGCTGTGTTAGTAGGAACGGGGAAGCTGGCCCCTAGATGGGCCTGTTGTGGATTCTTGGACCCCATCCACCCCGTCAGCCTTTGGTCACTACCCAAGTTACAAATGCTAGCTACGGCTGGAAGATCCTTTGCAGTGGGAGGTGAAATGGGATTATTTGACTGTGGATTCCGTTGGAATTGATGGGGGGATAGATGGCCCCTGGGGATCATCTCCAAGTTTTTATTTGTTACGTCGCTCACTCTTACCCCACACCCCTTCTCTAAATCTCCTTTCTGCTTCCTAGGGCCTCCCTGGTATACAAAGACATCCTGGTGCAATGGTTCCACTCTATTCTCTATTTGGCAGCTGGAATTTAAATATAGAAGCCCGGTGTGTGGTAGTCAATCAATTGAGTCTAGAGGGCTGTATCTATTTGCAACAGGACATTATAAAAGAGTGACAAGAAGTCATAGCTACCATCACCTGCAACAAAGTCATGAAATATATGGTTTACAGTTGGTTCCTTGGAAATACTCTAGACGTTTACTTAGGGTCCTATTACGATGTCGGTCGGAGTTGCCTGTCTTCGTGTGGGAACCTAACTATCGTAGGTCAGCGGTTCCAAACACCGTAGTACAATGTGACCGCACATTGTGCGGCCTCAAGCTCCCATTTCTTTATGGGAGCTTGTGGTGTGGACAGAAAGGACCTGCAGCACAGACTTCCATAGAGAAATGGGAGTTTGCGTAAATCCCTGCACCGTGTGGCAGACACCTCACGGTGCCTGCCTCACGGTGCATGGATTTGAAGGGGGGCACCATAGGCGCCCCCAAGGCCTACAACCGGACGTCTCAGAGGGAATTTGGCCATGCGATGGGCCCCCAAATTCGCTTTCGGACAGGCTTTCCAAGTCGGAAAGTCTGACATTAAAAGCCTGTTGGATATGGAGTCATAATCCTGATGGCGGAAATGCCATCCATTAGGGATTATGTGGGGCTTCTGACTAGCCAACGGAAGTCAGTTGGTTGCCCGGCCAATTTAAACTCCGATCGCTGTCTTTGTAATAGGGCGGTCAGAATTTTAACCTTGGATGTCAGTGTCGGTCGAAGGCTTTCAGACTGACATCCAAATGAGGCCCTTAATGTTATGATCTAAGGTGGATTGAGGTGGGGTGAAGGTGTATGTGACTATCTTTATGAAGCCATTCCATAGGTACACATGTAATCCCAGTGGGAGCTAGGTGAATTTACCTCATAGCAGCATACCACTGAAATTCCAAGTAACCATCTGACATGCAACATCCAACTGTCAGAAAATATAGTTGTTTTATGTGGACCCAGCAAATGCAGCATACACATCAGTGAAATATTCACTCGCATTGCAGACTGCTTGTACAATGTTGGAGTGCCAGCAGTGTCTGTTGCTGAAATTCTAGTCCCTATAGTGGGACACTAAATGGCCATGTGGATATAGACAATGGCGCAGAATTGTGTTACCACCTCTTGTCTTTGAAGCAATGACTTTGACACTGTTGTACACTGGCACACTAACATGGTGGATCACCTTGGTACGTGGTGCAAGCATCAGGACTGGCTTGCCTTCAAGATGCCAAACATGTCTCCGGTGACTCCCTAGAAAGAAAAAGTTGTCAGGAAGCAGGGTGCAGCCAGTATTTTCACATGTGCCGAGGTGGCCTGGGAACAGTCTGTAGGTGACGTGGACTCCTTCTCCCATCCTGCAAAGATGCCAAATTTAAATTCCGGAGGGAAGTAGTATCTCGCCAGTAGTGTTTGCCTGGACATACTAAAAATTGTGACAATTAGCCTGTAGACTATCTCTCTTTTCTTCCAGGAATTGTTGCTCAAGATGATGGCCAAGGCAAAAACAAAACACATTCACTATCAAGGCAAAACGTTTGGTGGAATTCCACGCCAAGGATGGCAGGTCTAACAGAGGATACATGTCATGGATGTACAGTGTTTATGTTTCTGTGTTTATTTATTTATTTAATTTACCATCGTGCTGATATTGCTATGTTCTGCCTCCACTGATTTCTATAGGAAAATGTTGTGGTTCACGTGAGTGGACCTGTGTGGTGTGTGACTTACTCAAAAGCTTGGCTGGAGTAGGTGGGACCTGGTTTGGGCTTTAGTACTAGAGGAGGAGATATGGTTGCAACATTTGCGAATCCCAAGTGACTTACCATTTTGCCACTCCCACGTCTACGCCCCAAAAGTATAACTACATGTACAGCATTCTCTGCACTCATGTTGGGGAACTTACTGCACCGGAATCCAACTATCCCGGTATTTACCAGGTATTTTTCCTCCAACAAATATCAGCAGGTTTGAGCTGCCAATATTTATCAAGGGGATACGAAATTTCTCACAATACTCTTAATGTAATTTAAGTGAACGGTCATAATAAGGGCCTTGGAACTCAAACTAGTGGTGTCATTTAACATCAAGGAAAGAAGATGGCGATGTGGAAAAATGAATATTTTCTGGCTTGCGCCCTACATTGTGGTTCTAAGAGGAACTAGACTGGTGAGGCCGTGGTTATTATAGTAGACAATATGCTTTAAATATTTCATCTATTTAGCTGGCATTTCCTTCACCTCAGCTGTTTCGTTCAGCAGTGTTGATTGAATTTAATAGTGCAGCTATGGTAATAAAACCTTGTTCTTCTAGAACCCTTCAAAGCCAGCTCCTGTCATTTCCAAGCGCTGTAGATAGTATTAAGGTGTCAGTATCACTCATTTTGCTTGCCGACCTTAGAAGGCTGAAACATTGAGTTGGCATTGCGGAAATTCGAACTCGTAAATTGCAGATCACAACCAATGCCAGCAGCGAGTTTACTCTATAGAACCAATAGCTGGCAAGAACTGGGTCCAGGCGATTTACTGTACATTATGGGTTGTCACCACTCTGTGTACTTTACTTTTCTCGAACCGACACCTTCTTCCTCATCTCACGGGGAATAATCTCTTTTGGTAGGTATGTTATGAAGTCAATCGTTTGCATGCATGTTTTTGGTTTCTGTGCACACAGCAAACACATCCCTTCCTGGCCTCTTTTCTCGTCCTTGTTCTGCACGACTTCATACCTTTCTTAATCTAGACGTTGGCATTGGCATGTTATAAGAACCACAATAATTACATTACATATTGTATGTATCGTAAAGGAGCACAATTATTAAACCACACTACTCTGGTGAAAGCGTCATTCTTAGTGAAAAGTAGGCCGTGAAAGTGCCCGAACACACAACACGCTAATTGAGTCCTGTGGCTGGGGGGACGTCTTCGACTGCGCAGGTCTCACTCCTGCCCCTCCGATGAAAACAATGGCGCCACTATGAGAGGCACAAAGGCAAATTTCAGAACCATTTTCCTTATTAGATTTGGTCATTAGCGGGACATTTAACAACTCAGTAATTTCTTTGATTTTATTTTATCAAAGTTCCTTTGAAAAGGGCCCTGAACAATAGGGTGAACTAAGAGGAGACTTAAAAGGTTGAGATCAGAAGTGGCTTTCATGTGGATGAAAAAACGACAGTGCCTTTTTTTCAACTGTAAGAGATTTCTGAGTGGCTTGTAATAAAGAAAATGTTCTCAGTCATGCACAAAAACAATATGTGATTTGCCATATGTTGGTGGCTTGTGCCTAATGCTGCCAGCTTGAGCGTGTTTGCACAGCACCTGCTTCCTTTCTTTTGGGGGCTTGGGTGGCGGGGGAGTGGGTCTGGTATCACTGGAGGGGATTGTGCATTGTACACTATGATGCACTCGGAGCACATATGATATGCGTCTCTCTGACGACCCGAGCCTTTCTCGTGACTCTTCCTGCGCGCATTCAAATGACATCTAAGAGCTAGAGCCCTGGCTGGCTAATGTGCTACAACTGCATGCAGTAAGTAGCAATGCAGACTTTGAAGAACAACACGGGGATTAAATATACATGCTGTGAATAGTCTCAGAAGAAATCGTATATTCATTCTATTAAAAGTAAAACAACTCATGTATTAATAATAATTTCATATCAAATGTACAAGTAGATTAGCACTTTCGTATAAATCATCAATCACAAAAAAATACACATTTGGCTCCCTTTTAGAGACCTCGTCGTTTTCATAATGACATACACCTTGCAGAATCCCGCCTAATATTGTGACTATTCAGTATATGCAAATTTTATTACAAGAAGTTGTTCACACGCTTTTTCATTTTTTACGTTTTTTTAAATGGGGAAAAGCCAATAATTTTACATTCGTTAAACTCAAATAAAAATGTATGATGTTGAACGAGAGTACAAAGCTGTTTGAAAAATATATAAAATAGTCTTCACCACTAAAAGTCAAACGTCCCAATAAGAAATGCAATTTTGGTTTATTTCTGTTATTTATTCTCGACCTCCTTTGAGTGGAGGAAGGAAGCAAGGGTTATTACCACACCTATCACTCTTTACCACATTGCTACGTCTGGGTTCTAGGTCATTCCCACCATACACACTTCTAGGAAACAATCTGAGGTACGTCCTTGCTCTAATGCTGAACCGTGTTATGTTACCCTATGGCATTTAATGCATTCAAAAGCACCATGGTTTCTCTGACCTTGTCTATGTAATGAAACTATAAAGAGGAGTTACTTCGGCAAAAGACAAATCTTAAATTGTCTGTACAACTTCATATTGTTGTACTCCTTCCGCAAAGTCTTGAAAACGCTGCGCTATAGTATGGTGGTCCAATAAAAATGGCTGAGCCATCCAACTTCTACCTTTGAAGGAAAACGCATGGAGTAGGCCTCTTGATGCATTTAACCGGGCCATTGAGAACATGCCTCTGGCACATGAGTTGAGGAAAGAAGGCCTCAAGAATTAGTTCACATGTGACTTCACCTTAAATAGCGTCCTCCAGGAAGACAAAGCTAACCAGATGAATCTCCTGCTTGATGAAAAATCATATCAACTCGGTTAGCTTCCCCCTACCTCATCCCTCTTCCTTAACCTCCTTTTCCATTCCTCTCCTATTATTCCAGTCTCGTTATTCTCTATTATTGTTTTTTAAATGCCTCCCAGTGCCTGTCCTCTTTTACTACTTGTTTTTTCCCCTCCTGAAGGCAGTGTGATCGTTTCTCATCAGCCACCTTTTCCCTATTTGCCCATGGACCCCACCACCTTTTCCCTACTTACCTTTTGCTTCTCGTCTTTTTGTGCTGTCCCCCTCAGTTCCTTCGAGTCCATATTGCAATCGGCATGCATAAAAGAGAACCATAGCTGTTTTTTCCCAACTATTCCCGTTCTTATTCATCATATTTATTTATTCTTACAGAGATTATTACTTTTTCGTAATTCTCTGAAATGAGTCCATCGGGTTAATAATCAGAGCTCAAGCCCTCCTGTATTAGTGTGCCTGTGCCCAGAGAGGAATGTTGCCTGAGAACTGGACGACAAGCATCCAGCTCACAAGAAAATGATACCCCCTGAGCTTGGCTGGGTAGTTCCCATGGAATCAAAAGGAATCTAGATGAAGTTCTAAGATTGCACACCTAGTTTTTGCTGATACTAGCTTATCGGTGTGTAAGACCACTGCAGGCTTCCAAAACATGAATTCTGTAAAAAGAAGCAGCTATCAATCAAACCACAAAGAATTGCATGGTGTTGGACCTCGAGAAAGCCTTTGATTTACTGGCTTGGAATTTCCTTTTCGCTGTCCTGGCCCGCTTTGGATTGGGACCATACTTTATTAGTATGGTACGATTGCTATACCGCAGCCCAACGGTTCGAGTTCAAACAGGGCCCTATTTCTCAGATCCCATTCAGGTGTGACAGGGGACCCGGCAGGGATGCCCGCTGACTCCTCTCTTGTTCGTGCTAGCAGTGGAACCGCTGGTGGCTCATATCTGCGCCCATGTTGACATGGGTATTGCTCTAGAAGATGGCCCGCACACTATTTCATTATACGCAGACGACCTGTTGTTTTATGTCCGTGATCTCCACAACATCCCGCCCTCTCTGGATCAGGCGCCAAGTCATTTCGCACAAGCCTCGGGACTGCAGGTTAACGCAACAAAATCTATTCTCTCACCGTTCCTACAGGAGACTCCTGATCCGGGATATGTCCCGGGGGGAACCCCAGTAACATGGTGCATAGATCACTTCCGATATTTAGGGGTGCATGTATACCGCACCAAGGCAGACCTATTCAAAGGGAACATACTGAGGGCCACCACAGCCATTCAGTCACTAATGAATTTCTGGACAACCCTTACGCTGGCAATCTCCGGGAGGATTGCACTCATTAAAATGGTAGCCCTCCCCCACCTCCTCTATTTCACCACTCTACCTATTAGTATCTCCCCTCCCTTCTCCAGACAATGGGAGAAGGTGGTGAAGGACTTTATATGGGGGACATCAAGGCATGGGGTGTCCATGGGGAAACTATATTTATCTGCTGAGCTGGGAGGACTGGCGGTGCCTAATTTCGAGCATTATTACTTAGCCTCCCAGCTGCAGTGGGTCGCTAGGTGACTTCATCTAGATAGTTTAAGTTTCAAAAGAAAGTTTATTGGGAATGCAATAAAAAATGGCATCAGGTAACAAGTAAGATAGCATTAAAAAGAAATAATACTATCAATGACATCTAGGCAAGTGAATACATAAGACAGGTTTAATAATTAAAAATAAATAAGCATGCAAATAAAACAAGGTTACATTTGAATAGATTAAGGTAACAATTAAACAAATCAAGGGGGTGGAGTAACTTCCTGAATAGATGGTACTGGAGCAAAGAAGCTTTTAGCACTGTTATCTAAAAACAGCGTAACAGAGGACCATAAAAGTAATCGCTTTTGCTTCAAGGACATGGGAAAAGCAAAAGTTGTGTCGAGTCTGTGGTTATGACACATAGAGTACCACCAAGCCAAGTACGAAAGTTTAGTGGATCCTTACAATTTTTTTTATCTGCTGAAAAGCAGTGGCAATTAACAAATCGATAATTTGTGTTTGTGATTTTGGTTTCCTCCAGCTATTAGAAAGACTACCCAGAAAAATATTAGCAAATGTCAGGGAAGCATTAGTCTTAAAAATAGTATTATTTGAGACCAGACTGCTTCCCAGAACTGTAAAACTTGTGGACATGAAAAAAGTAAATGTTGAAGATCTGCTTGTGGTGATGAACAAGACCAACAAGTGTCTGGGGTATCAGAATGCATTTTGTGTAAAGAAGCTGGTGTTAATAACAATATATCAGAAATAAAAAAGAGAGTTTGTGTAGTGCTGGCTGCCCTAGAAGATTTCCTAATTTTCGTCCAAATCTTATCCCAAATAGATATGGGCCATTGTACGCCTAAATCAGTCTCCCAGGAAAGTTCAACCTTTGTTTTGGATCTTTGTAAGAGTGGGGATAGTAAGCAAGTGTAGAGGATGGAGGCCTTCGATGATCTGGAAATGATATTTAACCATGCATGGTCTAATGGCATAGAGGCCTGAGGTAAGGAGTGAAAATGTGAATAAGACTCTAGTATAGCAGAATGTAGGGCTAGGAACTTATGTAAGAATGATAATGGTAAGTGGAAAAGAGATTGTGCTTTTGAGAAAGTAAGAAATGTGTCATTTTCAAATAAATGATGCACCCATAAAATGCCCTTATCTTATATAGAGGAATAAAAGAACATCGTCTGCATAAGCAGCTATTTTGACCTGTAGCGACTTAGAGGAGTAGCCCGTGATGGATTGATTCTGTCGTATATTAGACAAAAAAGGTTCCAAGGCCAAATTAAAGAGAAAAGGAGATACATGACAAACTTGTCTCACTCCTCTATGTAGAGTAAAATAAGGAGATGTAAGACCATTGGCAAAAATGGTGGCCTTAGGGTTTGAATATAGCAAAGAAATCATGGAAATGATTTTTGGGCCAAAACCAAACCATTCTAATGTCTGAAAAATGAAAGGCCAATAAACTCTATCAAAAGCCTTCTCGGCATCTAGGGCTATGGCAGCGAAGGCTTCTGTAAGAATTGACGACTTGGAAATAATATAAAAAAAGCAAGCGGGTATTATCATTAATAGAACTACCTTTAAGAAAACCCGATTGTTCCTTACCTAAAAGTTGGGGCACAAAAGATTTCAATCTAAGAGCTAATGATTTCGAAAAGATTTTATAGTCTACGTTAACTAGGGAGATGGGTCTATTATTTTTGAAATAGTGTAAATCTTTTCCCTCATTTGGGATATGGCAAATTAAGGCTTCTAGAAAAGTACCAGAGGAATTACCAGAAGAAAGAAAAGAGGAAATTAAGGTATGTAGCTTAGGGATGATTATTTGGACAAAGTGTAGAAAGAATTCGACAGTGAAACCATTAGGACCGTGGGCCTTCTCCTTCTTAAGGGACTTAAGAGCATTAACGAGATCAGTTGAAGTCAAATCCGATTCAAGGAGGTCAAGATGTAGAGATGAATTCGAACATTTGTGGATTGAAGAGAGATAAAGGGAAATATCATCCTCAGTAGGATAAAGTTCAGGAGTATAAAGTTGTTCATAGAATTGAACAAATTCTTGTAAAATGTCAGCGTCTTTGCATTTAGAAGTATTTGTGTCTGATATTATGGATTCGATATAAAGCTTATTTTGTTTGGTCTTTAGATAATTAGCTAACAATTTACCAGATTTATTCTGTCCCCCATAGAATTTAGCACTAGTTTTTAAAAGAAACAAAGAGGCAGAGTCTGTTGTGTCCTTATTATATTGGACCTTGGCATTGATGAGATCTGTTAAGCAACTCTTCGATTTGGAAGTGTAATAAGTATGTTCCAATTTCTTTATCTTTAAATGGAGTTCATTATTTAAAGCCCGGGCAGCTTTCCGTTTATTAGAAGTGTATCTAATAATAAAGTCACGAGCGGAAGCCTTGAAGGCGTCCCAAATTATATGAAAGGGCATAGTGTCATCATTGTTAAAGAGGAAATATTCATTAAAAAAAGAAATAAAGGAAGTATTAAAATGAGGGTCCAAAAGCAAAGTATTATTAAATCGCCATCTCCTGGGATGCGATGAATGAGGCAGTAAATCTAACAGGATGGAGACAGGGGCGTGATCGGAAATGAGAATGGGGCCTATATCTGCAGATAGGAGCGATTTAGAGACATTGTGTGATGTAAAAAAATTATCAGTTCTAGATTAGGTCTGATGAGGTGTGGAATAAAAAGTAAATTCTTGCAAGGACGGATTACATAATCTCCAAGCGTCAGTTAAATGTGAATGTTCAATAGTTTGCGTGAAAGTTTCATGTGCCTTGGAAGGAATGAAGGTTGCAATCACCAGCTAGAATCACATTACTAGAAACATTTTGGGAAATCAATTGTTTTAAATGAGACCAGAAGGGAACATCACCAGAGATAGGGGCATAAATATTAAAGAGAGAGAGCAGAACACCATCAATCTCTAACCTAGTAAACAACCATCTCCCTTCTTCGTCCCTTCACTGTGCAACAAGGGAAGTCCGCAGTGATTTGTGAACCAATGTAGTAACACCATTACGTTTGCCATCACCAGGGGAAAAGAAGAGTTCACCAATCCAATTTTTCTTGAGCTTTAAAGATTCAGACCCAGTAAGATGAGTTTCTTGCAGCAAATAGATTTTAGCGTCTAATTTAGATAAATAAGCTAAAACCTGTTGTCTCTTAATAGGGGAATTTAAACCTTTAACATTCCATGTAATGATTTTTAAAGCCATAAATCAAGGGAAGAAAATAAAAAATAAGATGAACCATTCATAATGCATATTCCAAACACATACAAGTAAGATGCCATTAAAAGCATATCAAATTTGAAACTTAAGGAAATGAAGAAAGAGAAAAAGAGAGGGAAGAAAGGGAATGAATAAATTGAAGTGGTCAATCCAATAGAAGATGAAAGAATATCAGAACAACATAGAAAATAACAAGTCTGATGAAGGAAAAGAGGAAAGAAAAGGAGAGAGAAAAGAAGGTAAAGGAAAAGAAAGAGTACATGATACAAAAGAGAAGGTACGACGAACATACTTACAAATAATACAAAACAGATATAAGGTGGGGGGAGATGGAGCCACATGGAAGAGTGACGACTCCAGACTTCAAACGAGGGCGGGGAGGGACGAGAAATGACAGGCGATACAACACATGAGAAAATACATCATAAGAGCGGAACCTGCAAATAAGAGAAAGAAGATGATAAACAAATCGACATAAACCAGAAAATACGAACATTAACTACAATTAAACAGGAACAAATAGCAACATCAACAGTAAGTATGCAAAAAACTCAAAATTCAGATGAGAGTTCGATCAAAACATAACAACAATAACTATTTGTTGATCGATGAGGACGATGCAGATGTGTCCATAGAATCCACGTGACAAAAATTGAGAAAGCTCTTCAATTTTAGAGGATTCCTCATATGTGGTGGTCTTGTTATTGAAAGTAACTTTAAAGAGACAGGGGTGAAAAAGGCCATGGCGAGCACCAAAAGATCGAAGTTGGGGTCTCATTGCTAAAAACTCTCTTTATCGGTCAGCAGTGGGTTTTGAGTAATCCTGAGAGAAAAACAAAGTATTGCCCACCCAAGAAACACGGTTTGCTGCTCTAGCTGCTGATAAAATCTTGAGTAGGTCAGTATGCTCTAGGAAATATAAGATAACCCCTCTCGGTTTCCTCATGGTGGTAGAAGACGATGCAGAAGCAGGACCCAAACGATGAGTTTGTTGAATGTTTAGTTGGGTGTCTAGTGGTAAATTAAGTACTTTGGGTAAGAATGACTTGAAAAAATGTTTAGGATCAGAGCCTTCCGAACCTTCTGATAGTCCATAAATATGGAGGTTATTCCGTCTGTTTCTATTTTCCAAGTTTTCAACTTGTTTTTGGAGAGACAGCACTTGAGAGTGAAGGGCATCAGTCTTGCTACTGGCAGGGATTTGAGATTTTGTTCTACTGTAGTGACTCTGTCCTCCAGGATTGACCATCTTTCTGTTAGGGTTTGTATTTGAGAGTTAGTCTCCCCAACAAATTGGCAAAGTGCTCTAATTTCTTCAAGTAATAAGTCTAAAGAAACCGAAGACATTTGTTTGGGAGGGGAGGGAGGGTCCTTCTTTAGGCGTTTGCTTGGCGTTTTGTTCGTGCCAGAGGGAGTCGCAATATTGGAGGCTATGACACTCTTGGGCGAAGTATTTGACGGGTCATCCATGGCAGCACAATATAAACTAGATTTAGAGCGAGTGGAAGATTTGCGCACCAGAGAGGATGAAGGTGTAGCAACTTTGAGTAGTTTGCCCATTCAGCTATTGCCGGAAAAATAAATTAGCACGAATATTCCCACAGTCCTCTAAACGTTGTAAGTATTTATAACACCTCATGTAGTGAAAATAGGAGAAGAGTTTACTAAGAAAAAGTCAAAGCAGCATTCTCTATGCGACTCTTCCTGACAACCTCAGCAATAAGTAAATTTAAACGTAGGCCAGGGAATTAGCAATATTTTGATATAGCTATCAATGACTGTGAGAAAGTGCATGGTATGCCCCCACTTTTTGCTGAATTGCTGAATGTACTTTGACTGAGTGTGCCCTGGGCTCCTGCCAATCAGGTACCAAGGGCCTATGTTCTTTCCCTAAAAACTGTGCTGAAACCTAAACCCAAATTTGCAAACACTGGCCACATGTCAGCCCCCTAGGTACCCAGGGCCTTGTGACCAGGGAAGGCCCCTAAGGGTTGCAGCACTTATTGTGCTCCCCTTAGAGGCCCTGTACCCTGACACACACACGGCCCTTGCAGGCTGAGTGGCTGGGTACAGAACAAAACAGAAAGTCAACATGGCACACATCCCTGTGTGCCATGCCCACAATACACACTGCCCTGGCATACATCAGCCACCCCTCTAGCTGGGTGCCCTATGCCAGTGATGTGGGTACAGGTGCATGAGCCCTGTGCCCCTACAGTACCCAGGTCCATTCCTGGGCCCTGTAAGTGCAGTGCTGCCATTTAAGAGTATATAGTGCTGGGAGATCGTCAACACGAACTCCACAGCAACCATGATGGCTCCACTGAAGACTGAGAAGTGTGGTATCAAACCTCTCAGCACATTAAACCCGCACTGATGCCAGTGCAGGATTTAATGTACAATGCACGACAGAGGGCATCTTAGAGAGGCCCCCTGAACCTAACCTACAATCCACGTCTTGTCTGAGGGGCTGCCTAGGCTGCCACACAGCAGACATGTTGCTTGACCTCTGGGTAGAGAGCCATCCGCTCTCCTGGGCCTGCAACAATGCACATCCTGGGCGAGGTGCTAGGTCTCCTCCCCCAAGATGGGCAGGGGAAGCTTCAAAGGCTTGCCGCCTTTGTGAGCTTCTCCAGGCCACTTGCTGTACTCAGCAACTGGCCCCTACCGGTTCTAAACCCCCACTCTGGCGGGAAGACTGGCCGGAAACCCCAAGGAAGGACAGGGGGTGTGCCAGCCTCTGCCAACCTCATCCCTCAGGTGGGGGAGGCGAGGTGAAGCACATCTCCGGGCTCTCACCATCTTGAAGATGGGGAGCCCTGCCCAATCAGGATTAGGCCACTGCCCCCCTTCCACAGGAGAGTGGCAGGATAGGGGGTGTACCCACCCCAGGGCAGGGACCCATTGGTCCCTGCCCTTTACCTACCTGTAACACCCCTAAATTTAGTATTTAGGGGCACCCTGAAACTTCCTCCCTTAGATCCAGATTCCGAAACAGCAAAGAAGATCAAGAATCAGGAAGACCTGCCATGCAGCTGCTCACAAGAGGAAGACACCAACTGCTTTGGCCCCAGCCCTACCGGCTTGTCGACCCTCGAACCTGCTCCTGCTAAACCCCGGCATCTCCAGTGGCCAGCAACCTCACAAAACCCAGAGGACCTGGCTACCTTGTGACTCTAAGCAACTGGGACTCCCACGAGCAGTGGTGCTGCTCAAAGCAAGTAACTGACCACTGGCATCAGCCAGGAACCGTGAACCCTGCACACTCTGCACCCACCAAGCCTGGCCTGTGCTGGAGTGGACAAAGACCCCGAGAACGTACCCCCGGCGACTGTGACCCCGAATCCAGCACCCAAGGACCCACCTCGACGCTCCTGATGACGCCTGCAGCCTCAGAACCAGGGATCCCTCCAACCGTGACCAGCCGAGGGTAAGATTTCCCGACACCAAAAGGCACCCCTGCACCCAGCGCCCTGCGGCCCCCTGTGCTCAACTCCTGGGTGCCTACCTATCCTCCAACTACCCAATGTACCCCTCGAAGTGGTGGTCACACCTGAAGAATCTTCGTCCCCGAGCTTGCAGCCTTTGTTTGTTTTTGAGCTTCTCCATTGCAATCCATTGAGCGTCCGAAGGCTCAAAAGCACCCTGCACCCAGCCGCCCGAGTGCCCCAGGCAGTGCAGTCTCTACTCTACTCTACTTTCCAATTTGCCCTGAGCAAGTGACCAGGAGTCCAGCTCCCACAGCTGCGTGTCCTGCTAGTCAGCAGCCACCAACCACGGGCCCCTTGCCTCCCATAGGATAACATTGGGCCTAACTCACTCTGCACCCAGCTGCCCCAGTGGCGCTGAGGGTGTAACAACTGTACTGACCTGACCCTGGGAGACCCCTGACTCTATGCCCAGAATCTTAACTCTGCCAGTCGAGCACTTACCCAAAAAGACGATAACTCTCTTTTCTTCCATAGGGTAACATTGACTGGTTTCACTTGGAAATTCTTCTGTGTGGAGTTTCTAAACTTTAAAATATTCACCTAAAATCAACCGTGTAACGAAAATGAAAATACTCACCTGCTATCAGGAGAGATCCCAGTGCTGGATCTTGGTGCCCAGCACTGACCCTGAAAAGTAATTACAACCATACTTACCACTAACCCATATTTTCTTCCATAGGAAACCATTGAGTGTTTTTCTGTGAAATTTCTTCTAAGTGTCGATTTTTGCAAACTACAAATATTCTTTAAAAATTGCACCAACCGTGAAAACATAATTACTTACCTGATTACTTACCTGTTTTAGATAGATGTCCCAGTGCTGAACCAAGGAGTACAGCACTGGATTACAAAAGTAACAAGAACATACTTTACCTGCAACTTGAATTTCCTTCCATAGGATAACATTGCCTGGTTTTTGCTGAAAAAGTTTCTGTCGGTTTTGCAAACTTACAAATATTTGTTAAAAATCTCCTGTATAACCAAAACCCATTATTCCAACTGTTTACAGGTGGTGCCCCGGTGCTGGATCCAGGATCCAACACTGAGTTAGAAAAAGTAACCATAACCCCACTTATCTGCTAAGTGAAATTCCTCCCATAGGATAACATTGGTGATTCTATGAGTAAAAGTTTCTAAGTGTCAACTTTTAAAATACCAAAATATTGCTTAAAAATCACTACTGTAATCAAAACGCTTTTACTCAACTGTTTACAGGAAATGTCCCGGGACTGAATCCAAGATCCATTTCTGTGGTTAGAAAAGTAATCCTCAAAGTAACTAATTGCATTTATTTAGAAATTCCCATTGAGCACAATGTATTATTGTATTTGAAATTGTGTTGCCTATTGCTGAGTCTATTGCATTCAAAAGCATACTGCATATTGAAAGTACTTATATAAAGCCTCTCATTCAGAGAAAGTATATTTTGAAATCTATTGCTGGTTCTAAAATAAAACAACCGTATATTTTTATACATAACCATTGGCCTAGAGTTCATTTCTTGAGTGTGTGAGACCATTTGCTGACTGAGTGTGTGCAACAAATGCTTTACACTGTCCTCTGATGCTGCCTTACTGCTCGACCAAGCTACCACTTTAGAGAGTAAGGTTATATCTAACTTTAGCCTCTGCCCAACCTCTGGGGACTGTGGACTCTGTGCACCCTGTACCTATTTGGGAACAGCATATACAGAGCCACTTTCCTTCAATGACCTACAATTGATAAGAATGAGGTGAATCCAGGGTGCAAGCAGCGCTCCATGAAGGTACATGAGGGAGAACTTTGAAAGCGCTGAGGCATAGAAAAAGAATATAATATTGCAACGTATTCCTTCGGAAAATAAGAAGCTTCCAAGCGGTCAGCACAGTACAGCATTTTTTAAATGAGGTATTTGCAATAATACCCTCGCGGAGTGCAGAATACAAAATGGCGGCCAGTTTCATGAGGGAGGCACACCATCTTCAAAAGCACAAAGAAAGAAGTTATAAAGAGCCTCAGAACATCGCCCTCTGTCTTTCACAACATCTCAAGGGCATAACAGACAATTCAGCGTCATTCTCGGTGTTTACGCTGTAAAGTTAAAGAGATGCGCATGAAAAACGCTTTATAGTGGAGCTGACAAAATGGCGGCTGAGTCCGTGAAAGAAGTGTTCCGTTGCTAATAAAGCAAGTAACTTCTCTTACATTGTACTTTATCGGCTTACAGGGACATCAATCGGCTCCGCTGCATTTCCGACAGCAATGCTGAGTTTCTGTGAAGCCGCACAGCAAGTTCGCCACCCGCCAAGACCACAAACCCCTCCGCCGTCTCAGGAGAGTCAGGCACCGGCAGCCATCCTCCTCGTGCGCTAGCCGCGCCCCCTTTCAGCTAGATATTTAATGGACACAGCTTCCTTACAACCCCCAATAGCGCACCATGTATTGCTACAGGTCTTCCACCCCTGCACGAAGCCCAGACCCCCAGATACACTCCTATTCACCATAGCCTATAAACGCTTTCGAAGGAGCATCTTCCTCACCAGAGCCACCACCCCATATGCCCCTGCTATCCCATTGCTAGGAACACCACGAGGGGACATTCCCACTACAGTGGCCGAGTTATGACACTGGGCCTCGGAGGGCATCTAAGACACGGGAGATCTTTTCCATAATGGCTCACTCATCCCATATCAGGAACTCATAGCGGAAGGGAAACTACGTCCGGGGCATTTTTTATTGCATCATGCGCTTATAGCTTCGTTATCATCTAAGTGGGGTTCACTTGCTCAGGAACCGCCTACACACCACACATTGTAATACCTCCACATGATGGGAACCAGGCGTCACTTGACACGGTGGTTTGCGTCCTCTATCCGTCAACACACGGAGGCCGATCTCACCCATCTGAGGCATCACTGGGAGGGCATTCACGGATAGAGAGTGGACTACAATCCGGGACAGCCTGACATACATCCCGCATAATCAGAGGTTTAAGCAAATCCAATTATTTGTGTTACACCGGGCTTATCCCACCCCAGCTCACATTAATAAGTACTTCCTCGGCAGGGATGCGGCTTGCCCTTGGTGCCGTCAGTTAGACGCTGACATTCTTCACATGCTCTGGCATTACCCGGTCCTAGAAGAATACTGGAGCAATGTGACAACCACACTGGCTGCCAGCACATATCACGCTGTTCCACCTAGATGGGAGGTGCACATACTATACCTATTCAGCAGGAATAAAAAACACTGGGCTGCTACCTGTTTTCTGGACCTGGGCCTAATTGCAGCAAAACGCTTGATTACCAAGCAATGGAAATCCCCTCTGTCACCTCACATATTAGCCTGGCGCCGATCTCTACTTAACTGGGCTAGGGCAGAGGGAGTGGTTCTGTGCAGGGAAGACCTGCTGGGTATCCGTATGTTCCCCCTGGCGTCGCAATGGGATACTATGGTGTCGAAGTTACAGGAAATGGTCTCTAACACTGGGGAACCCCGGGAGGAAATCCAGTACTGACATCCAATGCTCACCCTCCCCTGGTTATGGGTGTTGAGTAGTACTGACTTCCAAAGAGATAGGGCTCCTTTACATAATCCCGCTGTCACTGGGCCCTGATAGGGCTTGCTCACTCGGTTACACTAGGCACGACAGCAGGTCTCATGTGACTCCCTTACCCCTCCTTGGATTCAGTTGTCCTCATTTTGTTGTACCCTATGTCCACAGTTTGGTTTACGATGTGCCATGTATGAAACGTTTACAAGATGTTCAGTGGTCAGATTTTTTAAACACCGGTACGCCATCTATACAGGTTCTGTCCTGAGGCTCCTCTTAGTCTCGGTTGAACAACTCATCTACCTCTTTTCTCTTACGGACCGGTCCTGGATTATGTAAAATTTGCAAGTACCTATCCATGGCATATATGCATTGTTCTGGTTGTATGCTCAAAATATGAAAAATTTGTTAATAAAAAGATTTAAACAAAACAAATAAATCAATCAAACCACGAAGAAATAACTTATGGTGTTCAAGCCACATACGATTTAAAAAATAAGTTGGTGTTCGATGAATCCCCTCTACAGATTATTTCTCGCTTTGTGTATCTGGGTTTAGTAATAAACTCTGAAATTCGGTGGGAGTACCACATCTTAAAATGTGAGAGCTTACTGGTCCGACATGCTGGTGCCACCATTGCTTTGCTACAGAGATGGGTGGGCTGTGGTGTCTTTCGCACTAGAGGTACATAAGCTGCACTGATAATGTGTATGTCTATATAGGGCTGAAATTGAGGAATTCACAAACACATAAATGTTGACATGCAGTGAGAAAGACTTGTTCGAACATTAGTGAGGTTACTATTAAGAACCTCCAATGTCCCTTTATTTTTGGATATATGAATCAAGAACATTTAGTCACAAGCTAAACTGATGCCATTTTTGCACCACGCCAGCACATGGGATACCACTGACTAAACATGTTTAGTGAGGCCATCTGCCATGTCTTAAAGTGCAGGGTTGGGGCAGATTAGGGTGATTCAGAAATGCCTTTGATCTCTCTGAGCTTTCAGAGCTGTCACATTTGCAGACATCTTCAAAGAAAATCACCCTAAGCTCAACACATGGTGTTATTTTTTTCACTCAGGGAATGGTTAATAGGGAACAATTGACCAGCTCAACTCTAGGGAGGCTAACAGTCACATTTTTAGAAATAAAGGGCGTTCCATCTTTTAGATTGTATTTAGATGAGGTGGAATTGGTGGCAGTCTAAGTTTTGGTAAATCAGATACCTCCAGAATCCTTGTCTGTGCAATATCTCAATTTTTGCTACCATCTTGGAGCATTTGCAGTTGCTCACTTAAATATCTGTTTTAAATGTTAAGGAATTATCATGAACTTCTAAGTTAATAGAATGATTGCATCTTGTTTTAGCTTGATTTTATTGGTTGAAACCTATAAACTATTTTCCGCTAACAAAATGAGGTAGTTCCACAAAATCACTGAGCTTTTCACAAGTCACATATATATAAATTGCTCTGTTGTCTACATTTTCATTCAATGTAAGCTGGTGAGAACTGGTGAAATGGGAAGAAGCTTGGTCATGCCAGGAGTTAGACAGCAGAATTTGAAGATAGTGCAAACTAAGGGTTCTATTAGGATGTCGGGTGGTAGCACCACCGCGGTGCTGGCGGTGCGGAAAAATGCATATTCCGCCCGCGAGCAGAGGTCCTCACGTCCGCCATATTAGTATGACCAAACATAGCCCATTTCCTGTCCGCCGCGATGCGATGCGCACCGCCATCAAAGTGCGTCCGCCACCGCGGCATTGGGAGCCAATGGAGACTCACCACCGTGCGAAATGACGTCCGCCCCGCTCCACAAATTAGGATGTCCCAAACAAGCAGGGCACAGAGACCACAGGGCCACACCTCCTCCCTCCACACACTAGCACACCTCATGAAGGCACATGCCATGTGCCCCTCCTGTGCACCCCCATGCACAACAACAAGCCAGGTGAATACACACCCTGCACCACACAACTAATAACCAGGGAGACAGCCACTGCAGGAGTGGCTGCACAGGAACACACAACACACAGCACAGTAGCACAGGGCCAGGGAAACACACACACCACAACAACACCACACTCAGGGAAACAAAAATTAGTACAAGCACCAAATGAACACATGGAACAAACATCCAAATGAACACACAGCTTGCATAGTCACACATACATACCACAGACTAAAACACAGACACATACACACCCCACATGGCAACAGCAGTGGAGCACAACAAATAGGAAAGCCAAAGTGGGCTGCACACAAATGGAAGGCCATGGAGGCACACAACAAGCACACAACAAGCATGTGTACATTACATGCAAGACAAGGAACAGAGAACAACACCCTCAGACCATCAAAGCACACATGGCTGGTACAGTCAGTGAAGTAAAACCACAGACATCACAGTGCAACAACACAGGGGGATAGCAATGCAAACCATGTATAGGCACAAGGATGAAAGGAAGGCCCTGAAGTCAAACTGTGAACAGTTACACATGTATACAACTACTTCACAGGAGTACACCAGCCGCACAACACACAGGGCACATTGACACACTTCATGACTGCCAAACACCAGTAGGAATCTACACATATACCCCCTCACACCAGCAGCACACAACACCAGTGTCAAAAACACTGAAGGTTGGCAATACTTGCCAGTCAATACACACACACACAGGGATCCCAGAACAAATGTCTGCACAAAAACAACAGACAAACACATAACGCAACAGAAACACACACAGAACCACAACAAGAGCAGACATGCCCTGTGCAGCTAAACTGTGGAAAGGCAATGGGAGCACAGACACAACAGGAGTGCACAACCTCATCACTCAGGAACAATGCACAGGCAACATACCACAACACACACAAGAAATGCACCATCACAGAACAACACAGCCACATCAAACAAACAGATGCACAGGCAAAAAATCACGTAGCAAACACAGCAGGACATCAGGGGATGAACACCAGGCAATGACAAGGCAACATACACACACAGCACTGCATGCTCAACAACAATGTGTGCACACCAAGCATACCAGCCACACACAGACATCAGTGACAGAACATCAACCCACACAACACCAATCAGCACAGCACAAAGATAACAGCACACCCAGGAAGTGAAGCAATATCACAGCCAACAAACATGCATCCAACACAACACCAACAGATGCACAGGTCTGAGACACAAAGGTGGAAACAACTTGACCAGAGGACTGGGCAGCACACGCAGTTGAACTGCATATGAGCAACCATGACTGCCAAACAGCACAAGAACATCACATATAACCCATTGGGGAAATACCCTGAGTGACACATTGATCCTGGCCAAAGAACTGCACCAAAAAGCACAGTGTCACAAATGAAGTGATGGGGAGGCACACACACATGTAAACCAAGGGGACAGCTCACATCAAAGTGAAGTGTACTGCATGTCAGTAGGGGACATGGCAAGAGTGTACCATACACAAATAGAGGGAGTGCAGACCCACAATGGGTAGGCATCTGAAGCACAGATAGGGGATGGTATGACAACACACACAACATGCCACACTGGAGGCAAGAAGGCACCATGTGACAGCAATGCATGAGAAAACACAACCACATTGGCAGTGTGAAGCAGCAGGTCTGCACAGTCACCACAAACAGTAACAAGACACATGGATGATCAACAAAACACAACACTGACTTGCCAGTCACACCACTCTGCATACTCACAAGTGACAAAAACAACTAGTGGGAGTCAGACAGAAATGCAAGGACACACCAACACACTGCACAGTGCACAACATACATCTCACACATGTGCATACAACCACATCCACAGGGTCGAACAATCAAAACAACAGGCATACAATTCCTGGTTGACACATGTGTAGTTGACAATGCAGGGGCATGCACACATCAACACTTCCCACTAACTCACCCCCTGTACACTGCACACTTCCTGACCATCCAAGAGCACACATGTAAAGTAAGCCATGGTACTAGGATGACTGGCCATCACAAGATGACCACACACATACACCACTGGGCACACATAAAGGAAGAATACACATACATGATGACCCTGGCCAGCCTGCCTGCAATACTGTGGATAGGATCACACTCTGTACTGGCAGTGCCCCCCAACCTGACATGTGTAAAATATAGCCAACATGAGCAAATTAAGAAAATGACAACTGCTTTCCATTAAAAATTTACATCATTGCCCCCACAAGCATCTGGGTCAGGAATCACTGAAGTCCCTGTCACCCCTGTAAAAAATAGAGTAAGTGAGCCAAAACATTGACTATGTTGAAGTGCAACACAGACCATGTGGCACAGTAAACCATATACACACAGAAAAAGAACTTAATTCAGTAAGGACACTGACAAAATAGACAACAGGGGCAACTGTCTTTATTCACATATTGCACAGATAGGCACCATGAGAAGAGAAGAGCAAGGCACAAAATGCAGAGCATGTCCATGAAAAGCTGCACAGGCAAGGGCAAAACAGCAGTGAACAACAAGGCCAGTGGCCAGGGCAAAGTGCAGAGTAGGTCCATGAGAAGCTGCACAGGCAAGTGCAAAACAGCAGTGAACAACAAGGCCACTGGGCAGGGCAAAGTGTAGAGTAGGTCCATGAGAAGCTGCACAGGCAAGGGCAAAACAGCAGTGAACAACGAGGCCAATGGCCAAATCAGGGTGCAGAGTAGGTACATGAGAAGCTGCACAGGCAAGGGCAAAACAGCAGTGAACAACAAGGCCAGTGGTCAGTCCAGGGTGCAGAGTGGGTCCATGAAAAGCTGCACAGGCAAGGGCAAAACAGCTGTGAACAACAAGGCCAGTGGCCAGGGCAAAGTGCAGAGTAGGTCCATGAGAAGCTGCACAGACAAGGGCAAAACAGCAGTGAACAACAAGGCCAGTGGCCAGGGCAAAGTGCAGAGTAGGTCCATGAGAAGCTGCACAGACAAGGGCAAAACAGCAGTGAACAACAAGGCCAGTGGCCAGGGCAAAGTGCAGAGTAGGTCCATGAGAAGCTACACAGGAAATACTTGAACACAGCAAAGAGCAACAAGGCCAGTGGCAGATACGAAGTGCAGGGTATGTCCAGGAGAGGCTGCACAGGGAATGTGTGCGACTGTACCTTTCCATGGTCAGCAACACAGTTGGGGGGTAACAATGTGCAGTACAGGCCCACCTGTGTGAGAGACAGGTGTGTGAGGTTGACTAACACTCAGACTTGGCTGTCAGGCGGACTGGGAGCTGGCTGTGTCTCGGAGACTGTTGGGGCACTTGACCGGGGAGAGAGCGGACCAGCTGAGGTAGAGCTATCAGCGGCTTGGCAAGCTGGAGGGCTCCTTTTACCAGGTGGTGTAGTGGCATGTGGAGGAGGAGTAATGCAGACGAAAGCCTTTCCATTTCTTGGGGATCCTAAATGGCTTGGCTGACTCTGGAACAATGGGAAGTGGTGTGGACACAACAGGAACACTCACCACCAAATCTGCATCAGGTGCAGATGCTGGCACCCCCTCTGGTGATGTGCTGGACCTAGCAGTACGCTTTGCCCGGCTTCGCCTCTGCCCCCCTTCCCCTGTTTACTAGGTGTTACCCCTACAGTGCCCTCCTTCCCCTGCTTCACTGGGCTTGGAATGGGAGTCAAGGTGGTGGGTGATGCTGCCTTGGAGCCCTTCCTAGGTGTACCCTTGGCATGCACCACCTCCTTGGTGGGCATAGAAACTGTATGCTTCTCTTTGCGAGATGCTTTAGGGACAGGACAGTCCTTGGATGGGGATGCCTCTGAGGCATGTGTGCCTGAGGTCTGCTGCTTTGCTTTTTATCCCCTAGTGTCACCTGGCGGGCTTTTCTCTCTGCGCTCTGGGGTGGCTTTGGTCTTCTGTGGGGATGGTGTCTGTGCCCGGGACCGCTTGGGTTGCTGCTGCTGTGTGCTTCGTGTGCCATATTGTGACTTTGATGTATGTGGACCGTGGTCACTATCGTCAGAAATGGCCACTGTCAGGGGGGTGGACAAAGGGACCGGAGCTGGACTGTGAGTATGTGCCTGTTGAAGGGCAGACATCACGGTGGAGGACAAAGCTTGGTCAGTCCGGTGCAGCCCACCCACGTCTGAATGTATGCCCTCCATGAAAGCAACCACCTGTGCCAATTTTTGTTGTGGTCAATGAAGGCATTGAGGAGAGCTGTCTGGCCTACACACAGCTGGCGAAAAAGGTCCACAGACTCAGCACTGATGGCAGCAGGGGGGACAGGGGCAGGGGCAGTGGTGCCAGGGGTGAAGGACACGCTTCCCCTCTTACTGAGGCAGACACGGGCAGCACCAGAGGAAGTGGCTGGGAGGGTGGGCACTGGTCGCTGTGTGGTGGAAGATGATGCAGAGTCCCCATTCCCTGTGCCCGCCAATATGGATGCATCCCCGGCTGGCATCAGATGATGTGGTACTTTGTGTCTCAGGCTTTGATTCCTCCATCAGACTCCTGTCCCCCTCTGAGGCGCTGGTGACATCTGTGTCACTGGGCTCCTGTGCAGCTGTTGTGCTAATTTCACCCCCACTGGTGTCCGTCTCCTGTCCCTCCGTGACCACAAGAGATGCTGCATGAGAGAGAGAGATGTAGGGTCAGGTCAGTGGCAGGAACAGAACAAACATATGCAAGCAATGCATAACAAAAGATGACCACATCTACATGTTGCACACCACCTTGTGCAATCACATCGTGCCAACGCACTATATAGACTCAAACAGTGCGTGGAAACTGGAAATCCAGGCATGAGTGAGCCATGTGATGACCACACCCTACCTGTGGCTCTGTTCAAACAGACACACAAATAGCTCTGAGCACACCTAGGGATACGATGGGGGCACACTACTTGTTGCCACTGACAGATCTGGATGGAACAGGAGGGGACAACACAGACACAGACTACAACATTACAGTCCACAATGGCCATTAGGCCATGCCACCCACCATGTGGTACTTTGGGGCCCAAATACTGGTGCATATTGTTGTCAGATGTCTAGGCCTCCCCAGTCTGGGTGCATGCAATGGACGCATTGATGAAGGCACACTCAGATCATGAACACTGTCGTTCCCTCCCATGGGATTCCTCAGACTACCCCAATGCAGAAGAAACCTGAAGAGCACAACTCAGAATGCAATGGGACAGCATTCAAATTACCTTTGTAAGTACAGGTAGGGCAAATGCGTGACACCGGCACCCAGGCCAGCAGCCACTTACATGTCACTGCATCACACTACCAACATCACATAGGCCAGCGCTGGCACAGGCTCTGTACACATGCAGCCATTCCCAGCCAAAGTCACCCTCCCCAAATGCTCACCCCTGGCTTGCTGCTGATGCTCCTTCAAACGTGCATCCAGCTCAGGCTGAGTCACCGCTAAGATGTGGCCTGTTAGTGGTGTCATGCTGCGCCGTTTCAAACGCCCAGTGCGAGGAAACAGCCCCAAGGTCATCTCTGCCACGTTCTTTGCCAGCCGGCTGATGTCGTCCCACCTCTTGTGGCAGTGGGTGCGCCTTCGGTTTGAGACCCCCAGAGCTCACACCTTGGCCGCAATGGCCCTCCACACAGCCTTACCCTGGTGTACCTTGAGCTGCAGGCATGGGAGACAAGAGGGGAAATGATCAGTGACCCAGTGTTATGTACCGACATCTATCAGTATAGCAGCAAGATACGAACTCATCACAAATCCAACGATATGTCTATCAGAGACTAGAGTACATCTCACATGGTACATCTGCATGGGAAAAGCTGATGTAGCTACATGCAGGTGTGAGGGGGAACACAGTCCCTGCACATCTCACACACATGCAGGATGCCAGCACTGAAACCCCTATGTAGCTTGCCCACATCTTCCGTCCATTGTCGGGTTGAGCAACACATACATCACATATCAACCTGTGTCTGGGGGTGGACTCACTGTGTCCAAGACTGTGCGGCCCTCAATGTCCCAGCCCTGTGAATAAATAACTGTGTCACTCTGAGGGACATGTTATCACAAATCCAAAATCCTCATCACGAGGCTGGTCGTGTGCAATCTACAGTGCTGAGATGGCCCATAGCTGGAGTGCAATGAGAAAAGACTGATGTAATACTCTGTAAGTGAAGTGATGTGTCCTTGTCTTTGTGGGCGGGGACTGTGCTGGCCAGCTGGGCTCGCACTGAGATGGACAACAGGGTCACACACAGCCATTCAGCCAAGCAATCACTGTCCTGACTCCTGCATGAACAACTTTCTGCGTCACTGTATGGCTGACAACACAACACAGGTCACTCATAGATACTTGTGCAGGAAGGGAAACCTGTGGCATTGGGTACACACACCTTCCCCCTGGAGACAGCATGTTAGGCAGTGCATGACACAACCCCACACTTTCAGGCACATACAGCATCAGTCTAACTACATGTGTGCCCCCCTGCCCTACCACCCCACTATTGTGGACTTACCACGAAATTTGGGGCACCATATAGCCTTGGGTACTGTGTGAGCACCTCGTCCACCAGGACCTCCATCTCCTCGCTCGTGAAGGGACTGGCACTTATCTTTTCTGTCCTTGCCATGACTGTGGACATGAGACAACAGTGGCAGAATTGGGTGGTGAGGGGTCTCTGGCAGCAGTCCCTGGAGGCAGCAGCAGGTGAGGGGTCTCTGGCAGCAGCTCCTGAGGCAGCAGCAGTTGAGGGGTCTCAGGCAGCAGTCCCTGGAGGCAGCAGAAGGTGAGGTGTCTCAGGCAGCAGTCCCTGGAGGCAGCAGCAGGTGAGGGGTCTCAGGCAGCAGTCCCTGTAGGCAGTAGCAGGTGAGGGGTCTCAGGCAGCAGGCTCTGGGAGCAGTGGAAATGTGAGGCTCCCTCCCACACATATATAGCCCGCTGGGGTCGTTTCAAAGGTGCCAAGCTGCACAATTGGTGGTCCAGGTCTGCCTCTTTCAAATGCGTCCAATGACCGCCTCCGCGGTGGCGGAGCACACCTACCGCGATATCCAAATTGCATCATGCCACCACAATCAAGATTCCCATTGGCTCTAGGGCATGCTCCATGGCGGTGACACACCGCAGGGGCCCGGTGTGCGCTACCGCAATGGTGCATCTTTCAAATGCATACAATAACCGCCTCCGCGGTGGCGGAGCACGCCTACCGTGATTTTCAAAATTGCATCATGCCACCGCAATCAAGGTCCATTGGCTCTAGGTCATGCTCCATGGTGGTGACACACCGCAGGGGCCCAGTGTGCGCTACTGCGATTTTGGCGGCAGAGCATGCCAACTGCCATTTTCCCATGTCTCCATGCCTATCACTACTGCACTTGTGTGAATGGGGGGTGCTGGTGACACACCGCTGGGGCCAGGCGGTAGCTACCGCATTATGGGTGTCGGAGCATGCCCACCGCCATTTTCCCATGTCTCCATGCCTATCACTATCGCACTTGTGTGAATGGGGGGTGCTGGTGACACACCGCTGGGGCCAGGTGGTAGCTACCGCGTTATGGGTGGCGGAGCATGCCCATCGCCATTTTCCCATGTCTCCATGCCTATCACTACCGCACTTGTGTGAATGGGGGGTGCTGGTGACACACCGCTGGGGCCAGGCGGTAGCTACCGTGATATGGGTGCCATACAATGGCAATGGCCATCTGGCAAACATCAACAGTGCACAGTGCCAACATGGTCAATGGCACATCATTGTGCACACAATGCCAATGTTTCATTTACTCCACTGGTGACTACACATGCCATGTTTGTGTATGTGATTTTGTTGATTGGCCTGTACTCCCTCACATGTCACTTATGAATTTGATGGTTGTGTAGGCAGGACAGTGTTGTTCTGGACTCTACAATGTGTACACATGTCAATGTGTTGAGGTGCAGTGACAATCAAAGCAATGCTCATCTCAATGAATGATGTACTTTATTGCATGGCCTCTTATGTCTGCTCATGCACACAATCGTCATTTCTGCACCGACTGTGGTCATTGTGTTGTGGATGTGTGCCAGGTTGAAATAACGCATGAAGGTGTGACAGGTACAGCAGCTAGATATGAGACATAGGGGTTGATTTGTTACACATATGCTGGATGCTATACTCCCAGGCGTGCCCATGGTAAATGTAGCCATATCCCTAAGTGCATTCACATTGACCAAGGTGGTGTTTGAGGTACTTGTTTTGTGTAAGTTGACAGGTGTGCCCTTTGTGTAGCTGGTCTGTAACTCAACTTTGATAGCAGTCATTGTTGTCGTTGCGTCATCCGGAACGTGAGATGCTGTGCCCATCTCATGATGTATTGCATTGACATGTGTCCACTTTCATCTCAACTAGGAGGAGGCCAAATCTGCTTCGTCACTTGACAGTGCAGGAGGACATGGAGGATGTGGCGATCATCCAGAAATGCCGTCTGGATAGAGCCACCCTGAAAACCCTTTGTGATATGTTGGAGCCCCACCTTAAGCCTCGCCGGACATATCCAACAGCTTTCACCCCAACTTATAAGGTGATGGCGGCCCTGCATTTTTTTGCCACTGGATAGTTCCAGCAGACAGTGGCCAGCGCTGGTGGGATGTCACAACTGATGTTCAGCATGGTGCTGCGTGATGTTCTGTCCGCCATGATGATATACAAGGATAGATATATCCATTTCCCCAGGGGTGCTGAATTGCCAGCTGTGAAGGGAGACTTCTATCCCCTTGGACACATCCCCCATGTTGTTGGTGCGATTGATTGCACCCATGACGGGCTTGTGCCACCACATGCAAGTGAGCACATTTACAGGAATCGCAAACATTACCACTCCATAAATGTGCAAGTGGTGTGCCTGGCAGATATGATCATCTCCCACGTGTGTGCCAAATTCCCAGGCTCGGCCCATGACTCCTACATCCTGAGGAACAGCATTGTGCCCCAGCTGATGGCTAATCTGCTTCCCGAGCGTGCATGGATTGTGGGTGAGTATGCCTAGTCGTATGGTGTGTGACCTGCTGCCCTCTGCCTCAGCGACATTGAAATGTCTATTTGTGTTAGTCATACCTAGGTGACTCTGCATATCCCAACCGTTCCTGGTTGCTGAGCCCACTGCGGAATCCCAGGACCCCGGCTCAAGTCACGTTTCCACTGCCTGGACAAGACCTGAGGTGCACTGGCATACTCGCCCGGGAAGGTGTGTCAGATTGTAGTGGCATGCTGCATGCTCCACAACCTAGCCATTCGCAAGGAGATTCCCCTGCTCCTGGATGATGATGAGGACCCAAGGCCCCCGCCTGCAAACCAGCCCGTGTCCAGTGATGAGGACTGTGGAGAGGAGGAAGGTGTTGACTAGGCCTGGGCCAAAATTCCGTTCCGTTCGCGGAAATTGCGATATTTTGGCATTCTCGCGTTCCGCGGAAAGCGCGAAAATGTCAAAATTTCCGCATTCCGCAGCTTAGCGATAATTTTTTTCTTGCTCGCGCTGTAAAACAATACATTCTCGCGCGCGCGCGATCGCCTTACCTGAATCCCTGCGTTCTCCGACAAGTTTTCTTGACCCGGTCGCGTTCTCCACGAGATGTTGGATTTTGGTAGCCATTTTGCGCTGTCTCGCGGCCGCATTCAAGTCATTTTTCACGCGATCACGTCATTTGTCGCGCGATCACGTCTTTCTTCTCGCGATCATGCACCGCGCGAGTATGAGAAGATTGAGATCTCGAACATGTCATTCTACATCGCGAGCCAGAGAATGAGGACGCGGGCACATGAAATCGAACGCGAACAGGAGAAAGAGACCGCGAACACGTCATATCCAACGCGACAGGGACAAAGAAGAGAACGCGATCATATCGTTTTCGACACGCCGGCGGAAGTAATGTGAAGCTGGAGAACTCAACAACGTAAAATTTACAATTTGGAGAGGAATATCGGCTCTAGCAGCATGAAACCATCTGCAAATACTGATTTTGGATGAAAAGAACTCCTTACATTCACATTTGGCTTTCCTTTTTTGTGCAAGGAGTCATTTTTTTTTTACAAGGTGGAGAGAGGGAGGAAGTGACACAGATTCTCCAACTTCCTGTTCCTGTCCAGCAGGCTCCTCCCAGTGCTTTGTCCATCTCCTGCTCATTCTGCCTTTGGATTTGGAGCTGGAAAGATCACTCTTTTTGTCTGCTGCATCATTGCAATTGGATTTCAGGATTTTTGGAATAGGATATTTTACAAGTAAGTGGTTGTTGTGTTTGATTGTGGGCATTGCAGTTGTTGTGTAACTACAATTTATTTTTGATAATAAATTATCATCATTCCTTTTTTTTTTTTTTAATTTATTTTAATTTTGTGGGTTGTAGTAGTAGGCCCGAGCTAGCCATGGGCATGGCCTCATGGGTGTGTGTGACTGTGTGCATGATGAAGCAACTGTTCCTTTTGTTTTTTTAATATATTTCATTTTCAATCACATTTAGGGCATGGATGGCATTGGATTGAGTTGGGGAAGTGTGTTTTTTGGGGTGGCCTTGCTGATGTTGTTGGGGCTCGCCATGTGGCTGGTGGCCATTTTGAGGCCTAGGCCTGCAAGCTTGCCTGGCCTTGTCTGCCAGCAGGCCTGCTTTCATCCACTGCTACCAGAGCAGGTAGCCACAGCTTTAGTAATCTACTGTTTTCTGTGTGCTCTGTTGAATTTAGACATCATTTAGGGCATGGATGGCATTGGATTGAGTTGGGGAAGTGTGTTTTTTGGGGTGGCCTTGCTGATGTTGTTGGGCCTGGCCAGGTGGCTGGTGGCCATTTTGAGGCCTAGGCCTGCAAGCTTGCCTGGCCTTGTCTGCCAACAGGCCTGCTTTCATCCACTGCTACCAGAGCAGGTAGCCACAGCTTTAGTAATCTACTGTTTTCTGTGTGCTCTGTTGAATTTAGACATCATTTAGGGCATGGATGGCATTGGATTGAGTTGGGGAAGTGTGTTTTTTGGGGTGGCCTTGCTGATGTTGTTGGGCCTGGCCATGTGGCTGGTGGCCATTTTGAGGCCTAGGCCTGCAAGCTTGCCTGGCCTTGTCTGCCAGCAGGCCTGCTTTCATCCACTGCTACCAGAGCAGGTAGCCACAGCTTTAGTAATCTACTGTTTTCTGTGTGCTCTGTTGAATTTAGACATCATTTAGGGCATGGATGGCATTGGATTGAGTTGGGGAAGAGTGTATTTTGGGGTGGCCTTGCTGATGTTGGGGCTCGCCATGTGGCTGGTGGCCATTTTGAGGCCTAGGCCTGCAAGCTTGCCTGGCCTTGTCTGCCAGCAGGCCTGCTTTCATCCACTGCTACCAGAGCAGGTAGCCACAGCTTTAGTAATCTACTGTTTTCTGTGTGCTCTGTTGAATTTAGACATCATTTAGGGCATGGATGGCATTGGATTGAGTTGGGGAAGAGTGTATTTTGGGGTGGCCTTGCTGATGTTGGGGCTCGCCATGTGGCTGGTGGCCATTTTGAGGCCTAGGCCTGCAAGCTTGCCTGGCCTTGTCTGCCAGCAGGCCTGCTTTCATCCACTGCTACCAGAGCAGGTAGCCACAGCTTTAGTAATCTACTGTTTTCCGTGTGCTCTGTTGAATTTAGACATCATTTAGGGCATGGATGGCATTGGATTGAGTTGGGGAAGTGTGTTTTTTGGGGTGGCCTTGCTGATGTTGTTGGGCCTGGCCATGTGGCTGGTGGCCATTTTGAGGCCTAGGCCTGCAAGCTTGCCTGGCCTTGTCTGCCAGCAGGCCTGCTTTCATCAACTGCTACCAGAGCAGGTAGCCACAGCTTTAGTAATCTACTGTTTTCTGTGTGCTCTGTTGAATTTAGACATCATTTAGGGCATGGATGGCATTGGATTGAGTTGGGGAAGAGTGTTTTTTGGGGTGGCCTTGCTGATGTTGTTGGGCCTGGCCATGTGGCTGGTGGCCATTTTGAGGCCTAGGCCTGCAAGCTTGCCTGGCCTTGTCTGCCAGCAGGCCTGCTTTCATCCACTGCTACCAGAGCAGGTAGCCACAGCTTTAGTAATCTACTGTTTTCTGTGTGCTCTGTTGAATTTAGACATCATTTAGGGCATGGATGGCATTGGATTGAGTTGGGGAAGTGTGTTTTTTGGGGTGGCCTTGCTGATGTTGTTGGGCCTGGCCATGTGGCTGGTGGTGGCCATTTTGAGGCCTAGGCCTGCAAGCTTGCCTGGCCTTGTCTGCCAGCAGGCCTGCTTTCATCCACTGCTACCAGAGCAGGTAGCCACAGCTTTAGTAATCTACTATTTTCTGTGTGCTCTGTTGAATTTAGACATCATTTAGGGCATGGATGGCATTGGATTGAGTTGGGGAAGTGTGTTTTTTGGGGTGGCCTTGCTGATGTTGTTGGGCCTGGCCATGTGGCTGGTGGCCATTTTGAGGCCTAGGCCTGCAAGCTTGCCTGGCCTTGTCTGCCAGCAGGCCTGCTTTCATCCACTGCTACCAGAGCAGGTAGCCACAGCTTTAGTAATCTACTGTTTTCTGTGTGCTCTGTTGAATTTAGACATCATTTAGGGCATGGATGGCATTGGATTGAGTTGGGGAAGAGTGTATTTTGGGGTGGCCTTTGCTTATGTTGGGGCTCGCCATGTGGCTGGTGGCCATTTTGAGGCCTAGGCCTGCAAGCTTGCCTGGCCTTGTCTGCCAGCAGGCCTGCTTTCATCCACTGCTACCAGAGCAGGTAGCCACAGCTTTAGTAATCTACTGTTTTCTGTGTGCTCTGTTGAATTTAGACATCATTTAGGGCATGGATGGCATTGGATTGAGTTGGGGAAGAGTGTATTTTGGGGTGGCCTTGCTGATGTTGGGGCTCGCCATGTGGCTGGTGGCCATTTTGAGGCCTAGGCCTGCAAGCTTGCCTTGCCTTGTCTGCCAGCAGGCCTGCTTTCATCCACTGCTACCAGAGCAGGTAGCCACAGCTTTAGTAATCTACTGTTTTCTGTGTGCTCTGTTGAATTTAGACATCATTTAGGGCATGGATGGCATTGGATTGAGTTGGGGAAGTGTGTTTTTTGGGGTGGCCTTGCTGATGTTGTTGGGCCTGGCCATGTGGCTGGTGGCCATTTTGAGGCCTAGGCCTGCAAGCTTGCCTGGCCTTGTCTGCCAACAGGCCTGCTTTCATCCACTGCTACCAGAGCAGGTAGCCACAGCTTTATTGATCAAGTGTTTTCTATGTGATCAGTTGAATTTTTAGACATCACCTTCCTGAGAGTGTAGTGTGGCTGTACACAGTACTAGTAGTATAACATAGCTCTAGTTAAAAAAAAATCATAAATGGCTAGACTATCTTTTGTTTGCACTAGTACAGTACTAAGTAACTGAACCACAAAAACAAATGCAACATTTCACTGATGTTCTTCTCCTGTCTTCTTTGCTTTTAGGTGCACAAAAGACAGAGTAGGAGGTGTCATCGGCATCACCTGGCTACCCGTTGTACTGCCAGCCAGACAGAAGTCCTGCTGCGCATCACGCCCACGTGTGACCAGAACTTGTTGTGCATCTGCCTCCTGCCAGACATCGGAATAAGATGGCCCCAAAGAAAGGTACCAGGTCCAGTACCAAGAAAGTTGCTGGTGAGAAGAAGGAACAGAAAAAGGAAGTGCCATTAACCACGACTGGTGGTGTGCCGGCCAAGGTTTTTTTTGGCACCAAAGCGTTGTCCGGGAACCAAGCTGGGAGCAGCACAGCGGTCCAGCAACCCCACCAACCTAGGCCCAAGGGCTTTACTGTCGCAGAGGTAGCCAGTCTACTAACGGGCAGCGATGTTGAAGAAATGTCATTACCGCAAAGTAGTACACAATCAAGTTCAACGCAGGCGCAAACTCAGCAGATCAGTGTGCAGCCGCCACAACAAGAACAGCAGCAGCAGCCGCCGCAACAAGAACAGCAGCAGCAGCCGCCGCAACCAGAACAGCAGCAGCAGCCGCCGCAACCAGAACAGCAGCAGCCGCCACAACAGCCCACCATAGTAGTTGTTGCTCCTGACGTAGGGGCATTTCAGGAAATCGAGCTTCCTGCAGACAAAGCGGAGCGAAGTCAAACCACTGTTTCAGAACATCTATTGTCTTCCAGACCACCAGCAAGGAAAAGGAGGCTTAGTCCATCATCTTCTTCTTCAAGCCCCGCTTCTGATGATCGTGATGACACTTGGGTCCCACCAGCTCGGTCTGAGAGTGAAGTACGCCACAAGACATTGCTTCTGAAAAGGAAGGTCCCAGAAAAACTTAGAGTTATGGAGGTAGATGTAGAAGAGGGGGGTGATGATGTTGATGAAGACGAGCCAGTCATCACGCACATTACTCCCGCCCCAAAGGGATTGGAGACCGACATTCTAACCCTATCCAGAAAGGCTGCTACTGAGCGGGATGTAGCACGGATGTCACCAACACAGGTTACACCACCACTACCTCCAGCTGCCATATTTTCCAAGGCCCGGCAGGGACCTACATCCAGCTCAACCACCTCAGTAGGAAGTGGTAGTAAAAGTCACAGTGTAGGTGGACAGGGTCACATATTTTCAAGCACCCCCTCAAGTTCATCTGGTGTTGAAAGTGGCACATCCAGCAGTGCCAGAAAGTTCTCCTCCCCAGTTTGGGACTTCTTTTCTGTTAGCGCCAAGGAGGAGAACGTTGCTATATGCGCAATTTGTCGGCAAGGTGTTCGGCGTGGTAAGCTTGGTACAAACTATGGTACCGGAGGACAAGCAAGTCATCTCAGAATACACCACACTATTGTGTGGGAGGATCACCTACTTAAGTTAAAAGAAAGTAGGAAAACTAAACCCTTTGAAGTTGGTCAGGAATCAGGGAGCGATATTATTGTGGTGGCAGGTGAAGAACAGGGAGGCATTTCTAGCCTTGTCTCCAGTAGTGCAGTCACTGCAGTGGTAACGCCCACATCCTCCTCAGTAACATCAGAGTGGCACCGCAGTAAGAGCCATACTCAGAGTGTGGGTGAGACACCAAGGCGACCGGCGAGTACCTCAATGAGACAATCTGTGTCGTTGAGCCTTAGTGGTTTAATGGCACCACTAAGGAAAGTAAGCCAGCCTACCATTGACAGCATGTTTAGGTTGGAGGGGCAGTTACAACGCAACCACCCAACGGCACGATTGTACAATGCGAAGCTGGCTAAAATGTTAGCGCTGGACCTTCTTCCTTTTTCATTTGTGGAAGGGGTGGGTTTCCTTGAATTTGTGTCATCTGCCCGAAATGGAAAGTTCCAAGCCGGTCCTATTTCGCAAGAATTGCTGTTCCGGCACTACATCATGATGTGCTGGAATTGGTTGGACAAGCTTTGCAGAAGAGTGCTGTGCACAATATCCACCTGACAACAGACATGTGGACCAGTTGCCAAGCCACAGATTACATGTGTATCACTGCACACTGGATCTCTTTTGTGGGGGTTAAAGATCAACTATCTGCACGAGGTGTTGTTGACACAGCTGCGATTTTTGAAGGTACTCGGAAACATGCAACTGTAGCCATGTTCGCCATGGAGAAATCTCATACGGCTGAAAACATTTTAGAAGAGTTTCGCACCAAGGTTTTGGAATGGCTGCAGCCCAGAGGGCTTGGTATTGGTTTTGTTGCCACAGACAATGGCAGTAATGTACTGAAGGCCATGGAACTTGGTTCCTATTTCAGGGTTCCGTGTTTGGCACACTGCATAAACATTATAGTGCAAGACTTTCTGAAAAAAGAACCCATAGTAAGCAATTTACTGTCCATCTGCCGAAGAATATGCACTCATTTCAGCCATTCTTTTAAAGCTCGGAAGCAGCTGAGGATCCTCCAACGTGAGCGTAGGGTGCCAGTCAAGGCACTCATCCAGGAGGTGGCAACACGTTGGAACTCAACGTATTACATGCTTGATCGTCTGTACGAACAGCACAGGTCACTCAATGATTATGTCTGGTACAGAAGCAGTGATGCTAGTGTTAAAGGCATGACCCTTCAGAGGGAGCAATGGACCCTAATTCAATGCCTCACTGAGATGCTGTCTCCTTTTGAGGTCTTCACACGTGAAGTCAGCAAGGAGGACTATACAATGGGCCAAGCTATCCCATTGTTGCAAATGCTAGAGCATGAGCTGAATAATGTGTCTGAATCCTACAAAGGTGTAGAGGACAGAAGGCAAGCCCATGACTTGGTGGAGAGCTTATCCAGGCGCTTATCAGAAAATGTAAGGATACAAAATAAAATTTTGTCACAAGAACATTACATTTGTGCCACAATTCTGGATCCACGTGCAAAATTAGGACTATTCCGTTCTTTTTCCGACACTGATGTTGCCCGCTACAAAAGTTGTATAGCTGAAGCAGCCATCAAGTTTGAAAACGAAGGGCTGCTAATTAAAAGCCCGCCACATCAACCCACAACAAGTACTGATACTGAAGCAGGCCATGCAGAATCAAGTGCAACTTCGTCAGCTGAGGGCAGTGCGGTTGGCTCACAATCGCAACACTCACCATCACCATCGACTACAAAAACAATAACTGGATCATTCTGCCGAGTACAATCATTATCAGATTGGTATGTAAAGATGGGCCTTAAGCACAGTGCTGATGCACAGAAAAAACAGCACAAAAGCTTACCAGCAGCAACCCTGAACATTGAGCGGATGGTCCAGGCCTATCTGGACGACCCAACAGAGGTGTACGTTGATCAAAACCCAGTGCAGTATTGGCATAGGAAAAGGTCTGAATGGCCACAGCTCAGCAGGCTGGCGATAAGCTATCTGGCTTGCCCTGTCGCAAGTGTCTCTTCCGAACGTGTTTTCAGTGCTGCAGGTTCCATTGTAACCTTGAGAAGGACCAGTCTATCTCCCAAAAACGTGGAGAGGTTAACAATGATCAAAATGAATCAGCACTTCATACCACCGAATTACACAATGCATGAATCAACAGAGGAAGATGAGGACAGCGGCTCAGGTGACGGAAGTATTGTGTCAGATGATTACCTACTACTGGAAGATCCCCCAGAGTTTGAGGACGAGCTATACTTCCCTGACAATTAGGCTCGCACTTACTGTCTTCCTCCCTTTTTTCCCCCTTTGTTTGTGTCTGTTGTTCCGGTTATAAACTTGTGAATCGCAACCAATGCATTATCACCGTCTTCTAATCTTCTAATTTAAGATACAAGTTTCAGGTGTCTGCCATTTGACACTACAGTCCTCAGAATCCAGCTCCTCCGCTCGATCATACTGCATCTCCTGGTCAATTCCATTTCCCTCATGAATGATGATTGGATGATGGTAACAACAAATTCAAACTTTCCTCGTCCTTCCAAAACAAGTGGACCATGAATCTGATGACTTCTATAGCTATCCTCCTTCAGAGCCGAGAGAGACTGGCCATTAACTGAAAATAAGATGCAACAGGTAATGATTGATGCCATGCATTGTCCGCAGAAAAGCAGACTGAGTGATGTAGATTTTGTTGTGTGTGTTGCGCATGAATGAATTGATGTAATTGTGCACTGCCACCAATCAACATTCTACAGAACACACTAATTTTCCTCTTCTGGCAAACAAGAAATGTGTACTTCTCCTGCATCTTGGTGATACATTGCTTTTAATTCAATACAGGAAGGGGACTCACTACCTCTGCGCAATGCAAATGACTGTGACTTAACAGCACCGTCCATCATGATGATGGCGAAAGAGACGGCCTGCAGCGTTAACGAGATGAGATGCAACAGGTAATGATTGATGCCATGCATTGGCCGCAGAATAGCAGACTGAATGATGTAGATTTTGTGGTGTGTTGCGCATGAATTGATGTAATTGTGCACTGCCACTAATCAACTTTCTACAGAACACACTAGTAATTACTAATTTTCCCCTTCTGGCAAACAAGAAATGTGTACTTCTCTCCTGCATCTTGGTGATACATTGCTTTTAATTCAATACAGGAAGGGGACTCACTCAATCTGCGCAATGCAAATGACTGTGACTTAACAGCACCGTCCATCATGATGATGGCGAAAGAGACGGCCTGCAGCGTTAACGAGATGAGATGCAACAGGTAATGATTGATGCCATGCATTGGCCGCAGAATAGCAGACTGAATGATGTAGATTTTGTGGTGTTGCGCATGAATTGATGTAATTGTGCACTGCCACTAATCAACTTTCTACAGAACACACTAGTAATTACTAATTTTCCTCTTCTGGCAAACAAGAAATGTGTACTTCTCCTGCATCTTGGTGATACATTGCTTTTAATTCAATACAGGAAGGGGACTCACTCAATCTGCGCAATGCAAATGACTGTGACTTAACAGCACCGTCCGTCATGATGATGGCGAAAGAGACGGCCCGTTAACTTAAGATGAGAAGTAACAGGTAATAAATGATGATAATTAATGGCATGCATTGGACACCTGACTCTGAGCTATTGGTCTTTGTGTTTGCGTTGTTTGTTGTGCACAAAGTGATGTCAAAGTGTACTAGTGTTAATCTATCTTTCTGTACACAATAAAGAATGACTCAAGTCAGTAATATTTATATTTCTACTCTTGATGTGTTATAAAAATTACACTTGTACTGCAGGCCGATCTTCAGTCAGTAGAAGTATCAGAGCTGATGATGAAGTCAGGAGGATGTTTCATGAGTGGCATAAAACGGAAAAGCCTAAAGGTAAACACGTGAACCACAACCACAGCACACCCAAATGTCTGTGTAGAAGTTGAATAGAGTGTAGCGGTGGGATGACTGCAGTGCATTGATTTTACTAACTTTAACTGTAAAATGCTATGTCTGGAATGGATAATGTGCTTTGCGTTTGTCCAACTCTTTGAGAGAAAAAAAAAAAGGACTCTAAAGTGTTAACGTAGGATGTGCTAATGGTAAGCACTGTGGGCCTGATCTCTCCTGTTACTGTTGAAGGTCTATGCTGGAAACAGACTACAGTAGAGATGATGCATATGCATACATGCCACCTCGGAAAGTGTTCTTGTTGCACTACACCATCACTTGTGCATTTGTTTTCACTTTCTTTCTGAATATCCCCTTTGGTTTTCAATCTAAAATTACAGGCCGGGCCTTGTCCAAAACTTTGTAAAACATTACAATGCATATTAATTACCTTACCAATCAATCACCTTTTTATTCCAGCCGGGCAGTGGCGAGTGGTGAGGCGACACACCCAAGATTGATGGACGAGAGGAGCAAGAGGAATGCCGAGATGCAAAAAACCAGTCCACATTTTTGACCAGGATAAGACAGTAACAGTATCCACTTTTCACTTCTTTTAAATAATTTGATTAATATCTTGTATACATTCTTTACAACAGTGTGTTCTTGGAGTTGTTGTTATCAATCATCATTACGTTTGCTCTGTGTTTACGATTCTTCACTACCAATATTTTAAATTTCTATTTGCTATCTGTTAAAGTATTAAGGCCGGAACAGAACAAGAAATAGAAGTGTATGTAATCCGGGTCTCATCATGCATGCATTTCCTTTTTTATACCTTAACATATGGAATGGATATGGTATGGTAGTCTTCAATGATTGTCGTTTGTTTGTCTATGTATGCATACTGTTTTTCTATGTCAAACCTTTCCCAAAATCCCCCTTCCCATCCAATCAACGGACCCTAACCCTCTTCCCCCGGGCTGTGTGACTTATTGTCGAGGTGTAACTAAATTAAATGTACACCAATACTTAATCACACACTTGCTGGGGCGGATGTGGTGAAAGCAACACTACTTCAATTTCAATGCAGAGCGATGAACTTCTTCTGCTTGCCCACCCATGAGTAGGATATTTCACAGGTTATTTTATTTAGCAAAGGAACATATACCTCAGCATGAATTGCCGGCATTGATTGGATTTGTTTGTTGTCATTCCTCATATACAGCACTAACTGTTAGACTGTAGGCATAGCCAAGTCGACAAAACTATAGTTTGTAACTCTGTCTAGTAGGCTATCCTCATAATAACCAGCATTCAGTTTTTTTGTCAAATATTTGAGCATATAATTGTTGCTCGGTAAATTCTGTGATGTACTTCATTCAACTACTCCTCTAACAGTCTCTCAAAGGCGATTGACTATCTCCTTTTCTTTTTTTGGAAATGCTGCCACCCTGCCAGTGTATACTACTACTACTATACTACCACCACCACCCCAATCATGGCATGTATGAAAAAGGAAACCATCTTCACCATGCAGCCAGTGCTGTGCCACAGTTGGACATAAACATCAAGCACCGGTAAGAGAGAAGTTTGGGGGAGGCAGAATCAATAATGGACATGTTGTCAATGATGTCAGTTTCAAACACCACTCCAAAGAATGCATAGTAGGACCAGTCAATGAGTGAGGTGTGTCGCATCTATCTGTTTGTGTCTTATACAGTCAGCAAATTATTGAAATCAAACACACGCTATGGGCGGCCATGCACCAGCAAAGAAACAGTGTGATGTAAAACAGTTACCCCACCTACAAAACATTAACAACATTGCATGTAACATAGAAAAATATATTTAATTGACCCTAACAAATAAACTAAACCCACAAAAGCTAACCCACCCACCTCCCTAACCCCAACGACTGTCCATAGAAATAGAGAACGCCCAAACGAGTCAAGAACGAACAGGAATTAAAAAAGGGGCAGTGACAGGGACTAACTGGTGGGGCGGGACTGGAGGAGGACACGAATCTGGTCCTCTAAATGGGCGACGCGGCGTCTAAGGCCGCGGCAGTTGCAGCCACAGTGGGGGGGGGCACCGGAGATGGCACAGTGGCGGCGGGCAGCCGCCAGACGGTGGCGCCGTACCGCTGGAGGGCGGTGGCTGGGGCCCGGGGCACTGGAGGAGGCTTGAATTGCTGCTGCAGTTTCCTCCTCCTCCTCGGCTAGGACCACCAGCCGCCGGTATTCATGCTGGATTGCCTCCAGCTTCCGGCGCCGTGCCTTGGCGGCCAACTCCTTCCGGTTGATTTTTGGAGTAGCTGTGTATCAAAAAGAAAAAGCAAGACAATTGTAAAATATAGTCTTAATAAAACAGTAGGACAAGGTAATTATTTACACACATAGTGGCATGGTAGAGTAGCACTATAAAATAAAGCACAGTAGTACATAACATTTTAAATGTCGCCCGTCCTTCTTCCTTCCACCTGTCTTACACTTTTTAGTTGAACAGTGCACCAGGTGCTCTTCTCCATAAAACTTTCAAAGCGGAGTTGAAATCAGATAGATGAGGCCATTGGTTACTCAATACTCTGGCTCCTAGTCCTATACCAATTAAAGGGAATTCTAGTCTTCTAGTTCACTCTTCAAACGTCCCCAAGAACTCATACTTACTTACGACATCGGATAGCGGGCGGACTTTGTCCGCCCGCCATCCGACTGCTAAAAAAGGGTGGGGGTCCCGTGGGGACAATTAATTAGGATGATGCGCCCGGCACAGTGGCGGGCGCACCCTGTTATTTTAAATTTAAATTCTGGTTGGCTTTGCTGAAAGCAATGCTAAAATGTTGTGCTGCTTTTCCAAGCACAACATGACGGGCCTCGCACGGAGCCTGTCACGTTTTGCTTTGAAAGTCGGGGGGGTACCATAGCATCGGTAGGTACCCTCCATGGGGGCCCCCAAGCATACTCTGCAATGTGTGCATGCCTTTCCGTGGCGGACGGTAATGCCGCCACGCAAAGGCATTCCAAAATGCAGATTATATGGCTGCCGGTGTGGTGAGAGAGACACCTTAATGGTTGTGCTATACACTAAGACAACAGCAAGGAATACACTATTGCATTATGATAGTTATCACCCTAAGAGCCAAAAGGACAATATCCCGTTCGGTGAGTTTTTACGCCTTAGGCGAAACTGTACGAACATCAGTGACTTTGATGAGAAATCAGAGGTCATGAAGAAAAAATTTCATGCTAGAGGATATCTGAACAAAATCGTAAGGGAGGCCTACAAACGGGCACGTTACTATGATAGGCAACACCTACTCACAAATATCAAAACTACATCAAATCCACCTTTGGTTTTTGCTACACGCCATTCCATGCTGAACTCCAGAATTCGACAAGCGATATGCTCTAGTTGGCACATATTAAATGTGGAGAAAACTAAGAGAGAGGAAATAATATCTAAACCTCTATTTGCATACAAGCGTAACAAAAGCTTGAGAGACCACATAGTACATTCAAGAATGAAAAATGAGACAAACTTCCACCAAATTGATTTGGAAGGCTCTAAAAAAGTGGTAGGGAACTTCAAATGCACCATGTGCAAATCTTGCTCCATGGCCATCGAAGCAACGACATTTACTTTCAATGGTGTCAATATTACACCCAAAACATTAAACAACTGCAAATCAACAAATGTCATTTATTTGATCATTTGTCCATGCCACAAGGGATATGTGGGAGAAACAGGGAGAGCGTTCAATGTCAGACTTACCGAGCACAAATCAGCAATTAGAACACAGAAAACATCGGCACCTATGGTGCAACACTTCCTAGATCTGGGACACACACCAGAAGACATTAAGTGGTATATACTGGAAAAGATTTGGCCCCGCGTAGGAGAACAGATGGATAAGATCAGAAAAATGAGAGAGGTTTATTGGATGTTCATCCTTAATACAGCTACATCAGGTTTGAACCAAGAAATACCTTGGGATCAAGCAATTAAAAATAATGGATAATTGATATTCATGATGACAGTCAAGTCAGTCAAATTTATACCAGTCTTCAAGTCAAGGATAAGAAAAAGAAAAGAAAAAGAAATATAATTGGCTATACTGATCTAACACATAGTGGTTGATAAGCGGAATAAAGAGGTCAGTGTATATAGGATTGTAGTTGAGAAACGAGTAACCACTTTAGCTCAAGAGATCCTGGCAATAACATCTTAACATCATGGAAACAATGGTCTCTCTCTTTAACGTCGTAAGTCTCAAACGAAAAAACAAATTGTATCACTGTCTACAACATATATCTCCCAATATCAAAGGACATATATAAAATATAACACATTTATAAGTTTCTATAACAAATAAATAATTGTGGTATTTTTTGTAATCACTCAAATTGAATTATTAACAGTGATAGTGAGACTTCTATCCATAAATTAGACAGGAACAATAAAGTTATAAAATAACTATTCAAACATGGCGCAGGTTGTTATTTCGACCAAACTACTAGTCCTATTTCCATGCGCATGACCGAGTACGTCAGAACAACGTACGTAACACGGGCGTATGTAAATAGACCCAATATGGCGGTGATTATGATCACTGACGAAGCAGAAGAGGACGTTGAGCCAAACAGAGAGGAGATTTCTACCCATTCGAGATCCGACCGGGTAAGGAAAGATAATACGGAGTGCTAACAGTTTATTCCGAGTTAGACTCAAACCAATAGGCATTCGGTTTGTGCACGTGCTGATACGAACGCTGGTTGATTGTATCACATTAGCAGCATTAAACTTATTGACACATGCTCTCCGGAAGTCGAATAATGATTGCAGACAGGGAAGCTAACCAGTATGAGTTGAAGATTCTTATACTATGAAGTGTTTTCCCAAGGAGAGTTTTTACTTTCTGTGGTGAAATTTCTTTAAAACTTATAGACAACCATTTATGCTACTCAACAGGACGATTAAATAGAGCCCGATATGAAGGGGAATCAACAGACGCAACAAAGACGGACCACAACGACATAGAGAACAGAATAACAAAATCAAGGTGTGTATTAAATACACATGAATGAATTACAATGATATCTATGCAGCTATTGGGTTACTTAGACAGATAACAAATGGGTAAATAACAGATCTTATCATAGGTAACACGAATTAGGTATAGTATCAGAGCCTTTTCGTCTATATAATAAACTGTAGATAAAAGTGAGCAGCTATAGTACACTCGCTTATATATCCACTTCCTTAGGTCTGCTCTTTACCTGCGAAGACAGAAAAACAAAGGTGCGCACCATTGACATCCATGTTTGGCAAGAAATCAGTTGTTTAATCGGTGCAACACTTTTCAAACAAGTAAGTACTCTAGTTAAGCGTGCCACAGATTAGACCAACATATCGTAATAAATAGAGTATAATCAGTTATCTTCCATCCCTCAGTCTAAGTGACACATCTCTGTCTTTCTTTAGAATCATTGTATACCATTCGTCCCCCTAAATAAGGATATAAACTGGGTTCTACCGATTACTTCGAGCTACACACGAAAATAGTCTATTGGAATAACAAGGGTCAGTATGGTTTTCTCATCTCTCATAACTATATAAAAGCAAGATTAGAGATTCAGTGTTCTTAACTTCAATTTAACTGGCATATACCAAGAAAAACATCTCCCATCAACACCCCTTGTAAGAGTAGAGAAACTCGTCCTGGGTAACAAAAAAGAATACTTGTTAGTACCCTATTCCAGCATAGCCCAGGTCCCCATCAGATTGGTCATGCTTGGTACAACTTAAGCACACTGGTATGGTTTCACCCCATTTTGGTAAAAGTAGAGTAACTCGCCCTGTGCAACATAAAAGAACACTTGTTAGCACCCTATTCCAATACTTCCTAGGTTTCTATCAGAATGGTTCTTGCTAAGTATAGCTAAAGCTAAATGGTATTGTTTCTCCCCATTTTTTGCAACACTATGAATCTGGGTAACTGAATTTCTTTATCAAGAGTGTTGGGATCGGTGCAGAGCTGAGAGACGTTGGGAGGGGATTTCATAGTTCAAATGAATTAGCTCATCATTGTTTATGTTAATGAATTATCATTGCTACATTGACTCCCTTAAACAATTCAAAAAACGGGTTTTAATTGATACATATGTTTTTTCTTGTTGTTATTATTTTTTACATATAGTGTTAAACTCAGAGCGGATTCCTGACGAAGGCCTAGCCGAAACGCGTTGTGTCAATCGACCGCCTATGTGCTCATTGTTCTACAATTGAGTATAAAGTTGAGACAATCAAAAAAAAGTTTTTCACTGGATTTTTGGATTTTAGTTCTTGTATATAGTGTGTGTGAGGAAAAACAATCATAGTAGAAATAATGAATTATCAATATGATTAACACTAACAGGCTAAGGACACCTCTTATGATCAACCAATTATGAATCTATCATAGTTTATACTGTATAAATAAGAATCAATTTGCACAGATGATGACTTGCAGATATATTGTTGTCCATATGTATTGTTGAAAAAAAGAATTTATTGTGAAAAAAAGAAATTGAAAAACAGAAAACGTAAAAAATAGATATTTATATTTTGTAAGAATAAAAGAGATATATCACATATTCATTAGCCTGTATGCCTATCTATTCCACTATTTGTATTTGTTGTATATTATTAGATGGTTGTTAATAGAATGAGTGATATGCATGTTTATTGGGAGTTAATTTGCAAGTAGTATTTATCCGACACTGAGCCCGGTGTTAACCCTTTCCCCATAAGAGAGAGACACCACCGCCATATTGAACCCTTTTCCGCCTAGACATGTCTGAATATTTTCTACAGGGATGGCGGGAGGTTTGCCCCTGCTGTGACGGCAGTGAATTCCAGCCAGCCCGGCGGGGGCAATACGCCCACCATCCTAATGGGGCCCTAATTCACAACTTTACAGTATACATATACATACAGTACACCTTTGCAGTGAGTGTGCTGTCAAGTTAAACAATAGTTAAAGATTATGAATCTAACTTACCACCGCCTGCCACTGGTGCTGCCACTCCCCCTCCGTTGCTATCTGCAACTGCCGCATCCTCACCCTCTGCGTCGCCTTCGCTGGCCCCAGCAATGGTGGTCGGTAGTGCGCCTAGAAAACATTACACATTTATTAGGCAACATATACACCTCCCCCCTATTGATCAGTAGCAAGGTTGAAAAATGAGTTAATACTAACATAAATCACTAGTACAAATCAGGTAGTAGTAGAGTAGACACTAAGTTATATGATCATTGTAGCATTTGCTTGATTAGCCCTAGCCATGCACATGTGACGTTACCTTTACCTTGCAGCTTCTTAAGACACCTTTGAGCCCACATGACCTGCCTCACACTGCTACTGTCTAGTCTACGCGCTGCGTACAGGCGGTCAACAAACATTAACAAGCCACTTTTTTAGGAAGAACTGGTGTACTACTGTTACTGTTAGTCCATATTGCTTATCCATAGATGCTACACTTTTTGGCACGGCTGAGAAATGCTTGCAAGTTGCAATATACTAACGCACACCATTTCTTTTTTCGCATTACAGACGCAAGATTCGCTTCTACGAACCAGAGCTTCTGAACGATGCACCAACTACCAGTACTAGGTTCTTCTGAGGTGAGGGGTCCCTTCACTCACATCTTCATTTATAAATGTATATAAACTAAATTGCTATGGGATGGTGGTGCTGCCTTCCACCACTTCAGTTATCATGATTTAATTCCCAACTGTATAAGTGTAACAATGTATATTGTTTTAATGTTATTGATTTGCCGGTTGGTGCTGCTAAGAAAACAGTGTACAGACCTTCTCAAATCGAAATAAAAATTTGAAATTTACATAGACTTTGTGGTATTTGGTGTGGAGTGGACTAACTTACACGATTGAGCAAATTAAAGTAAGGGTGTGCATGTGAATAGCTTCCACGACAGAGGTTGCGTGTGTTAATGTTCTGGGTTGTCTACTTGTTGGTTATCTTGGGGGGAGGGTTCCGAGACCTAATAGGTATGACAAGACAGTACTATAGTCAAGCAGTGGAATTGTGGGGGGTGCGGAATTTCTGATTGAGGTGTGCAAGGAAGGTCCAACCTACCATCACCAACATCCTATTTTCTGGTGCAAATGTATGTGCAAGATCCCTACAACAGTTGTATGTCCTATAGGGTATCATATCAAAATATTAAGAAATCTGGTAGGGCTGTTGCTGTGAATTTTCAAAGCCTAAACATCAACAAGAGTAAAAAGTAGTACAAGACAACAACCCAACGGATTGTATGAGCTACTGGTGAATATGAGTTTTATATTACAACCTTTCACAAAGAGTGGCACTGGCCAACTGGGCAAGACTAGCTACTACAGTACAGACAGACAGACTGATAGTATGTAGTTTTACTCAGTCATCATAGCGGAGGCAGAGATAAGCTTTTTGAAACCGTACAGATCGAAGGATAATTGGTGGTAAAAGAATAGCATTTGGAAACACACTATAGTTCGGGAGAAATGGGGCAGTAAAAGTTATGGAATAAGAAATATTATTAAAAACAAGAAGACTTACTGGGGCCAGCAGAGGAGCCCTCAGCGGTGTCCTCCTCGTGGTGTTCCTGTCCCGCCGACTGCCCAGTCCCTGCCCGTCTGCCCCTGGGTGCTGATGAACAGGAAAGATATAAGAAAGAGACAAACATTGATGGATGGTGTCAACTTAAGCAAATACAATATTTTTCAACAACGGTCAAAAAACACTTATGTAAACAATTGCAATAACTACATTGACCGATCTCATCTGGGCAACATGTAATATCGGGGGATTCGCAGTTCGACTACTTAAGTTACTATTTATCAACAGTAATCCATTCTTCCATTCTGATTCCAGAAAACTAAGTTACAAGTAAGCCTAAGAATTAGTACAACGTACCACCCAACCTAGCCCACCTATTCCAGGCATGCCAATTGTACATTAAGTATGCATTTCGACTGTATTCCTCAACAATGTGTATGATCCAATCATGGAGGACACATGAACATGACTACATTTTTTGTATACACCAAATTTTGGTTTGATTGATGCTGATCTGCTACTGCTAAGTAACTGCAAAGCCTACCTCCACTCATTGAACAAACTAGAAAGGTTCTAAAGACTGGCGTACTAGCAGCACGTCACGTAACTGAGTGAGGGGGGCATCACGCATACCACTAACCAATTAGAAGCTCATACAAAGTACCTAAACCTATGTATCAATCCGCCCCTATCTATTAGTGACAGGACAAGTAAGGAGTGGACGTGAGTCACTGTAGCATTACGTAACTTAATTTCTCTAAAATAAACTCGTAAAGAATCACGCTAAGCAAGCGCAAACGGAAAGCTGCAAACAAGTAAGATTAGTAGTAGCGCAGAAGAGCACCTGTGTCATAATCCCAGAAGACTTTTAAACGTTATTAACCTGGAATGTATTGCAAGCAGCAACATTCTAGCTGGTTGGAAGGAAAAAAAGATATTCGCAATATATAACATAGAGCAGAAGAACAGACACAAAGTTGTAATAATTAAATAGGTACTCACCAAGCCCCGGGACCTCCACTCCTAGCAGGTCCAGCAGGTCCTGCTCACGGTCCAGGATGTCAGACCACCGGTGCGTCAGCTGTGCCTGGGTGCGCCGGACCCCAGAGATGCGCGACACTGCCCGGCGCACCTTCCCCCACCGCTGCCGACGCTCCCGGAGGCCGTACCCGGACCCAGGCCTGCCACCTGCTGCCAGGGTTGAGGGGAGGTGGCGCTGCACAAAGAAAATTAGTGCAGCCAACTCCGCCTCCCCAAATAAGGCCCGTGCATGCACCCCTTGTGGGCGCCGCCTTCCGCAAGGAAGGCGGTCGCGGCTCTGGCTGCGCCGGCGAACAGCCCTGCCCTTGGACATGGTTCTGGGGACGGGGCGGGAAAGAAAAGGTAAAATAAATAAAGGAGTAAAGGAAATAAATAGCGGGCAATACAAAGAGAAAAAGTAGCTAAAAAACAAAAAAAAAGTACACAAAAACCAAAAATATAGAGGCAGGAAAATAGTTAGAGAAATAATAAGTAATAAAGATCCAAAAAAAGTGGCTATAAACAAAGGATTGAAAAGATTTAGGGAGGATTGAAAATCAGGCCCCAGAACCATGCAATAGAGTGGAAAACAAGATGGCCGCGCCCGTTGCGACCACGTGCGCAAGTTCGCGCGATATTTTCTCCCTGAGCAAGCAAAAAGCAACGCGATCAAGTAAAAGCGATCGCGAACAGGAAATATCGACCGCGAACATGCATTGCGCGACCCGGAACAGGAAGTAAACAACGCCAGAGGGCGGGACAAGTGAAAACAAGATGGCCGCGCCCGTGAGCGACCGCATGGGTAAGTTGGCGACCCGCGAACACGCAAAAAGTACCGCGAACAGGCGGCAAAAAAACTTCCGCATCTTCGCGATATTTCCGGCATGTTTGCGGAGATTTTCTGCATTCTCGCGATAATTTGCGGAGGTTAATTCCGCAAATTCCGCCCACCCCTAGTGTTGACCTGTGTGAACAGCTCATCACCCACTACTGCACTTGAAGGTGGGTGACAATGTACAACATACCCATTGTCTGAAGATATTGCTGTTGTCGTGAAGGGGTATGTGAGAATTGTAACAGCAGCCAGTTGTAGACTCAGCGGTGGTTGGCAGTGTTTCTGGGACAGGTCATTTGGGAACATCTACAGGACATGTATGTTGACACTCGTTGCCCATTGTGACGTGTGCATGTTGGCTCATCTTGATGGTAGGTGTTGTGTGATGTCTGTGATGCCACACCCCGACCAGTGAATGTTGTTCTGTTGTGTTTCCCTAGGTGCCTTCAGCTTCTCCTTGCCCACATACAGTCCATACTCCTGGTACATTGTGAACATGTTGAAGACTATACATCCTGCAATAAAGACGGAGCAGACACAACAACATGTGTGTAAGGATTTTTTATTTACAATGGTGACATGTGAGGGGGGTGTACATTTACATTGAGGTGATGGTGGAGCAGTGAGTTGACAGTTATGGTAAATGAGATAATCAAGTAGTCACCACATTGATGTGGTGACCCAATCCAACAGACAGATGCCATTCACAAGGCAGTGTGGGTAAGGACAGTCCAAAAAGTCAATGCAGTGGTGAAGAGGGTTGCCATCAGGGCTGGCTCCGTGACTGGCGTTGGGCAAGTGCTTTGCCTCCAGATCCAAGGTCTTCTTAGGACGGCCCCTTCACCGCTTGGCAGGGGGGGGGGCCTGCTGCAGGGCCAGTGGGGTCTGAGGTCTCACCCCTCTCTGTGGGCGCAGGAGAGGATGGTGAACTGTCATCCTGCAGCCCACCAGAGGGAGGTGGAGGTGTTGGTTGTGGCGCAGGTCTGTCCCTCAGTACCCCCACTTGCTGGCCCAAGAGGTCCACAATTTGTCCCATGCGGGTGTCGATGGACCTCATCAGCAGGATGAGCTTGCATAACAGTTCGTCCATCCGGCCCGTTCGTTCCTGGGCCTGTTCATATGCACCAATAACTCTGGTGATGTGTTCCAGGGATTGAGTCCCAGCCTCCTGGTGTCTGTGGGTTTCCCTGCCCCTCCCACCTACCCTGCTGCCACGGTCCTGTTGCCTCACCACTGTGGGCACCCGCATCCTCTCCCTGCCCTCCTCAGTTGGTGGTGTGGGGTGGTCATCCTCTGGGACAGGGAGGGTGTTGCAGGCAGCACTGGTGGTGGTGGCGGTGGACGAACAGGCCGTAACAGCAGGGGTCTGCAGTGAAGTTGTTATTGCAGCAGATATGGTGAGGGGGACGATAGAGTCCTGGGACCTGTTGCTCCCTGGCACCCCAGATGGGCTGGCTTCAAGCTCATCGTCCAGAGAATCCTGGGAGTCATCATCCGAGAGTCCATGTACCGGGGGAAAACTAGCTCTGCAGGTTGCTGGTGTTGTCCTCTCAGTGAGTTCTTGGTCACCCGTAGATCAGATGGGAAATGGTCATTGTAGTGCACCCCGCAAGCTTTGTGTTAGCTGTGTGTCATTCACTGTTTGTACACTACACAATTGACTGATCATCACATTGTTTTCTATGCGCACTACTGTGCCTCCTGACATGATGCAGTGGTACATGCATTACTTGTCCATGGTGTGAGGTGTCAATGCATACCATGCGACCCATGCATAATTTATGATTATAGGGACCTGTTGCCATCTAGGGACTGGCACATGTTTTTCATTGAAGACTCTTTGCTGATTTGTCTAACCTGGCAGACGTCACATCTGGCCATGGATTGGCCATTGTCATCTCCTGCATACCTTTGTCCTGTCATGTGCATATCTTGATTTATACCACCACACATGCTTTCTTATTTTTAAAATGGTCCTTGTTGCTCTGGCCCCATGGCGAAGCAAATGTCAATATGTGCTGTGCATGATTGTGCCCAGACTTTATTCTACATGTGCATTGGTGTGTCACACTTTGGTAGCTGTGACAGTTTCCTTTGCTTACCTGTGTGCACACTGTGCGTGGCAATGGGATCGGTGTGCATATTTGTGCAATGAGAGGGCTGGTGTTGTCATATGGCACCAATTCTTTTGTGACAAATGTTTGGGTGCACATACTGGCTACTTACCTGTTACGTGCTCACATTTGGCTTTGTGATGTGACACATCTGTGTGTGCATGGTGGAGGTTTACATCCTGCTCAGTGGTGTTGTAAGATAGAATAATATGTTAACCTACCTGTTAGTTTGATGTGGGCCATTATATGCCACATTCATCTTGGTGGTATGGAGAGCTCCATCTTGATGTACTGGGGACAAGGGTACATGGTGGGAGTAGTGGTACAGGTCTCCCACCCACAAACACCCTCCCAGGGAAGATGGCTACCTACCTGTAAGTTTGTTTGGTGTACTGCAATGGCTTGCAACTGCTTCTGGGTGGGGTGGGGGAGGTGTCCATCTTGCTGGGCTGTGGTGGGAGTAGTGGTACAGGCCTCCCACCCCAAGACACCATCCTAGGGAAGATGGCTACCTATCTGTACGTTTGATGAGGGTAATGTAATGGCTGACACAGGCTTCTGGGTGGGGTGGGTGGAGGGCTCCATCTTGCTAGGCTGTGAGACAGGGTGTATGGTGGGAGTAGTGGTACAGGCCTCCCACCCACAAACAACCTCCCAGGGAAGATGGCTACCTACCTGCAAGTTTAATGTGGGTTGTGTAATGGCTGCACATGCTTCTGGGTGGGGTGGGGGGAGGGATCCATCTTGCTAGGCTGTGGGACAGGGTTCATGGTAGGAGTAGTGGTGCAGGCCTCCCAACCACAAACACCCTCCCAGGGAAGATGGCTACCTACCTGTAAGTTTGATGGGGGTAATGTAATGGCTGACACATGCTTCTGGGTGGGGTGGGTGGAGGGCTCCATCTTGCTAGGCTGTGGGACAGGGTGCATGGTGGGAGTAGTGGCACAGGCATCCCACCCCCCAAACACCCTCCCAGGGAAGATGGCTACCTACCTGTAAGTTTGTTAGGTGTACTGCAATGACTTCCAACTGCTTCTGGGTGGGGTGGGGGGAGGTGTACATCTTACTAGGCTGTGGGACAGGGTGCATGGTGGGAGTAGTGGTATAGGCCTCCCACCCCAGACATCCTACCAGGGAAGATGGCTACCTACCTGTAAGTTTGATGAGGGTAATGTAAAGGCTGACACATGCTTCTGGGTGGGGTGGGTGGAGGGCTCCAGCTTGCTAGGCTGTGGGGCAGTGTGCATGGTGGGAGTAGTGGTATAGGCCTCCCACCCACAAACACCCTCCCAGGGAAGATGGCTACCTACCTGTGAGTTTGATTGGGGTTGTGTAATGGCTGACACAAGCTTCTGGGTGGGGTGGGGGCAGGGTTCTATCTTGCTGATGCTGTGGGACAAGGGGGCCTGGTGGGAGTTGTAGTGCTGGCTGCCTGTACACATGCCCCCATGGTAATGTTGGTAGCTACGTTTGGGGTGAATGGGAGTGAGTGAATGTTGGATCTGTGAGACATGTTTTTGTGAGTGTGTGTTGCAGAAGAATGGAATTTGTCCTAGGTGGTGTAGCTTTGTAGTTGTGCAAGACAGTACATTTCAGTGTGATGGTAGTCATTTGTTTGTACTTACCAGCCTCCACTCCCCTGGCTACTCCTGTGAGACTCTCTGGATGCAGTATGGCAAGCACCTTCTCCTCCCATGGTGTGAGTGGTTTTGGTGGAATGGGAGGGTCACCGCAAGTCCTCTGAGCCAGCTCATGGTTCTTGCTTCTCCTCTCTTTGACAACCCTCTTCAGATCATGCCACAGCTTCATGATCTCTTTTTTGGATCTTGGGGTGGTCCCTACTGCATTGACCTTTTGGACTATCCTTGCCCACATTTGTGTCCTTGTGGCTAATGGTGCCTGTTGGACCAGGCTACCAAACAGTTGTGGTTCCACTATGACTATCTCATTTACCATGACTGTCAACTCACTCTCTGTGAATTTGGGCATTTTATGTGTTGACATGTTGTGTGGTGTGCAAAGTGGTTGTTGGTGCAGGGCTGTGAGTGGTGGGTGTGGTTGTGATGTGTATGGTGTGAGATGGGCAGGGGGTTAGTGGTGCAGGTGTGGCAGTGATGGTGGTGGTAGTGTTGATGTGTGTGTGGTGTAATGTTTTGCCTCTCCTTTCTGTTGTGGTTCAAGCACTTCTCTTCTGGAGTGTTGCAAAGGATTGTGGTCAGGGAAGGGGCTAGTTTTATACTCAGCTATGTAGGTGTGTCCAAATGGGGTATTGTTGTCAGGTGTGGTGTGTGTGTTGTCCTGGGAAATGTATTTTTATTTTTGCCATGTGGTTGTGTCATTGGGGTGTGTTTTGTGTATTTGGGGGACATGGCTAGTTTGCTGTGTGCACTTTTTGGCCTTATTGTGTTTTTTTTGCTTCGTCCGCCATATTTTTCACGGATCGTCCGCAGCGGTGGGTATGCTGCAGCTCTTCCGCTGGCTCTCCCATTCATCCCAGTGTGGGACCGCGGCGGTCGGAAACAGCGGAACGTACAGAGGGACCAACAGGGATATCCTAATTTCCCGTGCGGTGTCTCCACTATACTTGCGGCAGGTTGGTGTTTTTCCGCTGTGGATCCGACTGCCGCGGATGGATTTTGGCCATCTCCGCCCGCTACGGGCAGTTTTTATTGGCTCCGTTTCGCCGCGGTCGGTGTGTTTTGGTGGATGATGCTAATTTGGCCGCCGGTTTTTCCACGGTACAGGCGGGCGGTTGTTTTCCGCTTCCATGGTGGTCGGGGTGGTTTTCCGACCGCCATCCTAATCGGCCCCTAAGTATTAAATAGTTTGGCAGGCCCAGAAGTAGATGGCTATCATAGAGGAAGTCACAACATTTTGAACCTTCACAGGGCGAAGGGGAGGAATTCGAGTCAATCTTAAGTTAAAAAGTACAAGACCAGGTCCCAGAGATCTGGAACACTCTTCCACAGTCAAATAAGCCGACTGACCAACTTGATCAATTACTTGAAAACCTCTCTGAAAGAATACCTTTCATCCTGAACACTGACCCTTACAATTCAAGTTCCATCAACCATTTGTCCTTCAATCTGTGCCATTCTTTTTTTTTCCTTTCAACCAAATTATCAGTCTTTCATTTAGGTAATGTTGCTCTCCTTTTGCACATTTGTTTTGATGTGATGTGTTTATAATTGTCGTTGTTGGGTTTGTAAGTGCTTGTGTAAAACATCATAAACAAATAACTAACTTGTCAACATACCAACTTAGGTATATATCGATAACATGTCCACCACATAGCATATCCTCTGTTTCATTGCCTATAAGATCCTGCAAATGGTCTTTTTCTCCTAGGTCCATGGTAAGCGCACCTGTTATCTTCACTGTGTTTTACACCGAATATTAAAATTCTTTGTACCATTGCTGATTAAATAGTGTAAATTGGTATGTTTCATGATTTTTTCAGAAGACTACTAAATAGTGACAACAACGGTGGCCTTGAAAAGGCTATGCATTGCCTTTAGCAAAATGCTGTTCTTCAAAGGGATGAAATAACAAGCTATTAGGAAGATCTGAGCTACTAACATGTATGTCATTAATCTTCACTCTTTTGTGTTAGTAATAATAGGTCTACTAGTAAAAGGTAGAATGTTTTCTCTTAGTAAACATAGAGAACTGTCATTGAAGGCCAATGCCTTTGTGATTGCTGGAGTACTGACATTAACCCCTCTCTTCAACGAGGCTCAAATAATGGTGACAATCACATTAAATACTTTTTTATGACACTTCTGATAAATTTCAAGACACAAACAATACTATTTTCTCCTTTCATCACATATTGCTTTGAATTCAAATTATACTTGAACTATCAGTTCATCACATATTGCTTAGAATTCAAATGTACTTTACCATCAGTGGTAACATATTACCTGGATATTTGTAGACAAGGATAATATATTTTCCACTGAAACACAAGTTAGATATGATTGGTAATAAGATCCATCCTGACTTTGTCTTACTTCACTCCACATTCCACTTAATGGGAAATGTGAAACAATGAACGCCCTTTCAATATGGCAATGTTTTAGCCCCTCTTCATTTCGTGAGGAAATACATACCTGAACCACAACCAGGATCATACTGAACTACACACTTCTTGGTAATTAGCAAATGTTTTGTCTTTTTTTTAACATTATATTTTTATTTCCTTGTTAAGCCTGATTATGGTAATATTTAGAACTGCCAAAACATTCCACAACTTCAGCAGATCCTGAATTTCACTTCCCATATCTAGTTAAGTCTAAAGAAATTTCACCATAGAACTGATCGATTAAAGCTGCACTGGCTTCTAGTTCACTGGCTGTCCTCTTTAAAACATGATGCACCGTCCTCCCTCTTATAGAACACACACACACACACACACACGCACACACACAAAACATAACATACCGTCTAACTGCACTTTTAGTTTTTTGATACACTCACTCAAAAGTACCTAAACACACTCCTGGAAGCAGTCCTCATAACACACCGGTCCGCACAAAGATAATGTTTGCCTGGTTCTGTAAAGGTTAGCCCACGCTATGAGGACCGAGCTGGCCCCCACAGTGTGGGATGTACATGCCCACACACAAACACATCTGTTCACTGTAAAAAACAAAGGTTAAAGTGGCGTTATAGTTAGGTGAAAATGTCAGTTGAAATGTATCATTTTAAACTCAAACAAAAACTAGAATACACCAGTTGCAGTTAACTGAAATAACTATGACTTATTCCCTTGCCATGCACAGTGATGGCATCAATTTATTCATTCAGGCGTCATCAGTGATGTTATCAGTGATACCATACAAGCATGTCATGAGTGTAATATGTGCAGTCATAAACAGTGCATGACAAGGGCATGAGTTATAGTTACTTCAGTTATCTATAACTTATGAATGTGAGTGATTTTTGTTTTAGAGTAAATTGTTAAATGTTAGCTATAGGTCACCCTAACTTTTGTTTTTTCAGCGAATTTCTGTGGCTTATTTAACATAAAAAACTGCGGCGAGGGGATGGCCGCAGGGCCTGGACTTATAATGTAGAGGGTCATTTTAAATAAGGCAGGCCTATTGGTTTTATCGGTGCACAGACATAAGATCGAGGTTTTTTTTCAACCTACAGAAATATCGAGTTGTAAATATCAGAGGGACAGAATATCGACATCAAGAATATCGGTGACCAGAATATCGACCTGAAGGTAAGAAATATCGTTTTTGTTAATATCGAAGTTAGTAATATCATTTGCAAAAATATTGTTGCTAATATCGTTGATAATATTAATGTTATGTATTTTAGTATGTATTTTATATGTATGTGCTCCACATTTTTTGATCTGTTTTGTATTTTTGCTAAGTATATGAATTACATTTTTAGAAGTTAGTAATTTTTTTTAAAGTAAATTTTGCGTTTTAGTACCGTAGCGGGTTGTTGGTTTATAGGGGAATAGGGTGGGAAGTAATTTAATTATAATACAGTAATTATTCATTTTTATTTTTGGGAATTGATAATTAATTTATTGTTAATTGATAATTTATTTTTATTAATTGATTAATTGATAATTATATTAATTGTGTTAATTCTGCCTAGGAGTGGGTAGTGGGTTAAAAGGGGACTAGGGTCGGAAGTAATTTATTATAATTAAGTAATTATTCATTTCTATTTATTCGTATTGATAATTAATTTATTGTTAATTTATTATTAATTGGTAATTAATTTTTATTAATTGATAATTATATTAATTGTGTTAATTTTTTTTCCGGAGCAGGTTGTGGGTTTATAGGGGAATAGGGTGGGAAGTAAATGAATTGTAATAAATTAATTAATATATTTTTGGAAGTGTTCATTATTAATTTGTTTTTTATTAATTATTAATTGGTCATTAATGTTCATTAATGTATTCATTGATAAATATATTAATTGTGTTAATTTAGTTTAGGAGCAGTTTGTGTGTTTATAGGGGAATAGGTGTGAAGTAATTTATTATAATTAAGTAATTATTAATTGTTATTTATTGGTATTGATAATTAATTTATTGTTAATTAATTAATAATTGGTAATTAATTTTTATTAATTCATTAATTGTTTATTATATTAATTGTGTTAATTTATTTTAGGAGTGGGTTATGGGTAAATAGGGTAATAGGGTGGGAAGTAATTTTATGTTATTAAAGTAACTATCAATTTTAATTTGTTGGTATTCATAATTAATTTATTGTTAAATATGAATGTGTTATTTAATTTAAAAAAATTATTAATTGATGATCATTTTAATTTTAACCCTCTGCTATCCAACACTTTCCCTACAGTTATACTCTCTAGAGTGGGAATAGTCATTTTTACCCCTATGCTATCCAACACTTTCCCTACTGTTGCACTCTCTGGAATTGGAATAGTCATTTTTACCCCTACGGTATCCAACACTTTCCCTACTGTTGCACTCTCTGGAGTGGGAATAGCAATTTTACCCCTACACTTTCCAACACTTTCCCCTCTGTTGCACTCTCTGGAGTGGGAATAGTTATTTTTACCCCTATGCTATCCAACACTTTCCCTACTGTTGCACTCACTGGAGTGGGAAAAGTAATTTTAACCCATATGCTATCCAACACTTTCCCTACTGTTACACTCACTGGAATGGGAATAGTCATTTTAACCCCTATGCTATCCAACACTTTCCCTACTGTTGCACTCTCTGGAGTGGGAATAGTAATTTTAACCCCTACGCTATCCAACACTTTCCCTACTGTTGCACTCACTGGAGTGGGAATAGTCATTTTTACCCCTTCGCTATCCAACACTTTCCCTACTGTTGCACTCACTGGAGTGGGAATAGTAATTGTTATGCCTACGCTATCCAACACTTTCCCTACTGTTGCACTCTTGGAGTGGGAATAGTATTTTTAACCCCTACGCTATCCAACACTTTCCCTACTGTTGCATTCACTGGAGTGGGAATAGTAATTTTTACCCCTTCGCTATCCAACACTTTCCCTACTGTTGCACTCTCTGGAGTTAGAATTGTAATTTTAACCCCTATGCTATCCAACACTTTCTCTCCTGTTGCACTATCTGGAATGGAAATAGTAATTTTAACCCTTTCGCTATCCAACACTTTCACTACTGTTGCACTCTCTGGAGTAGGAATAGTATTTTTTACCCCTACGCTATCCAACACTTTCCCTACTGTTGCACTCTCAGGAGTTGGAACAGCAATCTTAACCCCTACGCTATCCAACACGTTCCCTACTGTTGCACCCACTGGAGTTCTAATAGTAATTGTATTCCCTCCGCTATCCAATATTTTCTCTACTGTTTTAGTTAATGTAGTGAATAATTTATTTTAAAAAGATAAAAAATATTGGAATTTTTTATTTTATATATATATTTTTTATATTTGTATTTATTTTATTGTTGTATGTGCATATATGTATTTATAATTTAGAAAATGTTTTTTAACAATTTATAAGTTATTAAAAGATGTATTTATGAATATTATTAAGTAAGTATATATGTTATATTTTATATGTATATGTTTAATTTATTTTTACATTCTGGTGCCGATTCCGTTCTGGGTTGGAAAGCACTCCGACCGAGTCTGATCCAGAGTGTTTTCCGACCGAGCCGGACCCCTACAGTCCAACCGCGCGAGTACGATGCGCACGTATGCTGTTGGACTCAGTTCGGTCGGACTCCCATAGAAGTCAATGGGAGCCAGTTGTACGATGTGTACATGCGCTCCCATTGACTGAATGGGTACGTCTCGAACAAGTGCGCCCCCTACAGTGGGTATACGTCTGTGCCATCTGCGCTGTACATGCCTGTGTGGGGGAGACCCATGGGTCTCCCCCTGTGTGCGAGTCGTACGGCTGGGGATGTCGGGGGTCCGACGCGGACCCCCAAAGTCCGACTCCGGGAGCTTTTGCGAGCCGGACGCTCTGACTAGGTCGAGCTGTCCGATTCGAGCATCGTACTCGTTCGGTCGAGAATCGTCTCCATTGCGCGCGTCGGTTTGCGTGCGACGGATCGGGTCAGAGCCGGGAATGAGTCAGTCAGAGAATTCGCGCATCTTCACATCGTACTTCGTCGTCTGGACCCGTGTACGGATCGGTCGGAAAAGAAGCATCGGAATCGGATCCGCTACTGCCGAACCCGATTCGGTGCACTTCCGACCGAGATCTGAATCGGCCCCTCTGTGTATTAGTTATCATTTTTAAATATTTTCAAATATTTTAACTATGTTTCTTTTGATTATATGTATTATTTACTTTATTTTACATTATTTATTGAACAATAAAAAAACGATATTTTTAACAACGATACTTTTGACGATTTTTTGTTTTTCGATATTTTTGTACCTACCATGATGTAGATAGGATGTCGATATTCTTGACTTCGATATTTTTGTCACAATATTTTTGTACCTCGATATTGTGGTAGTCGAAATTTTGTCAGTGATTCGGTTTTATCAAAGATTCAGAGCATCAGTATAAAAAAGACATGCCTATTGACTTTGTCGGGGGGGTACCACATCAACATATATGAAGCAGACCTACTGGATTTGTCCAAAGTTCACCTCATTAATACATTTTCACATGTCTTTATTTATCAATAAAACCAGTTTAATCACTAACCAAATCCAAAGTTTTCATTATTAAATCTCACATTGCAATGTTCAATGATAGTTATTGTTAGTAAAATACTTTAAATAAAGCACTTAAAAAATAAAATAACCACAAACATGGTCTGAGTCATCATCAAAAGACTTTATTTCGGTCATATGACCATAAAAGTACAATGTGCTATAAATACATTATATACAATTTTGCAAAAAGAAAATGTAAGATGGACAAATTGATTCGTACAGCCCTATTATTCCAACAACTAGGCAGTAGGGTCCGCTATGCTGTCTAGACTTCCTGTATGCATATGAGGGCTTCATTACTATCTCCCAAACTTGGTAAAAGGATGGGCTTACTTAAAATCATACTATTAAAACAGATATGAGGCGGTTGTGCTTTCCTCCTAATTCCCTACACGTGGCCCAAACATTTTGCAAGTGAGCAGGAAAACAATGGTCTTGCGTCAGATTTAGGAATGCGCAGGGCTAAACCATGCTCACTAGTTCCCAACTTCTTAAATATGGGCGTGAGCCACCTGCCTCATGGAAGGTAATACGCCGGCAGGCGAAATGGATGTGTACAAGTGATTTATTAGAGGCAAGGCAACTAGGACAGGACTTGGAATGTATTTGATTGCCAGACCAGGTGCTTGTAAAATAATTCGGGGGGGGAGTGCCAAATCTGGACTGGATATATAATTTTCCGCAGCCTTTTAGGGATCTAGTCATTTTAAAATCAATAAATTCTGCTGCTTGCCTGCCCCTCGTGATGTTCCTGGATTCAATCTGGGCTACCCAGTTCCAATACAAGCCTTTCACTTGTTTTTTTTTACTGGCTGGCACTTGGGGGTTAGCAGTATCTCATTGGCCCTTGACCCCAACATTTTGTAGTAGCCATTATTTTTATTATCCAGCCTATCTTATTCAATGTATCCTTAGAACTAACTTCCTCAAGTGCAGTGGCATAAGAGCACAATTCGGGGGTCGTTCTTATTTTCTGGCAAAAGAGCAGTGGGTGTAGTTTGGCTAAGTCTGCAATAGATTCGCGGCCCATTTCCAGCTTTAGAGGATGGAGTGGTGTGCATGGGGAAAGTGACACCAAACTCCTTAAGAATTTGTTCTCTGACACGAGGAGACCTTCCAGTCTTTCAAAGCCCCACAGTTCGGTTCCATTTAAGGCACAACTCACAGCTTTAGAATTGTATATGTCAAGGGTGGCCGCGACAGGTTTGGAGTGTGAGGGGCAGTGTTCTTTCTTTGTTTGTACTTCAAATTTGCCTTGTTTAAATGAGGTTTCCAGGACATATCTTCCGATGTTTTGGTACCCAGATATTCAAAGCTACCGACCCTCTCTAGTGGGATGCTACCTAGCGTCGGTCACCCTCTAATTGATTTATGGGGACTTAACATCATGTACTTTGTTTTTGTTGTGTTGATCTCTAGGCCTCGCCACAGTATTCATCTATAGGACTAATCGCAAGGATTTCCACGCTCCTGCTGTAGAGCATATTGGTCTAGCTTGGATTGCTTTGAAAATGATAGAAAGATCTCCTGGGGCCATGTTTTAAATGACCGAGGAGACTTAATGCGACTAATAAAAAAATATTCCTAGGGGAGGCTGCTATGCTCCCCATGGCCCCCCTTCAACTTTTAAATAAATTGTTGGAGATGCCCCTGTCCCTCTTTGGGGCAACACCGCAAACAAACAAATTCCAAAACAAAGTTCTTGCAAAACATTACGGGCCACTCCTGCAGGAGGACTGAATATTCTATGAGCGGCTCTTTTTTGTAACTTTTCTTTTTTTGTGGGTGTCCTGGTCCTACCTGGGGCACCCATTTCTATTCCGCATTTGGGGGCTGCAAGGGAAGACACAAAGCCCCTGCAGCCCTGCCGGAAGGAGCTAGCCATTCCTTTTTTCGGTGGGTATCCCGGTCCCACCCGGGGGACCCACACTTTTCTACATGTTGGGGATGCCAAAGGCCCCCAGGGATAGGGGGTTACTTGAGCCAATAAGTAGTTGGGGAAAGAAGACTCATGCACACCCCGTAACTATATTGTAAAAAAAAGTTTAGAATTCACTTGCACCCCCTCACCCCAGGCCTTGGCCCAATCCCCAGAAAAACATAATGGAAAAAGGAGAACCCACCCTTTTTTCTAATTTTTGCAGTGTTACTGAAACATGGTTTTTTTCAATTTTGTCTCAGGGGGGTCCCTCTAGGGCTCCCCCCACAAGTCCTGAGGGGCATATTCCTACACTGCCCCTATATGTAATTTGGTGTTTTTCAGGGCGCGAGCCATGAGCCTCAGAGCCTGAAAATCACTACCCAATGCCTTTGTTGATGCGGTTGGCAGCCAATCAGATCTTATCTTTGATCTGCCAGTCCATCAGGAGTCTTGCAATGCTAGGTATCTATACATTTTAAACCCTAATTTGCCAAAAACTACTGAATAGATGAACACCAAAGGAGTGAATATACGCCTTTTGCGTCAGACCACTTAAATTTGGGGTTCCCTAGGGCTCTGCCTTGACTCTGACATTGTTTAATGTCTATATGTCAACTTTGGCAACCCTGGTGGCATGTTTTAAGACAGGATTACCATAGCTTATCCAAGTAACCACTAAGTGAGTGCTTGTCCAATACGTTTGCTTTTAACTATTGTTATATTTCATAAGTAATTCGACAGGACATCGCCACTGTTCTGATTAACATCTTATTCCAGTATGAAATACTGCTTTCAAATATATTTAGTTGTGCTGAGATGCTGACATCACATGGTGCACTCTTATGTTTTCCCTAATGACTGTTATTAAAGGTATGTATGCATGTGCATGGTTTTTATTTTTACCTATGATGTGGTATATTGATACGGTTAAGTTTTATATGTTTTTAGTCCCTAGTCATGTTAGATAGTGACAGTTATAGTGTTTTTGGTGTATAGTGTCTTATCAGTAATTAGAGTGGACTTTGGTATGTTTCTTGTAATTTTTATTATAGTTTTGGAGCTTTTATAAAGTGACCAGGTGATAAAATGTGTTGGATGGCCGCTTATTTTGAAACATTATATGAAATACATCGAGAAAGTATTTCGACTAAATTAAAAAAATTAATGGCAACACCTGAAAAGATATTAACCTATCCCAACAAATCTATTTTATTTACATTCATGTTATTTACAGATCTCATAGTATGTACTAAATCTGGATTTTCTACATCATGAAAGTGGAAACAACTCATGATTTCTATGGGATGCACCAACACTAAAGAACACTACAATTAAAATAACACATTGGAAAGGTATTGAATATTACTCCAATAGTTTACTAACACAATTAAGGTAACCATAGTAAATATCAGAGAGCACAAACATCCACATACAGTGCCCAACATAGAAGTAAAAGGCATAGTACCTGTCCTACAAGCTGTGTTATCAACCTCATCAGCATCTGTTGGCACTATATTAAATTACAATTCAGGTCATCTACCAGGTCTATTAACTGGCCAAATGCCACCAGTACAACACCTCAAAAGACCAATGAAAAGAAAAGGAGGATCAGAAAAACTGATTGTACAAGCATCTAAATACCCAGTAGTTAAAGTAATATACTAAAATGATTCTAATCACCAATTTGCAAAATGGATGGGACGTTATGTTGCTCCCCATAGCCAAATCTACACCAAACATAGATTATGTCACATCAACATCACAACAACAATATTCCCTTAGCCTATTCCCTTCTGTAAAACAAGCCTCAAAATACCAAGAATGTATCTTTTCAAATACACAAATATAATAAATATGTACATGTGAAAATAATATTGGACTTTGAATGTGTTATGGCAAACAAGCACACATTGCCATATTAGTCCTTCACACTGAAGGGAAGTACTTTGGAGCTTATTTACAAGCCCCTTGTGCCGCTGGTGCATCACTTTTAATATGGGAAAAAGTGACAAACTGGAGGATTCAAGTGGCTTGTAAATAAACCCCTTTGTGAACGGATGTGCCCCTTGATACACAGCAGAGTGTCATCACTCACAGTAAAGTTAGCCAATGATTGAAGTGGACTGACCTATTCCCTCAAGCTGTATGCTGTAGTGGGTAGAAGAGAAATGTGTGCAATTAGTCCAAAACACAGTCCATCAAACAATTAGATTTGGTAAGTGCTCTGGGACATTAAACATTCAGGGGCCGATTACGTTGTTAAACCAAATAAAGCGTATCCTAGAATTAGGAGACGTCCCCCTGTGCACAGCTCCAAGCCCCTATACACCGGGGTTGATGAGGTTATGACACTTAGTGTTCATGGGTTTAGAAAGAATGAAATACAACAAGACCTTGGTTGGATATTTCAATCGATATTTAGTAGATCATATCAATGAGTAATCTTCCATTTAAATCCAAATGTTAATCATTTCGGAGATTAGCCCAATGCATTTCGGTCCCAAACGGACCTTCGTCAGGGGACATATCTATAAAGAATAACAAAACGCTAGAGTCAGGAAGTCAATAGAAAAGAAAATAGCTTTCATTACATAGAGGCGATAAAGTGTTCCAAAGTGTGTAGCTTAATAAAGTTGGTCCCATCGGAAACTGTTGGATAGATATCTACAACCTTTTGTATTAAACACGAGTAGCTATGTTCGAGACACTACTGATTTTATCAACAAAATCAACACCATTACCTTGGATGACAACAATGAATACTGGCTATGCACTGTGGATGTGACATCTTTGTACACCTCCATACCACATGATGTAGGCATTTCTGCCATCGAACATACGCTTGTTAATTCAAACCTGGATCCTCAACTACAATTGTTTCTCCTAGAACTATTATACTTCACCTTGTATCACAGCTATTTCAAATGGCAAGATCAATGGTTCAACCCGCACTCAAAAACCACCTACCATATTCTCAATTACTACGTGTAAAACGGATTGTCTCTCAAGCCGACACTTGCACCCAAGAAATGGAAAAGATGCTCCACAAGTTTTCCCAAAGAGGATATCCACAACAAATCCTAACACAAGCCGTACAACGTTGTTCTACAATCTCCAGAAATCAACTTCTGACAAAATCGGACAAACCGACAAGCCGACGAGCAGTTGTGGTATCAAAATTTTCAACCATGAGCAATCATTACAAAAGATTAATCTTAAGACACTGGCCAATACTGTCTATAGAACCGGATTTCAGAGGGCTATTCAAAGACAAACCCATTTTTGCATTCAGAAGAGGCAAAAACCTCAAAGAAATCCTCACTAAACCCACTGATACATCCTCATGTACGACTCACAAAGGAACCAGACCCTGCTACAACTGCAGCAACTGCAACAACGTGATTACTGGTCCCTTCATCAACCATCCCATGAAGGGTTACAAAATCAATCTCAAAGTGAACGCTACATGCAACACCATGAACGTTATTTACCTTCTCAAATGTCCTTGTGGATTTGTGTATGTTGGCAAAACTGAAAGAAAAATAAAGACCAGGATTCTAGAACACAAGAGCAACATCAGTACCAACAACACCAAATCCACCATAGCCGCACACTTCACTGAATTCCATCACAACATCAGTCAGCTCAAATTCATGGTACTTGAAACCGTGGAATTCAAAGAAGGAAGAGACATTCACAATCTGCTTTTCCGCAGGGAAAATCACTGGATCAAACTGTTGAACTCAATGAAGCCTAATGGACTCAATGATCGCATGGAATTTTTGTGTTACTTGTGATCGCCCCAGCTTCTTATGTTATCACATCAGTTTTAAACCTTGTTTTGACCATTATTTCTTCATTCATGTATCTATTTAATTTTTCCAAGGTTATTTTTCCACCATTTCACTTTCTTTTCTTACCTATCGTTTGCCTATTTGGCAATACTCATCATTACTTTAACACACTGTTCTGGTTATTTACTTCTGTAAACTCTGCCAGTCCTCTTTCTCTATTCATTAAGCATGTTACTAAAATCACCTCAGAAGCGCGTTTCTGCGTTCACGTCTATGTCAACCACGAGACAGTCGGAGCACCATGAAAGCACTTAACGTTTCGTAAGTTTTCCTTACTTTTTCGTTTCAGTTCGCTATATTTGATTCTTAGATCACGTTACTTTTTAACTTAACAGCGCACCGGTACAGTTCGCGCTCGAGCACCATCACGTTCTTTCAGTATACTTGAATCGGCACAGCCCGTTTGCACTTAACTTTCTTTTCTTGTTTTTTTAGAATTTCATTCTAACTGACCTAACACCTAACTCATGATCACGATTATATCCTTGAGAGCACTTTTTTATCCACCACGAGTTATTAGTGTACCCGTTTATATTGAGTTTCAGCCTTCGTACAGCTTTATAGTCACGATCTCACAGTTTTTGATTCACAGACGTGTTGTCATCTCTCACTATGCATGCTTGACCAACTTTATTAAGCTACACACTTTGGAACACTTTATCGCCTCTATGTAATGAAAGCTATTTTCTTTTCTATTGACTTCCTGACTCTAGCGTTTTGTTATTCTTTATAGATATGTCCCCTGACGAAGGTCCGTTTGGGACCGAAATGCATTGGGCTAATCTCCGAAATGATTAACATTTGGATTTAAATGGAAGATTACTCATTGATATGATCTACTAAATATCGATTGAAATATCCAACCAAGGTCTCGTTGTATTTCATTCTTTCTAAACCCATGAACACTAAGTGTCATAACCTCATCAACCCCGGTTTATAGGGGCTTGGAGCTGTGCACAGGGGCACGTCTCCTAATTCTAGGATACGCTTTATTTGGTTTATTTGCTTCAACACTCTGGATCAGAGAGTGATACCCCAGTAGCACGCCACAACTTTACAAACTGTCACAATCCCTGTTGTGCGCTTATCTATATCTTGCTTGCGCCGATTACGTTGTTGTCAGGAAAGCATTCTCACCATATAGGGTTAGGAATGCTTTTCGAACGATTCGTATTCAGGGAGTCCTACCGACCAATTACGATGTGTCCGGATGCTTACGTACTCGGTTTGGTCGGACTCCCATTGACTTCAATAGGAGCCTGTGTTCCGTACGAGAACACAGGCTCCCATTGGAAAAAAGGGGTGGGTAGGGAAAACTTTGCACCCTGTGGCGGGCACCCCATGGTGCCTGCCACATTGGGCATGGTTGGGAATAGGGGTCTCTTGGGTTCTACAACGTGCCACGTTCGGTCGCCTGAGAGGGAAGGAGACTGATTCCAAAAGCCATTTCGTCTTGGGCAAACCAATTCGGAACGGCTGTCCAAATCGGTCATCATACTCGCTCGTTTGGAAACCGTCTCCATTGGGCTGTACTATTCGGCTTCATTTGACTCGGACTGCCTGAATCCCATTCGGAACCGATTTGGCCAGCCCGGATGGCTTCCTTGCTTTGCAATTGGTCATCCGGAAAGGTAACCGATTCGGTCAGGAACAGAGGTACCAATTCGGTTTCACAGGATCTGAATCTCATTCGGAGCCTTTCCTGACGACATCGTAGACGGCCACTTAGTGCGAGTACTGAATCTCCAATACATTAAGAATACTATAACTACTAAAAGTAAAAGACAGAGGGGGAGTTAACGGCACTTTATCACAGCCAAAGTAGCGACAAACTTATCGCCCCAATCACAAACTGGTGTAAACTGCCCACATCACCAGTTTACCCGCGATAGCAGCCGCAAAAAACATCGCCACTGATGACCCCCGCAATTATCGCTAATGAGATGCAGAGTAGGCATTACCGTGCCAAAAGCCGCAACAAGACCACTCCACAACATTCACAACGACCAGCCAGAACTGAGATAAGAACTAAAAACAGGCGATATGGCGCGTTAGCAGCAGGAAAATAACACCTGCTCTGACCTGGCGCAAAGTCGGACCACAGCCTGCACCACAAAAGGGAGCACAGCCCACAGCCACATCGGAAGGGCAACAGATGCACCCGGGCAACTGAACATGCAGCCCGGAGGGCCGAAAGGGCAACAACACCCACCCCCAGGACCCCCCCTCCCCGGCTTTCCCCCGACAAAAGACATGCCACATCAGCTACACCTAAACACGTCCAAAATAATCCGCTTGATGTCGCTCAATCACAACTGGTGACATGCATGTGTCGTCACAAAAATGAGCATCACACATTCACTTGCGAAGCAACAAATGAAACTTTATTAACATGAACACTGAAATGAAATGAAGACACATGGCGGCTCCCCTTGGGACGATCCGTAGGTCACAGCCTACAAGACAAAAATCATGATGAGAAGGTGTGTCCTGCGCACATCAAAGGACAGAGAGAGAGCGAAGGAGAGAGAGAGGAAGAGAGGGTGAGAGAGAGAGAAGAAGAGAGGGGAGAGAGAGAGAGAAGAACAGAGGGGGAGAGACAGAGAGAAAAGAAGAGAGGAGGAGAGAGAGAGAGAGAGAGAGAAGAAGAGAGGGGGAGAGAGAGAGAGAAGAAGAGAGGGGAAGAGAGAGAGAGAGAGAGAGAAGAGAGGGGGAGAGAGAGAGAGAGAGAGAGAAGAAGAGAGAGGGAGAGAGAGAGAGAGAGAAGAGAGGGAGAGAGAGAGAGAGAGTGTCGCCCCTGCGCTCCCAAGCCACACTGCTCACCTGTTGCCACCAGTGTGTCTCCAACCACCTGCCGGTATGTATAGCAGTACACCAGGTCACACATCAGAGACAGACCTGTCATCTGAAACAGAGTCCAGATACATGATTGGCACAATACACACAATTTCAGAAGCCTGCCCACCCATGCACAACCAGGCAGAGGCCCCCCAGGCCCTACCGCCACCCTCGGAGCATGCCCGCCCATGCACACCCAGGCAGAGGCACCCCAGCCCCTTCCGCCACCCATCGGAGCATGCCCGCCCATGCACCACCAGGCCTCACTGCTCACCTTCCGCCACCGGTGTGTAGACAGTAGGTCCCACCACGTGCCGCTGCAAGCCACAAGCCCGGGGCCCGCGGACATGGCACCCTCAACACCATGCAGCCCCGCTCCGCAGGCCACCAGGTCTCACGTTTGGTGCTGGGTCTTGATAACTCCATGGCATAGGACATACTAGGGCACCCGGAATCATCGCAGGCTGCACACCCGCTCAGCCCAATGGGTGCCACTAACTCTGGGATCCCGGAAGCGATGACACGTGGTGGTAGGCCCGCTCTGCCCGCTGGCTCTGGCCTGCACTACGGTCCAGCAGGGCACCCAAAATCTGAGCTGTCCAAACCGCCGGGACGGGGCATCATCGCAGGCTGCACACCTGCTCAGCAGCTAAGGTGCCACTGACTCAGTGCACCCAAAGTCACAGTCCCGCGGCGGGGTGCCTGTGCCGGCCGCAATGCTCTGGGTGCCATTAACTCTGTGCAACGCCAGTCGGTGCCATGTGGTGGTAGGCCCATGACTGCCGCAAGGACTCGGGTGGCACTAATCCTGTGCGCAACAACTCATGTGCCCTTTATGATTGAGAAACGTGGAGCGTCCGTCATCCAGTCACCACCGGCAGAGGGGAATGTGACGTCGTCGGCCCCTTATATTGGTGGAGTCACATGGCCTGTGACGCCTGTGCCGGATGGGTGTGGTGTGCGTGCAAACCTGCCCTCAGGGAGGTGCTGTGACATGCGGACAACTAGACCAGTGACCTGCACACCACCAGCGTTTATGCCTGCGATGGGTAGCAATGAGGCCCCCCCCTCAGAGCGTAAGCGGAGTTGTCTGGCCTGCCGTATGGTGGACCAGCGCAGGGCCTGCAAAAATGACTCGTGGGCTCTGGGCGTGGTTCAGTCCATATCCGGACACGGAAGTGACTGATGCATGTGTCCCTGTTGTGGTGTTCACGGGACCCGGTACACAATATGCAATGTAGCACCCTCTGACTGGCATCCACAGGATGAGCATCATTGACGCAAGGGAAATCACTGTCCCTACATTCATCCACACATTCATACATGAATGATGATAGACATGACAAGCAGCGCGTCACTGGATGTTTTTTGCGCATCCAGTGCAGTTCTGTAGCTGGAGCGGTCCAGGGCAATGCCGAGCACACTACGCAATATGGGCCCGTGGAGGGCCAGCCAGAGTCCATCCGGGGATGAAAAGTACTGTGGAAGGGGAAGGATACAGTCCGTAGTCTGGTCGCCATGTCATTGGTCATCAAACAGGATATGGCAGTCCATGTCGCTGTCCAAGGTGAGTGCATTGGAGTGTATCGGGGGTCAGTGGACGGTCATGAGGCCATGTGCGGCTCCAAGCAGAAACTGGCCAGATGGCGGAAATGAATGCTAGTGTCTCCTAATCACAAACCCATCCACATCCTCGTTCCCGGATGTGTGCTCTGCCCCACCTGTGGGTGTTACAGTACCGGCTGAGGCACTGGATGCCACTGACACATCATGTGCCGGAGTGGATACGTCTACCGCACTGTGAGGCAATGGCACACCAGGGGGTGGAGATGTGGATGGTGTGGGGGCAGCAGCATTCATCTGCGCCATGCCTTGTAGCAGCAATGCCATGATGATGATCTGTAGGGTATCGTAGATTCCAGCTACATTTAGCTGATGTACAGTGGTGGCTGCCATCCTTTCCGCCTCCATCCGCACCATGTCCTCCATGAGCCACCGCATGTGTGCCAGCTCACGGCTGGTATCGCTGGTGCCCCTCTGAGCGGACAGGTGTTCTTCTCTCCGTGTCAGGACTCCAGCGATGCCAGTCAGGGCTCGTTGGAGACCATGGAGCAGGCCTAGACACCCATGGATGGTGTCCAGTTTGGTAGCCATGAGGTCGAACCCCACCTGCACCTGCTCAGCCGTCTCCCTCTGGGCCTCCCGCACACGGCGTTGGAAGGCCGTGTGTTGTTCCTGGTGGTCTTGGGAGACTGCTGGGGCCGTGGGTGCCTCCTTGTTTGGGTGGTGGGTGGGGTCTCCTCGATGCAGCTGGTCAGCCCTGATCCTGGAAGTGAGTCACAGATGATGTCACTGATGTCTAGGAGGGCTTGTGCGTCGATGCTGGGGTTGTCCTCCTCATCATCAGTGAAGAGTGGCTCGGATTGCTCCGCAGGGGGTGTTGACGGTGGCCCTGCAATGTGAAGGGGAGATGGTGTGTTGAAATGTGTCCACATGTATGTAGCCTCATGGTGCATGTTGACATTCAGACAGCATGGCATTGTACATTGTGACAGTGTATAGATCTGGGCGATGACCCAGAGTCAGTGAGGGTGTGCACTGTGCTCTGCTTGATTGTGCATGTGTGTCATTGTGGCCATCTCCACCAGTCCCCCCTGTACCTGGTGGTCACTCACCCTGTTGCGGTTGTGTTGTGTCCTGTCGAGCAGTGTCCGGTCCCCCGACTCCAGCCACAGTATCCACACTGATGACTGTCGACACCAGCTTCTCCATGTCAACCAGCACGAGCTGTGGCGCTGGGCCTCCACCTCCAGTCTGCATTGCTGCCTTCTGGTTGGCTGCGACTTTCTCCTTTGTCTTTCTCTTGATGTCATTCCATCGCCTCTTGCCTCGTCCATTGTCCTCTTGTGCTCTCCGACGGCATTCACCTTGTCCACGATATCCCGTCATATTCCAGTTTTGGTGCCCAATGACACATTGGAGGTGACGAACAGTTGTTGATGATGTTCCATCACCTCCGTGACTATGATCCTGTTCGCCTGCATAATGAACTTCGTCTTCCTCTTCTTCTTGTCCTGGGCTGGTCGTCCGGGGTGCTTGTGATGTTGTGCTTGTCCTCTGCGCCTGCTCCGGCTGCCTCCATGGTGCTTGGGTGTTGGTCAGTTTGGGTTTGGGTGTTTTTTCTACTTTTATGGTGATTTTTCTCGCCTGCCAGGTGTATGTTGCAGGGGTGGCACTGCTTATCGCTGATTTCCTGATCGCGCTTTGACCCATCGCAGGTTTTTTTGCGTTGTGGTCTGTGTTTTTATCTCCATCGAGGTGGTTGTATTGCGGACATTGTCCGCGGTTCAGGACACTATTGCATGGTACCGCCTTGTTGTGAATTCCACGTTGTCAAAGGGGTTATTTTCCAGCGATGGACTGCGATGTTGAGAGTTGCGTTAAGCTACTCTTGCAGTAGTTATCACACATTCTTGTGAATATACTCCAGAGTGTCTGTTTAAGAAAGCCAAAGTCCCACTTCAAACATAGTACTCCCCTTTTTTGGATGCTCAACAATAGGGTTTCAACCCCATTTAACTAAAATGAAATGTAAATAAAATTAGAGGAGAATAATTACTGCTGTCTAAACTACAAAAGTTCTACTCAATGCCCACAAAAAATAAGAGATCCCAGAACAATGGGAGTCGATTTGAAACAAACAAGTGAAATATTCCTGACAGTTTAGGCTGGACTGCTCCTATTGGAAAAGGACCAAGAATGATTTGCATTAAGCTGGTCACTGTCTGAAGTGGAATAATAGGCAAAAAAACAACGTGGCAATGAATAATTACCATGAACCTAGATAAAGACAAACATTTGACACTTCACGTTGTTGTATTTCAATGTTTAAAGCACTCCCAGGCAGGGCCATATGTGTCTAAAGAAAACTTAGATGATCAGGAAATAGGATCAAAAAAACAAATCAAAAGTTACATTGCATTTTAAATATAAAACATTATTTAAGACAAAAATGTGACACACTAAGTGGTGATTTGCATTTTGTGGTGATCAAGTTGAAACAGTTCCATGGTGAGCCATGCCTATATGCAGTTCAATTGAAGTTTAAGAGGCTTCAAAGAGAAAGTGACATCGAGAATCAAAGAAAGTGTCAGACAGTTCCATCGGCCTGGTTAGCTGAAAGAGCAGCCAATTGTTTAGTAGATGAAGGAGACTCGGAGAGGAAAAAGCCAGTAGCTGACGAAAATAAACTTCTAATCATGGTTTTTGTTAGGCCTGGGTGGTGAACTCCACTCAGTTCGCAGAGTCTGCTGAGTTTTCTGAACTCTGCACTCCGCAGAGCCCACGGAGTGCAAAAAACTCCACTCCGCATATTGCAGTAGAGTTTTTTCACCACCCACGTTCGCCAACGGTAGGTTGGTGAGCGCAAGCTGCCGCTCGGGTAGAGTTTCTCCCCGAGTGGCAGGTAGATCAGTGCAAACATTTGTAGAACGTGGAGCTTCGCAGAGATTTTATGTCACTTTGCAGAGTCCCACAAACTCCGCCCAGGCCTAATCAAATATGGACTGATATCTGGGAATAGGTGAAGAAGGCAGGCTACTCTGAGAAAGTAATAGGAAGTAACAACTCGGATGAGATGAAATTAAAATAGGAGCAGTAAAGATGGCACTGAAACACCCTTGGACATTTGGGGGTAAAAGCCAAGAAAGATCACAGAAAATTGTAATGCTTTTGAAAAGAACAGTATTGTCATCATTTATCAGAAGAATGTTCAAGTAGCGCACGTCTAGCTCCTGGTTGCCTGACCTGAACAACAAGAGTGTCTGTCAGGGTGACCTATGCTCTGCCTGATAGACACTCTTCTTGTTGGGAAAGAGGTGGGGGGCATGGCGTCTCAGCCCATAAGGACGGGCTGCTGCTGCTGGAGTAATACGAAAGCCGGGGTGGCGAATACCAAGGCTGCTTGGTCATGATTCCACCTGATTCCTTGTTAGTTATTCACCAGAAACTCTTTGGCTCTTTCTCTCACTCTTGAAGCTTTTCTTCCATCTCAGCTTCCTTACATAGTCACTGCTTTATGTCATTCTCTTCCTCCTTCTTTCAACTTTTGTGGTTTTCTCTCTACTTCTCTGGATCAAAATCTGATGACAGAAAATAAGTGGCAATCCCCAAATATCAGAGCCGGTAGGCCACACTTGCAACCGCTGTCTCAAATAAAATATTGCATCTGCTCACAAAGAGACTCTAAACATTTAGGATTGAAAATATTTTACTGTGGTGGTCTGCAAACCACTTTAGTCAATACCAGATATGTGCAAGGGATGTGTGACAGTACATTTACCAAATTGTAGTATATTACCCACTGAGTAGATGATACACTAAAGTTATGGCACCCAGGTCCTACAAGTTGTAGACTGACATATTTTCGAATGCGTTCCTGGGGAAGTAGATCTGCCTGTTAGTTAAATAAGTCGCTGCAATTGGTTTAACACAAATACTATGTAAATCTGCCCCTTATGTTTGCTGTAAAGTTCTTAGAGTAGTTAACTGGGTCACATTCTTTGGTCTTAAACAGTAAAAATGGGTCTAAATTCATATAAGTGGCATGAGGCACTAGACTTTCTTTAACCCCTTGTGTGCCCATGACGAGCTGGACTCGTCATGGAGCACAGTCGCGCTGTGCCCATGACGAGTCCAGCTCGTCATGAGGCATTCCCTGGGGAATCCCTCTGGTGCGGGCACCAGAGGGATTCCCTTTTACTGAAAATAGCCTCGGGAGCTGGGGAAGAGCTTCCCCAGCTCCCGAGGCCACCCCCCCCTGCTTTCTCAGGGGGCTATCTCAGCCCCCTGAGCACGTAGAAAGATGGGAGAGGTATTGTTGGATACCACAGGAGGGCGACCCCCAAGCAGGGATCCACCCACTAGACACCAGGGAGGGGGGAGCGGCCCCTTGGGCAAGGGCCTTTGCTCACCCCAAATAATTTTGGCCAAATTTAGTCTTTTTGCCCCCCTGGGGGGGCAGATGGGGGCAGTAGCCCCCAATCTTCCCCCCCAGGGGGGAAAAAAGCCCACTAGACACCAGGGAATTAAAAAAAAAAAAAATAGGGGTGGGGGCTGCCCAAAACGGGCAAGCCCATGCCCCCACCCCACCCCCCAATTATCACAGTCTTTCTGCCCCCCCAGGGGGCAGATGGGGCATTGGCCCCTAATCTGCCCCTTCGGGGGGGCTGAAAGCCCACTATACAACAGGGATTTCTTTTCATTTTTTTTTAGGGTGGGGGCTGCCCGAAACGGGCACGCCAATGCCCCCACCCACCCACCACCATTACAGCATTTCTGCCCCCCCTGGGGGGCAGATGGGGTATTGGCCCCCAATCTGCCCTCCCGGGGGGGGCAAAAAGACCACTAGACACCAGGGAATTGTAAAAAAAAATAATAATCGGGGTGGGGGCTGCCCAAAACGGGCAGGCCCATGCCCCCACCCCACCCCCAATTATCACAGTCTTTCTGCCCCCCCGGGGGAAGATGGGGCATTGGCCCCTAATCTGCCCCTTCGGGGGGGCAGAAAGCCCACTATACATCAGGGATTTCTTTTTATTTTTTTTTTAGGGTGGGGGCTGCCCGAAACGGTCACACCAATGCCCCCACCCACCCACCACCATTACAGCCTTTCTGCCCCCCCTGGGGGGCAGATGGGGTATTGGCCCCCAATCTGCCCCCCCCCGGGGGGGCAAAAAGACCACTAGACACCAGGGAATTGTAAAAAAAATAAAAATAGGGGTTGGGGCTGCCCAAAACGGGCAGGCCCATGCCCCCACCCCACCCCCCAATTATCACAGTCTTTCTGCCCCCCCCGGGGGGCATATGGGGCATTGGCCCTTAATCTGCCCCTTCGGGGGGGCAGAAAGCCCACTAAACACCAGGGATTGTTTTTTGCGCAATTGTTTTTAGGGTGTGGGCTGCCCGAAACGGGCACGCCAATGCCCCCACCCTCCCCCCCCACAAAAATGACAGTCTTTTTGCCCCCCAGGAGGCAGATGGGAGCTGTAGCCCCCAATCTGGCCCACCCTGGGGGCGCAGAATGCCCACTAGAAACCATGGATTTTTTTGTTTTATTAGTGTAGGGGTAGGGGCTCCCCAAAATGGGCATGACAATAACCCCACCCCACCCCCAGAGAAATTCCAGTTTTTCTGCCCCCCCGGGAGGGCAGATGGTGGCAGTGACCCCTGATCTGCCCCCTGGGGGGGCAGAAAGCCCACTAGGCGCCAGCGAGTACGCAGGCTTTTTTTATGATTGGGGTGGGGGTGGGAGCTGCCCAAAATGGTCATACCAATGCCCACACCCCCACAAAAAATAGCCACAGTCTTTCTGCCCCTTTAGGGGCATATCAGGATGATACCCCCTTCCCCGATTCCTCCCCAGGGCATCAGAAAGCCCACTGGGCTCCGAATTTGTTTTAGCAATGTGCATACCTGTGGATTTTGGGCCCTAGCGCAGTTGGCACGTAGGCAAACCTAGCAAACCTGTACATTTTTTTAAACTAGACACCGAGGGGAATCCTGGATGGGGTGACTTCACTGGCTCTCACCAGATTCTGTTACCCAGAATCCATTGCAAACCTAAAAATGTGTCCAAAATAACACATTTTCCTCACATTTCTGTGGTGGAAAGTTCTGGAATCTGTGTGGGTCCACAAAATTCCACCCACCCTGCGTTCCCCAAAGTCTTCAGAGAAAAATGGTACCTCACTTGCGTGGGTAGGCCTAGTGCCCGCGTCAGCCAAGGGCCCAAAACCTATTGAGGAGACATCAAAATTACCTATCGCAAAACGACCTGGTTTTGCAAGGGGGATCACCTGGGTTTTCGGCCCGGTGCTCGGCGGCCACCTAGGGGAACCTACCAAACCCACACATTTCTGAAAACTAGACACCCGGGGGATTCCAGGGAGGTATGGCTTGTGTGGATCCCCCAACGTTTCCTTACCCAGAATGCCCTGCAAACCTCAAATTTAGCTGAAAAAATCACCTTTTTCACACATTTTTGTGTGGGAAAGTTGTGGCATCACTGGGCTGACACAAATTTCCTACCACCCAGCGTTCCCTCGGGTCTCCCGATAAAAACGGTGCCTCACTTGCGTGGGTAGGCCTAGTGCCCGCGTCAGCCAAGGGCCCAAAACCTATTGAGGAGACATCAAAATTACCTATCACAAAACGACCTGGTTTTGCAAGGGGGGTCACCTGGGTTTTCGGCCCGGTGCTCGGCGGCCACCTAGGGGAACCTACCAAACCCACACATTTCTAAAAACTAGACACCCGGGGGATTCCAGGGAGGTATGGCTTGTGTGGATCCCCCAACGTTTCCTTACCCAGAATGCCCTGCAAACCTCAAATTTAGCTGAAATAATCAGCTTTTTCACACATTTTTGTGTGGGAAAGTTGTGGCATCACTGGGCTGACACAAATTTCCTACCACCCAGCGTTCCCCCGGGTCTCCCGATAAAAACGGTGCCTCACTCGTGTGGGAGGCCCAAGTACCCGCAACAAGCAAGGGCCCAAAACGTAGTGAGGCGACATGAAAATTGCCTACCTCAAAACGACCTGGTTTTGCAAGGGGGGTCACCTGGGTTTTTGGCCCGGTGCTCGGAGGCCACCTAGGGGAACCTACCAAACCCAAACATTTCTGAAAACTAGACACCCGGGGGATTCCAGGGAGGTATGGCTTGCGTGGATCCCCCAACGTTTCCTTACCCAGAATGCCCTGCAAACCTCAAATTTGGCTGAAAAAATCATCTTTTTCACACATTTTTGTGTGGGAAATTTGTGGCATCACCGGGCTAACACAAATTTCCTACCACCCAGCGTTCCCCCGGGTTTCCCGATAAAAACAGTGCCTCACTCGTGTGGGAGGCCCAAGTACCCGCGACAGGCAAGGGCCCAAAACGTATTGAGGTGACATGAAAATTGCCTACCTCAAAACGACCTGGTTTTGCAAGGGGGGTCACCTGGGTTTTTGGCCCGGTGCTCGGCGGCCACCTAGGGGAACCTACCAAACCCACACATTTCTGAAAACTAGACACCCGGGGGATTCCAGGGAGGTATGGCTTGCGTGGATCCCCCAACGTTTCCTTACCCAGAATGCCCGGCAAACCTCAAATTTAGCTGAAAGAATTTCACCTTTTTCACACATTTTTGTCAAAAAAGGTTCATTTTTCACTGCGAAATTGAGGTGTGTCCACGGTTTCCTGTCGCGGGCACTAGGCCGACCCACACAAGTGAAGTACCATTTTTATCGGAAGACTTTGGGGAACACGGGGTGGGTGGAAATGTGTGGATCCACGCAGATTCCAGAACTTTCCACCACAGAAATGTGGGGAAAATGTGTTTTTTTTGGCAATTTTTTAGGTTTACAAGGGATTCTGGGTAACAGAACCTGGTGGGAGGCAGTCAAGTCACCCCATCCTGGATTTCCCTGGGTGTCTAGTTTTCAAAAATGTATAGGTTTGCTAGGTTTCCCTAGGTGCCGGCAGAGCTATGGTTCAAAAACTACAGCTAGGCACTTTGCCAAAAAAGGGTCATTTTTCACAGCGAAATTGAGGTGTGTCCACGTTGCGTTTTGCGCTGTTTCCTGTTGCGGGCACTAGGCCGACCCACACAAGTGAGGTACCATTTTTCTCTGAAGACTTTGGGGAATGCGGGGTGAGTGGAAATTTGTGGATCCACGCAGATTCCAGAACTTTCCACCAGAGAAATGTGGAGAAAATGTGGTTTTTTTGGCAATTTTTTAGGTTTACAAGGGATTCTGGGTAACAGAACCTGGTGGGAGGCAGTCAAGTCACCCCATCCTGGATTTCCCTGGGTGTCTAGTTTTCAAAAATGTATAGGTTTGCTAGGTTTCCCTAGGTGCCGGCAGAGCTATGGTTCAAAAACTACAGCTAGGCACTTTGCCTAAAAAGGGTCGTTTTTCGCAACAAAATTGAGGTGTGTTCACGTTGCGTTTTGTGCCGTTTCCTGTTGCGGGCACTAGGCCGACCCACACAAGTGAGGTACCATTTTTCTCGGAAGACTTTGGGGAATGCGGGGTGGGTGGAAATTTGTGGATCCACGCAGATTCCAGAACTTTCCACCAGAGAAATGTGGAGAAAATGCGTTTTAAGGGCAATTTTTTAGGTTTGCAAGGGATTCTGGGTAACAGAACCTGGTGGGAGGCAGTCAAGTCACCCCATCCTGGATTTCCCTGGGTGTCTAGTTTTCAAAAATGTATAGGTTTGCTAGGTTTCCCTAGGTGCCGGCAAAGCTATGGTTCAAAAACTACAGCTAGGCACTTTGCCTAAAAAGGGTCATTTTTCGCAACAAAATTGAGGTGTGTTCACGTTGCGGTTTGCGCCATTTCCTGTCGTGGGCACTAGGCTGACCCACACAAGTGAGGTACCATTTTTCTCTGAAGACTTTGGGGAACGCGGGGTGGGTGGAAATTTGTGGATCCACGCAGATTCCAGAACTTTCCACCAGAGAAATGTGGGGAAAATGCGTTTTTTGGGCAATTGTTTAGGTTTGCAAGGGATTCTGGGTAACAGAACCTGGTGGGAGGCAGTCAAGTCACCCCATCCTGGATCCCCCTGGGTGTCTAGTTTTCAAAAATTTATAGGTTCGCTAGGTTTCCCTAGGTGCCGGCAGAGCTATGGTTCAAAAACTACAGCTAGGCACTTTGCCAAAAAAGGGTCATTCTTCACATCGAAATTGAGGTGTGTCCACATTGCGTTTTGCGCCGTTTCCTGTCGCAGGCACTAGGCCGACCCACACAAGTGAGGTACCATTTTTCTCGGAAGACTTTGGGGAACACTGGGTGGGTAGAAATTTGTGGATCCAAGTAGATTCCAGAACTTTCCACCACAGAAATATGGGGAAAAGGTGTTTTTTTGGCAATTGTTTAGGTTTGCAAGGGATTCTGGGTAACATAACCTGGTGGGAGGCAGTCAAGTCACCCCATCCTGGATTCCCCTGGGTGTCTAGTTTTCAAAAATGTATAGGTTTGCTAGGTTTCCTGTTGTAGATTACTTGTTAGCTTTTCTCTACTGCACAGCTCTGTTGGGGTTGGAATGTTGTATGACATCATGGAATGCCTGGGTGTCTCTCCAGAGGAGTTTGGCAGTTGGTGTACTCAGGCTGAGCTGAATGGAGCTTGCTCCTGGTGGGGCTAATCTTGTACTATCTAACTACCTCCTGTTATCCTGACCACCTGTGATGGAACTAAGCTACCATTAAAGAAGTATCTTACATGAACTGATGGACTCCCGTACTTCTTTATAACATTTTGGCGACGATCTTAAGGACTGACGCGTGCACTAAGGAGTAAGGACTTCTAGGAACTAAGGAACCAAAAGAAAAGGAACTAAGGACTTTAAGGACTTTCAAGACGTCAATTGAAATGCAAAAGTAACGCCCTGGTCAGCCCCACCAGTGTCCTGTACCATCTGGACAGCCTGCAGCCTGGGCGTTTAGTCTACTGTCACTCATCTGTCTGCTGTCATCTGGAGCTTTCAACAGTGCCCAGCTACACACTTCTCACAAGCGCTACGAGTTTCTCTGTTTGACACTCTCTCCACAGACGACGTTACTTAGTGGTCTGCCTGTGAAGCTTGCTCGTGAGCAACCGTCAGAGCTGCAGAGGACTAGAAAGCATCCAGAAAAGCGGCACCGTTGGTAAGCCTATGCGCATTCTTGGACAAGCTGTCCAGTGTCTCTGGGTGCTTTGCTGGCGGTACTGGCGTATTGTGTTGTGCTGTTGTGCTGCGGGGAGTATCTTTGACGGGCTGACGCGCGTGTGTGGAGAAGCAATGACCGGTGCTGCGTTATACCGTTAGTGGGCACTTTACATGGTTGTTTTGTGATGTTTGGACATGGTCTTTGCTTCATGGCAGTTTGACCACTGCCTTTCAAATGCCCCACGAGCTTCACCTCGCGCATACACTCGACGCCTGCAGCCTTACCGTCATGCCTGCAATTTTTCTTCTGTGACGTCTTACTCCTTCCAGTGACTGTCTGCGGGCGCTTTGGTGCACGCTTCTGCCGTGAGCCTCTCTGCACAGCGTCAGGGTTCCGTGCCACCATCTTGTGTATGGCTCCGTGTTAGGGTTGCGACGCTATGCTGCTTGAACGGGTTGAGAGTCATCCGGCGTGGCGTTACCATGCCAACTGCATTTTGTTCGTGAACAAACCGAGGAAGAGAACTTTGCGGTCTTCGCGGCATTTTCATATTGTTGTCCTAATTGTCTACCAAGCAAAACTTACTTCAGGAATCAGGGCAACTGGTTGTTATGTCGTTGAAAGGACATGGAACATTAACCTCTGTGCTACATCGCTGCTGATGTCGACGACCATATCGAGCTTCGTAGGAGGACTTCAGGTGAGAGATCGCTCACCAGAGTTTATGTTTTTCTCTTCCTTTTATTATAATAATTGTCATCTTAATGCATGTCAAATTTTAGGGTGACTGTTTTTATGGTCATGTTTTGTTTTTGGATCTAAAACTGTTGTATGGTGGGGGGGCGTGGCCAGCAGCATGCAGGGCTAGACGTGTCTCCCGGGAGCTCCCGGCCGACGTCTATAGATCCGACAAATTACATATCTCCACCGGCCACAAATCACACACTGGCTGTCGGTGGATGCATAAGAGAGGGACGAGAGAGTCGCAACCCGAACCCGAAGCATACAGAGGAAGTTTTGGCGGACCTAGACACGGCGCCCGTGGTGAAGAGCTAACGGCCGGACAAGATGGCGGCGCGGTGAACGGCCCGGGGAAAAGTCCCGCAGCCCGACAGGAACAGGAGCCCACCTGCTGACGACGAGACACCATCGGACACTGGCGCCAACGGCGACCGGACTGTTCTACAAGCCCGGGGGCTGCCAGGTCCGCCCGCAGTGAGAGGAGCAGGTACGTGGCGAAGGCGCTCCAGTGACGGACAGCGGCACAAGAGCGGACGGCGGAGGGACCGGAGTCCAGGGCGAGACGCTGTTCGGCGGCATCGACGGGGCCAGAGAGGGACGCCGGGCCACGCGCTGAGGGGACCGGGTGCGGCGGGTGTCGCTGAGAAGGACGACGCACCTACCCAACATGGCGGCCACTCCACCGGACTGACGGCCCGAGACAAGCCCTGCGGTCTCTACGGCGGGAGACGGGACCTCTCTGCCCATACCGGCTGCAGCGAAGGCGCGGAGGTGATACGCTGGATATGGCTAGAGCGGGGGAGCGGCGGACGCCGTGAGTACACCTTCACCAAGATGGCGGCCGCGACCGCAGAGGCACTCGGTGAGTGAGCGGAGCGGGAGACGGCGGCCCGGCCCACCCAAACGCACAGCGGCCGATGGTCGGGGCACTTGACTGGTAACGAGGGGTTCCTGTGGCGGGAGACCCTTCCCCCCCCCCCCACACTCTTCACGCCCTCACCACCGCCCCCCACGGAGGTGGGGAGGAAGGAGACTCCAACCAGCTGCGGGGGAGACGGGGGACAGGTGGAATCTTGCTGGGCGTGCCGCTGCAATCGATGGGCCCACTGCAGCTGACCCGGAGGGGCCCTGCCGCGTGTCGCACTGTGCAGCATTAAGGAGTTGTGGGACAGGCAGAGCGGAGGGGCGCCTGGAGACACGCGACAGGCATACCCGCTACCGGATAGGCGGGGAAGCCGTGCAGCACCAACCCAGTACACCACCTTGGCCGATCGGAGTGCGGTGACAACGGGGGGCGGCCTCGTGCAGGGTTGGTCCTGGAGATTGGACCCACGACGGGCGACACCGAGACGCTTTGGATCCCGGTGGGGCACACAACGGGGAGACCGCTACAACCACTCGGCCCAGGGTGCTTGCAGCTGGGTTAACCACGGAATCAGGCAAGATGGGGAAGAGGGATCCCCCACCCAAGCCCCCCAAACAAGGCACTCTGGATCTCTTCGCAGCGCCAAGGTCATCCAAAGATTGCACGGGCTCGGCGGTAGAGGGGGCCTCTGACACGGACAGGTTACTGGCGGCAATCCAGGCGTCGAGATCGGACATACAGGAATCCTGATCAGCGTTGGAGGGAAAAATTGGGGAAGTGGGCGCTGAGGTCACACTTCTGCGACAAGATTTCAAGAACCTCTCCGCCAGGGTGTCCGAGACCGAAACTCGCATTGGAGAGGCTGAGGACTCAATAACTACCCTTCGAAGAGACATGGCGGAGCTCCAGGCGTCGCACAGACAGCTGCTCTGGAAGGTGGATGACGCCGAAAATAGGGCGCGACGGAACAACCTCCGATTCGTAGGATTTAGAGAGGGAATCGAGGGGAACAACATGGCAGCCTTCCTGCACAAGTGGCTCACGGACACCTTCCCTGGAGCCCGTTTTTCTTCCTGTTTCGTGGTCGAAAGAGCGCACAGGGCGATTCTGGCGAAACCTCCGGAGGGCGCGAGACCCCGGCCAGTGATCGCACGATTCCTCAACTTCGCGGACAGAGATTTAATATTGCGGGAAGCGAGGAAAATGGGCGAAATCCGAGTGGAGAACACCAACGTAATGATTTTTCCGGACTATAGTCAGGAGGTACAGAAGCAGCGGCGCTCCTTTGACTCGGTGAAGGTCAAACTGCGATCACTGAACATTACGTATATGCTGCTCTTCCCGGCGAAACTCAAAGTCATCTACATGGACAAGGCACACTTCTTCAGCCAGCCGGAGGATGCATGGCACTGGCTGGAGGAGAGACCGATCCTGAATGGTCGGGAAACGGCAGGGAGAGAGGAGCTGGTGAGGACGGCACAGGATAAGGCGCGGTGGGACACACCAAAACAGCAGAGGAGGAGATCCAGGAGACTCTACTCAAGACACACCGGCACCCCATATCATTCGCGTGTATCGGCAGGAGCCAGGAGGGGGAGATCGGAATCACCCGGGACGTCGAGGACGGCACACAGACCCCAGGGAGGGTCGCGGGACCCGACCGGCTCGGAAGGGGAAGGAGGGCACCTCAGGGACTCGGAGGGAGAGGGTGAGGTGTCGGACATTGAACAGCGCTCCTTACACCCACTGGAAGCAGAGATCCGGCAGTTGGAACAGGACGTATCAGACAAACACTGCAGCACAGTACCGACAACGCAAGACTCACATTCGTGACCCTGGAAGAAGTGGAGGGTTAGATTGTCGGCCGGGACACGGACATGACACGCAAGTGGCCAACACCCTTTCAGTTGTTGTTTCTTTCTTTTTCCCTTTTTGTTCCCTTCCGTTAACTTTCATTTCTTGTGTTTTCAGGTACGGTTTACTTGTTAGCAATAACAGTTGTGTAGAGGGAGGGAGTGGGGGGGGTGACAGACCGACTTCTACTGACAGCTTGGACCGTGATGGGGACGAGTCTGGAAGGGGAGAGAGGTGGGGTGGGGGGCGGGAGGGGGCACGGGGGAGTTTCAACAAGTTGGGGTAGCAGGGGAGGGAGTTGGACCTGGGATAGCACGAAGAGACATGATTTGAGGAATGGATGTCCACACTGTCACACGCAGCCGCAGGGGTCGCCTAGTGACCTTCGGAAGACCTACACAATATGGCAGGTACATTAACAAACACAGACGGTCTACGCAAGGGGGTCTCCATTATGACCTGGAATGTTAATGGTCTGGGCTCCAAAATAAAAAGGAGATTAGTGAATTCCTACATCAAGAAGACCGCCCCGGACCTCATCCTCCTGCAAGAAACCCACCTTAGGGCGGGAAGATGTACATTCATAGCGAGGGGGAGATACAAAGTCTTGCACCATGCGGGATACACGTCAGGCGCCAGGGGAGCCGCAATACTTATTAACAAATCACACCCCTTCGCCGTAGCGCGTACATGGAGTGATACACAGGGTACATATGTGGGAGTACAGGGGGAGTGGAACAGACAACGCATGACAATCATCTCAGTATATGCCCCTCCGAAACTCCAACCACGCACACTCAGGGAGGTAGCGTCCATCTTACTGGGCACGGCGGATACGATGCAAATAGTGGGGGGGGACTTCAATGATGTCATGTCAGAAGAATTAGACCGCTCGGGGGCACAACACCGAGGGGGGGCACAGACACCTCTTGCGAAATACGTGGCGGACATGGGACTCACCGACGCATGGCGGTGGCGACACCCGACGCAAGAGGCATTCTCTTTTTACTCGGGGGCCCACAAAACCTTCTCCAGGCTGGACTACATCTTTGTGGCAAGACAGTATCTGTCGGAAGGGGATGAGATCGAGTACAAAGCAAGGGGAATTTCGGACCACTCCCCCCTCTATGCGCGCTTAGGGAAGAACACCGAAAGGCGTGAGACGGAATGGCGATTGGCGGCCTGGGATATTCAATCCCCTGAAATAGTCCGGGGTCTGAGGGCGGACATAAAAGTGTATGTAGCAGAGAACAAGGGCTCGGTGGCATCTAACATTGTCTTCTGGGAAGCCATGAAACCTGTGGTACGAGACAGACTCAGTGGGAGACTACGGGATGAGCGTAGCAAACAACACGGGGAGGCAGCAGCATTAGAATGCGAAATCCTGACCCTAGAAAGGCACTACCTTGTAAACCGAGGGGAGGGAATGCTACGGCAACTGCAAGACAAACAGAAGGAGTATAGGGAGCTGGTCTCCAATGAGGCAAAGACGCAAGCCCTAGCCACGCTACACCGCCTGTACGATGTGGGCGACAAGTCAGGCAAGCTTCTGGCCTGGCTTAGCAGGAAAGAACAAGCCGCGAGGTGGGTGGAACGAATCAGGGAAGAGGGGGGAGGCCTGGAAACTACCGACCGGGGCATAGCAGCAGCCTTCGCGCGACACTATGAGAACTTCTATAGGGGCCGGGACCTCGGGTCGGTGGAAGAGGCCTTACTTTATATGGAAAGTCTAGATATCCCAGTTTTGGATGAGGAACTCAGTGCCCCTTTGGAGGCGAGAATCACCCTGGAGGAGATCTCCGTAGCCATCAATAAATTAAAAACGGGGAAGACGCCGGGGCCAAACGGGTTCCCGGCGGAATTCTTTAAAAAGACGGCGGACCTATTGACGCCCCACCTGTTGGCACTATATGTAGAAGCTTACGGACTAGGGGAACTCCCACGAGATTTAGCACTGGCAACCATAGTGCCGATATACAAACAGGGAAAGCCAAGGGAGGAATGTGCCTCGTACCGCCCCATCTCCCTCCTAAATCTGGAGGTAAAAATACTGGCAACAATTCTAGCGGCGCGCCTACGAACGGTGATCCCGGACCTTATACACACAGACCAATCCGGATTCTTGCCGGATAGGGCGACAAAACTTAACCTCCGACGGACCCACAACTGGCTCCAAGAAATACATGGTAGAACAGAGCCGTGTTACGTCGGTTTGGCTTTGGCCCCCACTTTCTAAAATGGATAGGGCTACTATACGCGGCGCCAAAGGCGAGGGTACGAGTGAATGGGTGCCTATCACGCGAATTCCGGGTGGAGCGGGGCACCAGACAAGGGTGCCCGCTGTCACCTCTCCTTTTCACTCTCACCATAGAAATACTGGCGGCTAAAATACGACAGAATCCGGAGATCCATGGCTTCAGGTGTACCGAGTTGGGGGATACCCAGGAAAAGATTTCGCTATATGCGGACGATGTACTGTTGTATATCACGAACCCCGAGATATCCATAGGGCAGTTATTCAGAGAGTTGGAAGACTTTGGGGGAATGGCAGGACACACCATCAACTGGCATAAATCAGTCTTGTATATGCCACGGGGAGCAGTACAGGGAGTAACGTTACCGGGACGTCTACTCACCACCGCTGAGGGGTTCCAGTACCTTGGGGCATATGTCACCTTGGACAAAAGGCTCTCGTTCCAGAGAAATGTGGAGCGAATACTGAAGGAGGCAGTGGAGGATATGACGAGATGGAGACAGCTGCCACTCACCCTACTGGGGAGGGCGGCGATGTATAAGATGATTACCCTACCTAAATTCCTCTACGCACTTCAAAACGAGTACTATCTACTCCCGACTAATACTATCACTAGAATACACGCTGACCTGCGGTCATTCATATGGCTGGGCAAACAACCACGCATTGCGCTCCAGACCCTCCAGCGACATCAATACAGCGGAGGGATTTCACTACCGAACCTGGAGGCTTACTATTGGGCGGAACACCTGACCCCCATTAATGACTGGCTGCACGCACCGGCAGATCACCCAACCTATGCCTTGGAGAGGTATAAATTATCCACACACAATATACTTCACTATCTGTATGGGGGAAAGGCGGAGAGAACGCTTTTGCCAGCGACTTTGATCACGCTTAGAGCATGGGCCCGAGCGACTAGATCCACGGGATGGGAAGGGAAGCCAACGCGTCAGACTCCACTGTGGCATTGTAAATGGTTGAAGGAACTACATAAACTGCGAGGCTTCCAAAGGTGGGATGACATAGGGATCTCCACCATCGGGGACGTGATTAGTAAAGGTGAGTTGAAGACGTTCGCGGTGCTACAGGCAGAGTTCGGATTACACCACACTCAACGATACAAGCACCTACAGCTAGTTCACGCCTGGAAGACACAGCAGGTATCACTACAGGGCATACCGGAATACTCACCTTTGGAAGGGAGACTCCTACAGGAGCAGATGGTACACCAGGCAGTCTCGCTTACATATAAAACCCTCACAAACAACATGTTGGGAAATCTGGCGAAACTCAGAGTTACATGGGAGGCGGACGTAGGGCAGCTTGAGGACTTAGACTGGGAGCTGATATTGATGCACCCCCGAGAAGTCGCCATTAAATCAAGGCTGAGGCTGATCCAATTAAATATACTACACAGGACATACTTTGACTGGAGGCGTCTCCACAAGATGGGTAGAATAGCGGACGCCACGTGTCTTCGATGCCATACGGAACAGGGAGATTTCTACCACACTCTATGGTCCTGTGAGAAAATTCAAACGTATTGGTCTCACATCTTCACAGAATTGGGGGAGGTGCTGGGAGTGGAGCTAACACTAGACCCGAAACTGGCATTACTGGGAATGGTGACCGAAATAGACCTGCCGCGCCCGCATATCATTTTCCTGGTGTTGGCGCTGGTGGTAGCGAAAAGGGACATCGCGAAATATTGGGGGGTGGCGGAGAGGCCGGAGATAGAGGAATGGAGGAGAGGTCTGGACCTCTATATGGCAGCAGAACGAGTGACATACAAAGCGAGAGGCTGTCCCAAAAAGTTTCGAAAGATATGGAGCAAATGGAGGCAGTACCATGGCCTAGAGGTGGAACACATAGGAGGACACACATAGAGGGGAGGATGGGGGGGACGGGAGGGAGAGACCACTTGATAACGAGGAGGGCCAGTACAAGACAGTGACAGTGATTCATTTGGAGATGTCATACATGCGAGGTGCCATATTAGGCTGTGGGGGGGGGGCAAGCGTGAATGCATTATACAAGTATGACATCGGTGGACGGGGGACACATAGTTGGCGCGACGTGGGAGTTGTCGGTTCACCCTGGAGGGAGACGTGCTATTGGTTCTGTGGGTAGGGGTGGGGGACGGGGGGGGTGTTGTGGGAGAAAAACAATACAAAAGCGGGATTGTGGGGTTCTATAACAGCTATGATCTCATAACAAGCTGTAAGTTGGTCATGTGGGTTGAGATGTGTCACAGCTGTAACTTTTTTCCATGCCTGCACAAAAATAAAGTTTAAAAAAAAAAACTGTTGTATGGTGCTCACTTTTCAGTTCACAAGCTGGAGTGTGTACCCATTTATGGGGAGGTCTGGGGGGCGCTGTACCCAGTCATGAGGGGGTTGAGGGAGCAGTCCGTGCTCAAAGTCAAGTTTTGTTTTTTGGGTGACGTATACTCTGCGATGTACCCTGGTACAAGGGTATTGTACCTGGCAATGGGGAGGTCAGTTGGTATGCTCTTGTACCTAATTTAGGGGAGGTTGTAGCTTTTCTTTAACTGGGTGTCTACCCTGTGGTGTCAGTTCCCAGGGTGATTGTCCTGTGGTGTACCCTACCTAGGGGATATTGTGTGTTCTGAAGTGTTTGTTTTGTAGTGTTCCTGTCTCTGTGGGCAGGTCGTATGGGTAATCTATGCCTCTAATTTAGTTTTCGGTGTTCTGGGGTTAGTACTCTGTGTACCCTTCTAGGTGTAAACTAGTTAGGGGTTGTGGTTTAGGTTGCGTTTGCAGGTTGTCAATGTCTCTAAGTTGTTGTCTATGTACTTAGAGTGTACCCATTTCTTTGGGGAGGTTGTGGGGGTAGGCAAGGCCTCTATTTTAGTTTTTTAGTTTTCTTGGGTTTGTGTACTCTATGGTGTACCCTATTTAGGGCAGGTTGTTTTTTTTCAAGGGTTAGTACTCTGTGTTTTTGGCGTGTTTGACTAATTTCCAGTGCTATCAATGGGTCTTCTTTTCTAGTTGACACTGTGTTCCAGTCGAAGTCCGCCTCCATGGAACTCGTGGCCAAGGGTTTCATGTTTGGAGGACTTGGAGTGTGCAGTTTTGTGTTTAGATCTCTTTGTTACTCTTGGTGGATCTTAAGAGTCAGCATGCTTTCTAGCCTAATTAGGGGAATTTTTGTGTCTTTCCAACATGTTTTCTCTCTAGTGTCTTTCTGGTTGTGGTTGCTCTCTTTGGGCTAACTAGAGTGATTCTAATCCTTGATGTTGTTTTCTTTCAAGGGTCTGTATTTACATCCACTTGGTTACAGGGTGTTTTCCCTGGGTGTACCCACTTTTGGGGAGGTTGGGTGGGTGTTTGTCTTTCTTGTTGCATTGTGTTTTTCATCTGTGCTTTGCATTATTTTCCCTAAGGGAGGGGGATGGGGCGTGTAGTGATGTTGTTTGTGATCTTTAACATATGTCTGTTCATGCCAGTCGTTTTGTGATACCTCGTGCATTACTCCCAAGGTTAGGTGCACTTTATTGCTGCACCTTCTTGCCTAAAGTTTATGGGGTATCTTACTTTACTTCTTTTGTTCCCTAAGGGAAGAGGATGTGTTGTAGATTACTTGTTAGCTTTTCTCTACTGCACAGCTCTGTTGGGGTTGGAATGTTGTATGACATCATGGAATGCCTGGGTGTCTCTCCAGAGGAGTTTGGCAGTTGGTGTACTCAGGCTGAGCTGAATGGAGCTTGCTCCTGGTGGGGCTAATCTTGTACTATCTAACTACCTCCTGATATCCTGACCACCTGTGATGGAACTAAGCTACCATTAAAGAAGTATCTTACATGAACTGATGGACTCCCGTACTTCTTTATAACATTTCCCTAGGTGCCGGCAGAGCTATGGTTAAAAAACTACAGCTAGGCACTTTGCTAAAAAAGGGTAATTTTGCATTGTGAAAATGTGGTGTGTTCACGTTGGGTTTTGAGCCATTTCCTGTTGTGGGCACTATGCCTACCCCTACAAGTGAGGTACCATTTTTATCGGGAGACTTAGGGTAATTCAGGTTTGTAAAGGAACTGTTATTACCTATTGACTTTTGATGCATTTCTGCCTTCCAAATGAAAGACATTGTGTAAAAAAGAAGTCATTCTAAAAAATGACTGATAATTCTCATGCTAGTATGAGTAGCCCAATTTCGGAAATGTGCAAATATCTACTGTTTCTAAACTCTATATTTTGTTCCCATTTCAGAAATACATAGGTGTCTTTCATACCGATTTTTCCATGTACACATTGTTACAGAATAATTACTATATACCCGGTACATAATAAAAAACCATTGCAAGTTGCTGCTCAGTTTTTGGCTCTGGGTTCGTCGGGTTCTTGGTGAACCTACAAGTCCTATATATCCCCACAACCAGTAAAGTCCAGTGGATGTAACGGTATATTGCTTTCAAAGAGCTGTCAAAATTAGAAGAAGTTACAGGTGAAAACGTTGACACAAAAGGCGCTTTTTTTCAACAAATTTTCAATTTATCCTATATTTAACTGTTAGTTTCTATAAAGAAACCTTGATGGATCTACACAAATGACCCCTTGCTGAATTCAGAATTTTGTCTACTTCTCTAAAATGTATAGCTTTCCAGGATCCATTATTGCTTTTGTGCCCATTTCTACCATTAACTGGAAGGAGGTTGAAAGCACAAAAAATAGCAAAAATAGGCTATGTCCCAGAAAAATGCCAAAACTGTGTAAAACATTTTGGGTTTCTGACAAAAGTCTGGTATCCCCTAAAAGCTGGGAAAATGGTGATTTCAGCCCCACAATTCCTTTTTTGATAACATTTGCAGGGAAAAACCCAGATGCTTTTATTTGCAGCCCGTTTTTCCCATTTTCCCCCCCCAAAAACCTAATTTTGCTGCATTTTGGCTCATTTCTGTGACCCCTCTAGGGGAATCCACAAACCCTGAGTACCTTCAGAATCCCCATGATGTTAGAAGAAAAGGACGCAAATTTGGCGTGGATACCTTATGTGGTCAAAAAGTTACGGGGGCCTCAGCGCACACTACCCCAAATAGCCAAAAAAGGGCGTGGCACAGGAGGGGGAAAAGGCCTGGCAGCGAAGGGGTTAATTGACAGTGATAGAGTTATACATTTAGATCTGCAATACTGGCTACCAAATCTTAGTTCAGTGGTGTGAAGATGGCTATATCTCACGTCACAACCGTGCAACCACAGTGTATTTTGGGGTTAGGCTGTGTGATGCATACTTGTTCACATGTAGGAAAATGTCAGTGAGATTTGTGTGTTTCTGCAGTCTCCTATTCTCTTGAAACTAAGGAAGTACAACGAATTACGCAAGTCGTTTTTACTACAGTGATTATATTGTATCTATATAAATGTATGGTCCTTGGAATTGGTTGTTCTTTTCTTGGTTGCCATCTTACTTGTGGGCTCAACCACCATTTATCTTTGGCCATTAGCCTCCTATTGGCATGTTGGATTTTATTGGGTCTGGTGCTGCCAGCTGAGGTCGTATCATCACTGATTGGCATTGGACCGCCCGTAAGTAAACTCATTACCTCCTATAGTAAACCTGAGACATACATTTGCTAAGAAAACTGTGCCTTCCTCTTATTTCATTTGATCTCTTCATTTGTTGTAGCTAACGTGCTCTGTACTTATGTTATGATTCTGTTTCGGTTCCTGAGCTGTGAGATGGCAGACTTTTCAGTCAAAGTACAGAACTGGGTGATGATAACATGTTTGCATTTTTTCTACCTTAAGCACACAACTTGGACCAGGCGAAACTTCCATTATGCCATCATAATGGCAGTAATTCCATCATCCGCAAAATTCCGAAATTTCCGCTATTACACCACAACACATTATTATGTGCCATTTGCTGCAAAAAGTTAATGTGCACACACAGGAACAATGCAAAGGACAAGAATGCGAGCAGCTGTTGTTTGTGGTATTTCTGTTTTTTACACTTTTATAGCGTGAAATGCAACCTCTCATCCAAAATGGATGAGAGGTTGCATTTTCCAGTAAAATATAGCGCCAAATGCTGGTTATGCATTTCACATAATTTGTCAGAATTTCTGGTAATTCAGCAAAAGTTAATTACACAAATATTACACACCCCTACACTACACATCAGCTCATTTGCACACAAACGACAAGCCTTTCATCAGTACCTGATCTGTAAGTCCCACTATCTTCTGATGGGTTGATTATAATTGTGTGTTAAGTGTTCGTTCAGAAGTGCCACAAGGCGCTGGCACTTCATACTTTCTGCTAGTGACCAGCATGACTTTGTGCACTTTCTTTACCTAATTCATGATTCTAAAATGCCACAGGGATTGTGAAAATAGTTTTCTACTAGAGTGAATCTCACCAACCATGAAAATCATTAAACACAGACTGGGCAGGAAAGGCTGTTCAAGAGGAAATGAATCACTTCATGTTTTCTTGAAAACTGCCTAAAGGTAACATTGAAACAAACAGGAAACATGTTGTTTAAATAACTGCGGAGTGCAGACTTTATTTTAAGTTTCTAGAACGTGCAAGTATGTATATGCTTGAAGAATGGTTTGTGTGTTCCACTCCTCGGAGCTTATTTATCGCACCCTTAATGTTTTAGGCATACATCTAACAAGGCCCGTGAGGTATAGACAACTTCCAGCAATAGGGGTACACTCATGCTTAGAGAAGCAACCGGTGGTATACAGGACAAGGAGCCATGCACACTGAGATGGTGATGCACAGACACTAGTACATTGATAATATCCTTATGGGCAGTGAGAACATATACGGAGAAAGAACGTACTTTGATACTAATCCTAATTTCCAATCAGTCAGTGTTTGTGCGCGCTGACAGGTTTGCATTCTGGACCATAGTTTGCAATGCCACTGATACACTCATTAGTAGCATAGCAAAATGACCAGTCGTATGAGGTCACAACATCTTCTGCCTCATTTATCTTTACGAGGCAGGAGCCATTGTGAAACCTATTGTGATTGCCTGTGAATGTGGGTGAGAATATACTTCAGTTAGGAAAAGGAAGAGACAAACGTAGCTGCGGAGAATATATAGACCCTGAGCTAGCAAACAGACTTCCATTGGGATAAGGGGTTCACCCACACTACAGAAGAGATATACCTATCTTCGGTCAGGAATCATATACACTAGAACTAGCAATAAGCTGGCATTGGAATAGGGAGACAGGAACACTGCACACCACTATATAGACACATACCCTTGAGTAGGGCGCAAGTATAATGAACTGCCAGCAGCACACCATCATGTTGAAGGGAACATGGAGTCACAGCAATTTGGAAGGAAGATATGAACCATGGGAAAAGTGATCGGGAAAAGAGAGTATCTGACACTGGAACACAGTGAGACATGCACCACAGAGGACACTGAGAAAGGAAAACTCAGACATGATGGCAAAGAAATCACAGTAATTGAGAATTAGAACACACGACACTGGGACGTGAATCAGAAGAGGAAATATTCAGTTAGCCAGGATGTTATACTGTTACACTGTGACACTCATTTGGGAAAATGTGATACATCCGCATGCAAAGCAATATATTGGTAGTGGGCAAACATACAAACAAATGTATTATCACTGGTACAGAAAGAGGCCTACGTCTGAGAAAGGAAGACACTTAGGGGCTTATTAGGATGGCGGGCGGACTTTTGTCCGCCCGCCACCCTAGCAGTGCTGGGACCGGTCACCAGTGGTGCGGCGGTCCTGCACCGGCAGTTAGGATGCCACCGCCACGGTGGCAGTTGCATCCCCCATCCACAGCACCACTGGTCACAATGCTGTGGTTGCACCTTGTGCACCGCGTGGCGACTCCCACATTGTGCCTGCACACGCAGGGGGGTACCATAGGTACCCCCTATGTGCACCCCTCACACCCCCAACACCCTGGGGTCCCGCAACCAGCCCTCCCAGTCAGGAACTGCATGCCTTTCCATGGCGGCAACTCCGCCATGGAAAGGCACTTTCCCGCATGCATTGTAATATGGATGGCGGTGTCTTGCAGACACCGCCACCATATACAGCCCCTTTTCCGCCCGGTCGACTCGTCGACCGGCGGAAAACCGGCGGATGGTCTTTCCGTCCGCCGGGGTCCCCCCCGCCATATTAATATGGCGGGGGGAAATGGGATGCAGGCGGTGGGAAATGTCGGGCGGATCGCCACTGCCATGCGGGCAGTGGCGATCTGCCCGACATACTAATACACCCCATAGTCAGGAAAAAGAGGAATCTTACTTCCATTGTTTGGAAATAAGCATTTCTAACATGGAAGTCTTTGGTATAGATGAACACCCGGGAAAGAAAAACACTTATTCCGGGACACGAGGAAATGTACTTCTATGATAGGGAGTCTGCAAATTTTTAAAAGTACAACATTCTACTCAATTTGCATATCACTGAGTAGTTAAATTCCCATCCACACCATCTGCTGCTGAGAACCCCACCTGCACAAAGACTGGCAGCAGGCCTGGCCCGTAAGTGCCCCCATCTACAACACCCTGCATGGCTCCAAGAAGATGCTCTCTGTGTTGGCAATGCACCCACTTGCTACCTTCCCGTACACTTATCATTGGTTGTGGGAAGATACACCCTGCCCATACATGATTTCCTCCTCCAGGATGTTTCCACCAGAGGAGATTGAAATGGTTATGGAAGTTGGAGGCTTAGGGCCCATTACGATGGTGGGACCGGTAAACGAGACCGACCGCCAGGGGTGCGGCGGTCCTGCAATAGCAATCAGGATGCGACCGCCACCCTGGAGGTCGCATCCCGGATTTTCAACGTTGTGGCGGGCGGTGCTGTAAGCAGCACCCACCACAATGTTGAATATGCACGTTGTGCATTGGCATGCACAACGTGACAGGCACCGCGCGGTGCCTGCCACCTTGAGCATGCCAATGCAGGTGCACCCCAAGCCCTCCAACACCCAGGGGGCCCGCAATGGGCCCCCACAGCCAAAGCCCACATGCCCTTCCATGGTGGCATCGCCTACTATGGCGGGCGGTGCCTGCTAGGCACCGCCACCATATTAAGGCCCAGGACCGCACAGCAGGCAATCGTAACGATTGCCTGCCTGCGGAAAAGCAGCAGACGGTCTTTCCGTCCACCGCTGTACCCCCGCCATTTTAATCTGGTGGGGGGTAATTGAAGTGCAGGCGGTGGCGATCCGCCCGACATCATAATGGGCCCCTAAGTCTTTCATAGTAGGAAAACTTTGGAAAACATTTGATTACTACATAATGTTCTGGTTTTTCTGACACTACAGGCACAATTAAGAATACATCCACCCCTATAGATGACAACATCAGTGTGGCAATCACTTACACTAGGATGAGGGGCCGTATTCATCAGGTCCTGCAATGGATTGATATTGAAACAAGGAGACAGAAATACTGGGATAGAAGAACACTTATACATTGTGTCAAGGAAAACTCACACAATTGGCAGATGGACAACAGTGAAAGTAGACAGCAAGTCAGGAAGACAAATTCATGGGATCTGAGAGAAGTGAACAGTGACTCCAGGAAAGGGAATACTTTGATACTGGAACCAAGAATACACTAAAACTGCGTGTGACATATGCAACCATGGGGACAGGAAGGCAATTACTGTCTGACAAGACAAACTGAGATACTGGGACAGGGAGGCCTTACATGCTGACCAGGAGATGCTAATACTTGGAAACAGAGAGGTACATGGGATCAGAGAACACACTACACTAACAAAACAAATGAGAGTATATAGCCGGGGGGGCAAAAAACAACAGATATATCAGGAGAGTTAACAAAATTTTATTGTGATAGATGAAACATGCTACAGGATGGAGGAACGCATTCCCTCAGTTCGGAGTGTCCAACACTGGGTTATGGGGACACAAACCCAAATTCTTAGAGACTAGCTGACTTCGACAGAGAGAAATCAATGTGCATGCTGACTAACCCTGGGCGTAAAACTCCGCTCCGCTCGTGGAGTTTGTGGATTTTTGGCAACTCTGCATTACGCGTAGAACGCAGAGTTGCCGGAAAATTCCGCAGTATGCAACAGAGCGGAGTTTTTTTTTGTTTTCGCGTTCCCAAAATGCGTTTTCCCACTTGCTGGAGCGCCTTACCAGGTGCCTGCGATCGCCTACGAGATTTCCTATCCGTTCATGAGCACCACAAGATTTGCTAGCCAGCTGCACGGTCCTGTGAAAGTTTGTGATCACAAACACGTCATTGAAGCGCAATCGGACTTCCGGCAGAAGTTTTGTGAAGAACCTGATCCCGAACACACAGAATCTGAAATCTGGAGAAGGTTCTCTCCCGAGCTGCATCAAAAACTTCTCGAAATGGTGATTTGGATTATAAAAACTCCTCAGATTGACATTTGGCTGTTTTTTTCTTTGTGCAAGGAGTCCTTTTTCTTTTTTACTTATTTTTAAGAGGAAGGAAGTGCCCCAGAGTCTCTAACTTCCTGTTCCTGTCCAGAAGGCTCCTCCCAGTGCTTTGTCCATCTCCTGCTCACTTTTCATTTGGATTTGGAGCTAGAAGGATCACTCTTTGTGTCTGCTACTTCATATATCATTGGATTTGAGGACTTTTGAATTTGAGATTTCACAAGTCAGTTTGAAACTTGGTGTTGTTTGTTTAATTGGGGCATTGCACCTACTTTTTTTTTACTTTTCATTGCTATTTTTTAAATTTATTGAGGTGGGTGGCCTGTAGTTTCAGTAGGTGCCTAGTTGTTTCTTTGTAAGTAATTTTTATTCTTTTATAAAGGAAACCTGTTGCACAGTTATCTACATTTTCTCCAACTTTCTGAGTGTAATGTACAGTACACCAACCGTGAAAGCCCGTGTTGTTGTCAAAGTCTCACAAATGGCTACACTGTATTGTTATGTTTTTTAATAAGTGAGTTAATACATTTAATAATATTACTAACACTCACATGTGTGGCCACACACTAAGGGGTCTATTTGGATGGCGGGCAGATCGCCACCGCCTGTCTGGCAGTGGTGATTTGCCTGCCATTTTCCACCGCCTGCCTACCATTTCCCCCCGCCAAATTACAATGGTGGTGGGGACCCCGGCGGATGGAAAGACTGTCCGCCAGTTTTCCGCTGGTCAGACAGGTGACCGGGCGGAAAAGGGCTCCAATATGGTGGCGGTGTCTGCAAGACACCGCCATCCATATTAGGATGGGCGGCAGTGCAGGGCTTTCCATGGCGGAGAGCCCGCCATAGAAAGCCAGGCGAAGTTCACTTTCGGGGGCCCGTTGGGGGCCCACAGGGCTTGGGAGGGTTGGGGGCGCACTTGGGGGGACCCATGGTACCTCCCTCTATTTGCATGCACAATGTGGCAGGCACGCGCGGTGCCTGCCAAGTTGTCCATGCAAATGCAGGACATGCATATATTGCATTGTGGCGGGTGCTGCTTACAGCACCGCCCACGACAATGCAATATATGCGGGATGCCACCGCCACGGTGGCGGTGGCATCCTAACTCCCATGGTGGGACCGCCGCACATGTGGCGGCTGGTCCAGTTTCCCGGTACGTTGTCCACCCGCCATCGTAATAGGCCCCTAAGTTATGTATTATATTTGTTTGTTTGTACTCGTAGTGATTGAACCACAACAATGAATGCTACGTTTCACTGATGTTCTTCTTACTTCTTTGATTTTAGGTGCACAAAAGAGGAGAAGACAGCATGACTCATTGTACTGCCAGACAGAAGTCCTGCTGCACACGATGTCACGTGACGTCTGACCACAGATATCTCTTCAACTTGTGTTACTGCGTGTTGCTGACATCTTCAAGATGGCCCCAAAGAAAGGTAACAGGTTCAGTACCAAGAAAGGTGCCAGTGAGAAGAAGGTACTACCACTTACCAAGACCAGTATGTCGCCCAAGACCTATTTTGGGAAAACAAAAATTGCGCCTGCAGCTGCAGTGTCTGGGGAGCAGCACCCCCGCATCAGTGGACCCACCGCACCACCCTAGGCCCAAGCCCATGTCTGTCACAGAGGCAGCCATGTCTAATCACGAGTACAAATCACGCTACGAGACAAGGCTAGGGAAAAGGAAGGTTCCAGAAAGCCTTAGAATTATGGAGGTAGATGTAGAAGAGGAGGATGATGACAAGCCAGTCATCATGGACATTAGTCCCGCCCCAGGGTAGACCGACATTACCCCATCCCAAATTGCTGTGCGGGATTTGGCATGGATACCACCAACACAGATGATACCACCAACACAACATTCAGCTTCCATATTTCTATGGCAGCGACCTACATCCACCACAAACACCTGAGTAGAAGTAGGTACTGCAGAGAGTCAAACATCACGCCCACCTACCGGTTCATCTGACATTGCAAGTAGCACCGGCAGTGCCAGAAAATTGACCTCCCCAGTTTGGGACTTTTTTCCGGTTAGCAAGAAGGAGGTGAACATTGCTATATGCTCCATTTGTGGACAAGGTGTTAGTCGGGATAAGCTTGGTACAAACTATGGTACCGGATGCCAAACAACCCATCTGAGAAAACACCACTTGAAACAGTGGGAGGCGCACCCTAGCGGCGAAAAAACTACACGTGTTGGTGGAGGGGATGAAGAAGAAGAACCAATCACGGTGGAAGGTTAACAAGAGGGAGACATTTTCTCTGTTACACAAAGCAGCCCTGTCCCCAGAAGTGCAGTGGTACCACCCACATCATCATAAGCAACATCGCAATGGCAGAAGAGTCAGGCTGAGACACCAAGGGGTCCAAGGCAAGAGGGTACCGCAACAAAAAAATGTGCATTGAGCCTAATATCTGGCGTCAAGAAGTCACCTGCGTCAGTGGCACCAGAAAAGAAAAATATCCAGGCTACCTTTTTCAGCATGTTTAGGTCAGAGGGTCAGTACGAACGCAACCACCCAACAGCACATTTGTATAACGTAAATCTGGCTAAAATTTTAGCACTAGACCTCCTCCCTTTTTCTTTTGTGGAAAGTGTGGGTTTTTAAAAATTTGTGGCAGCCACCTGCCCAAAATGGAAGGTTCCTAGCCGGTCCTATTTCACTAGAGTTGCTGTTCCAGCACTATATTACGACGTGCAGGAATTGCGTGGACAAGCTTTGCAGCAGAGTGCTGTTCACACTATCCACCTGACAACAGACACGTGGACCAGTTGCCAAGGCACTGATTACATGTGCATCACTGCACACTGGATCTCTTCTGTGGGGGTTTGAGAAAAGATATCTACAGTAGGTGTTGTTGACACTGCTGAGATTTTTAATACTGTTCGGAAACATGCAACTGTAGCCATGTTCGCCATGGAGAAATCTCATACTGATACAAACATTTTGGAAGACTTTGACAGCAAGGTCTTTGAATGGCTGCGACCAAGATGGCTTAACATTGGTTTTGTTGCCACGGACAATGGTAGTAATATAGTTAAGGCCATGGCCGATGGTGGCTATTTCAGGGTCCTGTGTTTGGTGCACTGCATTAACATCATCGTTCAAGACTTTCTGAAAAAAGAAGACCGAGTCAGCAACTTACTGACTACCTGCAGAAGAATCTGCACACATTTTTGCCATTCTTTTAAAGCTCGGAAGCAGCTGAGAATCATTCAACTTGATAATAGAATGCCAGTTAAAGCACTCATCCAGGAGGTGCCAACACGGAGGAACTCAACTTATTACATGCTTGAACGTCTGCTTGAGCAGTACAGACCAATTAATGAATATGTCATGCGAAGATGGGATGCTACTGTGAAAGGCATGATCATTGAGATGGACCAATGGGGCCTTGTTAAATGCCTGACAAAGATGCTACTTCCTTTCGAGGTCTTCACACGTGAAGTCAGCAAGGAGGACTGTACTATGGGCCAAGCTATCCCATTGTTGCACATGCTACAGGAACAGCTAAAGGGTGTGCCTGCAATGTACGCAGGTGTGGAGGAAAAAAAGAAGCATATGAGTTGGTGGAGAACTTATTGCTTCGCTTATCTGAAAATACAAGGGTGCAAAGAGGCATTTTGTCATCCAGTCATTACGTTTGTGCCACAATTCTGGATCCACGGTACAAACCATTAGTGCACACTTGAATTCTTTTTTTGGACGGGAATGTTGCTGACTACAAAACTTGGATAGCTGTGGAAGCCAGTCAGTTAGAAAAAGAATGGCCCGGAATTAGAGGCCTGCTACTCCAGGGCACAACAAGTACTGCAGGGCAGCCGGCTTCAAGTTCAACGTCAGAGCCTGAGGGCAGAGCGGTTGGCTCACAGCAGCCGAAATCACCAAGAACAACATTAGCAACATCAACAAGAACAGAAGCATCAACCCATAAATTGACACAAGAATGGTTTCAACAGCAAGGGCTTAAGTCCAGTGCTGAGGCTAAGGCAAAAGCGGCTGAGCAAAGCAGAGCACCCATGAACACTGAGCGGATGGTCCAGGCCTATCTGGATGACCCAACAGAGGTCTACTTTGATCAAAACCCATTGCTGTATTGGTATGGGAAAAGGAGCCAATGGCCAGTGCTCAGCAGGCTGGCGATAAACTACCTGGCTTGCCCTGTCACAAGTATCTCTTCTGAGCGTGTTTTCAGTGCTGCTGGTACCATTCTGACAGTGAGAAGGACCAGTCTCTTGCCCCAAAATTAGGAGGGGTTAACCATGGTCAAAATGGATCAGCACTTTATACCACCCGATTAATACCTGAAGTAGCACAGCAGGAAAATGATGACGACGACTCAGGTCATGGAAGTAGTGTGTTAGGTGACCTACTTTTGGGTGAACCACCAGTGTTTGAGGACAAGCTCTACTTCCTTGACAACTAGGCTTTTGAGTCAACTCCAGTTACTCTCTTTCTTCCTTTCTGAAGCCCCAAAAAAACATATAGCTGAGGAACATCATTTACTTTATTATTTGTGTGTATCACTATGTTTCTGGTTCACAAATCCATACCAACCGTCTTACTCTTTTACTGCCAGATTGGAGTTGCAACTGCAGTCAGTACAGAAGTAGCTAGCCCACTCCTGGATCTCCCTAAAGCCATTTCCCTCATGGTAGACATTGGATGGATAATACAACAAATGTGAAATGTGTGTCTGCCTCCAAACCTGGGCCCTGACTATATATATCCTTTCCGAGCCTAGAGTGACTGCCCCAGAAGGACAGGTAAATGATGGCATGCATTGCACGCTGAGTGATTGTTGTTTGTTGTGCATGATGTATACTATTCTGAATCTACAAACAAAAAAAGTGACTCAAGTCAATCTTTCCCACTTGTTAAATAACAAAATTGTACTGCTGCAGGCCGTTCCATTGCATTTTTAAGTCAGGACGAGTCTGGAGGACTTATTCGGGAGTCGGTACACTGCTGGTACAGAGATGGACACCATACCATACTCGCAGTCAGAATCAGGATGATCAGAGATGATTGATGTAATGAATAACTCAGGGTGTGAAGTGGCCTAAAGGTAAACAATAACACCAGACCTACATGTCTGTGTAGTGGTGGTAGTGTGACTGACAGTCGTGCATTGATTTTTTTTAACTTAATTTGGAAAATGCTAAGTTGCTGTGTGTGTGTGTGTGCTCAGTGCTACTGCTGTCTAGCTCGAATTTGAAGCTAAGTGGAGGTTGGGTGGGGGACCTGTTCCTGATTTTGAGGGTAACTAACTGCGGGAAACAGACATGATTTAGCCATGCCCCTCTGAAAGTCTTCTTGTTGCACTCCTCCTTAATTATACAGTTTAACTTTTCTTCTTGATTTTTCAATATCCTTTTTGTTTTTCCATCTTCAGGCCCTTTACCCTGCACCATACTAGGAAAAACAACTCACACTTACCTTACCAAACCGCATCCACCAGGCACCCAACATTGACGGACGGACAGTCCAAAGTAGGACCAAGAAGAATGCAAATTCAAATTTGGCAAAAATATAATACAGTAACAGTATCGTCTTCATTTGATTCTTTTTTTTCTCTTCAATCATTACAGCTGTGTGTATTGTTTGTTTGCTTATATTTTATTCCTACAGATATTTTACCTTTATTTCCTATCTTTCAAAGGAAGTCCGGTACAACAGAACATAATGTATGTATGCAACTTGGGTGTCTCTGGGTGCAGACAGGCAATTGCATAATTAACATACTGCCCTGTACTAGTCTAGTACTACTCCTCAACATGCATGCATTTCCTTTTTCCCCCTTAACAGATTTATGATGGTCAACTGCCAAGATGAATGTGTTGTCCATGTGTAGTGTTTGTCTTTGTCACACCTTTCCTCAAATCCCCCTTCTCAACCATTCATCAAACCCTAACCCTCTTCCCCCTGGCTGTGTGATTTATTATGAGATGTGACTAAATTAAATTTACACCAATAATTGATCACACACTTGCTGGGGTGAATGCGGTGAAAGCAACACTAACTCAAGGCAGGGCGAGGATCTTCTTCTGCTCTAAGTATATATATATATATATATATATATATATATATATATATATACATATGTATAGCCCACACTGGCAACATATAGATTAGATTGCCCACCCATGCACAGTATTCGATATTCCATGTTTTTCCAGAGGAACATAATCCATCGCGATTAATTGCCGGTATCGATTTATCATCCTTCCAGCACTAAAGGATACGTTTGTTCACTTCATAGTTTGAGTCATCTTCAGTTTGTAACTTGTACTAGGCTATCCCCACCACCATTATGTTTTATTTTACTTTAGCATTGCCTATCATCATCATGGTTTCTTGTTTGGCAGTATTCTTCTTGTATACTGTGCTTCTACTACTCGTTCCCTAGCCTCCCTCAGGTGACTGTCTAATTTTCTTTATTTGCAAATGCTACTGTCTACTACTGCTACCACCACCACCATGGCACCTTGGGAAACTAAACCATCACCATGCAGCCAATGCTTCGCCTAAACATCAATCACAGGTAAGAGAAAAAGTGTGAGGGAGGCAATAATGTATATACTATGGAAATTAATTAATTCACACATCCACTTCCTTCCGAGTAGAGAGGGGTTTTAGTTGCAGACTGTATAGACTAGGAGGAGAGACTGACAGTAGTAGGAGAAGTGAGGGTACCGCATCTATCTGTTGGTGTGTTACACTATCGGCAGATTTCAAAAACTGGCTCTAGCCCTGCAACAAAGGAGGAAACAAGGCGAAGTAAAAGAGTAAGCCCCCAGAAAAGATTTAAATCATATGTATTGTAAAACTATAAATAATTTATTATCCTAATAAATAAACTAGAAGAAACCCACAACACCTGACCCATGCCTCTCCCAAACCTCAACCAATGTCCAGTAAATGTCCATGTCCAAATGTCCTTTAAAAAAAAAGAACAACACCCACATTTTTCCCAACTCCCAACATTCTCACCCTCTCCCCAACACATCCCACCACAAAAAAAAGATTTAAAAAGGGGCAAGGGTCAAGAAGACTGAGGTCTAGTGGCGGGCGTGCCAGCTGGTGCACTCCAGGACCTCCTCCAGCCTGGCCTCTATGTTCACCATCCAGAGGAGCATGTGGGTTTCTGCAGGAACAACAGGGGTGGACAGCAGTGGTTGATGGGGATGAGTTGCGTTGGGCGGCTGCCAGCACATGGTGCTGTACCATCGGAGGCACGGGGGGGCCTGGCTGGGGCCCGGGGCATTGGAAGAAGCTGCAGCTGCCGCTGCCGCCTCCTCCTCCGCCAGGACATCCAGCCGGTGATATTTGGCCCGGATGGTCTCCAGCTTCCGTTGCCATGTCCTAGTTGCTAACTCCTGCCTGGTGGCGGGTTGGGTAGGAGAAGCTAAATCAAGAAGGAAAAAAGACATTTGTAACCTATACTTTTAGCAAAACAGTAACACAAAATTATGCACATAAAATTATATTGGCACAATAGCACTAGCAGTACATAACATTTGTGGTATCCTCACTTCCTCAACCCCTAAAATTTGGATGTGATGATGATTAGACTTTCAGGCATTAGGCACTATGGAATAGACAAGTATTCTTCTCTCTCTTGTTTAGCTAAATTAATCTTGTAGGCATGCCAACTCAGTCAGCTTGCCCCCTATACAGACATACTCGTGTCACAGACTGACGTTACTTTACTACTGTCTTCAGGTGAGGCAGCTGTACTACACAATGATCTATTTTTCCATTACGGCCATACTCTGTTAAATCACTGGCAAACGCTCAATTTCACTTTCACCCTGACTTCTACAATAAGGCAAACCTAACCTAACTTTACTTCTACTAAATGCCTTTTGTGAAACCCAAAAGCCGTAAAGTTAGGATTTTGACTCAGTTTAAGAGTAGTAAAGTTAGAAATCCCAACTTTACTCTTCCTAAATGCCTTTTGTGAATACCGAAAGTCGTAAAGTTAGGATTTTGTCTCAGATTACTTTTGTGAATTGGGCCCTGTGAGTCAAGGAAGTTTTCTGAAATACAACCTCAGACCTTTGAATCAAAAACCTTGAAAAAAAACCAGTCCTTGTTTATTCTTCCCAGGGTTTTTTCATTTATCATTGAATTGCTCTACTAGCATTATTTTATTCTTCACCCTTGGCTTTGCTACTGTGGAACGGTTTAATGTTCTTTTAATTCTCTTCATCTAGTCTGACTCTTCACCTATGATACCATCCACGCATGCATCCATCCAAACATGGCTATCATTCTCAATCTGAACAAACCTTTTACCAACAACATACATTTGTCATTTAACCACCAGCCATGCATCCTTGCTTGCCTTTGAGTTTGACCCATCAAACCCCCTGGAGGATTCCTTTCAACCATACAGATTCCCCCACCCTGGCAGGGATCCTTTCTTTCACCTTTCACCCATACTTCAACCACCCATGCATTCTATCAGCCACCGATATGCATCCCGCGGCCCCTTCCTTCACCCACGCATCCTTCTCTGCCCGTCATATTTTACATGGCATTTGACTTCTTTTCTTCGTCATAAAACTTTCTCTGCTGAGTTGAAGATAGAATAGAAGATGCCATTAGTTACTCAACTCCCGCTAATGCTAATGTTAAGTAAAGGGTGTCTTCTTCAACTGTTCACAACAACTTAGTCTCAGCAGCAGTGCAGTGTACTGTACACCCTTGCTGCGAGTGTATTCATCATTGTCAATAAGTAAGGAATATGGCTTACCACCACCCGCCACGGCTGCTGGCTCACCCCCTGAAGCTGCGGCATTCCCTCCCTCCAGTGTGGTAACACCTTCGCCGCTGGCCCCGGCACTGGTGGTCGCTACGTCTGGAGAAAAAAAATTCACATTTTTTAGATGCCATATACACCTCCCCTATTCATTTTTTTCATTTGCAATTTTGAACATACAATACATAGACCTCAAACATCACTACAATTCGGGTACTATCAAAAATAACAAAATATCGGTTGAGCATTTTGTTGGTGGCAACTTTTGAAAAGCCTCTTAAGAAGACGAAATCCCAAAGGACTGGATTCAGTGGCAAGAGCTACTGGTGCATTTGATTTTTTTAAAAGAAGAAAAAGAGTGGCAAACTGGGCGTACAATCGGACATGAGGTCTCTCTTGGTTGGAAAATACCAGTGCTGTCCTCTTCCTCATACTTCCTGCCGCCATGGTGCATGGTAATCAGTTGTTCAGTGTTCACCATCAACTGCTGCTAATAAAAAAAGTACTAGGCCTAAACGAGAAAAAGTAAAATACACCACTTTGGGGTATCCAACGTGTGTGACCATCATTTACTGATTGAGCATCAGACAGTAAAAGAAAGCCTTCTCATCTCAACAAACATGCATAGAATACCTTACTTGGGCATGCAATCTGCACAGCAGATTAGTACTACTAGTAGTAGTAAGGAGTCCAATGGGTTCTCTGATTCTTACAGTACCACCACTAGGCAATCCACAAAATATATAAGGGGAGATGGAAAGCTGAGTGGAAAACCAGAAGAAATATATATTAATATTAACAACAGGAGGACTTGCTGGGGCCAGCAGAGCCATCTGCATTTGAGGTCGCTTCCTGCCATTGGGAGGCCCCTCCGGCTCCCGCACCCGCCTCAGCAGACCCAGTCTTCTTCTTGCCCCTGGATGCTGATCATGTAAGACAAAATTAAAGAGACAAAAAATGATTGGTGTTAAATAAATAAATATTAAATAATCGTTCCAAAAAGATCCTTAGACAGGAAACGGCAATTGCAATAACATTGACCTATCTTAAATCAGATCGACTTGTAGTAGACTAATATCGCAGTTAAGGACCTCCTATCTTTATTATTCCACAGTTCCATTCCGATTCCTGAATCCTAAACCTACCCAGCCCACCTATTCCAAAGACTTTGGACTGAATTGCAAAAAAGTGATATTTGCTTCTAAGTCCAGATCTCATTCGCACACTCATCTCTCAACCCCCCTTTGACGGGCCAATCCACTAAGTCTGCATTTAGTCTTCTTAAATGCATAGATTGATGCATGCATATTGCATACACCAAATTGGTTGGTTGCTATTCACTCACTATACGAACTACAAAAGGTTCTACTAGGACTGAAGTCACGTGAGAGGACGAGTCACACAGGCTGCTAAATAACCAACTAATACTGAGGGGTCGATTCTGATCCGAGTCGGGGAGCTCCCCGAGAGCTGTTCATAGCCTTACCGTGTGACTGACACGTACCCGTAGCCGGTCCGTCCTGTAGATGAAGTACAATGCGCATAACTGCCAAAAATTACACCGACACGTAGGCTGTGATTCAAGCTTCATTCTCCGTCTGAGCCGTAACTCCGAACGCCGAACTGAGTCGCCCCGAAGCAATATCCACAGCAGTTTCCGCCCTGACAAGTACGATGCGTACTTCCTACGCACCGGACGGGTCGCCACGTACGGCACGTCACAGCATCTGGAAAACAAGCATATCAGCTCCGATTCGTGCCACAACTCAATCCACGGGTACGAGACGGACCAGCTTGCAGCGGGTATGAGACGGAGCAACAAGCAGCGTGTACGACACGAACACATCATGAATCCCATCGTGCAGCTCATACCAGTACTCTACATCTATGACCAGATCAGGAACCGACGGCGCAGGCGGTAAGTCAGACACCTATCACACAAACAAACGACACATACCCACAAAATGGTACACACACACAGGGGATCCACATCCTGGCCACTAACAACAGGCCACCATAGGGGTTGCATGGCCAGCACCACTACCATCCCCACCCATAGGGCTTATGTTGCCCATCACCCCTGCCACCCCCACTCATAGGGCTTATGTTGCCCATCACCCCTGCCACCCCCACTCATAGGGCATATGTTGCCCAGCACCACTGCCACCCCCACCCATAGGGACTATGTTGCCCATTAATCCTGCCACCCCCACCCATAGGGGACCTGTTGCCCATCACCCCTGCCACCCCCACTCATAGGGCTTATGTTGCCCAGCACTCCTGCCACCCCCACTCATAGGGCTTATGTTGCCCAGCACTCCTGCCACCCCCACACATAGGGGACCTGTTGCCCATCACCCCTGTCACCCCCACTCATAGGGCATATGTTTCCCATCACCCCTGCCACCCCCACTCATAGGGCTTATGTTGCCCAGCACTCCTGCCACCCCCACTCATAGGGCTTATGTTGCCCAGCACTCCTGCCACCCCCACACACAGGGGACCTGTTGCCCATCACCCCTGCCACCACCTCTCATAGGGCATATGTTGGACCTGTTGCCCATCACCCCTGCCACCCCCACCCATAGGGGACCTGTTGCCCATCACCCCTGCCACCCCCTCTCATAGGGCTTATGTTGCCCAGCACTCCTGCCACCCTCACACATAGGGGACCTTTTGCCCATCATCCCTGCCACCCCCACCCATAGAGGACCTGTTGCCCATCACCCCAGCCACCCCCACCCATAGGGGACCTGTTGCCCATCACCCCTGCCACCCCCACTCATAGGGCTTATGTTGCTCAGCACTCCTGCCACCCCCACACATAGGGGACCTGTTGCCCATCACCCCTACCACCCCCACTCACAGGGCATATGTTGCCCATCACCCCTGCCACCCTCAGCAAAATACATCCCCCCTAACATCATGACAACAGTGTGTAGTCTGTGACAAATGCCCACAACAGTGATTATGACTTCGAACATACAATGAAACTAACAGCACATGTGTGACCAACAAATGAGTGTGCCCTACACAAGGCAAGCATCACTAGCACTGTGGCAATGTAAAAATAACACCCCCTCACTGTGCAGAACAAAAGTTAAGTGTGGGGTTCCAAACTGCAGCAAATGTCGAGCATTGTGGTGATGGGGTCTAAACCCCCCCTCATCACAGTGACCAAAAGGTAAGTGTCATCATGGTCAAAGCTGCAAATAACAAACAGCATGTATGATTTCCGGTCCCAACACATCAAACACTTCTGGGGCAAAGTAGTGGTTGTGTCCCATACCCACAGAGATGTGGTGAGGCTAACATTGCTGTGAAAACCTAACATACTCTAGGCCATGTACAGACAAGCACCACCCATGGGGGCTGACAATGCATACAGTGTACAATGACACAAGAGCAGAAGTGACCATCACAAAGCATACACACATCTCGAAAATAAACACACTAATCAAAACAACCTGTGTAGACTGTAGGTGTCAGCTCACAAACTCACATTCCATGCCAGCAATGGCACCTAACAACCAGGATGAATGTGCACAATGATGTGATATGACTCACAGGGACAGCAGGGTAAATCACAGAAACAGCATCCAGACAAAGGCCCACAACAGCAATACCAATGCACTGATGCAGATGCACAAACACAAACAGGCAACCTCACACTGCACATCTGACACAACATGTGTGTGTGTGTGTATCTCAGTATCCCCAGGCAATACACAACACATGAGGGGGGTCGAACCACAGTGAAACAGATGTGGACACAGTGCCATAGCAAAGTAACCCATCATTGGGACACCCTTAGTGGGCAATCAGGCATTGTGAGATGAGAGGGAGCACAACAGACACATGTGACACAAGCTGGAATGAACACCAACTAACACAGCAAGAGAGTGACACACAACAGCACTACCCCCAGGGACCAGACATTGGTGTGACACAAGCATGGATGACACCTCCACTGTGATGACAAAGGTAGATGTCGTACAAACTGGGAAACCCAGACATGTGTCCTGTTCCACAAACATACATCACACATACACAAACACAATTCACTCAGCATGGCCCGTCATCCATGGACACACGGGAGCTAGGGGCCATCCATGCAAACATTTACATCAGTCCACCCTCAACACCACACACCCTGAACTGCAACAATGTGCATCTGTGAAGCCCACATGGACAGGTGTCATTGCACATGCACCCATGACAAACACAGGAATGTTGGGAGGAAATAAGGTGCACAGACTCATCACACAAGGACAGTTTACAACTCTGGTGAATGACAGACATACTGCACAGTATGTGGTACATGGCCATGACGTCAAAGCTCACGTAACCTTCCGAATACCTGCCACACTCCCAGGACAATGCAGAAGCCAAGGAGAACCACAAGGCACACATGCTGACACCTGCAAACATTATAGCCCCGAACCCGACGAGTGGGAGCAGTGACACACACATACACATGTCTCAATCACTGAAAGGTACCACCTAGGGACAACTACACGATATTGCGAACAAACAAGTGCCTTGGGGAACCCTGACTGTGTCCCATCTGCGTCTGACAACATCATCATCACTCAGAACTAACAAATCCCAATGATGAAACACCAATTAACAGTAGTGTGTCATGCACCCACACATCTGGGAGCCCATGGCAAAGTAGTGGGATGAACACAGTACCACTCAGCAAGCATCAACAACAGGAACATATCAAGTGAACACTGCCTGTGTATGAAAAGGGATGTGGATACACACACATGCTCATACAACACACACCATGGGCTCAGGCTGTGTCACGGGACAACACACTTACTTGAGGGGACCCAACTCCTGTGGAAGCCCAGCTGTGCCAAACATATTCACAGCACGTCTCACTCATGTCAGCAGAACACTTGGTCAGTCAGCCATCAGTTACCACTCAATGAAGGCTCTGGTCACAACAGCCTGTGTACGGGAGTCTCCCCTAAGTCATCTGCACATACTCAAAACATATGTACAGCAAGTTGCACAGAGGACCCAGTTGCTCCTATATCGATGATGCCCACACCTGTAGATCCAGTGGTGATGCGCACAAAGTCTGTGAAATAGACAAATTGGACAATGGGAAGCACATAATGTGTGCATGGGTGCAAGCCAGATATGTGAACATGCAAATGAAATGTTCACAGAGATGTCCACAAATAGTTGATCATGACACACCCAGGTAGCTGTAAAGGATGACATGGATACCCACCAGAATAGGATACATATCTCATGGACCACATGGAGTACCTCACATCAACACATCAGTATTCAACATTGGAAACCAAGCATTACAGGTGCAAGGGCATGTTAAACATCATCAACCTAATGTACAGCTAAATCAATGTTCACAGTGATAAAGAAAAAAAGCTTTATTCAGCATCTTAACAGTTAAACGTCCATTCAAACAAAAGGCCAATGGCCAGTCCATTATCAAATGCCAAGGAGTGAACTAGAGTGACAACTGCCACACGTTGCTTGCCTGCACTGCTAAGGACAGGGGACATCCCCTTGTAGGGGCATACATGAGGGCAGGCCAGGCACCGCAGGGACAGGATCAGGGCGCAGCAGGAGGCAGTGAAGAGGTGGTGGATGCAGGCGAGACACTTGCAACTGCAGTGAAGTTGACTGAAGCGGTGGGTGCAGTCACAACTGTGGGGCACAAGTCAGATGGGGTGGGTGCCGGCACAACTTCAGTGGGCAGGTCAGATGAAGCGGATTGGGTCCGCACTGCAGTGCCCAAGTCAGACGGTGTGGTCGTGGACTCCAATGCAGTGCCTAAATCCATGTGAGCGGAATGGGGTGCAGGTGAGGTCGGCAGGACAGAGGCGCTAACCATCTGACCAGGTGTGGAGGAGCAAGTGGTAAGGGGGAGGGCCTCAGCATTTTGGAGATGGTGTATCTGTGGGTGGGGGAACCCGGGGCAGGGAGTGGCGGGGGAACCTCTGGAGTGGTGGCCTGGGGGATGGAGGAAAGAGACTTTGCCTTGGAGCTGCGTGGTGGCGGTGGGGTCTTGCTCTTACGGCTCCAGAGGGACTTGCGGGTGGGGGTCTCAGTCTGACTGCGCCTGGGGGAGGGTGTCTGGGTGTGAGGGGCACTCCCCTCTGTGTTGAAGTACTGGGTTTTTCAGAACCAACCCAGCGGTGCCAGGGGACACACCCGAAGACTTCGAGTTCTTCCTGTTTCGGACCACAGAAACACAGAGTCTTCTAGGTGAAGTCAAAGATCGTATTTATTGGCTGCAGACCAATCACAGGTATCCGAGAAGTACAACACGATGTATGTTCTCAGGAGACTGCTCCCAACCAAAAACCAGTCTTTTCTTATATACAGAATATTACGCCCTGGGCAACACCGCCCCTCTTTTACAAGTGGTCGTTCACATATTTTCGCTTCAAAGAAAGAGCACAGTCATGATGATAATCCCACATTTCAGCTCGGTCAGCACATAATTATTTACCCAGCGAGGCTCAGAACCCTCATCAGATATCAGTAGACCCCAATAAAACAGACACCTCTTCCTCGTAAAACAAGCCATAAAGTAGGAAACAGAGTCAGGTGTGAAAGGGATTAGTCAGAAGTCGCGTGGGATACACGACTTTATGATGTGTTGGGCCCTGATGCTAATCCCATAAGGCCGCAGCAAAAGGAACCGGCCGGGCAGGATTGACCTTGGGCAGCGGAGTCAGTTTGCATAGGTCACAAAGAAGTCAAAGAAAGATTGCGTGTCCTTTAGGCCTAGGCATGGCCTCAAAGCGCAGCCTATGTGAGGGCAACCACAAAATGCTTACCCTTTTAAAATGGAACCCGAGGGTTCGACATGTTGTATCGTATACACGGTGAATTCATCGGTGACATATGACGAAAACACTCATACATACCGCATTAGTCATTTGCGGTTCGCTGATACCAAAATCGGCAGGGTAGGACCATGCTACCCACATGATTTCCGAAATTTACAGTACCACAGAGTGTGGGGACTTCCTCTTCCCCTTGTAATCAGGATCTACTGGGTCGGTGGGGAAGAGGCCAAGGTCACAGAGGAAGAGCTTCTGTGGAGATGGGGTTGCAGGTGAGGCAAGGAAAGGGGGCTGGAAGGGAGAGGTTTCGGAGGACTGCGGAGTGGTTGTGGATGACTGTGTGTGTGTCTGCAAACCGTCCCCTGTGAGTGTGGTATCAGTCCCCTGCGCTTGCTTGTGTGCATGTCTAGCCCTTGGTTTGGGTGTTTGTGTGCTGCCCATGTCTGTGGTTTTGTGAGAATGTGCAGGTGTGTGTGTGCTTGGGACAGGTAGGCTGCTAGGAATCGTGGGTGGTGCAAGGGTAGGAGGGGTGCAGGACTGTTGGAGGAGGGACACTGCTGCCGTCAGGGAGGAGGCCATGGACTGATTGGTCCGCTGTAGGGCAGACATGCCCGAGGAAATGCCCTCCATGAACGACAACAGTTGCGTCAACAGACTTGTGTGTGCATGGAGGACCTTCAGCATCAACGTCTGCCCTACATGGATCTGTCTAAGTAAGTCCACAGACTCCTCACTCAAGGCAGCAGGGGACACAGGGGCAGGGGGTGCGGTGCCTGGCACAAAGGAGACATGCTCCCGAACAAGTGAGCCTACAGGGACCTCTGGGATGGGAGCTGATGGGAGGGTGGTGATGGTGGTGGTGGGAGCTGTGGCGGGGACAGCCTCACTAGCTGTGGTTTGGTGGCTGCTGACACCCGCCTCCACAAGGGAGTCATCCTCAGAGCTGCTCTGGCCCTCAGCTGGGGGGGGATGATGCTGACGACTCCTCTGTGTGTCTCCACTCACCCTCCGTGCCACTGGGTCCCCCCAACTCCTGTCCTTCTGTCCCTGTCAGGCTCTGTGGCTCCTCCTGGTCCATGGAGCTGTCCCCTCCTGTGGCCGTGGATGTATCTGGATAGGAATAGGTAGTAAAAGAACAACATCAGTCACTTGCACTGACTGCACATACCACAGTGAGTACATCACATCACAGGGCAAGCCCTGGCATCAACAGCTCAAAGTGCCAACACTGTTTAGAATAAGTCAATTGTCATTTTCAACATCAACCTTGGCACACATATGCCTCCTTGACTTGCACACATATGTCTGTTGCATGTTGGATGATAATACCCCAATGGCCCCGACATGCACCACCCACACATTAGTTGGACATGCAAGTGAACATGTAAGAGTATGTCACTATACACACAGCACATCTCTTGCTACTGACTCAGTACAGGTGTCCGGATGAAGGGATGGGCAGTGACTCATTTCACATGCTTGTGATGCATGCCAGCAACACACACTATGACGTTCTCATGTCCTGATGGGCAATGCCACAATTGGGTGCATGGTGCACACTTGAACACAATGCAGGATCACTCATAGCAAGTTAAATGCCATGGCACTGGCATGCCCTAAAAGTCAGTCAACACTGTCTCCTGTCACAGGGGCAGAGCATCCAGACAACAACAGCATGCACTGCCTCACAATCATAGCTCAGGGGTAAAGCTAACTCTGCAAATGACCGGTGCACTTGCCCAACCCCTGCAAACAACATATCCAGGACCCAGAAGACCCTACATCATGCAAATCAGACATATGAGTCTCTGCAAACACAACTCCATGTACATTAACACATCACAGTCTGCCATGCATGTAACCCAGCTGCCTGAAGGACACAGTCGCATACACCATTGCGTGCTGTAAGATGATCACACACCTATATGTCACACAGGTCTTGTCTCTCACAGTCACATCTCAGATGTCCTGCTGGCCCTCTAAATCATGGACACCCCAGTTGTACATAGCAACAAGCCACACCATAATGACACAGAGGCAGACACTGGAAGGCACATGTCACTAAGCACAACCTGTAATTTGATACACAGGAGTGGGATTACAGAGTGTTTCTAAATGCCCTTGAGGAGGCATGACTGCCCAGGTCTACGTGAACAGTGTTTGGCCCTGGACAATAGTCAGGTGGCAAAGCAAGTGTGACATACTTGATTTACATACTCCTGAGGCCCCTAAATTGGAGTCCCCTGCTGCATGGGTTTGTTTGTTTGGAATACCCCAGCCACATGTGGCTAGTCAGACCAGCAATTGCAACACATCTCAAGGGCACACACAGATCACATGTCAGATCTCAGGCATTGGGCAAACAATTGAACCACCCATGAAACACACAACTGAGTCATAGGAACAGATGCTGTCCAGTAGCTGAAGCATAGCTGACTGCAGGGACACAGTGCCCTGGTGACACAAGCAACAGACTGTAGGGGCCACACCTGTGGAACAGATGAGGAGGGTGCATCACACAATTGAGGGACCAGAGTATTGGACTACAAGACATACGTAATGTGGAAGTGTGACCAGGCCAAAAGACTGCAATTAGCATGTCAATTATGGTACACAGATTAGGCATGGATTTACCCCCTTTCTGCTGCTGTCTGGCCTTGAGCTGCCTATCCAGGTCCGGGAAGACCACCGCCAGGATCCAGAGCATGTGGGGGGGTCAGGGTCCGGTGTCCGCCCCTCCTGTGTGAAGGTGACAGCTTCAGCTAGACTCTAGCTATCCTCTGGGTCCAGCCCCGAAGGTCCTGCCACCTCTTCTGGCTGTTGCGGATCCGGCGCTTGTAGACCCCCACCGAACGAACTGCCCGGGCGATGGTCAGCCATATCTCCCGCTTCTGGTGGGCATCAACCTGTGAGGATGACAAAGTTAAAAGTACATTAACACACATGCCCCATAGTTGTGCTGCACACATTTGGAGATACATGTCATCATCACAAAGGGAAAAGAGTTACACAGGTAGTGCAACCATGGGGAAGGACAAATCACCCGAATGTCTGACATGTTAACAATGCCTGGGTAGTTTAAGCTTGCACTAATGCACTTTAGCAGCAAGACACCTGTTCATTACATGTACCTACACACTTTGGGTGATGAAAGTAGTCAGTGAGAATGCTTGCCACTGGTGTACACACTGCTAGTACTGCTAGTCACACAACATGCACAATTAGGAAGGCAGTGGACTGCACACTCACCTGCTCCCCTGGTTTCCCATACAGCTTGCTGTACTGTGGAAGGAGCCCGTCCAGCAGGGCCTGGTTCTCCTCCTCAGTGAACGCTGGGGCCCTCTCCAGAGTACGTGCCATCGCAGGAGCCAGAGGATGCAGAGACAGCAGCAGTGGTAGCAGGGATGTGGTCCATTAGTATGTAGTGCAGGCAAGTGAGCTCCCTGGGGGCCAGCCAGCCTTATATCTGTGCTGCAGAGGCAGAATCTGTGCCATGTGTCCCAAGTGATAGGTCCAACACGGTTGTATTCTATGAATCTGGCCAATCCATGGAAATGTACAACTCGTACACGCCTTCCGCATCGTTCAAATCTTCACCTTCATGAAACTCTAGTAATTGCAACATTGTTGTAGGCATCCAACTGAATTTCCAGCACACAACGCGTACAGGTTTTGAATCCGCATCCGTCTCCATGACAGTCCAGAGCCAATGGGTGCGCCCGGCTCGGTCAACTGACTGTACAACGCCTATTTTGAAAATACACACACACCCGTCTCCATACGATTCAATGGCCAAGGCGTATGCCTGTCTCGGACCATGCCTGCCCGACGTGCATGCATGATAGTCACCCGCGTCGGACCTCATTGCAGTCAATGGCAAAGCGTACGCACGGCTCGGTCATGAACCGTGCAATACGTACGCATTGTCACCCGCGTTGGACCTCATTGCAGTCAATGGCAAAGCGTAAGCACGGCTCGGTCATGAACCGTGCAATGCGTACGCATTGTCACCTGCGTCGGACCTCATTGCAGTCAATGGCAAAGCGTAAGCACGGCTCGGTCATGAACCGTGCAATGTGTACGCATTGTCACCCGCGTCGGACCTCATTGGTGTGACTATTCGACGGATTCAACACACAATTACTTGCCAGGGACACCTGTGCACACCTACCACACTACAGCATTGGCCACACAGTGTCCCATGGCATGTAAGGCTGCATTCCCTGTGTGTTTGGGGGGGGCCACATTTGGTTTGTTGGGTGGCACTTTTGTGCAGCCACTCCCAGGCTGTGCACGTGTACATGGGGACAGAATCCTTTGTGTGCCGTGCACATTACCACTGTGATGTGCAAATGTACAGTAATGGGCATGAGTCACGGACACAGTTTCATGTTGGATATGTTTGGGCCATGTCATATACCCCCTGAGTCCTGGGGGTGATGGCATGTACGTCACAGTGAGACCTGTAGCCACAATACTGATGTGCACCCACAGGCTGTGTGCATGTTGTGTCTCAGATGTGTCTGATCAAATGTGCCCAATGGGTGACAGTCTCCACATCCATGTGGTATATGCATCAACCTTGATGGTGTGTGTGTGTCTAAGAGACGTACATGTAGGGCCGGCAGGAACAACAGTGGCCACTAACCTGTGGGACTTACGCTTGCCTTCTGGTGTGTACGTGATACGCTATGTCCATGCCAGTGTCGATGTGGCAATACAGGGACCCTGGGTTTCTGCATGGCAAAGATCTGTGATGACTGGAAGTCATCAGGCCTCAGTTGTCACTGTGGTGTGTGTTTACATAGGTCGGGTGACACAGCCAGATGATTGGCCATTGCACTACATGGGACTCAAGTGGACATGTGGAATTGAGATGTAAGGTGATGGTCATGTAGGTGACATATGTGTCCATGCCCAACATCACACACCTCAGTACATTGTGTAATGTCATGATCTATCATGTGATATTGAGCCTGGTCATGGCCACATGGGTGGATGAACCGACATTCTTCCTTTGTTCATCTCTGTTCTACAGGGCACCAGCTGTCCATCGACCGTTCCCAGACCTTGCAACCATGCAGGAACGCGACCGCATTCGACGGTACCGCTTCACCAGGCAAGTGATTGAGGAGTTGGCGGAGCAGTTGGCACCACATCTGCTACCTGGCCGGACATACCCTACAGCACTGACCCCAGAGGTGAAGGTGATGGCAGCCCTGCACTTCTTTGCTACTGGTACCTTCCAGTACACTGTGGCTACTGCTGCTGGTATGTCGCAAACTATGTTTAGTCGGGTGCTACGCGATGTCTTGGAGGGGATGTTGCATTTCCTAGACCTGTACATCAAATTCCCAAGCCCAGCTGAAATCCCTGAAAAAAAGGATGTTTATACACTGGGGAGGATGCCGAACGTCATCGGATCTATTGATGGGACACATGTGGCCCTGATACCATCACAGGCACATGAGCAGGCAGCAGGCATACCGGAACAGGAAACATTTCCACTCAATCAATGCTCTGGTGGTATATCTTGCAGACATGTTTATCACACATGTGTGTGCACGGTTCCCTGGTTCAGCGCATGATGCCTACATAATGAGGAGTAGTCGCATTGCAACGCTGATGTCACAGATGCCAGCTCAGCATGCCTGGCTTGTCGGTGTGTAGTGACTGTTTCTCATCATGTGTGTTTGTCAATGTTGTATTCCGCACTCTTACAAAACTCAGCTACTTGTTCATTTTTGTGTGTGTAGGTGACTCCGGATACCTCAACATGTTGTGGTTGCTAACACCCCTCAGGAACCCTGTGACACCAGCCGAGATGCGCAACAATGAGGCACATGGTCGGAGCAGGAGGGTGATTGAGCGGACATTCGGCCTTCTGGAAAAGCCGCTTTCGCTGCCTGGACAAGACCGGAGGGGCCCTCCCATATGAGCCTGCAAAGGTGTGCAAAATAATCCTTGTATGCTGCATGCTACACAACATGGCAGTGCGGAAGAAGGTGCCTCTCATCCAGGATGACGATGACGATGACCAACCTCCGGCACCTGTGGAGGATCCCGGCCGGGGCCAAGATGCCAGTGATGATGAGGATGAGGGTGACGTCTGCTCACAGCTCATCAACAACTTCTTCACCTGAATGTGAGTTTCCAGGGTTGTTATGTCAATGTATGGAGTTAGCCTGGAATGTGTTGTGGCTGCTCTGTGCTGTCTGAGTGTGTCTGTGTGCCACTTGACTGGATGCATGCAGTGATGTGTCCATTTAGGTGCTGTGTACTCCACAATAGGGTAGTACTGCTAACTTGTTTTTGTGTATGTTTTTTGCGACATGTTTTGTGCATGTGTATTGCGTTTCTCTCCTGTTCTGCTGTGCTGTGCTTTTGACTGTGTCTTGTGTCTGTCCTTCACAGGGTAATTTGCCTGTTGTATGTACCAGTGTGGCCGTAGTCAATTGACAACAAGGGATGTGCCACACACCCATTGGACTACAATTCTCAGACACTCTGTGACCGTGTGTCCACCGTAACGTACAATTGCCTTGCAACTATTTTTGAATAAACATGTTGCTGATGTGTAATGAACCTGTGTTATGCCTTGTTAGGTGCGTTGTCGGTCTTCCCACATCTGAGTGACATTTGCTTACCTCACCTGTGGACTTGTTACCACTCACTGTGGATAGGTGTTGTGGTTGTGCATACCTATGTGTTTCAAGTCAACATCATTATGTGTGAGGAGTAACATGGCCATGGTGAGTATGTGTTGTGGTGACATAGTGGTGTGTCTCCCTCACATGTGTCCCATCACCATGACTCACCTAACGTTAGTCACATTGTTGCAGTATTTGGCATGCACTGTGTTGTGTAGCAGATCGACATCTCATGACACATGACAATTTGGAATCACAACAGAGGCAAGTATGGTGTACTGGTAATTTTATTTTCGAACATGTGTGAGGAAAGGGCACAGGATGGCGGGTGCTGTACATTGGTTTTGGAATCCAAAGTTCACATTAGAGTTGGAAGTGCTGGTAGATGAAATGTCCAGAGTAAAGTCCACAGTCATCTGCTACATTGGCCCAACATGAACCCTCCATGTCATGTGGGCGAGTTGTGTGCGATTGAACAAGGTGAACGGGTTGCGCACAAAGAACATTGTCCAGAACAGGTTTAGCGGCCCTGGGGGATGTGCTGGGACATCTGCCTCTCACATGTCCTTCTTCGGACGACCACTCTTCTTCCTGGGGGGGATCCTCAGGTGCAGGCCTCTGCGGTGCAGGGGCTCTCCGCCAGATTCCTCTTCCCTCCCTGTGGCGCTGGCAGATGGTGTTGCAACAGATGCTGTGGCCACACAGGGAGGTGTGGACAGGTTGGTGTTGATCTGGCGGAGGCATTGGAGTATGTCCTGATGCACCGCAGTAAGGGCATCCCACTTGGCCTCCATGCGGGCATGATGGGCAGCCTGGTCCTGTTGCATGTCCTTGAGGATCCCCACTACCTGGCCAAATCCTCCGGTGCTATCCTGGTACGCATCTATTATGCATGCCAGTTGGGGGTCATCATGCAGTCCAGACCCCTCTGCAAGGTGCGCCCTCTGCCTCCCACACCTCCCAGCACCCCTATCCACATGGGCTGGACCAGCGGTCGGGACGCACAAGTGACACTGGGACCCCTTGGGTGGTGTTGCTGGTGGTGTTTGCTGTAGCTTCCGGGGGGTCCTGTGTTCCTGTGCTGTGGGTGTTCAGTGGCCTTGGTCTGTCCGTGTTGGCGAGGGTGCCCTGTCGGTTTCCAGATGCAGGAGGCGTGGGTACAGGGGGTGCAGATGTTGATGCTGCTGGTGCTGCATGATGACTCACACCGGAGGGGCGAGGTTGGTCGTCGTCATCCGAAGAGGACAGAGACAGAGTCAAACCAGAGAGCTCAGTGTCCACCAGAGTCTGGGCCGGGGAATCCTCTTCATTTGGTGCTGGGTCCCCAGCACCACCTATGTTTGGAAGAGACACACGATGTGAGTTATGTTTCTACATGCATCGATGGTTCACAAATATGACATTTTCTACTGTACGAACAGATTCCTGCCTGTACACTGATTTTTCCCAGCTTGTCACGGACAGAGTTTGATATTGTTGTTGCCCATGTCTCAGCATGGCCTTGTGCTCCCCACAACAGAGCCCAGTGTCAGACATCCTGTGGGGCGAGTATGGTTCAGTTAGAACTTGCTGGGCCATGTGGGTGGGTGTAGATTGTCTGTGACTGCAACTCCCATCATACTCTTGGCTACACCCCCCTTCCCAGCATGCCCATACTTCCTCCCTCTTGACTCTGCTTCCCTGTGAAGGGGGTGTGACAGCAATGGCAAGATGGCTGACTGTGAAGTCCTGGTGTTTGTTGTAGCCCAGTTCCCAGCAGGGCCTTGTGCTCCCCACAACAGAGCCCAGTGTCAGACATCTTGTCAGTACCCTCGCACTCCCTGTGAGGCGAGTATGGTTCAGTGTATGCTTGCTGGGCCATGTGGGTGGGTGGGGATTGTCTGTGACTGCAACTCCCATCATACTATTGGCTACACCCCCCTTCCCAGCATGCCCATACTTCCTCCCTCTTGACTCTGCTTCCCTGTGAGGGGGTGTGACAGCAATGGCAAGATGGCTAACTGTGAAATCCTGGTGTTTGTTTGGCTACAAGTCCAAAGAGAGCCCCTGTGCTTCACACAGCAGCACCCAGTACGGGGTATCTTTTGATGATATTTCACAGAGGAGTGGGTCAATGCATTCTACCCGGTGAGTTGTGTGGAGTTTGTGTTGAGGGGGGGTTTCTCCACATGCTGGTAAGTATGGTCAGAGCTGTCAGTCTTCCTTCCCATCATGAAACGTGCTTCCATTGTAGGGCGTGCAAGTTGTCTTTCAGGATGTCAGTCAGTGGTGTCCTGCTTCTGATTTGCGCACATGCCCTACCAGGGCCTTGTGCTCCTCACAGCAGGACCCAGTGTCAGCCATCTAGTCAGTCATTTTCCACTCCCTGTGATGTGGGCATGTTTCAGAGAGGTCTTGGTGGGCCAATCAGGAGAGGGAGCATTATCTGTGACTACAGACCCCATCATGCTTTTGGATACACTTACTTCACCTGCATCCCCACTATTCCTTCCTGTCAGTCAGCTGCACTGTGAGGTAGTGTGTTTGTAGTGGTAAACTGTCTGGCAGTGTCGATTTAGCTTTGTGCCACTGGCTTGCTCTATTTGTTTGTAGGTTGATGCATGTCATGACACAGTTCCAAGTCACTATGAGATGGCAGTATTGTGTTTGCCTGACTGGCATACACATCTTGGGGTGATTATCTATTGGCTACTGTAGCTTTGCTTGCGGTGCATGGTTTTCCTGTCCCCTTGCCACACAATCTTGGGTATGTTGTTTGTGTACTCACCAGGCTCTGGTATGTCGGTTAGCCCATGGTCGCTCTTTGGTGGTAGGATGTCCCGCACCTTCTCCTCCCAGGTCCTGAAGTAGACTGGTTTAGCAGGAGGGCCACCGCCGGTGCACTGACTCAGGGCATAATCTTTTTCGATGAGTTTCTTGACCCTCCTGCGCACGTCATACCACCTGTTCTGGATATCGTCCTTTGTGCGCCTTGCTGGTGCTTGTGCGTTCACCTTGTCCACAATCCTCGCCCACATCTTGGTTTTCTGTGACCAATCTACCAAACAAATGTGGCTCTACTCTGATGATCTCGTCTACCAGCACTTCTAACTCACTATCTGTGAACTTTGGATTCTTCTTTGGGGGCATGGTGATGGGTGGTGGTGGTGAGGGATGTGTGTGTGAGGGTGCAAGTGAGAGTGGGTTGGTGTTGGTTTTCCTGGGTGTATGTGTGTGTGCTTTTGGATGAGGTGCTGATGGTGTGTGAGTTGTGTGATGGGTGAGTTGTGAGTGTGTCTGTGGTTGCTGTGTAATCGTGTTTGCTGCTGGCTGTGTCTCCTGTTTGCAAGGGATCATGGTAGTGATTGTAGTCCTTTATATAGTTGGAGTTGTGGGTTTGTCTTTGTCCCAGGTTTTTTTAATTTGCTATTTATTGGCTTTGTCATTGCTTGTTTGGTGCTTTTTTTGTCTTTTTTCATTTGGGTTTTGTAGGCATGAAGGAGACGTTCTTCTGACCGAGACGGGCGCTGATGTTGGCTCGTACGGGCTTCTCCGCCTCGTTCACGCTGACTATCTTCTGTGTTGCATACGCGTCGGTCACGAAGATCTCTATTGCTTGTGGGCCCGGTTTTCTGTGCGTGTCGGTCGTGTGGCTTGGTCTCCGTGCGAGTCGGTCTGAGTTTCCACGCATTGCATCGTTCTCCATGCGGATCGGACATCACGGGTACGGGTCGGTCGGGTTCATTCCGGGTTCGTGTCGGTCGGTGAAATTTGCGTCGGTTTTCCGGACGGTTCACTATTTTCCCTACGGCTCGGTCGTACGGCTTGTATTATGTACGTTTCGGTTGTAATTCACACGCGTTGCATCGTACTGCACGGGTCGTACGGCGCTGGTCCGTGTCGGTCGGTCTCCGGTCCGGGTCCGTGTCGGTCAGTTTGTTTTGCGGCCGGAATCGGAATCGGTCCCTAAGCAAGTAACTAACTAACTACCACTATCTTAGTGACAGATCCGCCTGACAGGACAAAGGAAAGGAGTCTTTCTAGTCTGCATTACCTGAGTTAAGTTCTCTAACCTCTCTTACATAACCAGCCCAAGCGAGCGCAAATTTGCAAACAAGTACGATTAGTAGCGCTGAGCATCTGTCTAGAAGAGTAACAATCACATAATATAAGATTTTTAAATGTAACTTACCTGCATGTGCGCAGCAGCAGCATTCTTGATATTTGGGAAAAAAATAATATTTGCAATAACACAGAACAGAACACAATAGTAACATAATTAGCCACTCACCGAGCCCCAGGACCTCAACACCTAGCAGGTCCAGCAGGTCCTGCTTCCGGTCCAGGATGTCGGCCCACCAGTGCATCAGTTGGTTATGGGTGCGCCGGAACACAGAGCAGCGAAACACTGCTCTGTGCAACCTCGCCCACCGCCGGTGACGCTCCCAAAGCCCGTACCCAGACCCAGGCCTTTCAGAAGGCGGCCACAGCTCTCACTCCTCATCTTCCCCTACTTAGTTGTCTTCGCCATGGATCTGGGGTGGCGGGGAGACGCAAAAGAAAATGTAGGAAGTAAAGAAAGGAAGTACACAAAATGAAAAGCAAGTAATTGAAAAAGAGATAAAAAGCACACAAAAAGCCACACAAACAGTAGAATTTTTTTTAAAATATACACTCAAGAATAGAGAGGGATAGATAATAAACAAAAAAATTCAGAAAAAAGGTTTTAGAAACAAAGAATTGAAAAGATATAGGGAGGATAGAAAAACAGGCCCAGAACCACAGCAAAGATGAAAAACAAGATGGCCGTGCCCATGGGCACCCGCATGGTGAAGTTTGCGCAATATTTCCCAACGAGCACGCAAAACGCGTTCCTGAACATGCAATATGCATTCCCAAACGCCAAAAACGCATCTCGAACGTGCAGAGCAAGCAACTCCGCACACTTGAGGAACTGCGTGTAGCTCGCAGAGTTTTTTTTACAACTTCGCGGAATTCCGCATAGTGCCACTACGCAAACTCAGCCCACGCTTAATGCTGACACAAACATGCACTGATTCATACCCATGATAGAGAGACAGTGGAAGTGGGAGAAATACGATGATGTGAAACACAGAAATGTGGACAGAGAGAATGAAGTACTGGCATACACCCTGGTAGAGAAAGAATCACTATTGCACGTCAGACTGGGATACACTGAAACAACCAGTGTAAATGTAATAAAGACCCACAAATTACATGCACCCAAGTATGTTGGAAGGTTAAAAGATGTTTCTATGATGACAAAGTTCCATAACTTGAATATGGAAACACAAATATTGGAAGCAACTACCTACACATATTTAGTTGAACATAGACCTGCTGTCTCGGAGCATGAGAAAAAAAATTAATGCGGACCCCAATCAGAGATAGATGTAATAGGACTAAGGGACATACTTTATGGAATAAAATCACTCAAGGAAAATACACACATTTACACTGTGGGCTCAGTCACAAAGGTCAATTCACACTTTTGTGTACATTTACGTTTTTTTGCCATGCGCAAATTAATTTTACGTGAAGTATCTTTATGACTGCGGAGTCTCTGCACAGAAAAAGATAGGACTGTTCTATTTTTTCTGTGCGCAGGAGCCGCAGTCATAAAGATACTACTCGTAAAATTAGCTACTAGCATTGGAGATAGTTTGGATGCGGATGTTTTGCTGGGGTGCGCAAGATTTCCAATCAAAGTGGTGTGTATACTAATGTTTTATGTTGTTGTGAATGGTTTGTATGAATAACGTATTTTATTGACTGTGTTGCCTAAAGACGCTGGTGTTTTTTAACGTGCTGTTAAACGGGTGCACAGGTACATTGATAGAATATCGACACCCAAAATATTCCCATATACAAATATCGACTCATAAATATCGATGTCAAAAATATTGACATCCTATATTTATAATGACAAGCATAAAAATATCAGAAAAAAATATCGATGTAAAAAATATTGATGTACAAAATATCATTTTTTCTTATATATGTAAAGAATTATGTTAAATATAATAAATAATAAAATGAACTTTAAAAAAAATGATTTGGATTTAATATACATTTAACAAGTATAAGAAATACATTACATTTAAATAAATGTATTAATACATATATAAAATGTAATATACATATATATATTTACTTTAAAACAAATAATAAATGACTAATTTTAATTTATTTTATAAATGTTATAAATATATAAACATTTACAAATAAATATATATATATATGTAAATACACCTATAACATAAAATACATTATATTATACATTAAAACAAAATATGTTATAGTCTTCAAACTTAAATTTTGCACTCCATTGAGTGCAACAGTAGGGAAAGTGCTGGATAGCGGAGGGGTAAAAATTACTATTCCCACTCCAGTGAGTGCAACAGTAGAGAAAGTGTTGAATAGGAGAGGGGTAAAAATTACTATTCCCACTCCAGTGAGTGCAACAGGCGGGAAAGTGTTGGATAGCGGAGGGGTAAAATGTACTATTCCCACTCCAGTGAGTGCAACAGTAGGGAAAATGTTGGGTAGCGGAGGGGTAAAAATTACTATTCCCACTCCAGTGAGTACAACTGTAGGGACAATGTTGGATAGCAGAGGGGTAAAAATTACTATTCCCACTCCAGTGAGTGCAACAGTAGGGAATTTCGTACCCTATAACACCACACAATTCAAAACACACATCTAAATTTGAATAAAAAATGTACCTCCATAATTAAAATAATTATCAATTAAAGAAATATAATTAATTAAAAAACAAATTAAAACAGTTAAAAATTAATTTACCCCCCAAACGTAGTCCTATAAAACCAAAACCCACACACAAAATGAAAATAAACAATACCATAAATATTTATGAATTGATGAATTAATATTAATGATCGACTAATTATTAATTCATTAAACATAAATAACTTTCCACCCTCTACCCCAATAAACACCACAACCCACACCTGAAAATCATTACACAATTTCCAAAACTAATTTAGCATTAATAAATTAATATCAATTAACAACAACTTATTAATTAATTGAAAAGATATTACTTCCCACCCTTTACCACTATAAACCCCACAACTCACATCTAAAATTAACTACACAATTGCCATATTTAAATTTTAATTAATTAATTAGCATTAATTAACAAATAACTATTAATTTAGTATAAATAAATTACTTCCCACCCTACACCCCTATAAACCCACAACCCGTCACTGAAATAAAAAAGGCAAAATTTAATTAAAATAAAATACAATTAATAACTACTAAAAATGTAACACATATATTAAAAACAAAAACAATACTTATACAAAAAAATTGTTCACATACTTTTAAAACACATACTAAAATACATAACACTAACTAAAACATCGAAATTTTAAACAACTATATTTTTGCAAACTATATTTCTTACCTCCAAGTCGATATTCATGACCACAATAGTCTTGCTGTCAATATTTCTGCATCACGATATTTCCAACTCGACATTTGTGTATGTAGACATTTAAAACTCGATATTCTGTCTGTGCACTGGGTGCACAATCCAAAGAGGAGCAGGGCGGACTACAAGCCCCATGGTGTTTTACAGCTACTGCTGCTGCTGACATCTGTTTCCTACAACTGGAGGCGCAGAAAAGGTTGCGAAGGCGCCCGCTGCACGGAGGACAATCCAAAGAGGAGTGGGGCGGACAACAAGCTCCAAAGTGTTTCACCGCTACCACCGCTGCTGACATCTATTTCCCGCGCCTGCAGGCGCAGAAAAGGCTGTGAAGGCTCCTGCTGCGCGGGACGTGCCCGGGCCTATACAGGCCCGTCTTAGCCCGACATAGACTGGGAGAGGCCAGGCCACCCCTCTTTCTTCTGGCGCAGGACATTGGCGTCAACACCATTTCTGCAGGTGGTGAGTGGTTACGCAGGCAGCTGCTTCCCAGCATTACTTAATGGTCCATTTGTATGTTTGTTTATTGCTTGATGTTTTATTCTCTCTGAGCATGGGGAATAGAAAGGCGGAAACAACTAACGGGGGCAATAAAAATCCAAGAGCTAGTACGTCAATCCTGTCCTTTCTGAACCAGGCCATGGGAGTAATATCAGAGGAGATCACCAGCGCTCAAATAGAGCTAGCTGGCAATCACCAAGTTACATTTCAAGAGTCTCATGAGACAGACATTACGACCGAGGGAACAGTCGACCTTAGGAACCTGAAAACTTGTCTACCTCTTGTCCCCCCCCTCTAAAGACTCTGACATCTTAGCTAGCCCTTCAAATGTACAGGACTCATTGCCTGCATCCAGGGACTCCATGATGAAATGTCCTGCGAAAACACGCCAACTAGGGGCAAGACCGAAAACTTCCACCCTAGGGTTGCCTGTATCTATTAATTTGACTAATAAGACTATGCCTGAGCAAGGAAAGCTCCACCCATTCCAGTAACGGACAACATTGTACCCAGCGGGAGGGACGTCCCAGAAGAAAGCATCATGGTATCCTTCAAAAACTTGGAAACGCTGATTACCACAGCCCTGAATGCATTTGACACACAGATTTCCGTACATGAGCAAACAGTGGGATCTCTAAAGGGGTCAGTGGATATCCTACACTCAAGTATAAGCAGTTGGGTCTCTGATTTTCAGAATCACTTTTTAAATACTGGTCCGAGTACTACCACTCGTGACGATATTGACAGTGTAAGGGCTGGAGCAACCTCCCAGGCTCAGCCCTATCGACAGTTCCATCACAACCGTCATTGCATGCCTGTATTTATAATAAAATCGGCGCCCCCAGGACATTGGAGGCTGACCCTGGGCGGCAGGTGCTTGGTATAGCCCAACCAACCAATCAGGGAAGTTCTAGTAACCCAGACCTGGCCGTTCCTACCACATTTCAAAAAGCATGTTAGCGTATCGCCCTTCTAACATCACCATCCAGCTGCCTCCGGCAGCCACACCTTATGTCGTCGTGCTGGTGGATGTGCCCCCTTTGAGGAAGGGAACAGAGGAGAACTTTGACCAACTCAAAATCAAAACAGTACATTGGCTTGCAATCAGGACAAGTGCCTCTCATCCCCTCACACAGACGCTGGTAGAAGAAATTATAATGGTCCGTAGAGTGGGATGGATAGGCCAAACTCAGAGAATGGTAAAGGGAGATTGCATAATAGTGAATTTAAACAATCCAGTGCAGGCAGGTTCAATTGTTCACACCCTAGGACTAAAGGGCGCATCACCGGGCTTTTTCTACCTGCCCAAAAATTATGATGGTGGGGGCACGAGGCACGTTTTATCAGACACCACTGCTCTACCTTTAAGTAACCATTTTCTTCTGCTGAGCGAGCTCGATGATCCAGATTGACTGGACCCTTTTCCTGTTACAGATACGCTGACCTTTGTTAACATATATAAGGAGCCTGCGTTTTTGATCCAAGACTTTATCAAGGTCCTTTGTTGGTATGTCGCTGGGATCCAGGACAAAATCTCAGATGATGATTGGTTAGATATGCTGAAGAATTTTAGTTTTATTTGTTTACAGGAAACGTGGGACACAAAGGGTTGCTTGTATCTTGATGGCTTTTCTTCTTATTCAGTTTTAGCCACCCATTCCTCAAGTGGTGGGCTAGTGGCGGTCTCACAACCTTAATCAATCTTAAATATAACTGTAAAGCTGAGGTTATAAAGTCCAAATGGAAAACAATACTGGGCACCCTTTTAACATTTCCTAGTAAAGTAGACTGCTTCTTATTAACTTCTATAATGCGTCCCATCGAATAGCAAGATAGATGCTATTGACAGTCTTAATATATTTATGGACGACTTTTTTCTGTCAAAACCCCCTTTTACTTTGATGTTAGTGGGAGATTTTAACTTGCATCCATGTCGCTCCTGATTTAACAATAAGGATCCAGATTTTGAGGGGCCAACTTGAAAATCAGGCACACTTTAAACACACGCGTCAAGAGGAAGCTGCAAACAGCCTTATATCTGAGTATAATTGGGTGAATCTACTGGTGAGCAATAAAGGTCACCCGCATGTGAACACACCCACTTTTAATGGGAGGGGACATTGTAGCGTGATTGATTATATTTTACTTTCAGGATGCCTCCCGGCCACACTCATAGATTTTGAGGTTTTTAGACACAACCTGAGCGATTCCAACCTGTTAACTGCATCATTACACTGGTATAATAAGGTGCTGAGTTAAACACCCCTCTACAAGGAGACCTTTACATTGACTGATCAGGGACGAAGGGTAAAGTGGGCCAGTATTGTTCCATCGACTTTCGCCTAAAATCTGATTATTTCATGTTATGTTGATTTTCACACCTGTCTGTCAGAAGTACAGTCACCACAGAAAATTTTGACACCATTTACCAATATCTGCAGGTTTATTAAATCTGCACTCCTCATAACTGCTGCCTCACCGATCATCTGTGTGGAAAGATGGTTTGATAGGCAATGCTCCAGAATCCATAAGGACCTCTGGAACCTTTTCATTGCTAAACCCCGCTGTCAAGAAAAAATAAAGAAATGCCAGGGCAGCGTTCAAAAAGGCCTGTAAGGAACATAACGTTCAAATCAAAGAAGAGGCCTGGGATAAGCTAGAAATGGTTGGTCTGCAACATAACAGCACTGCTTTTTGGAGTGTTATCAACTTTTCTCTCTTTCATAAATACCATCTCCCCAATCAGGCTTGTACCAATTCATCCCAGGCCTGGGTGAACCATTTCAAGGCCATCCATAGCCTTGAAGCGGAGTCGGAGCCTACAGAAGGTCCCTGGATGGAGTGTAACTCAACTTCAATTTCACTGAGGTTGGAATAGTAATTTTTAACCCAACACTATCCAACACTTACCCTACTGTTTCACTCACTGGAGTAGGGATAGTAATTTTTACCCCTACACTATCCAACACTTACCCTACTGTTTCCCTAAAAGTATTATGCATTGTAATGGTATGCGTTTTAATGGTATGCATTGTAATGGAATGCGAAGTAATGGTAGTTGCAATTTAAAAACCGCGTTGTAAAAGCATGCATTGTAAATGTTTGCATTGTGACGTCATATATTCCCAGGGCCTGATAGGGTACCAGGGGACCTATACAAGGCTTGCATAGACTTGTGGGCCACGATATTGATACTGGATTTAAACTCTGCTGTATTGGGTAATTTTCCCCCAACTTGGTCTCAGTCTATATTAGTTCCAGTTTTTAAAAAGGGCAATAGATTTGACCTGGCCTGTTTTAGCCCCATTTCCCTTAAAGACTTGGAGATGAAAATTATTGGTACTATTTTAATAAATCGCCTCACAGAGTGGGCAGAGGAGCGAGGATTCTTGTCCGACCTTCAGTACGGGTTTTGCTCAGGTCGGGGAACAGTAGAGCAGACCTTGAACATTTATCTTTTAACTTCTAAATATACCAATGCCAAGAAGGGGGCCATCCATCTGGCCTTCATGGACCTTAGCTCAGCCTTTGATAGAGTTAACCACTCTAAGCTTTGGTCCATGATGGAACAAATAGCTGTGGACGTAGTCTTAATTAACTTCTTGTGTGATTTGCACAATGGTCTTTCCGCTAGCGTTAGGTTTGGTCCCAATGGGGAATGCACTGAGCACTTTGAGCTTCAGCAGGGGTGCGGAATGGGTGTATTTTAGCTTCTTTTTTATTTTTATTTTATATTAACAATATAGAGCAGGCCTTGACAGTTGCGGGTGTCAACGTCCCCAGAGTAGGTGGCCATCCTATTCCTGCCTTGTTATGTGTGGACGACACATTTTTAATGGCCCGCACCAGCAAAAGTTTGAATAAGCTTCTTATTACTTTTATTAGTTTTATGAATAGCCTTGACTTATCTACAAATTTGTTAATGTCACACGTCATGAATTTTGGCCAATCAAATACGGAAACCATGAATAATGTGATAGATGGCCAACATATTAGAATGATGGATAAGTTCAAGTACCTGGGGTTGCAATTGGATTCCAATTTTAACTGGCATTCGCTCATAAACTAGAATGTCTCTTCTTTTAGCCGTGCAATATTTGGCATCAGGGAGTTTTCTCGCTGATTCGGGTGCACTCATATCCAAACGGTCTATAGAGATCTATAGAGCCAAATGTATCTCCTTAGTGTTTTATGGTAGTGGAATCTGGGGATTCAGCCAGGTTGCACCACTCCAAGTCGCTGAAAACAAGTTATTAAGGAGTCTCCTGGGAGTTTGCCAAAGTACACCTCATGAAATTGGAATTAGGTAGGGAATTTTTTAATTGGTCAACTTCGCCTTAATCCACTAAAACTCTGGAACTCAATTTGGATAAAAGAGGAACTGAGTTTCAGTAGGCTGGTTTTGCAAGATTGTTTACAACTTGAAAGGTCCTTACAGATTCCTCGGCTAGTGTATGTGGCGCATAGTTTGGCAATAGGGCAGCTGGATATGTTTACCAACACCTTAAACATAACTTGAGCTGATGCAAAATGGGTCGAAACCGCTTTTAGGGAGAAGCTGATGTCAGAGCGTGAGGATGTCGCCTTAGCAAAACACTGTATGCGACACGCAATATTGGTGAAAACAGTCAGTAATATCGGACCATATCTGACTTGGAACATGTCTCGCCACCAACTCCGACTGCTGACTTATTTTAGATTCAATTTATATCCCCGATTGGTTCCTTCCAATCATGGCTGTTTTAAGTACTCATATTTGCCTTTTTGGAATTGTGATAACACATCTATCAATGATACATTACATGTGGTTATGCTTTATCTAAAATTTAGTAAGCTGCAACACAAGTTCATACGCTCCATTTTCGTACCGCTGAATTTTAATCAAGTTAGACCAGCCTTACTATTCTTACAGTTGCTAAACTCTCCTTCTCTTTTTTTTTTTCCTTGGGCGTTTTCTGATGGGAGTCCTAAAACATGAATGATTCTGGCACTTAAATTGTGTATGTTGTTTTTAAATAACCTGTATTTTATGATTTTAATTATATAGTCGAATAAATATTATGAATTTATTAACCAGAACAGAGGACTGTTTGAAAACAGTCAGGCAGTAATGCATAGCGGACCCTTAGTTGAGGTTTTTGCATTTCTTCCTCTTTACGTTTTCCTCTGTGTTAAAGCAACCATGTAAAAACAATGTATGGATGTTACAAATGAAGGATTTCCGGGTCTAATGATTATCTATATTAAATGATGTCAAAATGTATTGTTCGATTTTGTGAGCTCTTAATTGTATTTTTATGTATCTTTTTATTGTACGTTTATGGTCTAATTTATTTATTTATTGAATAAAGTTAAATACTAATACTACTAGTCATAAAATTGATTTGTGAATAGCAAAAAAACGTAAACTTACACAAAAGTATAAGTTTACTTTTGTGAATCAGGCCCTCTGTGAGAGGTTACATAGGGAATATAAGCAATCTAACTTCAACAGAGAGAGGGCACATGGACAAGGAACACATTGGGCCCGATTCACAGAACTAACTTAAGACAAAATCCTAAACTTACTACCATTTTCGTATTCACAGAAGGCACTTACTCATTTTGGTATTCACAGAAGACACTTACTCACTTCAGTATTCACAGAATTTAGGAGTCCTAACTTTAAGACTCCTAAATGCCTTCTGTGAATACCGAAAGTCTTAAAATTTGGATTTTTTTCAGTTTAGGAGTCCTAAAGTTAAGACTCCTAACTTTACTACTACTAAACTGAGAAAAATCCTAATTTTAAGGCTTTCGGTATTCACAGAAGGCATTTAGGAGTCCTAAAGTTAGGAGTCCTAACTTTACTACTACTAAATTGAGAAAAATCCTAATTTTAAGACTTTTGGTATTCACAGAAGGCATTTAGGAGTCCTAAAGTTAGGAGTCCTAACTATGCTACTACTAAACTGAGAAAAATCCTAATTTTGAGGCTTTCGGTATTCACAGAAGGCATTTAGGAGTCCTAAAGTTAGGAGTCCTAACTTTACTACTACTAAATTGAGAAAAATCCTAATTTTAAGACTTTCGGTATTCACAGAAGGCATTAAGGAGCCCTAAAGTTAGGAGTCCTAACTATACTACTACTAAACTGAGAAAAATCCTAATTTTAAGACTTTCGGTATTCACAGAAGGCATTTAGGAGTCCTAAAGTTAGGACTCCTAACTTCTGTGAATACCGAAATGAGTAAGTGCCTTCTGTGAATACTGAAATGAGTAAGTGCCTTCTGTGTATACCGAAATGAGTAAGTGCCTTCTGTGAATACCAAAATGGTAGTAAGTTTAGGATTTTGTCTTAAGTAAGTTTTGTGAATCAGGCCCATTGACTTGAAGGAACATAAAACCCTAATCACCCTCTGAGATTAGATGATGCAGATAGGAACATCATAATACAGGCACAATACCAAAACAACAGACTTGCTTGGATAGGTGAAAAGTTGCAAGATCACATCCACTGTATGGCATCTCAGAATAATCAAATTGTCATCAAATACCTATTTTAAATCCCTTTACAGGGATTAAAGAACACCACTTCAGACCCAAAAAGAAAATGCCCTGTATCATGTGCGGGAAGACAATATGGTAGGTGTCCTACAATATCCTGCAACAGCTTCCTTCACGGATATGCCTGCATCTCACAATCATTCATCTGCAGGGTAATATGACAAGACACAGGTGAACTGAAATCCTATGTGCCTCCTGGCTCAGAGGGGAGAGAATAGAATCACAGAGATACGTCTGCAAACTATGTCTCAGTTGACCTGTAATGCCCACCTACTTATCACAACATTGTCTACACTTCTCTAACTACTGGTTTCCTACTGCCATCTAGGTTCATCAGTGGATCTTCTACACACATGCCAAGACACACTGTGAAAAACACCATCAGCCCTGGTAAAAAAAACAATTCTTATGCTCCTCGCATCCTCTGGACTGTGCTATTGATGCTGTGGCTTAAATCCCATTGTTCAAAATGAGCTTCAGGTCTTTCAGTGCAGACCCTGATGTAGAAGGCTTGGTTAGTTCAGTTAATTTCAGTTGATGTTATTGATATAGACGTTGACAGAGATAAAGATGACACAGAAAGATAAGTAAGCTTTCATGAGACATTTCTAAAAGCTGTAGGGCATTAGTTCAATTTTTTAATCAATGATTCTCATGACTCATAAGAGTTCTTGTTTCAAGAACGCTCTCAGTGACCACTCTATAGAATGGATCTTGCGGTAGCCTCAACAGTCCAAATTCCAGGTGCAATGCTTAGATCAGAGTAGAAGGTTGCAATGAGCAAAGAGAATATATTATTTTGCCTTCAATTTCTTTAATTAAAAGCATCAAAAGTCACAGGGTTCATGTTCAAGGACATAAAGCAGTGAGGTACACATTTTGACTTCCTAAATATGGATTCAATGCTTAAAGTGTCTTTGGCCAAGTGATTTATACAAAGAGCTTAGGCCCCATCAATGGACCAAAGCTTTGCTACCCTGTTTACTGCTCAGGATGAGAGAGAATACTCTTCCTAAATTGAGACATGTTTTTACACTGTTGTTTTGTCCCTGACTGAACACCCTTTAATATGAAGTGTACTTTCAACTGCCTCTCAGAGCAACAACAAAACTCTTTGAGATATTAATCTTCACAACATGATTAGACAAATAGCAATGCATTTCTATTAAGCAGCTGTTGGGAACTTGTTGGAATGAGGGCAAAAAGGATCAAATAGAGAGTAGCCCAAGAGATACTATTGCATTCATCCATTCAGTGCCATGGAGGAATGCATAAACCTCTATCTGCTCCCATTAAGACCTTACACAAGGTTGAAGATTGAAGGGTGATAATAAGCTTCATAAGACCAAATGCTATTTTAGGTGACACCAGCTTTTTCCAGAGGGTGGGTTTCCTGCTACGATCAAATGCCATTGGAAATCCAATAAATCTTGTGCCTGCTGAAATCAACATATCTTACAATATGGGCTGAACAGAGGCTATATTGTCAAGTACTGAGCTGTTGGATTTCAAGCCTAACTGTTCACAGGGTATAGCAGCTTTTTCTGAAGCCAAAGATATTTGTGATGAAAATCTTCCCTATCGAGGTGAAGAGTGCTATTTGTCTATCCCTACTAGGAGACTTAGTATACCCCTTTTTGTGTATTGGGGTGACATGTTTCCAGCCTTGGAGCTTGGAATAGTTCTTGATTTATAAAAGGTTGGGATCCTTTTGCAGAACCATTAATGGGATCTGATAGGGCCCCACCTTAATGCCTAGCTCTTTGAATACAGAGGGCTTTATGGTTTACTCTGGAATATAGAGTTCAGATAGGTAATCAAGAATGGAATTGCACGCAAGCCCATACAACAACCCAGAAGTCCCTTGATATGTTTCCTTTACGGCACACTTAAAGTCATGCCAAAATAAGCCATCTTACCTTCTTCTACTTTATGATACTTAGAGCATTTCCTCCATAAACTACAGGATTTCTGTATGTCTATATGCACCCAAGGCAGATGGCAGTCTAAGGTCACTGGGAGTGGAAGAGCCAGTTCAATAATAAAATTAATTGCTCACTAAAAGCAGAATCAAATACCTGGTTCTTATAAATAACCATAAAATGTTCATAGGTAGTAATCACATAGTCAATTACTGAAGATCCATGAGAACTTTTGCTGGTCATTTTACCATGAGACTAATATTTAAAATGCATTATAAAACAGGCCATCTCTCTCAGATTCCCAAGTAAATTTACAACACATTGACCTGTTTTGTTACAAAGAAGGACTATGAACTCAGGGGCATTCCATGCTTCTTCCATGCCAGCATTTCTGTACACATCCTAAACATAATCTAACAGTTCAGCATTGGTCTCCCACATTTAATACCCATTCAGCTTCATCCCTATTGTCTATGAAGGCAATAAAGCATACAACTGCTCTCAGTTTTATACTTTGCTATGTTTGTTCCCTCGGCCTTAATTGCACTCTGAGGGAGCAAACACAACAGATAACAACAGAAAATATTTTTGCTCTAAAGATGGCAAAACAAAATTGAGTTGTATACACAGAACAGAACTCCCTTAATGGTGGAAAACCCCATAATTCAGTTAATAGTTCACAGATAACAAAGTGGCTATACCAGCACTTACATGATTTATCCTCAAACATTAGGCCTTTGGCCGAACTACTAATAACATATTATTTATCATTTCGAAAATGTACAGTTCTCCAGGTCTCTTCGAACCAACGAATATTTGTACGGGCGCCTATTAGTAGACCAATTTTTTGATCATCTGATTTAGGCTCTGCAAGGTTCCAAGAAAAATAAAGATAAATATTGCTTAAGTCAGAGGCAAAATTAACTCCTGGGGCATACTCCCATACTAATAACTCACACAAATAGAGAGATAGAGGTCTATGTATGGTACACCCTCCAACACAAAACCAAAGAACCACATTGTATTACTGCAAAGTACCTATTGCTCCATTTTTCTTGGAATAGCAGACTCATATCTAAGGGAAAGCAATCAGCCAAAAAGATTGTGATGGAAATTCCTCACCCACTCTTTGTGGCATTCTTCATCATCGGCTAGTCTGCCCCAACATGCTAAAATGGTACTAACATGATGATCTCAACCTCATTGCGTGGGAAATCAGAATACATGTTCTTCTGATTATACAAGGGGCCTAGATTCTATAAAACGACCTTTGTGTAAACCCCAGGCTTTCCATTTTTGGGGGTGTACACAGGGCTGGATTAAAAACACTGAAGGATGTTACATTGAATCTATGTCTAGAACATCCTTTTGACGTCTTTTTTGCCAACATGTATCTGCCACAGTAAAATTCCTCAAAAGAGAGTCTAGGCTCTTCATCAGCGCAGTCAAAGGTACCTCTTTACTAATGTAGTATTAGAACATTGAAATGTTGGAAGCTCCATTGAAAACAATGGAGTGCTCCAGGCTTATAATGGCTGGTATAAGCCCGGAGCTCCAAAATTCCAATGCTTCTTTGTTCACAGCTCTGGCTGTGAACAAAGGCTTCAGGGAGCCTGAGGGGATTTCAATCCCCTCGCGCTCCCTGAAGCTTTTGTTTTATTTGTTAGAACATTCTGCCCTCTAGTGGCAGAATGTTCTAATAGCCTTATAGCCCTTCCTCGGCTCGGGCCTTTAACGATGCAGTGGGCCTTTAATAGCAGGTATAGCCCGCTATGGCGGGCTTTAGGGTATAGCCGTATTATACCCACCGAAATGTGGCAGCTAAAGGATTCAGCCTCTGGGCAGAGTGAGGATTAGATTCTGTTACATTTTTTTGTAATTCTACTCCTCTTAGTTTTTCCCTTTTTCATTTTTTCAGTTGCTTGCCCTGTCAGTTGATTTAACAATATCTGTGACTCTTCTCTAGCCTGCTTTTTAAAAATCGGAAAGTACTCTAACTGCCCATTCTAAGGAGGCCATATTCAAATGAGGCAGGCTGCTTTGCTAAAACAGCTTTAGTGATAGAACTATGTAATCAAAAGACTCCTTTTTTCTAGGCATATTCTTTAAGGGTAGCCTTTCCTCTAACATCGGTTGACCTACCTGAGCCACCATATTTATCCTATTCATATCCTGGCCAGAATATCTGGTGGAGGGCACACATCTAGAAATGCTATCCTTTGCTTGTGGGCGAGATTGATGCAAAATATTCATAATATTGAGAATTAAATACCTCTGACTTTCCTGAAGTATCAGGACCCCTGATTAGGGCACAACAAAAGAAAGATAGCCTCTCCCCAAAAATGGATTCTATGTGACCTATAATTGAGGGTGGGTTCTCCATCACTTTTAGAATCGAACTCAGCATCATGTAAAGAACCTCAAGGTCCTGTGAAAATTGCCCATAGGTTCCTGGGAAATGAAAAGAACCCTCAAGTGGCAGGTCTTGCATGTCAAAGAAATCTTGTCCAAACAGCAACTTCGCGCTAGGAATACTATTAAATTGACTGAGATTCACCTGAAGAATTGTGTCAGGTGCCATTGGTTCTTTAGGTCCAAGTTTTATATCTGGCAGAGCGAATTCTAAGCGCATAAGATGCAGAGATGTTGAATTGGATTCTTCCACATGACCAGAAGATGGGGAAAGAGCAGTCCCAATCCTTCTTCAAAACTTCAATCTGAAGAAAATGTTTGCGATAGTCACAGTGTCTTTCAACTATAAATAGTATAAACACTGAATCTAAATAAGGCAAATATGATTGGAAACGTCTAGAACATGGAAGACAATGTTCCGAAATAAATGTACACCACCTATGAATTAACAGGACGTCATTGGTCAGTCAGAAATTCCAAATAGCTAGACAATAATACTGGCACATATAACCAAACACTGAAAATAAAGTCTGATGACAAAGATGAGTAACAGCTCAAGATTCACAAATCCAGTTTAGTCTTCAAGTGTTTAAATGCAACATATCGGTGAATGTGATGTGTACTTAGCTTTTTCTGCTTGAGCCCCCCATTGCTTTTCATTTACTCATGTATTTGAAAGCAAAGTTTTCATTTATAAAAGCATGTTGCACTTAGTATTAATTGCACATGGACAACATATAACATTTCTTTCATTATAAGTTGATAACGCACCAATTGCTCATACATCATGTATCTGCATGAATTTTAATACATAGCAGTTTTTAGGGAATATGCAGCAGCATTTGTACATTAATTATTACATTTTGATTAATTAATAATGAGGTGTAGCCTTGTATATAGTAATACTTTAAAAAAAAAAAAATATTGACAGCACAATTTTCATTTTGCAACAAATGTCAGTGGAACTCCCAACATATGAAGCAGATGCACGTTATGGAATCAAAGTAAATGTTTGGCATTAACATGGTATATATCAACGTAGAGTTTGTGATAATAGATAACGGATTTACTGTGCGGCTTTCAACTTTGTGAGGAGATAAAGGAGGGGAATAAAAAGATGGGGGAAAAAAGAAAAAGTCAACATTTTGAGAGCTCTTACGTCCATGAAAGACAGATAGTAGGGTATGGAGTCAGCACGTGTGCTCCTCACATTCATGGCGGATACCGGTACAGCATATAAACCAGTATGTGTGCCACTACGTAGGAGGTGTCAAGTTTGCGGGTCTTGTAGATGCCTTACATGCCACAGGGAGGAGGAAAGGAGGGTTGACTGGGTCGCTGGGAATGGGCTGTGTGGATGGGCGGTCTCGTGCGGGGGTGGGCCATTGCCCCTTTCCTGGTAATCCTTAAAAGGTATTTAAGTCTAGTACAGGCACATATTCTAAGAGAGCATCATAAACTTTACTTGCAAGGTTTAAGCAAGAGGTGTACTTCAGGCATCTTCAGTAAAGGCCACAGGCTCCAAGAGGTCAACCTTATATGCATATTTCCCAGCTCGGGAACACCACAACAGAGCGACTTTTTTAATGCAAAGTAGCTGACTGGAAAAAGTTCTGTTGTTCAGGGAAGATTGAGGTCACCAAAGAAACTCAGAGAGATACTTTGTTGCTAAGAAGGTTCAGTTAAGTGCTAGAAGAGAGGGCTTGGTTACCAAAGACTGATTTCATCATTCAATGCTTTGATTTAACCATTATAATATGAAGACAACCAGAATGTTGCATTCCTTTTATATGTTGCTTATTAACATGTTTTATGTTTTATTGCCACTGATTTGTTTTTTTTGTGGTAACATATATTCACATATATATTCACATAATCTGCACTAGATTGGGGCATTCATCTTACTAATGCCTTTTACATTAATAGGGCCAGATTCACAAACTACATTTTGTAGAATGTGAAATAGTATTGTGTTAGTATTGCCTACTTACTACAAACTGCAGTTCACAAACCTACCAGTGGAAATCTCCACTTTTCCTGTCTTTGCTATAGGGAGATCCACATACATTTAGATTTACCACTTAGTCACTTCTTCACTTTAATAAGCTTTATTTCGACAATAACGTCATAAAAGCAAGTACAACAAAGCATTCATAATTTAACAACTGAATAGGTCTTACAAGTCAAACTGTGTCAGTGGGTACAAATCAAACAGCCATTATTCATTCCATCCTAAAAAGCGGTCTTGTCATTAATACTTCCTTGAAAACACATAGCATACACTGTGTACAGTGGTAACATGATATATGATATATTAAATATCAACACACAAAATGTTACAAACCACAAGACGAACAATACAACACAGAATTAATCAATTGGTGGATAGCTAATATAAATATCGGGTAATAAGGTCAGAAATGTAGTAAAACTTATTAAAAATGAATGTAATAAAAAGTTAAAATATTATTAACACAGTATAGAATACAAATAGTAAAAGTTTCATACAATGAGATTTAATTAATACCCTTTAAAAATCGTATCAATACTACGACAAGGGGGAAATATGGTAACAAAAGTGCATGGTTATTCTATATTGATACTCTTTTTCAACTGATGCACCAAACCCACTTTAGGAATTTAGCTAGGGGAGTAGCATAACGAAGCGAGGGATCAGTCCTCAAAATTCTTAAAGCTTCGCTGCTTTGCCTAGTGCCCAAGTTCTTACATAAAGGCACTAGCCAAGTCTTTCGTGGGATGGCATATGCAGGACATACAAATAGAACATGTGAATAGATTTCTATATGTTCAGCACAATGTGGACACTTATTATCTCCAAAATTCGACCACTTAGAAGTGAAGGATTTTAACGGCAAAGAGCCGACTCTAAATTGGAAATAGAGTTTCCGGTCAAGAGGTTTAGAGATAGTATCCCAATATTGTTCAAGGTGGGGACGAGGTTTAGCTAACACAAACCCCCGAGTCAGCGTCGTACTGTCGCTCAGCCTGCTGATATTTGGTCCCACCATGTCCCATTATTTGCTCTTCAGTATAGCTTTAGGCACACACAGTAGGTTGCTCGGATTCTCCCATAGGTTATTCAAACTCATTGAGGCCAGTGCCCCCTTGATATCACTCAGCCACCTTATCTTGTGGTGGCAATCAACAGCTATGACATCCCTGAGTCCACTTGCGATGATGGCTAACTCGGGTGTGACCCAAATTCGGCGCCAATATAACACGGGACGAAGCCTTGCTATATCTGCTAGGGGATGCCTTCCCATGTCGCTGAGCAATGGGAGTGAGGGAGTACTCTTAGGGAGACTAGAAATCGCACGAAATAACTTATTTTCAGCGATGGTCAGCTGTGTAAGATTTCCATACCGCCATAGTTCCGAGCCATAAAGATCTAAGCTAATTACCTCAGCATTGTATAGCTGTATTACTGGGCTAACTGGTTTGGTCAAGGACAAGCTAAATTCTTTGCTTAAGGCACCCGCTAGCTGTCTATGTTTTAATGCCATTTATTCGATGTAGGTTCTCCATTTCATCCTTTTTTCCATGGTGACACCTAGATACGTAAATGCATCTACTTCCTCTAGTGCAACGCCCTCCATGGTAATTTTCCCCCTAAAAGGTCGATGTTTAATAAAATTCATAAGTTTTGTTTTGTATGCATTGATCTTAAGTCCTCAAAGCTTGCAGAACTATTCAAACAGGGCCAGCACACGCTGCAGTCCACTGGGGGTCTCAAGGGTATCATCCACAAACATAAGAATTGGGATCTTGGAGCCAGCAAGGGACCGGGCATCAGTGGGTGTTGAAGCAAAAGAAATTGCAGCTTCATTAATAAAAAGGGAGAACAGTGTGGGTGTCAAATCACACCCTTGACGCACTCCCTTGTCGACCCAGAATGGGTGTGTGATTTCCCCCTGGGCACCCCAGTGTATGTGAACAAAATTGCTCTCATGAAGGCGCACTAAAAAAGTTAATAAATGAGCCGGCACACCTAGAGCCTGCAACACCTCCCACAGTTTGCTACAAGACACTAAATCAAAAGCCGATTTTAAATCAACAAAAACTGCTTATATGCTGCCTTACCCAAGCACCACTGTCTGCCAGTATACCAAAATAAATCTGAAAACTTGGTCTACAGTAATAATGTGGGCCCGAAAGCCAGCCTGCTGAGGAGTTAAAATGCTATTATCATCAACCCATTCCTGGACCTTTCCCAGAGCTAGGCGTGCCACCACCTTCTGGATGGAGTCGATGAGACTAATGGGCCGGTAATTCACAGGCTGGGATCTGTCACCCTTCTTATACACCGGAATAATCTCGACCCCTTCCACGAATCGGGGATGGGGGCACCTTGGGCCAGACCATTTGCAAGCAGTGTTATATACCTGCTCCACCTTTCCCTATCAGGCAGAAAAACATCTGCGGGAATACTGTCAATACCCGGGGCTCTTCCCCGTTATTGCATTAAGTGCAACCATGACTTCCGAGGGTTCGAATACCAAACACGTCGTCTGACTGAGTGTCCTCAATGGAAGTTCCAAGATCCCTGCGTCATCTTCTGAGTACTGTTGAGAGAAATGTTTTACCCATTGATCAGGGGCTGCATGATTTTCCGGTGACAGAGGTTGTGCCCCAGTGCACCATTTTACAAGGGCCCAAAAGTGTTGGAGATTACTTCTCGTGCATGCTAACCTCAATTCCTGCCACCTTTGCTCAACCCATTCTCTTTTTGCTTTACTCTGTGCGGATCTATAAACATTCCTAGCTTTCCTCATATAGTCTAAATTTCGAGGTCTAATGGCTACCCCTAAAGATTTACGGGCTCCACTGCATTCTTTATTATACCAGGTTTGTCTCTTTTGTTTAAAACAACCTTTGTTACTGCAAGGTTTCTGGAAACAGGTCCATACTTTGTCAAATAGTGAGGCATGGATAGTAGTAATTAGGCCTATTAGTTGATCGCTATCACGAAGGCCCTCTAGATCATTGATCGCCTCTTCAACATCTCTGCCAATAGAGGACAGTGCCTCCGGGTCACTAACTATTTTAGATCATTTGAGTCTCCTCATGTCATTACTATACGTTATGTCTCTAGTGGTCACCAAACTAACTGGGCGGACAAGAACATCCGATGGCAAAAGGGTAAGAGTTGCAGAGAGCAGATTATGATCGCATTCATCCCATTCTATAACGGTCATATCGATTAAGGTGTGCCATAGAGGTAGATCAAAGAGGAAGTAATCAATACGACTAGTAGGGAACCCGTTATTGGATGTGTTGGTCACTTTACTGTCAGAAATAGTTCTGCCATTAGCTACCCTGAGGCCTCTCTCTAAACACAGCGGCTTCAGTTGAATTCCTGCTTCAGTCCAACGTTTAATTGGATCTATCTCCAATTTAGGAATACCCCAGGCTGTGTCCTCGTCCTCTGCAAGGTCGCTGTCATCCCTGTCCATTGGCTCAAAAGTAGTATTAAAATCACCTGCTATAATAACCAAGGATTCACCTGATCTTACACACATGATGAGCAGGAGCTCATCTAGGGCCTCTACAGTAGTAGATTTCCTCCCTCCTCTGGCCCCTCTCGCATATACATTGAAAATATCAAGGATGCTAGAAGGACTACACGTCAGTCGAATGGTAAGCATGTCAGGGTTACCTGAGGGGAGACACCCGGACCGACAGTTACATAACTTGGCGAATCCATGTAGTTAGACCCCTGAGGGGCGCCCCTTTTTTCCAGTTACAGCTGTACCATAAAAATTAAGATAGCCTGGGGCGTAGATCGGAGCTTTGGACCATGTTTCCTGAAATAAACAAATATCATACTGTTCTACAAATTTGTTCCAGGGCTCAGAAACAATTTTAGACCTAAGCCCTGCGATATTCCATGACATAAAAGCCGTTTGTTGTAATACAGGTAAAGGAGCTGGCTGAATACCATTTCCATTAGAAGGCTTTTCCTCTGGGTGCCTCTCCTCTAGGTGACCATAAAATTTATGAGCAGGTAGATTAGGTACATACTCATGGTCGGGGACTATACTTTCCAATTTGGAAGCATGATTTTTATCCTGGGCCAGGGAGGGTGCTTGCTTCTCTACAGAAAAGCAGGGGTGCGGAAATCAATTAATTTCCCGGAGAGGGGATGATCTAATGTCAGGAAGAGAAACAGGAAAAGGGGGAGCAGATGGAATTGCCCCAGGAGTTGAATGTTTAATACGGAAATGGATTTAGTTAAGTGATGGGTGCGTAGGTCAAATGCCACAAACTTTTCAGCCAATTCTTGGTGATGAAATTTGAGCGCTATAGTATCTGGGGAACCACCCTTAGTTAGGCATCTATATGCCCCTTTAATATCCTCCCTAATGATAGACCAACACCCTCTTACATGCCGGATCCATTGGATGCTTTTGTTAATTAGAGAGGTTTCATCCTCTCTCTCGAAACTGGCTGAAAGTTTGGGGACACCCGTCAGACATACCCCATTTGCCCTTGTCTTTTAGGTGGTACTAGCCATATTCTTTATAGGATTAGGGGTTTTTCCCAGGTGACAGAGGGTTCAACTTGGGGAGCAATGGCAATATTAAAGTTGGAACGATGTCACTGACCTACTCCCCTGTTCGTAGCACCTCTTGTGTGTGCGATTTTCAATAACCCACTTTTGCAACGTGATTAAGGTTGCGGTCTCCCCCCTCCCTCCCTACCAAGGCCATTGGTCTCCTCCATCGGCCCCTCGGGCACCACACTAGCCAGACTCGCACCACCTGCTCTCCCCGAGTCTGCTGCTGGGCTAGATGAAGGAAGGCTCATTTGTTTTTTCATATTATGTATCTCAGGGAGGGCCATGGACAAAGAGTCACAGAGGCTACTGACTAGGTCTTTTAAATATCTAACTACCTGGGCCAGGTCCTTTATCTGGAGCTCAAGAGGCTTGCAGGAAGAATCCATGCCAAATACGGTATCAGTCACTGCACTGGGGGACCTGCCTTGGGTTAAGGAGAGCCCTGGGGTAGTAAGTAAATAGCCAGAGCTTACTCTGGGGTCTGATGTTTCGGTCTATAAGTCAGTCAACCTACCATCATTTGCTGCAAAACTGGCAAAACTATTGGAGGCATCACCTGGGACGGGGTGAATCTGGGCCTGCAACACTGTGAACCTATTGTTACATGGGAAATCCTTTAGAAACAACATGGCTGTATTCTCACAAGGGGTTTGGTTAGAGGGATGCGCAGATATAGATGGCTGCTGCGTGTCCATGTTCAAGCTTAGGGCCTTCGTAAAAACATAGACTGAATGCGCCTGGATTCAGCCTGATTACAACTTTCTACCTGTTCAATTGATGTTAAAGACTTGCTTGTTCCTGCTGGATCGAGTAAGACCTCACAATCTGATAATAGGCTATCAAGGCTCACAGTGCTCTTTTTCACTTTACTTTTGTGGACTGCTCCCAGACCACCCTTAGCTGCTTTCCGTTTTCCCATCTGGACGACTCCAACCCCACGCCAACCCCCACGCAGGGTCAATCAGCCAGCCAGCTTAAAGTACCTTCAGGTTCTGGAGTCCAGCAATCTCCACTTGGGCTGATCTTTTATGTGAAGACAGGGGAAGCAGTATGTCCAAAATCCAAAATTCCCCACAAGATCACCAGCCAAGAGAGTGGGCCAGCCCGGCCTCGTTCGTCTGCTGATGGGCGCAGATGGGCCCGCCCTTGGCCCGGGCTTGGCCGGGGCGCACCCGCACACGTCCCGTGCTGCGGGGGCCGCGAGTTGGTTAAATGCGCCTCCGGGCGAGGGAAATGGGCGTCGATGCTGCAAGGTGCAAATCGTTCTGGGGGTCGAAGTCCCCTGTCTCCTGGCTGAAAGTGGCTCCCGCGCTGCGGTAAGTCTAAGTCTGCACATTGCCAGTGGGTTTAGGGTTTCTTAAACTAGGCTGTCTGTATTTGCTGTATTTGCTGCTCATGCTGCATAAAACGTATCAGAAGTGCTTTAGAATATGTGAGATGTAACACATTTCGTGTGTCAGTAGCATCGAAATTCTGGGGCCCAATGCCACCAAGACTGTTGTCAGAGTTAAAAATACATCATGACTTTGGTTCAACTCCCCCTCTGGTTACATTCAATCACCTGCAAGCTGCACCATTGCCACTTCTCTGAAGTGCAACCCACAACTAACACTCTCCTTTGATGGCATTGCCAACACACATCACCCAAACCAAAAAACCTCCTACGCCATGGGAGGCCTCTCAACTTCTCCTGGCCTTCACTAGTTAGTTTCCTAGTGAGTTGGAGACTAATGGAGAGGAAAGACTCATTCACAGACAAAAGTAGGAGGGGTTGATGTTTAAATTCCACTGCCGGCTGAAGCAGCTTTCAAAGTGGGTGGGAAGATAATGTAACATGACTTCAATGTCTGCACTGTTTCTAACATCTCTGTTTAAGTCTGCAATGACTTACAGTGGTCAGGCAGGCAGTCAGACAGCGTGGAGACCCTGAGGTCAAAGCTGTGAGCAAATGCTTGTACAATCGAAAAGCACCAGTGTGGTTTCTGCTTCTGTTGACCATGGGCCATCAACCTGGGCAGGCGCAACCGGTATCTATTATGCATGTCTGGTTCAATAGATCACAAAGTAAACCGTAATATTAAGGCAATCTGGTTCATAATTTAAGAATGAATTAAAACCCAAACCCATATTTTTAGGTTTTGCCTGCACCGCGCTTGCACTGTGCTTGTGAAATCTCATATAATCAATACACATCTTAAAAGGGGCTTACAGCCCGCCCTTACTTTTCATTAGTTTGTGTGCTTACCACATTGTTTTCTTCGATTTCTGTTGGTTGTAGCTTGCTATTTCCCGGTTTCTGTTTGTTGTAAAATGCTTTTTCCTGTTGTTCTTCGTGTGTTTTTCTTATCAGTGGAGTTTGGCCCACGTACTCATTTTCATCCACTTTTTTTTTACCTACTTTTTTCTTTGTGAGCAAGCATGTTTGGCAACTGCATATTATTTGTGTAGCTCTGCTTTTTTCTTTTTAATGCAGTCAATCTCGTTCATCCCCGACCTCCTGTCACTGTTACTGACCTAATTTCACTATTGTTCGCTGTCTGTTTTTCTCTGCTGTCCATTGTTTCCCAACCGCCACACTCTACCCTCACCTTGCTGCCCAGCTTTAAAATGACCATGTTTACAGGAAAGGCAGCGTGCAGGGGTTAGAAACAAATTTGCACAGACAGAACTTTTGTTTTCTTTTCACACTTGATACAGGAAACGACCCGCACATTATAAATGAAAGACGTCAGCTCATTTTCTCGACTAAAACTTTACCAGAGAGGAATGGCGATCTTCATTGAGAGGAGACGATGTGGCATAATGAGTAGAGCTGCTCACTGTAGAACAGGGGGACCCAGTTTCAGTCTCAGCGTCATCTCAACATCTTGCGGCATATGTATCAAATACCGTATTTGCGATTCTCAAATAGCGATTTTTAGGAAATCGCTATTTGAGATTCGCAAACGGGGTGTAACAAATAATTCGCAAATGTTTCGCGATTCCTTGGCATTCCTTAATTGCAATTAGAAAATTGCTAATCACAATTAAGGAATACCTTCCCATTCATTCCTATGGGCTAGGAGGCCCATAGGAATGAATGGGAAGACATTTTCAATTTGCGATTCGCAATTTTGAGAATCGCAAAATGAGAATGCAATTTCAAGGGTGCCAGGGTGTCAAAAGGACACCCTGTTGCACCCCTGAAATATGTATGTGTGCACATGTGGCGCACATACATGGCACTCTGAAAAATGCCAAAAAGTGAATTTTTCAAAGAAATCACAAATTACCACCAACTTGATGTTGGTGGTAATTTGCGATTCCTTACGGTCAAATTGCACTTTTTCTGTGATTCATACATTGCATTTAAGGAATCGCAATTTGTGATTCCTTAAATGCAATCGCAAAATAGAGAATCGCAAATTTTGCGATTCTCTAATTTGCGATGCCCTTTTGGGATGATTCATCCCAAAAGGCCTTTTCCCGTTCGCAAACGGGCCGATTCTGAGAATCGGCTGTTTGCGAACGGGAAAAGGGCTTGATACATATGTCCCCTTGTGATTCTCGGCAAATCACTTAATTTCCCGAAGCCTATAAACAAAAAAATGAGTGTGTAATTATTATTACTAGTGTGTAATTAGATGTTTGCTTATGTAAAGCGCTTCAATGCCTTTGGTTCACGTTCGCGCTATATAAAAGTGCAAAAAAGAAAATAATAATCCTTTTCTGTTTTATTAAACTGATTTCTGTTCCAATTCAAGCACTAACTGCAAAGCACACCTGTGCAAGACACACATGTGGCATTTATGAACTTAAATAAATAGGTTTTGCACTTTGCTCATTTTTTAGTGCAGATAACTAGGCTTTCATTTCCGCTGCACCACCATTCGCTGTCCATTGTTTCCCAACCACCACATTTCTCCCTCACCTTAATTCCCAGCCACAAAATGACTATGTTTACAGAAAAGGCAATGTGCAGGTGTCAGACATATATTTGCAGAGACCGAATGTTTTTTTCCTTTTCACACTTGATGCAGGAAATGAACCGCACAATATAAATGAAAACCATCAGAGATGGGGCTCCACTTTACACTCTGCACTCATCTTCTTGACAAACTATTTTCCCAAGAGAAATGGCGTTCTTCATTGAGAGGAGATGATGTGGCATAATAGACAGAGCTGCTGACTTTAGAACTGAGGAACTCTGTGTCTCTGCCTCACCTCAACATCCTGTGATTCTAGGCAAATCACTTAATTTACCAATGCCTATAAACAAAAACTAAAAGTTGTCCACGACAACGTTGTGGTAGTGGAGCTCTGGTTAGGTCACTCGCCAGCACACTTTCTACGAACAGTGTCTTGACACCAATGGGCATCACTCTGCTACCCACTGTTGGAGTGTGGTAATTCCCCCCTTATGGTCGGTCTATTAATTCAGAAGGTATACTATATACTTTCGTGATTGAGGTTGGTTACGGTATCTAATATTTGCCACTTTTACCATCCCACGTTTTGTGTATCCCAGTATCCTGGTCCTGATGAATTGGCGTGATCTTTTTTGATATTCTATAGGCAAGAAACATGTTGACCACAACGTAATCCTTTAGACCTAGTGTGGACCATTGTATCCTCCTCTAGCCACTCTCTATTTTTACTCATAACAGAGGAACCCAGATATTAAATTGACTTTGGTCTTCCTTCAGTTATTTTTAACTTACTTTGCACCAGACTACTCACTCTATCACATCTACACTGCACCTCACTCTTCACATCGGCAAAATAATCAAAAGAACTCCCGCAAAGAACCCCACTGTGGGGCCTGTTGAGCACTGAAGTGACTGTCCAGTGAGGAGCTGCCCGATGATGAAGCATGATATCCATCTGGGTGTGTGATGGCCCTTGCTCCTGAGGGAACAGATCCCCCGGTCTGACCTCTCGGGTCCATCCAACCGTTTTCTCCCTTTGTTTCTACTAGGAACTGCATACCCTTTGTTTGACATTATCTAGTTGGCGCATGTATGCTGGAGTTTCTATCACCCTCTGTCCCTCTTTTATATGGACTATTTGGGGCCAGAATGCCACATGGTAAGCCCTTGTGTGAGTCACAACAACTCCCTACCAAGAGGCAGATAGCAAGGGAATTAAACCCCAGAGTCACCAATGAAGGAAGCACATAAAAACATAACACAGCACAAGTCAGATGCGAACTGGAGCAAAATAGAAGGAAACCGTAGCAGTTTGCACTGTTGCCAGTAACAGTATGGAGTGTGGAATATGTGAAACCTTCTTGTAATACCACTGACATATAACTCAGAAGTGAACCTGGGAATGAGCCACCACTAGGCCTCATATTTAGGTGCTTTGAGTCTCCACAGTTCGGTCCATCACAAGTATCATGTTGCTTCGCTTTTCTGTGGTTTTGCAAACTATAAATATGGAAAAACTGAAACAGTGAATGCCTACACTTAAGGGGATGATTACCCTCCCTGATTGTCTTTCTTGACTCTATCCAATGTCTAACCCTCACCTCAAACTAATGAAAAGTTGCCCACAATGAAATCCATTATCCTAGAGAGAAAGAGAGAACTTTGTTGTGTGATATGAGAAGTTGGGATAGGACGTGTATGTGTGTGTGTGTGTATGTGTGTATGTGTGTGAGCATGTCTGTCTTTATGCAACTACCATCCGCCATGTAACAACTGCAGTCAGTGTACAGATAAAGTGTTGCCCAAAAAATACGTTTTTAATTTTTTTTATTGTTTACATTTTTTGTTGAGTCCATTTTTTAATTTTTGTAATTTCTGGCTGGACGATTTGTGATTTTTTTCTATTTTTGGATTCTTCTATCTTAAAAATTAGTGTCTTCAGAGAAACACTCTCTCTGCCTCCAGGGTGAATCTGCACGCAGTGAGAAGTTGATACAGGTCCAGAATAAGTAGAGACAAGCTCTAAAAGGGAGGAAAAGGCCTGTGGAAAAAGAAAACAAGGTCCAATAGCGTCAGAGGGGGACATAGATTGGACCTTGCCATGTAAAGTCAGGCTCAAGAACAAAGACTAAAATAACTTGAACCAGGAGACTCAAAGACATTGAGTCAACCTAGCACTTATTACAGCCAAAAACGCAGTTTAATACAACTCTGAGCCCTGCGTAATTTAAAGTCTACAATAATAGTGGTGGTTGTGTCTTAGTTCATTGGACGGCACCTTTAAAGTGGTAATAGGATTATAAACTTGCTTGTAGGATGTATCAGGTAGAGGAGGGATTAAGGACTACTAGGAACTCTATGGGGCAGTTCAATCTGAGGATCCTGAGTCAATACACTATACAAAATATAGTAAAGTTGGAAACTGTGGGGGCGTGATTTGCCGCGCTGTGGAATGGCCGCTTACTGAGCGCGCTCCGCCGGCCGGGACAAGATCCTGAACAAATCCTGCACATCGGAGGAATGCTTGAGGACCCTGGTGCTTGTAACACGGCGGTAAACACCCGCGGATCCTCCATGAGTGCTCCGATGCTCGGAGACAGACCCTGAGCGGTTGACCGGACAAGGAGGCGGGGCGGCTGGAGCCCTCCGTGGAGGCGTGAGTGGGACCTGCGGAGAGACGAGAAAATGTACCCCACGGCTCCGGCCTTGCGCAAGGACGGGACGCGCCATCGGTGGGGAGACCGCTGACTATACTACCCCGGCAAAGTCGATTGCCTGGACATCGGCGGTGTGGGCGGACTGCGACGGCCTGCTGGTTACCTCCGAGGCTACCCTATGAAGGGTGGACGAACGGAGAGGACAGATAGTACCTGAGACCCGCCAGTTTGTGGTGCCTGTAGGCGTCACTGGTGAGCCACCAAAGCAACGTTTGTCGCATGGTCCTCTCTACTGCTGTGGTTACTTCGGCTGAATGCTTCGGACCCCTGCTGGGTGCTGGCTGAGTTCTGTGCCTTGCCCTGGCCCATGGACTGGCTGCCCTGGAGCTGCTGCTGTGGACGCAGGTACGCGGAGCCCTGCCTGCCCTGAAGGTAGATAAAGACCTGGTGCTGGGGTGACACTGCCCGGGGCCTGAAAGTGCTGCTGTTGGTGCAAGGGCGGGAGTCCTGTGCTTGTCGACACGGCTGGTCTGGCACGGGATAGCTACGTCTACCCCCGGCTGTGGCGCAGGTGTGGATTTGTGTTGCGGTGCTAGATGAGGCGGTGCGCATTAGATTCGCCCTCTGGACACAGGTTGGAAGCTGGCGCCTGACCTGTGAAAGCTGCTGGGTCGGCCTGCCCGCTGTGAACGCCTGCCCTCTCTCTCACAGCACCTGAGTGTGTGCCAGGCTCTGCCGTTGACCCTTGATTTTTAGGGGCGCCCGGAGCGGAGTTGCGTGGGCTGGAACAGAGGCTCTGACCGGATTCGAGAGGATACTGCACGGGCTGTGTGGAGGGGCAGTGAGACGCAGTTTTCCTTCGGGGGAACGAGGAGACGGAGCGGCTGCCATGCGGACTACCTGACTGCTGAGACACGGCTTTGGGGACCTCGGCTGAGTACACCGTGCCCACTTCATCATGGGCAAGTCAGACGCAAGGCAGTCCAAGATAACTTTTGACAACAAGCGCACCACGAGGACTACAGAACCGGATCAAGAAGCGCATGGGGGGGCCAGCAGGGTGTGCAGACGGAAGATCAGGGTGAAGACCTGCGGTCCCTCATGCTCGAGATGAGATCCAGCCTCCGTAACATAGATACAAAGCTGGACACGCTGACGTCGCAGTTGGACTCCGTCAAATCCCAGGTATCGAGGCACGAGTCTCGCCTGGATGCACTGGACAACCGTCAAGCTGAATTCCACGAATTCCAGGTGGAGACAAAAGAACAGTTGCTGCATATGGACAAGTTACTACGGGTTATCAGGGCTAAGAACAATGACTTGGAGGCGAGGTCACGGCGCAATAACCTCTGCGTCACTGGAATTCCCGAGACGACAGCCATTTCCAGGATGGAAACCTATATTACTGACCTACTTCATGAGTTATTTGACCCGAACATATCCTCTGTGTTTGTTGTGGAACGGGCACACCGCTCACTGGGACAGAGGCCACCGGTTGGCGCTCCGCCAAGGCCCATCATAGCAAAACTTCTTAACTATCAGGATCGAGATCTCATCGTCAGGTTGGCTCGTGATAAGGGGAAGATACAGTACAAAGGCAATGACATCTCGTTTTACCCTGACTTCACCCCAGCAGTGCAGGCGGCTCGACGAGAATTCCTCCCGGCCAAACGTATATTGCTGCAGGCGCAGATTCCATACTCCCTGCTATACCCAGCCAAGCTGAAAGTATCCTATGGTGGAACTGTCCATTTTTTCACTGACTCGAAATCGGCTTTAAAGTGTGCCAAGCACATGGGGGTAAGAAGAATAAAGGAACTCGAGGGGAAGCTCAGGTTTCAGGAGCCCGCCTCAGCGACAATGACTGATATGGGTATCGTGTGATTGGCTGAGGTCTCACCCTGGAAGAAGATAAGGTTGACACTGTGATTTGTTGGTTGGGTGGTTGCTGCACGACATTTTGCCCTCAACTATGTTATTGCATGTAACGTGTTGTATTGCGCCGGGGCCCGAGGCTTCACCCACAGAATTCCTGGCCACCTTGTGTGAACGAGGTAGTTAGCCGGTGCCACTGCACCCCCATGGGAGACTTCCTTGTTCTGAAATGCTCAAGTTGGGGTTATGTTTTGCTGGGGTGGGTATTCTGCAACCTGATTGGGGGGTTGGAGTGGGTGGGGGAGGGAGGGTCGGGGTCGGTTTGTGGGTTTTTGCCAGTCTATATGTCGCTCCTTGGATTGTTTGTGTACTTCATTGTTGGATTGGATCTCGTCAGCACCAGGCTGTTTAAGTTAGGGGCTGTGTGGAACGTATGCCCTCACTAATGTACTGAATTGCATTACCTGAAACATCCGTGGCCTAAACGATGGTAGGAAGTCGAGACTAGTGCATGCATATCTGGTTAGGCATAACATCGATATTTGCCTGTTGCAGGAGACCCATCTGCAGGACATGCATTCCACGAAACTACGCCATAAGCGATGGGGCAGCATCTATACATCTGTATATTCCAACTATGCACGCGGTGTGGCTGTGCTTATCAGAAGGGGGCTGGATTGGAAGGAGGGAGTGGTGCGAGCTGACCCAGAAGGGTGGTATATCATTCTGCTTGGCTTGCTATGTGGAGTCTCTATGGCCATTGTGGTTGTCTATGGTCCTAACGCAGATTCTCCCAATTTTTTTGCCGATGTCTGGATGAGAGTGAAAGGGATGTATGACGTTATAACGCATGCTTTTACAACGCATGCCGTTACAACGCATTTTTTACAATGCAAAATCTGTTACAACGCAAGTCTTTACAACGCAAGTCTTTACATCGACTTGCAGTAGATGGCGTGCTAACATTAAAAAAGGGTCATTTACTATTCTAACTCCAGTCCACGTTGCAGTAGGGAAGGTGTTTGGATAGTAAACTACTCTATTTTTAATGTTAGCACGCCATCTAGTGCAAGTCGATGTAAAGACTTGCGTTGTAATGGCATGCGTTGTAACAGATTTTGCGTTGTAATAGTTTTGTTGTAATGGTAGTGCGTTGTAAAAGTTGCGTTGTAAAGGTTGTTCCCCGAGTGAAAGCCACAGGTTGCAGCACGATTCTGTGGGGTGGAGATTTCAACGCTGTGCTGAATGACGAATTGGATAGGCAGGGAACTTCACGCACTTTACACCCTGCAGCTGGCGCCACTTTACAGGCTCTCATTTCTGATGGGGATTTGGTGGATATCTGGCGCGCAAGGAATCCGTTGCTTAGGGAGGGCACTTGCATATCAGATCATCACAGTGCGTGGTCCCATCTAGACTTTTGGCTGGTGTCCCGTGATGTCGCCTCTTGGTCATTAGATGTATTGCACATGCCACGCACATTATCGGATCATGCCCCATGTTAGCTGAGATTATCAATGCCTGGCTCAATTCCACGCGCCTTCACTTGGCGCCTCCCCCCACATGCTCTGCTCGACGGAGCGTTTAAGGAGGAGATTATATCTGACATAAATGATTATTTTGACTTAAATACGGGCTCTGTGAAGACGGTGGCCTCCCTTTGGGAGACATTTAAAGTCGTGATCAGAGGTAAATGTATTGCGCGACAGGCAGGGGTGTTGAAGGCTCTTAGGGGAACGCTGGCCTCCTTAGAGACCCAAATCAGAGAACTTGAAGGGAAATTCTACTCCAATGCGGACACAGACACGGCCACCCTCCTGAAAGCCAAGCTAATTGAATTCTCTGAGGCAGCACAACGGGAGGTCCATTTCCTTGGGAAATATGCGGAGGCTAAACGATATGGGGAGGGTGATAGGCCGGGGCGCACACTGGCGGGTATGATCAGACCACCCAGGTCCACCACTTTTATTCATGAAATACACTCCACACCGGACACTGTAATCAGGGGGCAGGGGGACATTTTAAAAGTGTTCTTGGGGTTTTACTCGGGGTTATATACTGCCACCCAGGACATGTGCCCCGAGGGAGTGCAGTCCTTTATGGACTAGATTGCCCTCGTTTGGTTTCACAATGCCCACAGGCAATATATGGATCTCCCCTTCACTGTAGAGGATGTTGCCCAAGTAATAAAAAGCATGCCACTCGACAAAGCACCTGGCCCTGATGGTCTAACTACCTCCTTCTACAAGGCATACGCTGATGAACTAGCACCTAAGTTAATGGCGGTATATGAGGAAGCATTGGAGGTGGGGGTATTACCAGAGTCCATGAGGGAAGCCATAATAATCACGTTACGAAAGCCTGGGAAGTCTGACACGGAAGTGCATTCCTATCGGCCTTTGTCGCTGATAAATGTCGATGCTAAAATATTAGCTAAACTGCTTGCCAATCGCATACAACCACTGATCCCTATGGTTGCTCTTCCGGATCAATCGGGGTTCATCCCGGGGAGGTCCACATCTCATAACTTGCGCACTATATTCTCAATCCTGCATTATCTGCACCCTGATGTACGCGCTGCGGTGGTCTTCCTAGATGCAACCAAGGCCTTCGACACTCTTGAGTGACCGTATTTGTTCGCCATACTTGGTCGCATGGGCTTTAGCCCTCTTCTAATTAATTGGATACGGTTACTGTATACATCACTTAGGGCCCGAATTAGAGTGAATGGATTGTTATCTGACTCCTTCCCCATATCGCGCGGCACAAGGCAGGGTTGCTCTCTATCCCCGTTATTGTTTGCCATCGCGATGGAGCCACTGGCTGCTCGTATCCGGCAGCACCACACTGCGAGGGGCATAGGGCTCAGCTCCAGGAGTTTACTAATATCGCTGTATGCTGATGACGTGACTCTATATTTGCTCAACCCGGAGGTAAACCTTGACCCAGTTTTGAGGGAATTCATCTGGTTCGGAGGACTCTCAGGGATTTCTATCAATTGGGCTAAGTCAGTGATATTTCCGTTAACTGATGGCACGCCGCAAGTGCATTCTGAATACCCCTTGAAATGGGAGGCGGAAGAGGTCAAATATTTGGGCATATGGATAAGTCGGGACACACAGGCCATATGGAATCTAAATAATGGACGGGTCGGTGGTGTGGTTGGAGGAAAAGGTCAAAATTTGGTCTAGACTACCACTCTCTATAGCTGGGAGGATTGCACTGGCCAAGATGGTCATTCTACCCAAATTCTTATATCTCTTTGTAAATATCCCGATCCCACTAACAACACATTTTTTTAACACTCTCAAATCGCACTTAGTTTCGCTAACGTGGGCGGGCGAGCAGGCACGGGTATCATGGGACATGCTAACACTCCCATTGCGACAGGGTGGACTGGGCGCTCCGGATATGCATCTTTATGCATTATGTGACCAGGCCCAGTTTTTGCACTTTTGGGTACACCCCAGGCCATTCCAGCCACATGTTGCAGTTGAAATGGACGCGGTCGCACCTGTCCCGCTACGAATTGCCATCTATAAATCGTCGCGGCGCCCACATAGAGACGTTGATACTGCTGGCATGCTGCGATGGGCCTGGGAGCAGTTGCGAAGGCGGGCTGGGATCCCGCTGTTGTACGCTCCCTCCATCCCCTTAGCGCAGAATCCTATGATGCCCTGTTTTGAAAACGGAGTTGGTAAGCGTTTAATGCAGAAATTACAGCTGCGCACCTTTGACGATCTATTCCCTGACAATGCATTCAGGCCGCCCCCGTCTGCAGAGGAAGGCCAGGTAGTACCCTTTACTGAGCTATTTTTATATCATAAATTGCGAACTACATGTCGTGCGTTATTTAGAGATTTCCCAACGGCCCCTCGGCAGCTTCACGCACTGGAAAATTTATTGAAATTCCCATCCCCGCGTAAATTGATCACGCGCTTATATACACACATGCAGAACACAGCTCCGGTGGTGGAGTCCAAATCCTTTCAATATTGGAACACAGACTTTCCCACCCCAGTGACCGAGGCAACTGACTTAGCTCTCCTCCAACTACAGACTTCGTCTGATCCACTTTAAATACTTAAATAGATTTTATAGAACGCCCATCAGCCTGCACCGTATGGGGTTATTAGAGGATGGTAGCTGTTGGCGCTGCAGATATTCCCCCGCTACTTTTCTACATATGGCCTGGGAATGCCCGATACTTACGGAGTACTGGTCAAAAGTGTTCACATCGATTGGTCAGATTATTGGGGTGCCGGCGGTTCCGTCGCCTTTGCTAGGCCTACTGGGCTATGCTAAAGACACTCCGCCCAAACAGCGCAAATTACATGCCTTGCTTTTACTCTACGCAAAACGACAAGTGGCGATACACTGGGGGAGGAGGAGGGTGCCGTTGATTAAGAGGTGGATTGCTGATGTCATCTATGGGAATGTACAGCTGAGTACATTCTGGGAGTTGGTGCCTCCTACCTCCCGGCCTCGGGACATTTGGGACCCTTTTCTGACGTGGCTAAGAGGACAGAGCGAACTGGCTGGCGAAACTATGGGTGTGAGTGCATGTCCTGAACGTTAGTTGAGCTTTTGCCGGGGGCAGCGCACTGAGGGGTGACCCCGGCCCCTGTGGCATGAACCGTGAGCTCTGTGGGAGTTCATCTGCCCTGAGAGTTGTTTGTTCTGCTGCGGGGTGTGCTGGGCGGAGGGTTTGTATGGTTTGGCAAACTGCCATCGTGAGGACCCTTCATGCATGTGATTAAGTACTGTTTAATACGCCAGGCTGGTGCTTGGCGGGACCGGGTATTGATCTACTGCCTAATGTATACACTATCTCTGCGCTAAATTTCACTATGATGTATCAAAATACTGGCTTGTTATGTTGTAATACAGATTTTGTAACTTTGAAAAAGCTAATAATTTTTTTTTTAAAAAGTTGGAAACTGTTCACTACACTCACGAACTCGTTATTATAATAATAAATACACTGACCTCATACAGCTGATCCAGCTAGAGCGATGAAATGCTGATTGCCCTCATTGATCTTTCTGTGGATTTCTAATCTGCTCTTTAAAAACTTTATCACACTTGACTCTAATATACCTGATCTCTTCCTGTTATATTTTTTTATAGTAAGAGTCTCGTTTCCCGAGAAACTGTAGATGTGTGCAGTGTCTTTCAGCATGTTTCCAGTGTGTCCTCTCAAGTGTCTCGATTGTGAGTTTCAAGCGTTTTGAAAGTAAAGTTTTCTCTTATTATAGTTGCACTGCACACATCTTTGCAGTGTCCATTGGCCAGCTAATTATGCGTTACTAGCACTTGTCAGTCTAGCTTTGCTCATTGCACATGCCATTCATAACAAATCTGTACTTATTTGGCATTTTTTTATTCTGTTGCTTCTTACAGATTACAGCTTCATATTGTACTTCAGATGCTACAAAGTTCTGCACCGGCAAGATATAGTCCCAGAATTCGCAGTTGCTGCTGCTGAGCGAATCAGTGATGCTCGGTCGAGTGAGTGTGGCTCCATTGTCCAGCATGCATGGGCGAGTGGGTGGGTTTTACATAGATTTCCAACCAAGATGGCCGCTGAGATATTTTCAATAGTTACCTGTCTTCTGCCGATTCAACACAACCATTCTCCAATATTCTTACCGTCAAATAATACCTGTTTCCATTCCTGAATAGAGGTCACATTCAGGGTCCTTCATTAGCTAGAGCAAGGTGAGGGCCCATAAATCAGTCTTCATCTCTAAGTCCCTAGCAAGCGAGTCCGACACCTATCTGTGCTTTGTCTTGAGTACAATTCACTTCCGGTCATGTCAGAAACAGACAAGCAGCAGATACGGATTTGCTGAGGTAGTGGGGATGTGTAAGGGTGTCCCTGTTGAATGTAAAACTTACATGGGCTAGAGTCAGGTTTTTCTCTTACTGAGTAAACACCATCATGCAAAGCGAAAATTCATATGCAGGAGATCTTCAACCTTTCTACCTATCTATTGTTAATAATTTGCATATCTGCAAAAGCTGTTTAAAAAGAGGAGGGCTTGTGTTACAGATCACTTTCTCTCGCACTTGTCAAAAAGTCCCCTTGTGATAGGAACTGGTTTTTCTGACTGCTCCTCAGCCTCAGGAGAATACCTATCAATGGTTGCCGCAGGCGCAGGTACTAGGGCCCCTCACCATTATGGTAATTAGTGATTTTGAATCCTGAAAAAAAAGTATCTCTTTTTGGTCATAAATTGTTGGCAGGTACGCAACGCAACATAGGAGGAGCACGTTTGTCAAAAATGCAAGTGGGGTGAGGTGCCTTTTGATGACAGTCTTCTCAACATGCTTTTTTTCTTTTTCATACACAATCCCTAAAGTGTGGGGTCAAATTTTCAAGACAATCATATTTTTTTTTCTGCAGGCAAGGAGCATTATTCTATTCTGCCTGCCTCGGCCATTCCTTTCATGGTGGACCCGCACATGGAAGCGTAACTTTGGAGCCCCGTTCCATATAATGCAGGTCTTCTGTCATTCAAACACCAGTGCCTCTGTGGCCCTAAAGTGGATGGGCCACTGGTTAAAGATTTCCAACAAAGCTGCTGGCTGATGCTCCACTGTCAGAAATGTGGCAGTTCCCCCACCTCTAAATGATGTGGGGGGGCAATGGGTTTAGTGGATCATGAGCTCTGCAATTGACAGCAGTTCAACAGCAGCACCAAACCATAACTGGGCACCAAAATCAATAATGTTCCAAATCATGTATTGTTCTATGCGTCACCATCCTCCTTTCTTCATTGCAGACGCTATTCTAGGCTTCACACCAGTAGTTGATCCCACTTCAAATTCCTTGCTAAGATGTTTATAAATCATGGTGTACCACCATAACTCATTATGACTTTATATAGTCACACCATACAGTTCCTGTGTGACGTGTCCTCCTCCAGCCTTCATACAGTGCCCAAATGCCATTCTGTTCAGTTGTGCTTTTGTTCATTCCATCGACTCGCCCCTTGCCGGGGGCATAGCCTTCCTGCAGATATCAGAATGAAATCCTCAACAAACAAATTCAGTTCTGCGCTGAACACCCACCTGCTGAAAATGTGGATTCTGTAGAACATCTGTGGTCATGCCTTCTCCCAAAGCAATCTATATTTGTTTGATTGATTCACTCTTCATGAAAGGTGGCTTCCATTGAGACAACTATTCATCTCATATGATCTCTGTCTGCTCACCCATGTATCCCAGCTCTATCTAACCTGGGCTTTTGTTATCCAGTGTAAACCTTGCATCTCTCTGCTCTATGCTACTGATATTACATACGCAAGATCATTTCTCAAAGGAATGCTGGTGCCTTATTCTACATAACTAACAAATAAATAAACATGTTCAAGATAATATAACACATTCTTGCAGGCAGAGGAGGTACACACAGACGTGTACTACCACCTCTCAACGGTGTAGAGCAGTCATGTGTGCGTGCTTGATACCTGCTGTATAATTCATAAATATGATATTACTGTTTAAAGGTATTGGACGTGGATGATATTTGAGTTGGAAGCATTTCATCACTTTGACCAAGGCATCCTCAGAAAACCTATTTTCCATTCCCATGTATGTCATTTATATGTGCTTTGTTCCTACCTGGTTTGGAGACGAGGGGAGATTCTGCCGGAGTGCCTTCCGGACTGCTGCTGTCTGTTTCCCTCCTGCTCCCGCCATTACCAACGCGGACGCTGCACGGAGGGGGACTACCATCCCCAGGACCCTTAGCGGCGCCACGGGAAGCGGAACCCGAACACGCCCACTGCTCTTTCGCGCCGGGAGGCGCTTGATAAACACTGCGACCCATCGACAGAGCGGGCGGTGTTCCTACCTGGTTTGGAGACGAGGGGAGATTCTGCCGGAGTGCCTTCCGGACTGCTGCTGTCTGTTTCCCTCCTGCTCCCGCCATTACCAACGCGGACGCTGCACGGAGGGGGACTACCATCCCCAGGACCCTTAGCGGCGCCACGGGAAGCGGAACCCGAACACGCCCACTGCTCTTTCGCGCCGGGAGGCGCTTGATAAACACTGCGACCCATCGACAGAGCGGGCGGTGTTCCTACCTGGTTTGGAGACGAGGGGAGATTCTGCCGGAGTGCCTTCCGGACTGCTGCTGTCTGTTTCCCTCCTGCTCCCGCCATTACCAACGCGGACGCTGCACGGAGGGGGACTACCATCCCCAGGACCCTTAGCGGCGCCACGGGAAGCGGAACCCGAACACGCCCACTGCTCTTTCGCGCCGGGAGGCGCTTGATAAACACTGCGACCCATCGACAGAGCGGGCGGTGTTCCTACCTGGTTTGGAGACGAGGGGAGATTCTGCCGGAGTGCCTTCCGGACTGCTGCTGTCTGTTTCCCTCCTGCTCCCGCCATTACCAACGCGGACGCTGCACGGAGGGGGACTACCATCCCCAGGACCCTTAGCGGTGCCACGGGAAGCGGAACCCGAACACGCCCACTGCTCTTTCGCGCCGGGAGGCGCTTGATAAACACTGCGACCCATCGACAGAGCGGGCGGTGTTCCTACCTGGTTTGGAGACGAGGGGAGATTCTGCCGGAGTGCCTTCCGGACTGCTGCTGTCTGTTTCCCTCCTGCTCCCGCCATTACCAACGCGGACGCTGCACGGAGGGGGACTACCATCCCCAGGACCCTTAGCGGCGCCACGGGAAGCGGAACCCGAACACGCCCACTGCTCTTTCGCGCCGGGAGGCGCTTGATAAACACTGCGAACCACCGCGTCGCGGGACCGCGCGCGGGCGGCGCCGGGAGAAGCCCGGGACAAGGGCGGGACCGTCTGTGGCCGTCCGGGGCCGGAGGAGGCCGGGCTGGGCCGCCCCTCTAAGCTTTCCTCCCCGGATCAGTAGTGTTTGAACTCTTTTGGCTACTTTTATTGTACTCATTATAGTCAGTCATTCTTTTTGGATTAGAGTGTCTTCCTTTTTACTGTTGGATTTTACTGATTTGTGCCATAAGTTTTTCATTGCTTGTGTTGTGGACACACTAGAATCATGGGGAAGCACTCCAAACCTACAGCTAGTCGTCCGTTGACTCGACAGCTAGCGAACTCTACTTCTCAGATCCCTAGTCTTACAGCAATAGACAAGATGCTGCAAAAGACAATCGGGGTGGTGGCTACAGCCATTGAAAATACAGAAAAACGGCTGTCGATTACACCGGCATTCAATACGGCCCCCCCTCTAGATGGATTGTCTGATTTTTCCTTATATCAGGTGGATCCTGATGCTATGTCTTCTATGCTGCCCTCATTCACACAACTACCGTGCGCTCAGGCCCAAATAGATGAGCCAGCTCTAGTGGAAGAAGGGTTATCAACATCCTCCTTTGTTTCCATTGTGGCCCCTACAAAACAGGTTAAGCCAAGGAAAAAACAAAAAAAACAGAAATTGAGAAAAAGGAGACTCTTATCAGCCCCTGCTCCAGATAGCTCTCCCCTTTCGGCCCCGATCCATCATCACCCCCCTACTTCTATCCCTCCGACCTGGGCGACTACCCTATTAATTGAGCTCCAGTCACACATAGACCAATCTCTAAACCTTCTGGCTAAATCCCTGTCATCCAGAATTGACAGGTTGGTTTCCTTAGTTAACTCCAAAGGATTTGGGAAGAAGCAGCCTATTCAGGACCCTAAGGCCAATTCGGGCAGTTCGGAGGGTGTTAGTTCCAAAGTAAATCTAACTAATTCTATCCCCCAATTTGAGTCACCTTTACCCCCGATTCAGGTGCCTACGGATCCGGGCCAGCCCTCTATGGTGCATCCAACTGCCCCCTCCCACAACGCTGGTCTTAATTTGTCCCTGACTGTGCCCCGAGTCCCTACCGTCGTTCCAACACATGAGCAGCCAACTCACTGCAGGGACTTAGTTTCTCGGAATTCAGACGGGGTCGGATCCCGCCTACCTGAGGGGGGGGACCGACCCCTCCGGAGCTTAGAGGATCCTCATCTTCTGGTCCAGCTTCCCCCGGAGGCAGCCCCTTATGTGATCGTTCTTACAGGAGTTCCTTCGGTTATGAATGGAAGGGGGGAATCCTATCTTGAACTAAAAAATAAAGTCATCCACTGGCTGTCTAAAAATAGACCATTAAAGGGAGTAGGGAGAGGGGAGATCCTTCACGTTCGGAGGGTTAACTGGCTAGGGACCCGCCCAAAAGACATAGGGGGGGACTGCGTCCTGATTAATTTTAGGGACCCCAGAGTAGTAGATCACATTCTGATGCAGGGAGGGCACTACAGAAGGGGTGCTATTGAGGCATTGCATTTGGGGTACTTCTATTCCATCTCCAACACTCTGGTCTCAGCTGATTTACCTTACTTCCACCAGGCCCCACACAATTTGCACTTTAACATCCCGGTTGAAAACCGTTATGGTGCACTAAATGCGGTGGATTGACCACTACATCCGAGTCCTTGTAAGGGAGAGCTTATGCCCGTGGGGGGGAGCCAGGATGAGGATGTTTATGATACATGGACGATGGTGCCCCTGGTTGCCCCGGGATCGGTGAGTGGCCCTGGGCCCACTTCTCCATCATCTCTGTCCCCCAGCGCTCTGGTGGGTTCTCTAGGGTTGAACCCCCCTGTGCATTCAGCTTCCCATAGCCCCCCCTTTCCCATCCCTCCGGTTGACAGCTCACCCTGTATACCTCACCGGAAACCATTAGTTGGGTCCTGGAATGTGGCCGGTTTAGAGTCCAAACTCTCTGATCCCGAGTGGGGAGAGTTAATGGACAAATATGACATCTGTATATTTCAAGAAACCTGGCTACGGTCTATACCACGGAGGGTGGGTTATGCATCTTTCGCAGCCCCAGCAGTTCAGGGGTTGCGAGGGAGACCCTCAGGGGGGCTAGTTGTTTGGGTTGCAACACACCTGGGGTGCTCAGTAAAGCCATTGGATTCAAAGTCCCCTGATATTCTATGCCTCCTACTAACCTTTCCCGCTAGCTACTCACTAGTAGTTATAAATGTGTACTTGCGCCCCCAGCCGGTCCAGTTAGGTTTGTCGATTCTGGGCGCCCTGGAAAATGTTCTATACTCTCTACCACAGGCGTCCCATAAACTAATTGGAGCAGACCTTAATTGCCACTTCGAACCCCTTCCAGGGATCCCTTCCCCCTCCTGTGAGGTGGACGAAATCTATCTAATCCCTGATCTTATTTCCCACCCGGCTAAACGTCTCTCCCCCCTTGCCCTCGAGATTAATAGGCTTACCATTGCACACTCCTTGCGGGCCTGCAATGGTAGACTCTGCCCGGACGTCCCGGGGTCCTTCACCTTTAACAGAGCTGGGAGCTGTTCGTCCATCGATTATGTTTTGGTGAACGTAGAATTCTGGGGCCATTTGGCCTCTTTTTCTATCATCCCACGGGCCGACAGCGATCACAACCTACTGTCTCTGGAATTGATTAACAATCTAGGTGGTAGTGAATCTTCTAGGCCCCAATCTCCATTACATAGTGAGAATTTGGTCCTAGTGGCAGGTGGCAGACGGATCAGGTGGGAAAGGGTGGCGTCTGATGATCTAAAGCTGGCTGATGTATATAGTGCCGTGACCTGCTCCCTGGAAGCAGTTTTCCATCTTTTGAGTCCTGCTGGGGATATTCCGCAGTCCCGTTTTTCCGAACTCCAGACTATTCACATGGATCTCCTTGGTAGTTTGGGCAGTTTTTTCTATAACCCCACGGCCCCAAAATCAAGGCCTCTTAGGCCTGAGCGCTGGTTCAATGGTACCTGTAGGCGGGCTAAGTCTGCCCTGCTAGTAGAAGTAAAAGAGGGTACCCTGCCCAGTATCCGGGCAGCCAGGGCCACCTATAAAGACCTGATCAGGGAAGCTAAAGCCGAGTGGGAGGATCTAAGGTGGCAAAATTTACTCCAAGCTCTAGCAGACCGTGACTCGAGGGCGTTCTGGAATATTGTTCGATCGGGCTCGGTAGCCAGTACCCCAGCATTACTTCCTAATCTTAGTGAGGAGGTCTGGCTCGCCCATTTCCAACCCCTCTTCTCGGCCAGCAACCCTTCGGTTAATAACGATGTAGGCCTCACACAGATTGATACTGCAATGGACTTGCTGAGCCAGGCAGAAATTGAGTCTAGCCTCTTTTCCCTCCCAGAGATTGAATTGGCCCTCAATTCCCTTTCGGTAGGGAAAGCTCCGGGGCTCGACAAGATCCCCGGTGATCTCTACCGAAGTGATGTAAAAATTTGGGCACCTTATATATGTGTATATTTTAATGCTATTTTGCAGGGCCATAGAATCCCGGACACCTGGTTGGGTGCAGAAATCATTCCCATCCACAAAAAATCCTCCCCATTGGACCCAGCCAACTACCGCCCCATAAGCCTGATTGATGTACTTCAGAAGCTGTTTGCTCGAGTCCTATTATCCAGACTGCAGTTCTGGATGGAGGATCAACATGTTCTAACCTCCCTACAGGCGGGTTTCCGAGCTAAGGTTTCTACTATTGATCAACTATTTAGATTACTTTTGATCTATTGGAAAACAGTCAGCATGGGTGCCGGTAATTTGTATTTGATCTTTGTGGACCTTCGGTCCGCTTTTGATATGGTGCAAAGGAAAAAACTCTGGGCCATTTTGCTAGAGATGGGTGCCCCCCCCTATCTTTGCCATCTATTCAAACGACTCCACCTAGGTACCTATGCAAGGGTGAGATATGGGAGAGGCGGGGAACTTTCTAGGCCATTTCCGGTAGAGAAGGGTGTGAGGCAGGGCTGTGTCCTGGCCCCCACCCTTTTCTCCCTCTTTATCAATGGGCTGATAGAGTATCTTCTGCGCTCCGCTAACCTGGACTCCCCCGTTTTGGCGGGTCGTAAGGTCCCGGCCCTGATGTTCGCTGATGATACGCTCTTGCTATCTCAATCTCACATGGGCATACAGCGTACATTAGAGGCCTTCTGCTCTTTTTGCAAAATCAGGGATCTGGAACTGAACCTCTCTAAGACCAAATTTATGGTGTTTGGTTCTAATTCGCTTAATTGCCCCCACCCTAAACTGGGAGAGGTTGAGCTGGATAGGGTCGCCACGTTTGACTATTTGGGGGTGACCCTTAATGACAAAATGAATTGGGGTTCCCATTTGGCAAAGGCAAATTTGAGACTAGCCCAATCAGTGGGGGGTATCCTGAAGGTGTTTAATAACTCTTCGTGCAAACCTCTGGGCCCCCCGTTGGAAATCTACAAATCACAAGCCAGAGGAGGAGCACTTTATGGTGCTGAATTATGGGGATACTCCACCTCCGCCTCCCTCTCATCTATTGAGAATTCCTTCATCAGGAGATTGCTGAAACTACCTGTCAGCACCCCATTAATCCCTCTGAGATGGGATTTAGATTTGATTCCCATAGAAGAGATTGCCCTGAATCGTCCTCTTCAGTTCTGGAGGCGTCTTTGGTCAACGCCCGAGTTGGAAAGCTATAGGCTCGATCTCGGTGACATTATGGCAAGGGGTAATTCGGATAAGATCCCCTGGCTTGCCCACATAAAGAACCTTTGCAACCTAATTGGGATGGGGAATCTATGGTCCGCCCCGGAAGTGACCTGCCGTACATTCTCGAAGAACTCATTGAGGGAGGTTTTGAAATCTTTTAGGAAGGGTATCCTACTCCAGTCCTCCCTGGGTAGGCTCACTGATACCTTTCTGGATATTAAGTGTAGTCCCCAATTTGAAGTCTTCTTAGACGTGATCCAACCTCCTCTGGCTAAGAAACTTTACATACAGCTTAGACACGGTTCCCTTCCACTGAGAGATTTCACCCATAGATGGTCTAACGTTGTAAACCCCGTTAGCTCTTGCCCCCTATGCTCTGATATTCGCGAATCAGAGTTGCATGTTGTTCTCTTTTGCCCCTTATACACTATTGCACGGAAAAAATGGATCATCCAGCTATGCAAGTCTAGGGGCCTTAGGGACTACAAGGAGGTGCTCAGAATTCTGAAATATGACACCACCCCTTTGGTAGTGTTTGCAATGGCCAAATTCCTCCTCTCAATGTGGTTTGCTAGGTCCAAATTTTTGTCTTCTGCTACTCAGCCCCCTGATTCAGTACTACACATATCATCATCTTAGTTCTTTGAGGCATATGTGTATATCACTGGCCCTGGATCAATTTTAACCTTTCTCCCGTCTCGTGGAATAGATCTTGTTTTTATTGTGTTTGTCCTATAGAACTGTCTTAATGTTTTAATGGATTTCACTCTATACATTGTGATTTAATCATGTTTTTTAAAGTATTTATGTATTTATGTCTTTTTATGGTATTTTTACCGAAATAAAAGCTTTGACTGACTGACTGATTCAGTACATGGAGTTCTGGCTAATGGTTTTACTTACCCTAACAAATCTCAACTCGTATTTTAGCCTGACTTACTGTGTAATTGTACCTGCACGTTGTGGTCCGCAGTATTTACTATATGCACTGCTTTATTCAAGTACTTTTATGCATTTAACCAAATGCGAAATAAAGATTGATTTGATTTGATACGAATCAACAAGAGTGAGTGGGAAGGAAAACACATGCATACCTTCATATCAAGACTATACACAAAATCTCAGCAAAGACAAATGTGGTATCTGTACTCAACAGAGTTACAGAATACCCTTTTGTCATACCCACCCTTCCAGAGTGTGGATTTGGTAGCTTGTACACTGCAATCATCAAAGGAAAGCAAGAGAGAACAGCAAACAACTGATCTTTTGGAAGCCTGGAGTAACAGGAAGACAGTTTGTTCAATCTGCCCTTTCCCCAATGCGCAATCCTGTCATCATTGGGCATCCATGAATATCATTTTGAAAAGAGATATTGCACTTACTTATGCATATATTAGGTGGTGTTATAGGCGCTTTAGTACCAGATGTGCACCTTTATCTTCAGTTTTTATTTGGATGTATAGGCACTGAGTGAGGCCCAAAGTGAAGCAATATGCACTAAGAAGAAAGGGCATTTGGCATGGTTAAAATGATATTCAGGCCCTGGTTGAGAAAATTAATGGTAAAACCAGATGGTAACAGAATACTGCAACGAAATTATTATGTCCCGTATATTGTTTATACAAATATCGCCCCATTGTAGTTAAAGACTGAAAAACTACATTCAATGAGACGATATTTTTGTAAATATCTAAATTTCATCAAAGATGTGATATTTCTGCCAGATGACATTTTTACTATTTTGATATTCTGGCATAAAACCGAAAAAGTGACGTGTCGGGTATATTGTCAAAATATTCTGACACACTTTTCATTCTATCTTGGGATCAAACTGTTTCGGTGCTCATGTATTAAAGCGAGAGGGCAAGAGAGGTACTAGGCTGCGCACAGTGATTTAACTGTAAATTAACAAGCAATTCTATTTGTTTCGGCTATGATAGTGCTCCAAGGAATTTGAACAATGACCACCCCTCGTTGTTAAATGGGTGCGGACAATGTCCACTCATATAGCACAAAACAGATTCAAAGTCCTGAGCCACAGTGATAGAGTTGGTATCACAATAAGTCCAAACAATAGTCTTCTCAAGTGGTTTCCTTGATATTTATTCCTTTTTTCGTAAAAAATGTACTTCAGTCTTTCAACATAACATAACGGCTAGCCACAGGTTGAGCCAACACGTGTTTCGTTTGTAGGTAATAACCTAAAACTTCATCAAGGCGCAATTAACGGGTATCTGTAGGCAAATTTATCAAATAAAGTATTCTGCCACACTTCCAAATGTTGCCATCCTCAAGATCAACAGGGTGCCCTGTGGTCACTGGGGAACGAAAGTACAAGGTACAGCAGTGCAGCTCCCTAATTTAAGGACACAATCTTCAAGACTCCAGTAAACAGTCTAAAAGTAAAGACGCTCGCGACAGAGAGTACTCCGATCCGCATCCAAGTCTCGGCGTGTTGCTTAAGTGATCACTGGAATTTTACGCCTTCCTCAAAACCTTATAGAAAAACCACAGGAGTTTTACCCATAAACCAAACAGAGATATGGGTGAGTACAGTATAGATGCAACAATATCTCAGCAGGATATAATGTAATTACTTAAATCTGTATGTACACGACATTACAGTTTAGTGAACAAAAGAGAGGAGACTTCAAATAGTTCAATCCATGCGCCCGTAGGCGTCATATATTATACGAAGATCAGTAAATATACAGAACAGTTGTAACAGCACTGTAGGGTATAAATAACCAGGCAACCCTAGTGATATGTGTACAAAGTGCTCGTGACAGTGAAGTAACGGCGCAAGTGACAACGTGAAAGGTACCACAGCAGAAGGCGCAAAAGAATATACAATATGTACAGATTAAAAGGTTCAAACATCAACTTATTCAATGGTACAGTTCTTGATTTCCGTTATGTTAATGAACCAGGGGTCAGAGTACGCCTAGGGAGTTCGAGCTGGTGGGCAGTGGTCGACGGCGTTTCGATCCTCTCAAATTAGGATCATCTTCAGGACCTGGGTTGCCTATTTATGGGGTGCTCTGTAAATAAAAATAGGTATCAGGGCGGCTCGAAGGGGGGGGAAGGAAGGGGAAAAATGGTAGAAAAACGGGGAGGATAAGAGGGAAGCAGACTGTAAAATTCAAATGGGTCTACCTGAAGCGCATTGAATAAAGCGCTGGCGTAGGAGATGAAGCAACGCCGATGGAGAGGCAGGCGGTGGAATGGAGAGCAATTATTGGAAGTAGTCCATCGCGCAGTCTATGGGAGGCAAGAAATAGGCAATTCACCATGGGGAAGGAAAAGTGCATGAGGCAGAAGGCAGAGACGTAAATCACGAGAGCGGCGGAATAAACAAAGGACTCACCGCTGTTGAATGGAGTTCGGGGAGAAAACGAGGACGTGCGGTTGGTAGTCACTCGAGGTTAGCTGTGAATTCGGGGAGAAAAACGAGGACGTGCGGTTTGTTCGTCACTCGAGGTATGGTGAATTTCCTCAAAACCTTGGCACCCCTTTTGACATATACTTACAATTTTATGATATTAAGGTACATCTTGCTAGTTGACATACCAGTAAGATTTGTCAAATAGTGTTAAAATAGCCCGGTGAGGTTCCGAAAATGGTAAAAGATAACATCAGAATGACACAATAGTCATGTTGATCAAGTCACATCATGGATAAAACAGCAAAGAAAAAGTGTGCTTTTGATGTGAATTACTACATTTTTTTACAGAAAAAGTAATATGATGAAGGTTCACCAATATATTTTTCACAAAGCAAAGCATTGTTTTTCTTCAGTATGTGTTACACGTTTCGCACTCGAGAGTGTTATCAACTTCAAGCATATCAAAAATAGTCTTTGTTTGAGTTGCTGAATGCACGGTAGACGATTTAAGAAAAGACAGTGGTGGCTCCTCCGCTAAGGAGGAGGAGCATCGCCCCACTGCTATACTGAAGTAATAACTCAATGTTATTATCATTGTATTTTTTCTTGTAGCAGACGCTTGCAGCTTTTGGAAGCAGGGCGGGGCGTGGCTTCTTTGCTGAAGGAGCAGGGTAGGGGGAGTGGTTTTCACTCCCTACGTACGCATGAATGGTGAGGCAGCGCATTCTGCAGCACACATAGAAGGTGCAAATCGCCATTATTGATTGTTTATGTGCAGGAAGGTGTAATGACGGCACTATGTCAGGCACTAGGACCGGCCTGAGTGGGGAGACCAGGGCGGGCGGAAAGGGAGGAGCAGAGGGCTAGGGACGGCAGTTAGCTGTTAGCCCTGGACGAGGCAGGAGTTGAATAAAGAACCTGATAGAGCTAACCCCGTGTCCGTGTCTCCTCTGTCCCCGACGATTCTACAACTGGCGACGAAGGTTGAAGAACAGTCACGTGTGCGTGAAGCAACACGAAGAAGTAAAGCAACGGAAAAAAAAAACAAGAGACTGGAGCTCGCCCCGCGTGTGGGGCTGGAGCGCGGCGACATAAGTGCCCACCGGGAGCCCACTCCGGCGGCAACATATCCGGAGCTCGCCCCGCGTGTGGAGGCTTGAGCGCGACGACAGAAGAGCCAACCGGGAGCCCACCCCGGTGGCGCCTGGCCCGGAGCTGCTCGCCCTGCGTGTGGGGCTGGAGCGCGATTTCATAAGAGCCTACCGGGAGCCCACCCCGGCGGCAATGGTGAAAGGTGCCCACGAAGGAAGCAAATAATCTCACCTGGAGCGGCAGCGGTACCCGAAAGAAGAGCCCCGGTGAGTGACTTCAAGCGCTGCTGTTCGCGGGGCCTCCCGTGATTTGAAAGAGAAAATCTCGTTGCACACGAGATTCTCGCGGCGGCCATTTTGAGGTCAGGCGCGAGATTTGCCCAATTCCCTGTCAGGGACCCTCGGCGGCCATCTTTAAGTCAGGCGGATGAATCAAAATGCAAACATACATTGGTAAATGAAACGGAAGCAACAAACAAGCATTGATAAATGCAATAGAAGCTACAAACAAGCATTGGTAAAGGCAACAGAAATACCAAACAAGCATTAGTAAATGCAACAGAAGCAACAAACAAGCATTGGTAAATGCAACATAAGTAACAAACAAGCACGGGCGAGTGCAACAAAACAAACAAACAAGCATTGGCAAAGGCAACAGAAGTAACAAACAAGCATTAGTAAATGTGACAGAAGTAACAAACAAGCACTGGCGAGTGCAACAAAACCAACAAACAAGCACTGGTGAGTGCAACAGGTGCCACAAACAAGCACTGGCGATTGCGACAAATATCAGAAACAAGCACTGGCGAGTGTAAAGGAGAAAAAACGAAGTTCGTAAAAAAAAAAAAAACAATCAGCAATAACAGTTGAACAATGCCCGACCCAGCTCCCGCAAGTATGTTTGGAGCCTCATTCCTGCGCCGCCCCGAGCCCCTCGTTCTTGAATCAGGTGGGGGCATGGGCCCGCGATGGCAAGAATGGATAGAAGATTTCGAGGACTTCATGAAAGCGTCCAAGGTGACGGACCTTGAGGAACAACTGTTTGCCCTCAAGAACTTGATTGGCAAGGAAGTGGGACGAATCATAAAAGAACTGCCTGCTGATTCATCTGGTACCTATGACAAAGTTCGCGAAGCACTAAATGGCAAGTTCCTACACAAAAGGAACGTGGACTACGAGCGGTACACATTCAATCTGGCCGCGCAAGAGAAAGGTGAACAAATGGGGGCGTTTGTCACACGTCTGAGACGACTGGCGAGATATTGTGACTTTGACAAGTTTTCAACTGAAGACGCCCTTCGGCTGAGGGTCATAGAAGGCTGCCTCTCTGAACCACTGAGACGCAAATTGCTCAAGAGAAGCTACTCGCTGGAAGAGGTAGTAGAGATGACGAGAGTAGATGAACAAGCCGATGAACATGCAAAGAAAATAGAAGCCGGGATAGGTGAGAGACGGGAACAAGCATTCAGGATGCAGTCTCGGCAAATGCATGGAAGATCCCCACCACAAACGCGATCCAAGAAACATCACCACCAGTCAAACAAAGGACACAAAGGCAGAACCCACACCAGGGAACGATCGGAGAGACAACTCAAATACTACCGATGCGGATACGTCTTCCCACATGCCGACGCATGCCTGGCACTGGGGCAACAATGCCGAAAGTGTGGCAGAGACAACCACTTTGAAAGCATGTGCGGGGCGATACCTAAAGTTGATCAACAAGGAAGACACCGGCAACATCAGCCCTCAAGCCGTCGTCACCATGTCAGAGCAGTCCAGGATAGACGAGACTCATCGACTGGATCGTCACAATCCAGCTGCCACTCTTGCAGGACATACCAATCTCGACGGTCGTCATCAAGAGAATCCCGATCCACATCACCCATCGCTCAAAACAGAAAGGAATATGTTTATTGTGTAGCTGACCCTGATCGGCTGAAAGAGTACCCGAGATTGGACATCAGAATTGGTACCCACCCCACAAAGTTCGTGCTAGACAGCGGGGCCTCACTAAATTACTTGCCCGTGACAGAATACCAACGAATGAAGTCACCTCCCAAGCTGGATAACACACATGTACGAGTATACACGTGGATGTCCAAAAAGCCACTAACGTGTCTTGGGAAATTTGCAACCGAACTGTCGTACCAAGATCGCACAATATCAGCCTATATCCATGTCATCGAGGGGCCTGAGGCCGACTGCCTCCTGAGCCTGGCCACTGCAGAACGACTGAAACTGGTTGATATCCTATACCGAGTAGCTGACAAACCAGCTATCATCCAAAAATTCCCCAAGCTATTTCAAGGCCTGGGAAAAATGAAAGACTGCCAAATAAGACTACACATAAACGAACAAGTCACACCGGTAGCACAGCATCACCGGAAAATCCCGTTCCACCTGCAAGAAGCGGTGGAGAAGGAGCTGCAGGATCTACTGGAAGCAGAGATCATAGAAAGAACAGAGGGACCAACGCCATGGGTCTCCCCGGTAGTGGTAGTCCCGAAGAAAGGGGAGACTAACAGAGTACGCCTATGTGTGGATATGAGAGCGCCTAACATGGCGATAGAAAGAGAGAGACACCCAGGCCCTCACATCAGCGACATGATCACGTCCCTTAACGGAACCAAGACATTTGCAAAACTAGACCTCAACAAAGGGTACCACCAGCTAGAATTGCATGAAAGGTCAAGATATATCACGACATTCTCGACACACCTCGGACTATTCAGGTATAGAAGACTGAGCTTCGGAGTATCATCAGCAGCGGAAATATTCCAAGAGGCAATCAGGAGAACAATACATCACATTCCACATGTCCTAAATTACAGTGATGACATCCTCGTATATGGCGCAACGACTCAAGAACATGACAAAGCGCTAGATCAGGTCTGCCATGCACTCATGGAAGCCAATCTCACACTCAACAGAGACAAGTGTGAATTTCACAAACCGACGCTGAAGTTCTTCGGCCACATATTCTCCGGAAGTGGCATGAAACCAGACCCAGAAAAGGTAGCAGCATTAAACGATGCGAGGAGCCCGGAGGACGTGGGAGACATACGATCGTTCCTAGGCATGGCCAGCTACTGCTCCAGGTACATACCTGACTACACCACGCTAAGCTACCCGCTGAGGATGCTCACCAAGCAAGGACAACATTTCCAATGGTCCACTCAATGCGAAGGGGCATTCCGACAAATCAAAAGAACGGTCGTGCCGGCCAAAAATTTGGCGTACTTCAATCCGAAAAAGAAAACAGAGATAACAGTGGACGCCAGCCCCGTAGGACTAGGAGCCATCCTAGCACAATATGAGAGAGAAGAAGATCAGCGACACATAGTGGCATATGCCAGCAGAAGTTTAACAGACACGGAGAGAGCATATTCACAGCCAGAGAAAGAAAGCCTGGCTGTCGTCTGGGCCTGTGAACATTTTCATATTTTCATATTTGGGAAACACTTTACACTAGTGACTGACCATCAAGCACTGACCACGATTTTTGGTAACCCACGAGCAAAAATGCCACCAAGAATAGAGCGATGGGACCTCCGACTACAGGAATACACCTACACCATCATCCACAAACCAGGAAAAGCTGCAAACCCAGCAGACTACATGTCCCGGCAACCCATCAGATCAAACGAATCAGAACAATCAATTGCGGATGAATACATCCACTTCGTAGTAGACCAAGCGAGACCTCCGGCCGTTCCACTGGAAGCCATTTGTGAAGCGACACAAACAGATGACACCTTACAAGAGGTGAAACGTCGGATTCAAACAAACAGCTGGAGACACACGCAAGACAATGAACAAAACGACCGAGAAATGGCGGCATTCAAACATGTCCACGACGAACTGTCAATAGCAACAAACGGTCTTGTGTTAAGAGACACTAGAATAGTGATACCACGACAACTCAGACAAGGAGTCATCAACTTAGCGCATGAAGGGCACCGGGGCATCGTAGCCACGAAAGGAGCACTCCGTGAGAGAGTCTGGTTTCCGACACTAGAGATGATGGTAGAGACAACTCTGAACGATTGCCCGCAGTGTCAACTGGTGAGCCGTTCGGATCCCCCTGCACCGCTACAAATGTCTCCACTACCGGAGGGTGTCTGGCAACACACTGCCATTGATTTCTTTGGGCCCATAAAATCCGGCCAATATGTCCTAGTCATCATGGACGAGTACTCCAGATTCCCCATCGCGCAACTGTGCTCGTCAACGAAAGCATCGAGTACCATACCCATACTGGAGGAGGTCTTTGCCGCATGGGGCATTCCCCTCGTGGTGAAGTCAGACAACGGGCCTCCATTCAACAGCCACGACTTTGCTGATTTTGCTCAACACCTCAACTTCAAACACCGCAAGATTACACCATTGTGGCCGCAGGCCAACGGAATGGTCGAACGCTTCATGTCTACAATAAAGAAAGCCATTTAGCAAGCAGAACTCACCGGAAAGAGCGTTCAGACGGCACTCAACGAGGTACTGCGAGCATACCGAAACACGCCTCACTCCACCACAGGCAAATGTCCGGCCACTCTCATGCTGGGACGCCCAGTGCGCACCAGGCTACCGATGATGACGATGGCAGCGGACGAACAGTTTTCCGACTCTGACCATGAGGAGATGCCAGCCAGAGACAAGATAAAGAAAGAAAAGATGAAGGACTATGCAGATGGACGCCGATGTGCCACGCCCCCTCAAATACAAGAAGGAGACTGGGTGCTGGCCCGACAAGAACAACACCGGAAGACCGACAGCAAATATCATGAGGTTCCGCTGAAAGTGACACAACAAAAAGGAACCATGATTACTGCAGAGACCGAGGGAAGAAGGCTCACCAGGAACGTGACGTACTTTAAGAAGTGCGGACCCACCATTAAGGAACTACTGACTGACCCAAAAATAGAGAAGAGAGAACCAGAAACACTGCCGCACCATAGTCAGGCATTGATGGAAATGGCCGACGAGAGCGAGCGTGACAACCCTGAACACCAAGCACGCCCCAGACGGGTCATCAGAAAACCGTCTCGCCTTATTGAGGAACTTTGAAGAGACAGCTGCTGCGCTGGTCATATTATGTTTTTCTTTTGTTTATTTACAGAGGGGTGAGATGTAATGACGGCACTATGTCAGGCACTAGGACCGGCCTGAGTGGGGAGACCAGGGCGGGCGGAAAGGGAGGAGCAGAGGGCTAGGGACGGCAGTTAGCCGTTAGCCCTGGACGAGGCAGGAGTTGAATAAAGAACCTGACAGAGCTAACCCCGTGTCCGTGTCTCCTCTGTCCCCGACGATTCTACAGAAGGTATACCTTCCTGCACATAAACAATCTTCCCTGCAGCGCAGGCACTCTTGAAACATGGCGGCAGGGTGCCTTCACTGGCTCTAAATAGCTTTTTTCATGCCAGCACTAGGGGAAACAATGGGGTGCGCTGTAATCTTGTGAATACGACGCATCTCTGCATTTTGAAAATGTTAAATTTGGCGCAGCTCCGTGCTTTTCTTGTGAATATGCCTCTGAGTTTTGAAATAGTGTTCCTTTTCCAGTTTATATGAGATTGATGATAATTTCCAAAAAAGTGTATACTAAATACAATTCCTTAAGTTATGTGAAAAAAAGTAATCGACTTGATGTTTTCTTTTATAAGAAAATGTTTGCAATAAGTGGCTATATGCTTAGCAAATCTATATGACTGTTATCACGTTCTGTTAAGTGCTTCAAACACAGCTTGGAAGCTTCCTAGTATACGAATGCCAGAGCTATTATTGTTCTTATGTTTATCTCAAAAGTGCTAAATTATGTGTGATCGAGAAAAACAAACAACATAAAATATGCAAACACCTCCACTAAGCTAATGTTCATATAAGTGAAACTGTGCGAGTCTTTTTCAAGCAAAAAGATAAGGACTGTTTGCCCGTCGCTTGAGATATAATTTGGGAGAAACGTATTCACTTTTACTTCGTTGCCTCGCTCTCTGTGGCATGTACAATCCCCTTGTTTCAGGTTCAATGGCTCAGTCTTCAAAGACCGAACAAAATGGTTCTTTGTTCCCGACAGAAACCTATCTGCGGAGACCCTGTATTACTTCCTGTGAAATCCGGCACTGCAGACCGGCTTTGCAGCAATCTATCGGTTTTTGCTTCCTTTGGTCATTTCCGAAGAATGGGGACTTTGTGCGAGAATGAAAATGATGCTGTCTAGGATTTTTCCAAGTTCTGACGCAAGTCTTACCACTGAGTGCACCCAATGCCAGACAGGTGGTGTTTCCAAGGCCCGTGCACATCAAATGGTAGCACTGGTATTGAGTTTCTGTAAATGTGGAAAACCTTTGGGTATTTCGTTTTTCTGAATTGTTCTCTTTTTTTACATAATATCTTGGTGTTCAAACTCACTATCTATAATTCGTGCAAAGATTCGAAGATACACTCCAGGAAAGTCAATTCTATATTTTTTGTGTGTGTTTGTGTAAAGTACAGAATTAATTTTACTGCTTCACACCTATGACAATGCTATTTTGAGCTATCACTCAGCATTTACTAATATGCTAATTCTGGTAAAGAAAATCCGAGTCAGCTCTGCGGAATGTGATAAAGAAAAGCAATAAACGCATCCATAATAAAGTTGGGCATCGAATGAAGGACATGGTGTTTTAAAAGGCCCAACTTTTTTCTGTGATTACGTGTTAATGAGTGGTGATATGGACTCTTTCAGCACAGTATTTTGAATGCTGCATAAATACAGTGTACACAAACTGATGGATGGAATGCTTGAATTGATCTCAACTACTGGTAATTACTCAGGGCCGTATCTCAATCCATCGTTATTTTGCACACTGTAAGAAATTGGGTTCCTGGCTGAGGGGGGTGAAACCCTACTCAAGTTGCAACTGCAGTTAGTGTCAGGGTGAAGTGTATGCAACCCCCCCTCCCCCCCAAAAAAAATAACTTGTGCTTAACCTACTGGAAGCTTGGCACAAAAGCAGTCAGGATTAATTTAGAGGCAGTGTGTAAAGTATTTGTGTGGCACTTCAAACAATAATAAAGTGAAAACACAACACAAAAAAACCAATTTAGAAAAATAGAGCAACATTTAATAAATCATATGAGGCCAAAACAACATAAATTCAATCAGTAGAACTGGATATATGCAATTTTTAAGTTTTAAGTGCAAATAGTGCCCAGAACCACAATGCATCAACTGTGGCTTTCATGTATTTTTAAGTTTTACATGTCCTGGTAGTGGAAAACTCTTAAATTCGATTTTCACTATTGTGCTTACTTTCCACCATGTCAAAAAACAGTAGATATTTCAGCACCCAGATTAATGTGCTACATAGCTAAATACATATAAGGTCTCAAAGGCGAGACCGATTGCATTGCAAATGTTTGTTCACTATTGCAAAGCCCACCTCTCCTATAAAATAACATTGAGTTAACTTAATACATTTAATAAGTTATAACTTTCAATTAGGAAAAAGAACAGATGATGGACAGAATGCTGAACAAATCAAACATTCACCTAGTCTCAGATCTGGGTTTAATCCACTGCGTTTTTTTCTCACCACGACACCCTGGTTTGGACCCAGCCATATGCAAATCAGTCTTGACCCTGCTCCCCATGGGAACCGTCCAGCCTGAACTTCCAGGCCATGAAACATGTCCCAGGATGCTTGTTTCCAGTCCAGGGAGTACCTGGCCTGGCAGTTTGGACTGGACTGTTCCCATTGGGAGCCAGGTCAAGACTGTTTCGCATATGGCGGGTCCAAACTGGGGTGGCATGGTAATGAAAAAAACAATGGATTTAACCCAGATCTGTGACTGGGGGGAATGTTTGACAATGTTCAGCATTCCGTCCCTTTTTTTTTGTGTTGCTATAGTTGCCCTAAGTGGGAAGGGTATCCCCAAACGTGAGTCCCGTGCTTGCCATGCCACTGGATGCAAGCGAGCCTGGCTGATGAGGGGTGATACCTCAAAATCGGTCCCAGGATGCTTGTTTTCTGGTCCAGGGAGAACCTGGCCTGGCAGATCGGGCTGGACTGTTCCCATGGGGAGTAGGGTCAAGAGTGATCTGCATATGGCTCCGTCCAAAAGGTGGTGGAATGGTGAGCAAAAATGATGGATTTAACCCAGATTTTTGACTTGTTGTGACTGTTTGACAATGTTCAGCATTCCATCCATCATCTATTTTTTTGTTACTATAGTTACCCTAAATGGGCAGGGTATGCCCAGACGTGGGTCCGGAGCTCAGTATACCATTGGATTCAGACTAGTCTGGCTGATGAGGGGTGATAACCTGAAACCGGTCCCGGAATGCTTGTGTCTGGTCCAGCGAGATCTTGGCCTGGCAGTTCAGGTTGGACTGTTCCTATGGGGAGGAAGGTCAATACTGATTTCCATATGGCTGGGTCCAAACTGGAATGGCATGGTGAGCAAAACAAAGATGGATTTAAGCCCAGATCTCTATATTGAGGTGAAAGACAATGTTCAGCATTTCCTCCATCATCTTGTTGTTTTTTTTGGGTTGCAATAGTCACCCCAAGTGGAAAGGATATGTCCAGACATGGGTCCCATGCTCACTATGCCATTGGATTCAAGATAGCCTGGCTGATGAGGGGTGATACCCCGAAACCGGTCCCAGGATGTCTGTTTTCTGGTCCAAGGAGGACCTGGCATGGCAGTTCGTGCTGGACTGTTCCCATGGGTAGCAGGGTTAAGACTGATTTGCATATGGTTGGGTCCAAACTGGGGTGGCATGGTGAGCAACAAAATGATGGATTTAACCCAGCTCTAATACTGGGGGTGAATGTTTAACAATGTTCAGCATTCCGTCCATCATATTTTTGTGTTGATATAATTGCCCTGTGTGGTACAGGTAGGCCCAGACGTGTGACCTGTGCTCACTATGCCACAGGATACAAGATAGCCTGGCTCATGAGGGATGATACCCCGAAACCAGTCCCAGGATGCTTTTTTTTCGGTCCAGGTAGGACCTGGCCTGGCAGTTCAGTCGGAACTGTACTCCATGGGGAGCAGGCTCAAGACTGATTTGCATACGGCTGTTTTCAAACTAGCGTGGCACGGTGAGCACAAAAGAATTGATTTAACCCAGATCTGTGAATGGGGGTGAATGTTTGACAATGTTCAGCATTCCGTCCATCATCTTTTTGTGTAATTTTCAATTGGGAGCAGGTAAGAAAGTTGAGTTTATTGTCTAATGAATTGGCATTTAAACCCACCTTTAATGGTTAGGTCGGATCTTAAGTCAAAATAATGAAAATGTCACTTTTAGAAAATTGGTATTTTCTTCTCCTAAACAATTGGTGTCTGCAGCTACTATCCTGGGTCACATAACTAGGTGTAACTGGCAGTTAATCTTTGTGTATTGCTCCCAGTCAGTGAGACAAAGGAAAGATAGGTGTTGGCAGGATTGGCCACTCTGACTTAAAGAGTGAGCAACGCTGTCACCTATCACACATGAACATCACAAAGGCTCTGCCCAGCACACTCACAAAGTGTTTGTCACCAGCCCTTTGTGTTCCCAAATGAACTGGGGCAAGGGCAGGGTGAAAAGAAAATTCAAACTCCTCTGGGGTGGACACTTCTAGAAACTTCTCCCACTTCAAAATTGTGCACAGGTATAAATAGTGGACCTCAGACCCCAGTTCTTCAGTACACATCTGCACCTGTTGAAGACTCAGAAGAAGGATTGCTGTGCTGCTATGCTGCAAGAAGAACTGCCACTCTGATGCCCTGCTGTGCTGACCGTCTGCGCTCCTGGCTGAGTGGGAAGGACTGAACCTGTATCCTGAATTCAGGACTACCAGAGTACCTCAAACAGCCAGTTGGCTGGCCTCCTGATGAGAGCCTCATGGACAGAGCTGGCTCCAACAATATTGAACCCAGCACCTTGACCCTGCCAGTTGTGAATCCTGTTCCCCCAAGTGGTTCCACCCCAGTCCTGGACCCTTGGAAGTAGGCCTAAAGGTGCTCTGCCAGCCCATGTATTGTTCTAGAAGAACGGACTCAGCGTAACACATTAACTCACAAGACCCTGCATCGGGACCCCTGCGTGATGCAATCAAAGGCAGGACTTTGCCTGTCTGCTCAGAGCCCCTCGAAACCACCGCTGTGTGATGCATTGTAAAGGCATGCGTTGTAAATGTTTGTGTTGCAACGTCATACATTCCTGTTTTGCCTTGTGGATTTTGACGCGTTTTAGGTACTTTGTGTAAACATTCTCGCATCCATAGATTCCTATGGGCTGAATTTCTAGAAATCTTTTAAAAGTCATATTTTGAGTTGTGCATGTTGGATTTTTTGCATTTTTGTCTTGTTTGGTTTAGATAAATAAACTTTAGTTTTCTAAACTGGTGTGGTGTCCATTTGTAGTGTTTTCACTGTGTTACTGTGTGTGTTCTTTACACATACTTTACACATTGCCTCTGAGATGAGCCTATGAGCTACCAAGGGGTTGAGCAGGGGTTATCTTAGCTCTGTTATCCCCTTACCCTGACTAGAAGGAAGAGTCCCTACTTGGGTATGGTGTATATCACTGCCAACTAGAGACCCTCATTTCTAAAATCTCTCACCTGACACTTTGAGTTCAGAATGTGTGAGTTCAAATAGATGGGGAAGACGAAAGAAATTGCTAGACATTCCACCTTCCGACAACACTATGGGTGTCTTAATGTTGCACTCACTTTTGCCCAGGGATCCTCGCCATACAACTCCTGAATCAGTTTCTTGACTGCCTGTTTTCTTGTGATTTGTGTTGGATTGACAATGATCTTGTCTGGTATGTTATTCTGTTCTTTGTTTGCTTTCTTCTTTGACCTTTACCAGTAGCTATTACGTTTATGTAGTTTCTTGTGCAGTATTAGTAGTACTGCTTGCGTTTTTGGAAGCCCCTGTGTAGACTTTCATCAGGTTTCAATATTGGCCTGATTTTGTGATGGTGATCTCCATTGAAGTGTATGGGGCTCTGCCTTACTACGAGATGGTGGATTAGTGTTGCAAAATCTCATGGAGATCCCACAGTGAAGGTTTTGTGGTGAAGCTTCTTCAATGCTTTCTGGTGGTGACCCATTATGCCTTGCTCCACTCTGACAGTGCTGGGTGGTCAGTGCTCTTTAGGACCCCTCCATAGGATTGTGGTGGTAATTGCCCTGCACAGTTCAGTGTGACCAGCAAACACAAACCAATGTCAACGGTGGGCAGTCATCTTTATATACTGCACCTGCTTGACATAAGGTTTCTCTGTCGTGGTGGTGGCTCCTGACCGCATGTATTGTGCTGATGGTCAGATGTTAGGCTTATAGGCTTGCCTGTGCAGACCATTACAACATCCACTTCACCATCTCAAGTCTTACAACAGTACAGGCACTGTACACCAGCCATGATCCATGCAAGTAACATCGTTGAGGTGGTAGGGCTCCGTGGGGTGGTTTCGAGCGATGATGCAGAGGGAAAATTATTTAGTTATTTATTTTCCCTGTGCATCGTCCCTCGAAGTATCCCCCACATGACCCCACGGCCCCAACAATGTTACCTTCACGGACCGCGGCTGCTGTACACCATGGCTCCACACGTAGAGACTGGAAAAGGATGTCAGAAGACCAGGGATCCCCACCTCCCAAACGCAACACCAAGACCAAGCAGCAAAGTTCTTCTCCCAATGGATCACAGATTGTGCCAACACAATTGCCCCCACTAAGACAGTCAACACCAAGGGACCAACCAAAAGAACTAGCTGGTTCACAAAGAACTGAAAGTTACTAACAGCGTCAACCGGCAAATAGAAAGTAAGTGCATCAGCAGGAAAACAGACGCTCGCGCCTCCTTCAAGACAGCCCTCAACCAGTACCACTGATCCTAAACGAAACAAAAAAGAACACCCTATCAGACCACATTGAGACCAGCTCCACCCGCAGCAAGGAACTCTTCACCATCGTGAAGGAATTCTCCAATCCCTCTGCCGCCGAGAATGATATCACACCCTGCCAAGAACTGTACAACACACTAGTGGACTTCTTCCACAACAAAATCTCGACCATCTACGATTACTTTGAACCCTCTGCCGTTGACAGTATCAACCAGCTCACAACCACAAACACACCCAGAACACCCACGCACCCAATGGGACCTCCTCACCATGCATGACACCATCTCCATTATGGAGTCCGTGCACTAGGGAGCACCCACAGACACCTGCCCCCACCATGTCTTCAACCTTGGAAACAAGACAATCGGCAGTGAACTCAGAAAGGTCCTCATCGCCTCCATCACATCGGCCCCCTTCCCCGAGGACTGGAAACATGTTGAAATGAGACCCCTGATGAAAAAACCCTCCGCCAACCCAATCGAGCATAAGAACTAACGGCCTGTCTCTGTACTCCCATTTCCAGCTAAGATCCTCGAGAAGCGATCAACAAGCACCTCACCCACCACCTGGAGCACCTCAACCTACCAGACCCCTCCCAATCCAGAGCCAACAACAGCACAGAGACAGCCCTGATATCAGCCAATGACGACACCAGGAGCCTCCTGGACATTGGGAAAAATGGCAGCTCTCATCCTCCTGGATCAGTCACGTTCAACACAGTCTCCCATCACACACTGATTAACAGACTCTACTACATCAGTATCTGAGGACATGCCCTCAAATGGATTGCAACATTCCTGTCTGGAAGAACCTAGAGGATCCGTCTCCCACTGTTCACATCAGAGCCCAAGAAGATCATCACTCAGCTTCACCATTTTTAACATCTACATGACTTCCCTGACATACACCGTCAGATCACTTGGACTCAACATCATTTCATATGCCACCAACACCCAGCTCATCATCTCGCTGACCATAGACCCTTCCACTGCCAGAGCCAACTTCCACACCTGCACGCTGGACATCACCGAATGTATGAGAACCAACTTTTGAAACTCAACAAAGACAAGACAAAAGTTCTTTTCTTTGGGAACAACACCTAGATCTGGAGCGATGCATGGTGACCAGTGAGTCTCTGCCCACCACCGGCACCAACAAACCATTCCCGCAACCTGAGCATTATCCTGGACAGCAAGCTCTCAATGGAAAAACAAGTCAACACAGTCTCATGGGCCTGTTTTCTCACCTTCTGCATGCTTCACAAGATCTTCAGGTGGCTCCCAGTCAACACCAGAAGTACTGCCACACAGGTCCTCGTCACCTGTAGGCTGAACTACAGAAACACACTTTATGTAGGAATATTGGCACGCCTCCTGGAGAGACTTTAGACAATACAAAATGCAGCGGCAAGACTTATCCTCGACCTGCCTAGAAAGACCCACATCACACCCCACCTCAGGAAACTACATTGACTCCTGAAACAGAAGAGATGCCAGTTCTGACCCACATCTTTAAAGCCCTACACAAGGAAACACCATCATATCTCAACAAACTAATGATCTTCCAACCAGACACCTCTGTTCTGCCTCCGGCTTCTTCGCAGGCACCCCCCGGATCTGCGAAACAACAGCAGAGGACACTCCTTCTCGCACCTGACAGCCAAGACATGAAGCTCTCTTCCCCTACACTAAGGACTGCCCTGTCACTCCAGCAAATCAGGAGAGAACTCAAGATCTGGATGTTCGAATGTGATATCACCAAGCAGCAGCTACAAGCACTTGATACCCTAACGGGTGACTTACCGCGCTCTATGAATGTTTTATCAATTAATTGATAAGGTGCATTAGTGCCAGGCACTGTAGTGTTGCCCTCACCTGGGACACAGTGGCAAACATTGCTTTGCATTTGGAATTAATCCCTTCCTTGCCATCAGTTGTCAGGCTGCCAAGGAAGAACAAAGGGAAAGAAGCTTCTGTACTTGTAATACTGGGGTTGCAGGATAAACAGGAGCCCACTCCCCATGTGACCTTGATTGGCCACTTTTTATTCCCTCTCTCACCCCCACTTCCTGTCTTCTCCCTTAGCAGGAAGTGCTGTTTGGTGTCCTTTGGTGTGACCCACCATACCTTGTGCCTGCAAGGCCCTAAAACCCTGGTTTCTAAACAACCTGGTCTACACCAAAAACCTTGCAAATTGGGTTTGGGGTAAATGATGTTGACAAATTCAAATCTTCTCACTGAAAGATATAACAAGAATCGGAAACCAGGGTACAGTGCCATTCAAAAACTGTTGAAGAAGTTATTGCAGTCCATAACAGTCCGAAATTTATGAATTGCTGCCAGCTATAATGCTGCACGGTGCACACTCACCTAGCAAGATTCTTCCAGTTTAAATACTAGATCTCACTTAGAACTTCAGTTCTGCTCCCTTATTTTATCCTGGAGTAAAGTCCTGACTGAGGGCAGCAGTTTGTACAGCTATCACAACACTTACTTCTCAATGACAGTGTCAAGGCAGCCAACTGTCCACGTGCATGGTGCATGTGTGGACTCTAGCAGATGAGGCATTATTGCTTTGTGCTTAATTGAGTGCTATCCCGGCCACTTTTTTGTGCATAATAGACTCATTAAATCTGATTTTCATAGGCTTTCAAGGAGGCTAAATTTACTTTTTCAGACACCTAATATACCCATATGTCAGATACAGTGATGCCTCAGGATCGTTAGTATAACTTTGACCTTAAAAAGATCATGAGGCATATTTATGAGAGGCTTGTGTTGCGTTTGCACCCGGCAACGTGGTACATGCATGACACAAACCTCTAAGTCAGATTTTTGAAGCCACGGAAAGACACTTTGATTTGCTCTGAGGTGTTCCAAAAATTGAGAGTAATGCAACGCAGCGCAAATCACTGCATTGCGTTACTCTGCTGGAAAGGCATTCCATGGGTGTTGCATGGGTGTTCTCACGCAACTCCCATTGTTTTCGACGCATTGCCAGATTTACAAAAAATTGCAAACCTGGGAATGCACCAAAATCTTACACCTTCCCTTGGGAGGCATAACGCAGAGAAATATCTCTATTTCTCTTCTTTTCTTCCTCTTCCTATATGTGGTGGATTCTGCAGCACACATAGGAAGAGGAATATGCCTCCCGGGATTGATTTTGTGCAGGACGGTGCCCGTTATTGCACAAAAACAATCCAGCATACAACACAGGCACCCTTGCATCATTGCAAGGGTGCCTGTGTTGGTTCTAGGCAAAAGGGCACCAGCGCAGGAGAAAGGACAGGAAGTGCCATATTGCCTTAAATACGGTGCATTTCTACCCTTTCCATGTCACGTAGTGCAGAGCAGCAAGGTTACTGCACTGCATGACTTTCTCATAAATGAGCCGGGATGTTTCCAGGCTCTGGCAAGAGTGGGTTGCAATGACTTTTATGTGCAAGTCACAAAGATGTATATAGCCACCTTTTGGGGTTAATGGCTTATCACCATTGTTGTCTCAACCTTAATTTGCTCTCGCAATTTTTTTTTTATTGGTTGATGCTTCTGTTTGGCAGACATCGAATTGTTGCCTCTGAATGCTGCCTCCATTATGCACGTCTTGCACCTGTGCTGTATTTCATTGTGTATCAATAAATCGAGGTTTTATTTGCAATGGTTTGTTGGCATCTGTTCCTGATTTTGTGTGCTCCTTCATATGTGGGGACGTTTATCATCTTTCCAGTCTGGAATGTTGCTTGTGATCGAGGACTGATTTCCCATTTTCGACTTCTATTTTCCAAAAAATGGTCTGTATTCTGGATATGTGCTATTTGCCGACACTCTCTGCTTGCTGCATACAAAGTAGAATTTTTAGACGAATGCCCTTTTCAATTGCAAATACTTTCCAGATTTTATTTGCTTTCTCTGGAGTCTTTTACCGACATTGATCGATAGGAAGTTTTCGTACAACTATGTTCCCCACTTGCTTCTTCTCAGTAGAAGTTTGTAAACTAAGAACTGAAAATGAAAGTCATTGGTTCTGCAACGCTCATATTGCTTTGGCACGAAATTATGATAAAATTATCTTTAAGTGAAATGTTTGGTACGTTTCTAAAACTGTTTTAGGAATAAACTTTCCCAAAATGTCTCTTGATAAAGTGGTCGTGCTAGGCATGTCTTGCCAAGTTATGGTTCTACAATGCACAACGAAGACCATTTTTTTCTGAATTTTCTTAGATGGCCCAACCTCTCCCAGCCAAGATGGAAGCGGGTGCGCCAAATTGCTACAGCATTTTACTTATATTTATTAGGTGCTGCCAGATGGGTGTTCATTTGTGTCAAATATTTCATTAGCTGAGACCGCAAGAGCACAGATTTGAAGCATGTGTTGACCAAAGCCGGGAGCAGGGCATACAGGGTACTTTCTTGCTGTAAGTGGCAGATTGAATCTACACAGGTGATGAGAAGGTAAACCTGGGAATGCACCAAAATGTTACACCTTACCAGGATAGGCTTAGCGAGGAGAAATATCGTAAGGCAGTGTGCTGTCTTGTATAAGGGCTTTTTGGAGAAGTGTGGCTCAATGATTACAGCGGCAGACCCTGATGCAGAGGTCTAGCCCGGGACCAGGGTTCAATTCCCTGCCTCGGCGGGTCTTGGGCTCAAAAAAATTCCACGGACCTGATAATTCTCGCCTCGGTGCCATTCCAATCATGGAGTCCCACTCTGCAAATCTGGGCAATAGCTTGCTTAATCTCCACAACGGCCCCCACAACGCTAAGGATGCCTGGCCTCCACCTTGGGGGTGCCCAGGAGTGGACGCCTCACAGGGAAAGCCAGGATGGGTTCCACAGCGGTATTCGTACAAGCGCCTTGAGACCCTTGCGGGTGAGTAGTGCGCTATACAAGTATCAATTTACATTTACATTTTTGTAAGTTTCTACTTAGTAGTGAGACCTTGTTTCTTAACAAAATAGCGCTTTATTTTCAGTGGCGGCTCGCTGAGGGGCGGTAAGGTGGGCGGGGGAGGGTGGGGGCTAGTAAACTCCGGCATACGGCGGAACGGAGTTAAGTAAATAAATAAATATATAAAACAATTTACATTGCCCGCGCTGCAAAGCCAACTCGGCCATGCAGCACGCGCAATGTATGTTTTATTTATTTACTTATTTACTTAACTCCGTTTCGCCGTATGCCGGTGTTTACTACCCTCCCCCACCCTCTCCCTCCCCCGCCCCGCATCAGTCCCTCGGCGAGCTGCCACTGTTTATTTTATGCATTTTATTTATTTAAATGTATTTATTTTGTTTATGTCTTCAAAGCCAGAACCTCCTTGCACTTGGCCACATCAAGGTGCATCATTGGTCACTACTAAGGGCGATTAAGCGAGGAATAATGAATTAAAAACACTGCTTTACTGTCTTTCTAAGGATTAGGAAATAATGTTCACGGCGAGCTGGCGAAGGCTGTCTGTTTCATGATCTGGGCCCCAGAGCTAAGAGCCTCCTCTCCCCTCTGGATTTACAGTCCAGCTGTGGATCCCTCAGAAGGTAGCCTAGGCCATGTAAACATTCAAAGACTAAGGTCAAAATCTGAAAGGTTCTTCAGACACTCAGGGTTAGACAGTGGACGTCCCCTAAGAGCAGAGACATGATCCTATTTCCTGCATACCTAAAAGACGTGGACTGCAGCATTTTGTTCCTGCTGAAGTCTCCATAAAGGGCTTTGCCGGAATCGAATATGACATTAATAACAACCTCTCCTACTGCACGGTGGTAAAACATTTTTTTTATTACAGCATCAATTTGCTGTGGCAAACTTAGGTCTGCACTTGTCAGAACGCAGATTATAAGCAGTAACAGTTCTATGCTTGCTTCCAGTGCACTGTTTCCTCCATTCTACGCTGAATTATGCGGCACAAAAATGTAAACCGAGGTAAAGAAGAAATTGGAAATAGAGAAAAGAATTGGCTAATCTAGACTTCAGAACCTCACACTTTGGTTGCTGGATGTATGCAAGTATAACGAAACCCTATACAACGAACAAAAATAACTCTTTTAAAAATCCATTATACCACAGAATGCATGTTTTTTTTTACAAGTGTAACTGGATTTGGACAGTGACGTAGCTACAAATCGCACAGCATGTGCAGTGGCACTAGGGCCCAGAGCCCAGAGGGGCTCATTGAATCCCAGTAGCGGCTCCTGGAGGGAGTGTTGCGGGGTGGTGGGCGGGGCGGGGGAGGGGCAGGATGTGGGGTAGTAAACTCCGGCATATGGCCGAACTGAGGTAAGTTCATAAATAAATAAAGAAAATTAATTACATTGCTCACGCTGCGTCGCCATTTGGCGTTGCAGCTTGCGCAATGTAATTCATTTTATTTATAAACTTACCTCCGTTCAGCCATATGCCGGAGTTTACTACCCCCCACCCTGCCCCACCCCCGCAGCACTCCCTCCAGGAGCCGCTACTGTTAAACCCTGATAACTGCAGTATTCAAGTGTAGTAGTATGTGCTAAAATCGAAGACCAGATTTGCCATAACAAAATACCGATATTTTAACATTGATGTTATCAAGGAGAAATACGTTTCTTTCTCCAGCTTTTCTGGCTTTGCTGCACTGTACAGCACACTTGGGGGCCGATTCCGATCCAGGTCTGAAAGCACTCCGACCAAGCCGGATACGGAGTGTTTTCCGACCGAGCCGGAGTCCTGCAGTCCGACCGAGCGAGTACGATGCGGCCGTATGCTGCCGGACTCGGTTCGGTCGGACTCCCATAGAAGTCAATGGGAGCCGGATGTACGACGCGCCCATGGGCTCCCATTGACTGAATGGGTACGTAGCGGACAAGTGCGCCCCCTACAGTGGGTATGCATCGGTGCCATCCGCACCGTACATGCCTGTGTTGGGGAGACCCATGGGTCTCCCCCTGTGTCTGAGTCGTAGGGCTGCGGGTGACAGGGGGTCCGACGCGGACCCCCAAAGGCAACCACCTGAACGATTTGTGAGCCGGACACTCCGGCTCGCACAGGCTGTCTGACGCGTGCATTGTACTGGCTCGGTCGTGAATCACATCCATTGCACGCCACGGTTAGCTTACGACCGAGACATATCGAGCGGTTCGGACCCGGAAACGACTCGGTAGGTGAATTTCATGTAGCTCGCATCGTACTTGCTTGCTCGTACAGCTGTACTAGTCGGCCAGAAAACACGCGCACGGCTAGTAGTTTTTCCGGCCGGATCGCGTTCGGTGCCCTCCGACCCGGATCGGAATCGGCCCCTAAGTAGGAAAAGTTTAAAGTGTAAGCATAGTGTTTTATACTGGAAGGGTAGCCTTGCAGTACAAATGCTACACTAGACAGCACACACACACACCACGGTGCTAAGGTGCAAAGTGGCACAAAGTGCCTCAAAGTGCAAAGTGGTGCAAAGTGGAACTGGCAGCCTGATTGTGCTTCAGCACTAAGGAGACAGCAGGAGAACACCATATCTCTGTAGACATGGTGCTATCCTGCTCTCTCCCTGACACGCAATGCAGCGCAGCAACATAGGTTCCTGTGCTGAGTTGCGAGATGTTTTAGTAAAAATATCCCTAAAAGTGAACCCCATTAACCTATTAGGTAGCTAAAAAAAAGGAACCCACATCTTCAAATCAGGTCAGTTTTGAACTTGTAAATGCATTCTTTATAAGTGTTTTGGGAGGTAAAGAGACTGAGTGCATTTGTGTTTGCTGCAGGTATTGTTTGTGTCAATGTTAAGGAAATCAACAGTAAAAACAAGACCGCAAACAGCCCAAACTGGCCCATACATTGAGCTACCAGGCCAGCCTTTCTGGTACTGCCAGATTGCCCTACAGGCCAGTCCAATCCTGGTGGGAGTGCAGAAAAGCATATAACTTGAAGTAACAGGAAAGACTAACAAGCTATTTTCGATCCTTCGGAAGTTTGCAGGTAAGTTTCGAACTCTTGAACAAACAATACCTATGGACTGGAACTTGTTGAAGTTTGAGGGGCTTGTGGACTGAACGTCTTATGCAGCGATGTAACCCAAAATGATGATATCCCCCTACAGAACTGATGAGGGGCCCTGAGACTCCTGTATCTCACAACTATTCCTAAGTTTTAAACCGAATTGAGGTCCCCAGAAGGGAGAAGCCCCGGCACCACAGGGCCTTCATTCGCCTGTGTTACGCCCCTGCTTTTATGCCACTTAGGCTTGCAAGCTTATGACAGAGTCCTGGGAGGTCGTGGTGACGGTGACAATGACATCTGTAGATTTACTTTCTGTCACTCCGTCTGAAACAACACAGCTATCAATACAATGAGCAGACATATAATGACCACTAGGTTCAAGGCCAAGCATGTGCAGAAAGTCTCAATAATGATTCGCCTTACAAAGTGTCTAAACGTCCTACTTGTTAATGGAGGCCTTGGTTATGAGTGATTTTTGCATTTGTCCACAAATTTAAAAGACTCAGGGCCTTATTCTGAGTTTGGCAGTATGATGGACCGCCAAACCCACGGTGGCGGTGCAGCTCCCGCCGTACTGGTGGTCCGACCGTCCTATTGCAAGTTGGGTGGTTGGACCATCTCTTGCAGTGGTCTGAGTCCTCTAATATGCTGGTGGCACCATTGCGGCACCGCCATGCATATTAGGAGTTTCCGCAGCACCACAGTCTTCATGATGGTGAGCCTGCCATAAAAACTGTGGTGGTGAGGAAACAAAGGGGGGCCCTGCATGGCCCTCTGTTCCCTCTGTTGCCTCTACGTCAGGGGATGCATGCAGGGGGGCACATAGTGTGCCCCTCTGTATGCATGCACCCAGTTCCTGCAGGGAATGGACTTTATAGTCCATGCCCTGCAGAAACATGCAATAGCGTTCTCATTGCAGTACCTTGCTATGGCTCACATATGAGTCTTAGCCCCGCACCACATTGGACCAGCCACTGCAAAAGTCAAAATCCGGAGGTTGGTCTCATTATGGCTTTGGCGGTGTGGCACACCGCCAAAGTCATAATGAGGCCCTAAATAATTGATGATTACTCGCAAATATCAGTTTCTCTCTGTTAAATGTTTGCCACTGTACATGTTGTACATGTTTAGGGTTTTACATTGTTTGTATCTGCTCGGATTTTATCCACTGTTTGAGCACCATATTGTTTTTTATTATTTTATTTATATGTATACCAAAGGTATAGATGTGCTTTACAAGTAAAAATAAAGATGACTTAAGTCCTTACACAAAACTAGTATTATAAACCTATCATGCAGTGATGCATTTGTATGGAAATGCATTACTTTGTATCACTGTTGGAAATTCAATACAACATATATTGAAAGAAAATTAACACTAAGCACAACAACTGTACCGTGACCTGCATCTTCTGCTGTTGAGCATGTCACAGGCAACTTCATTATTAGTGGTATAATTCACAAAGTGAAAGTCGTGAATCTTCTCCTTTCTGCTATTCCTAGTCTTGTAGCACAGATTTATGACTTTGACAGGATTTTCAAAGAATCTCAGGGTACTCATAAAGATCTGTACCAGTCTTGGATTTTAAGGCAAACTCATATAGGCCTACTATATGCCAGCAAAATTATGTGGGATTTGGAATTTTGCTAGCATGCATTTGATGCAAAGGTGAAGTTGTACTTTTCAGTTTTTTTATTTCTACATTAGGAAAACAGTTAAGGACTCCTTCCCCTAAAGACCAACTAGGTCTCTCCCTATTTCCACCCTGGAAACAAATGTACTCCTGCACTTGACTAGAGGAAACCTGTGTGCATTTCTCCAATCCTTGCTGCAGGTCTCCTTTGCTTGACTTCTTTTGTTCACTTACCTTCAAAGCAGCTGAGAATCTGTGAACATGCAGCTCAGCTGCTTTCGACTCATCTTATTGACGTGAATGTTTATTGATCTCCTTCTAATTGAAGGCATCATTCTTAAATTAAAACCAGAGCCAGCGGATTTGTAGCCCGTGAATTCTCTCTGGTGGCTTGTAAAGGGGGGATGCGGTGGTGGTAATAGAGAACATTCGCTGAGCCCCACCAGCCTCAACCGGCTGCACCAGGCACTGAGCAAAAAGACACAGCTGCTTCCATGACTGTAAGGCATGTACTAGTGCCAAGCGACGGATTTAGGGGGGGAGTAAGTGCCAACTGGTTGCCAGCTTTCATATATTAAGGTGAGGCGATTTCAACTCTAAGAGGCACAATGTGAAATCGAATTGAAACGGCGACAAATGTTTTTATTCATTCCCACTGCACACATTTTAATTGTTGCAATTGATGTCAGTTAATAAAACACATTATAGAATGTTATTAAATATTCAGATATGGACTTACAGCAACTGTCTCATAAAAAACTGAAAATGTGTTTCGTTCACATTTGCCGCACTTTTTGGACCTACCTACCATTAAGTGAATTATAAAATGCAGACTACGCACTAAGCAGGATGCTGGTTCAATCATCAGACCCAATTGATAAACTGCACTTTGTAGTACTTAAATTAGTGCTACATGCATACTACGTACTTACTACAAAATGCAATTCTGAAACCGTTACGTGTAAATCTCCCCGCTCCTTTCTTTTCTAAGGAGAGATCCTCACACATGTAAGTTTACTAATTATTAGCAAATTTGGAAGGGGCCAGGTGGAGTGGCTGGGAAAACAGGTATACTTACTACTACTTGGGTGGGATTTAGGGAGGAGTAAGGATGGGTTTAGAGAAGGTCGGTTTAGGTAGGGATATGCGCCCACCCACAAAAGAGTAACCCCATTGCTATTCACAAAGTTCACATCTAAAGTTACCACAGCCAAAAAGACTCAAAACAGTAGTAAAAGTACTCCATCGTAGAGCTGGAGTAAGTCCAGCACCACAGATGGCCAACCAATGGTACTATAACAACCTTCCATGGAAAATAATGTTGATAGGGACTCAAAATAAAATCCCAGGAAATAATGTTTTATCAAATTAAAATAGTTAGGCTATGTAACATAAATATATATATATTGTTGTTTGGAGGAGTATGGTAATACTAAAGGTGGAGCCCCCAGAGTGGATGCCAGGAAGAGGACTAAGGATGACAGCAGTGAGGAGACCAGTATCTCGTAGCGGGGCAGTTTTCGCAACTGCCAGCACGGGGTGTGCATTTCCCCAGCTAGTAATGCCTTGCCCAGAAGTCTGGTGCCCTCTGGTGATTGGGCACCGCGGATGCCAATGCGGAAGCGGTGAGAGCTGTGTGGGATATTCAGTTTTTGTTTATTGGTCTCCTTCGATCCTGGGTCTTGTGCTTGAAGGAATTCACATTTTATGCTGACTACCGAGCATGATTTCTAAACCCTTCTTTCAAATGGCTGTACTCATTTATTCATTACGACTTCGGCCCTAATGAGATGGACTATAAATATTAATTGAGTCAAGGGTCATTGCCCGTGGATTTCCGTTATTCACCGATGCCAAGTTGCCTTATGGGAGTTGTAGTTTTGAAGGGACATAAGCGTGCACCTGCTGGCTTTCATTTATGTCAGAAAACCACAATGTGTGTTTATTTTAGCCCTGTGGGTTCGCCTATTCACATTATACCCCATTGTCTCCTAAGGATACTTACTTGGAAGATGTGAGGAAAACGGGGCAATAAACAACATTGATTTTGCAGCAAAAGAGACAGATCGAATTTAAAGAAACCTTTGGCATCAAACTGTATTGCTTTAATGTTTTAAGAGACAGATCTAACTTAAAGCAACCTTTGATCCAGCCTTTTTGAACTTGCCAGATTAGGGGGAATCTTACAATAATAATGCGGTGATACTGTGCAGCATTTCTTTTATTGATTTTTGTGACTTCATATTTATTTTTAAATTCAGGCACATGTTTCTGAGCGATTGGCAGCCCTGTGCACACATTCCCAGTGTTTCCGTTTAGGCAGGTGACTTAAATGAGCGTTTATTTGCACACAGGACGGGAGAGGGGCAATATATTGCTGGTTACGTAGAAATTAATATTTAGAGATATTTTTGTATTTTTTGTATTATGCAAATTCGGTAAATATCGGAGCTGTTATTATGGTACCAGTGACATTGCCTCTGTGTACAACTACAATAATATGGTTACACTTTACATTCGTTCCACATAGGTGCACTTTATTCACGCTGCAGTATTTTGTCTATGTCTATTTCGTACATGCAGGGGGAGGGCTATATATACTCATACTGTTTGGGCGCCAATTTGATTGACAAAGGCTTCTGTGAAGCCGAAACGCGTCTCCTTGAGCTCGGGGTCGAGGGAAAACCAGGAAAATAAAAGTGCCTTATTCCAGCAGCTTTCGTGTACGTGCCTTCTTCTTTGGGAGCAGGACTGTTTGGTCATATATATATATATATTCACTGAAAAAACCATAGGTTTCAGAGGTGTTATAGTTAGCTGGACATTTCCCTCATACAAAACCCTAGAAATTCCCCTATTATAGTTAGTTCAGCTAACTATAACTCGCGCCCCCGCAATGCACTGCTGATGACGTCACATATTACATCACTCATGACATGGTCAGTGACATCACTGATGACATCACTGATGACATCTCAAATGACATCACTGATGACCTCACTGATGACGTCATCCATGTGATAAATTATCGCATCTTCTCACACCTTAATATAACCTTTGATACACCGACTCAAAATTTCAGAGTTCCAGTCTCAAAACCAGAGATACTCCAATACCAATAACTACATACCCACTTATTAACTCTTAGGTCTACATACACCTCCACTCATTCACCTGTACAGTCACTCATACTTACAGTCACTCCATACAAGACTATCATATGCATTTATACACCTATACAGACACTCACACACCACCAATCATCCATAGAGGTACTCTCACACCTAGTCAGTCATGCAAATAATCACACTCCCGTTTATTCACCTATGCAGTTATACACACTCAAGTTCACTTACTCATAAAAATAGTACCACATTCTTACGCTCTTATACAATCATTGATACAAGCACACACTCATCCATACAGTCACTCTCACAATCACACACTCTCACATATACCCACTTATATACTCTTACACGCATATATACTGCCTTTCACATATGTAGTTAGTCACAAATGTACCACTGAGATATACATTCAATCCCTAACACACCCATACATACACTCACTCAACCATACAGTTCATCACAGATGCACTCTTAAAACCATGCACCCACTGAATCACCCACTCACACATCTAGTCACAGAGTCACACACACCCTACCAACACAAACACTCAGGCACCCATACAGATACTCAGACAACCAATCAATAACCCATATAGACACTCATATAGCTATTCACAAAACCATGCAGCCACTTATACACCAACACACAGACACATACAGACATACACACAGTTTAGTCACTAGTCTGCAGTAAGATACATTTAATGACTCACTTATAGAGTCAGTTGCGCACCTAGAAAATCATCCATTCACACACTTGTACACCCACTTATTCTTCAACAGGATTTTCCCTATATATATTAAACATATTAAAACTGTTCAGAAACACATACTCAATGGATGACGTCATCAGTGATGTCATCAGTGATGTCATTTGAGATGTCATCAGTGATGTCATCAGTGATGTCACTGACCATGTCATGAGTGATGTAATATGTGACGTCATCAGCAGTGCATTGCGGGGGCACGAGTTATAGTTAGCTGAACTAACTATAACAGGGGAATTTCTAGGGTTTTGCACGAGGGAAATGTCCAGCTAACTATAACACACCTGAAACCTATGGTTTTTTCAGTGAATTCCTATGGTTTTTTAAATGCCAATTCCTAACTATAACGCCCCTGAAACCTATGGTTTTTTCAGTGAATTTGAAAGGTTTTTTAAATGTTAATTCCTATATATAACTTATCTCTAAAGATATCATGAAAAGCATTCTTTTTTAAAAGTAGGGTGCACATTAGTTTTGTGGAAAAGCATCTTTGTGATTGGTTAAGAAAAAGCAGTTTCAACGTGGAGTACATATCAAAGGATAAAACTTGCTCAGATCAACCACACCTGCTACTTGCATTTGGAAGGCACTGTTCGAACTTAAAACAATCGTCAACTTTTAACCTGCACGTGTCGTTAAATTTTCAAGAAAATGTTACAAAAAAAATATCGTTAAGTTTTAAAAAATTGATGAACTTTTAACCTGCACGTGTTCTAGAAAGTGAGTTCATATTGAAAATTAAAAAGAAACCAATGATGAACTCCATCAAATCAAAAACCAAAGGAAATGATGGACGGAGTGTTGAACATTGCAAGCACTCACCCCCAGTCAACTGATCTGGGTTTAATCCATCACCATTCTTTAGCTCACTCTGCCACCCCAGTTCAGACATGGCCATATGCAAATCAGTCTGACCCTGTGCCTCATGGGAACAGTCCAGCCCAAACTGCCAAGCCATGTTTTCGCTGGACCGGAAACAAGCTTCCTAGGAGCGGTTTCTGGCATTTCAGCCGTCTCCTGCCAGGCTTGCTTGAATCCAGTAGCAAAGTGAGCAAGGGACTCACGTCTGAGCCTACCCTGCCAACTTATGGCGAACAATGCAAAAACCAAAGGAAATGATGGACGGAGTGTTGAACATTGCAAGCACTCACCCCCAGTCAACTGATCTGGGCTTAATCCATCACCATTCTTTAGCTCACTCTGCCACCCCAGTTCAGACATGGCCATATGCAAATCAGTCTGACCCTGTGCCTCATGGGAAGAGTCCAGCCCAAACTGCCAAGCCATGTCTTCCCTGGACCGGAAACAAGCTTCCTAGGACCGGTTTCTGGCATTTCAGCCGTCTTCAGCCAGGCTTGCTTGAATCCAGTGGCAAAGTGAGCAAGGGACTCACATCTGAGCATACCCTGCCAACTTATGGCGAACAAAGCAAAAACCAAAGGAAATGATGGACGGAGTGTTGAACATTGCAAGCACTCACCCCCAGTCAACTAATCTGGGTTTAATCCATCACCATTCTTTAGCCCACTCTGCCACCCCAGTTCAGACATGGCCATATGCAAATCAGTCTGACCCTGTGCCTCATGGGAACAGTCCAGCCCGAACTGCCAAGCCATGTCTTCCCTGGACCGGAAACAAGCTTCCTAGGACCGGTTTCTGGCATATCAGCCGTCTTCAGCCAGGCTTGCTTGAATTCAGTGGCAAAGTGAGCAAGGGACTCACGTCTGAGCATACCCTGCCAACTTATGGCCAACAAAGCAACAACCAAAGGAAATGATGGACGGAGTGTTGAACATTGCAAGCACTCACCCCTAGTCAACTGATCTGGGTTTAATCCATCACCATTCTTTAGCCCACTCTGCCACCCCAGTTCAGACATGGCCATATGCAAATCAGTCTGACCCTGTGCCTCATGGGAACAGTCCAGCCCGAACTGCCAAGCCATGTCTTCCCTGGACCGGAAACAAGCTTCCTAGGACCGGTTTCTGGCATTTCAGCCGTCTTCAGCCAGGCTTGCTTGAATCCAGCAGCAAAGTGAGCAAGGGACTCACGTCTGAGCATACCCTGCCAACTTATGGCGAACAAAGCAAAAACCAAAGGAAATGATGGACGGAGTGTTGAACATTGCAAGCACTCACTCCCAGTCAACTGATCTGGGCTTAATCCCTCACCATTCTTTAGCTCACTCTGCCACCCCAGTTCAGACATGGCCATATGCAAATCAGTCTGACCCTGTGCCTCATGGGAACAGTCCAGCCCAAACTGCCAAGCCATGTCTTCCCTGGGCCGGAAACAAGCTTCCTAGGACCGGTTTCTGGCATTTCAGCCGTCTTCAGCCAGGCTTGCTTGAATCCAGTGGCAAAGTGAGCAAGGGACTCACGTCTGAGCATACCCTGCCAACTTATGGCGAACAAAGCACAAACCAAAGGAAATGATGGACGGAGTGTTGAACATTGCAAGCACTCACCCCCCAGTCAACTAATCTGGGTTTAATCCATCACCATTCTTTAGCCCACTCTGCCACCCCAGTTCAGACATGGCCATATGCAAATCAGTCTGACCCTGTGCCTCATGGGAACAGTCCAGCCCGAACTGCCAAGCCATGTCTTCCCTGGACCGGAAACAAGCTTTCTGGGACCAGTTTCTGGCATATCAGCCGTCTTCAGCCAGGCTTGCTTGAATCCAGTGAAATGCTTGTATCCGTTCCAGGGAAGACATGGCTTGGCATTTCGGGCTGGACTGTTCCCATGAGGCACAGGGTCAGACTGATTTGCATAGGGCCATGTCTGAACTGGGGTGGCAGAGTGGGCTAAAGAATGGTGATGGATTAAACCCAGATCAGTTGACTGGGGGTGAGTGCTTGCAATGTTCAACACTCCGTCCATCAGTTCCTTTGGTTTTTGCTTTGTTCGCCATAAGTTTGCAGGGTATGCTCAGAAGTGAGTCCCTTGCTCACTTTGCCACTGGATTCAAGCAAGCCTGGCTGAAGACGGCTGATATGCCAGAAACTGGTCCCAGAAAGCTTGTTTCCGGTCCAGGGAAGACATGGCTTGGCAGTTCGGGCTGGACTGTTCCCATGAGGCACAGGGTCAGACTGATTTGCATATGGCCATGTCTGAACTGGGGTGGCAGAGTGAGCTAAAGAATGGTGATGGATTAAACCCAGATCAGTTGACTGGGGGTGAGTGCTTGCAATGTTCAACACTGCGTCCATCATTTCCTTTGGTTGTTGCTTTGTTGGCCATAAGTTGGCAGGGTATGCTCAGACGTGAGTCCCTTGCTCACTTTGCCACTGAATTCAAGCAAGCCTGGCTGAAGACGGCTGATATGCCAGAAACCGGTCCTAGGAAGCTTGTTTCCGGTCCAGGGAAGACATGGCTTGGCAGTTCGGGCTGGACTGTTCCCATGAGGCACAGGGCCAGACTGATTTGCATATGGCCATGTCTGAACTGGGGTGGCAGAGTGGGCTAAAGAACGGTGATGGATCAAACCCAGGTCTGTTGACTGGATGTGAGTGTTTGATTGGTTCTGATGCTCCGTCCATCACCACCCCCTTTTGTACTGCTTTGTTCGCCATAAGTTGGCAGGGTATGCTCAGACGTGAGTCCCTTGCTTACTTTGCCACTGGATTCAAGCAAGCCTGGCTGGAGACGGATGAAATGCTTGAAACCGGTCCTAGGAAGCTTGTTTCTGGTCCAGGGAAGGCATGGCTTGGCAGTTCAGGCTGGACTGTTCCCATGAGGCACAGGGTCAGACTGATTTGCATATGGCCATGTCTGAACTGGGGTGGCAGAGTGGGCTAAAGAACGGTGATGGATCAAACCCAGATCTGTTGACTGGATGTGAGTGTTTGATTGGTTCTGATGCTCCGTCCATCACCACCCCCTTTTGTACTGCTTTGTTCGCCATAAGTTGGCAGGGTATGCTCAGACGTGTGTTCCTTGCTCACTTTGCCACTGGATTCAAGCAAGCCTGGCTGAAGACGGCTGAAATGCCAGAAACCGGTCCTAGGAAGCTTGTTTCCGGTCCAGGGAAGGCATGGCTTGGCAGTTCGGGCTGGACTGTTCTCATGAGGCACAGGGTCAGACTGATTTGCATATGGCCATGTCTGAACTGGGGTGGCAGAGTGGGCTAAAGAACGGTGATGGATCAAACCCAGATCTGTTGACTGGATGTGAGTATTTGATTCGTTCTGATGCTCCGTCCATCACCACCCCCTTTTGTACTGCTTTGTTCGCCATAAGTTGGCAGGGTATGCTCAGACGTGAGTCCCTTGCTCACTTTGCCACTGGATTCAAGCAAGCCTGGCTGAAGACGGCTGAAATGCCAGAAACCGGTCCTAGGAAGCTTGTTTCCGGTCCAGGGAAGGCATGGCTTGGCAGTTCGGGCTGGACTGTACCCATGAGGCACAGGGTCAGACTGATTTGCATATGGCCATGTCTGAACTGGGGTGGCAGAGTGGGCTAAAGAACGGTGATGGATCAAACCCAGATCTGTTGACTGGATGTGAGTGTTTGATTGGTTCTGATGCTCCGTCCATAACCACCCCCTTTTGGAATCCATCAAATAACAGTAATAAGAACAAGAAAGAGTCACACAGCAGTTAAGAGAACAACCAAAAATATTATTAATTTTTTTTCAAACTTTATTTTTTATAATAATAAATATATAAATGATAAACTATTTTCAAACTTTATTTTTTTATTAACATTAATATAAACAATAAACTAATAATCAAAATGTAACAACAATAATACAAAACAACAGGGCGGAACACTCCTGTGGGAACCACGGATGTCGACGACAGACCTGGAAAATCAGAAAGATTGTTAAAAAAAAAATCAACATGGTATTCTTAACAAAATACCACAAGAAACAAATCACAGATATATAAAATGTATACAGCTAACAAAATTTTATAAGTTTAACTTACAAAAACTGTAAATGTTGCCGCTTTAAAATATTTACCGAATCTGAGGAATTGTTTTTTGCAGAAGGCACCACGCCCACAACGTTTTTCTTCAGTGGTGAAGAAATGTTTTACTTTTTCCAAGGGGCAAACAAAGACCAATGCCACCTTCTTTATTCGCAACATTTGCCAAAGAGTTCTGTTACGAGGGGATCCTAACAAAAAATACTCGTGCGGCACAGCAAGTATGATGAAACACCTAAGGACCCTTCATCCAAACAATCTTGCACGAGAAGAGTGCAAACAGATGAGAAACACTCCTGTTCTGTATCTGTAAAAAAAGAATCACAAATAAATGTATATTAATAACTTTCAAATTTATACTATTCCATCACTGTACAAACACATTTTATATAAAAACTGACTAAGAAACTATAGCCCTGAACCACAAGTGTGACGATCGTTAAAACACTACATGCATAGTGCATACTATTTTGAAGCAGTTCATGCCCTAAAGCCTACCTCACTAAAAGACTACATGCTAACTGACTAAATGATTACAGTACTATAAGGAGACACATTGGGTGAGTGACAGGGTGTTTGCTAGAAGAGTATGAATACTAACTAGGGAATTGAAGGTGTGAAACACAACTGTGTAGGTGATCAGAGTACTGCATCAATACTGCATAGGCATTTAAAGCAGTCCATGTGCTACGGCCTGGCTCACTGCATGACTACTTGGGTACTGACTGAATGATTAGAGTACAGCAAGGAGAGTGCCTGGGTGAATTCATTAGTGCTAGGCTTTTCGCACAGGGAATGGATTAGTACTTGGTACTGAATGAGTCACTGGAGGAGTGCAAAGGCAGTCACAAGTGCTGGACTGTATGGATACTGACTAGGTAATTGAAAGTGTGAAAGACAAGTATCTAGGTGGTTAGAAGACTGCATGCATAGTGCATAGGGGTTTGAAGCAGTCCATGTGCTAAGGCCTGGCTCAGTGTATGAATACTTAGGCACTGACTGAATGATTAGAGTACTGCAAAGATAGTATCTTGGTGAATTTATAAGTGTTTGGGTTTTAGCACAGTGAATGGATTAGTACATGGTGCTGAATGGGTCACTAGAGGACTGCAAAGGGAGTGACAGGGTATTTCCTGAAAGTGTATGGATACTGACTAGGGAATTGAAGGAGAGAAAGACAATTGTGTAGGTGGTTAGAGGACTGCATGCATAGTGGATAAGGGTTTGAAGCAGTCCATATACTAAGGCCTGTGTCACTGGATGAGTACTTGGGTACTGACTGAATGATTTGAGTACTGCAAGGAGAGTGCCTGGGTGAATTTATTAGGGTTTGGCGCAGTGAATGGATTAGTACATTATGCTGAATGGGTCACTAGAGAAGTGCAAATGGAGTGACAGGGTGTTTGCTGGAAGTGAACGGATACTGACTGGGGAATTGAAGGAGTGAAAGACAAGTGTGTAGGTGCTTAGAGGACTGCATGCATAGTGGATAGGGGTTTGAAGAAGTCCATATGCAAAGACCTGGCTCTGTGCATGAATACTTAGGCAGTGACTGAATCATTAGAGTACTGGAAAGAGAGTGTCTTGGTGAATTTATAAGTGTTTGGGTTTTGGCACAGTGAATGGATTAGTACATGCTGTTGAATGAGTCTCTAGAGGAGTGCAAAGGAAGTGACAGGATATTTCCTGGAAGTGTATGGATACTGACTAGGGAATTGAAGGGGTAAAAGACAAGTGTATAGTATGTTAGAACACTACATGCATACTGCATAGACATTTGAAGCAGTCTATTTGGTACTTAGAAACTGACTAAATAATCAGACTACTTCTAGGACAGTGCTCAGGTAAAACTTTAACATTTTCAGTTCTGCCACAGTGAACAGAATAGTACATGGTACTGCACCTTAGTGTCAAACCCTCACTCATTTTATCAATGCATAAGCAAAGACTAGCTTCTAATGCTACTAAAACTTGACAACATGAGAGGTTTTAAATTAGTTATCTGTCAGCAAATACACGATGTTACCAAATGCCTCTCTCACAGTGGTTCTCAAATGCACACAGACTCACAGTGTGATTCTACACAACAACCACTATACCTAGAAGTTTACCAAAAATCATTCACTACTATGGAAGTGGTAAGTGAACTGAACACAATCTTCATATTTCAGGACTGCACTTTTATGTCAAAGCCTGACTCATATAATCAAAGCATAAGCAAAGACTGGCTTCTAATGCTACTAAAACTTCACAACATGACCGGTTTTAAAACAGGTATATGTCAGCAAATACACAATGTTACCAAATGCTTCTCTCACAATCCTTACCCAAATGCACACAGACTCACAGTGTGATTTTAGACAAGCAACACTATCCTAGGAGTTTACCAAAGCTCATTCACTACTCTGGAAGAGTTAATGGTACTGCACACAATCTACATATTTCAGTACACCACATCAGTCTCAAACCATGACTCATTTAATCAACGCATAAGCAAAGACTGGATTCTAATCCTACTAAAACTTCACAACATGACAGGTTTCAAAACAGTTATCTGTTAGCAAATACATGATGTTACCAAATGCTTCTCTCACAGTGATCCCAAATACACACTAACTCACAGTGTGATTCTAGACAAGCACCACTATCCCTATGAGTTTACCAAAACTCATTCACTACAGTGCAAGTGGTAAGGGAACTGCACACAATCTACATATTTCACAATTGCAATTTACTGTCAATGCCTGACTCATATAATGAAAGCATAAGCCATAACTGTCTTCTAATGCTACTAAAACTTGACAACATAACATGTTTTACAATACTTATCTGTCAGCAAATACACGCTGTTACCAAACACTTCTCTCACAGTGGTTCCCAAATGCACACAGACTCACAGTGTGATTCTAGACAAACAACACTATCCCTAGGAGTTTACCAAAACTCATTCACTACAGTGGAAGTGGTAAAGGAACTGCGCACAATCTACATATTTCACGACTACACTTTAATGTCAATGCCTGGCTAATTTAATCAACGCATAAGCAAAGACTGGCTTCTAATGACTGGCTTCTAATGCTACTAAAACTTGACAACATGACAGGTTTTAAAACAGTTATCTGTCAGTAAATAAACGATGTTACCAAATGCTTCTCTCACAATCCTTACCCAAATGCACACAGACTCACAGTGTGATTTTAGACAATCAACACTATCCTAGGACTTTACCAAAACTCATTCACTACTGTGGAAGGGGTAAGGGGACTGCACACAATCTACATATTTAAGTACAGCACATCAGTGTCAAGGCATGACTCATGTAATCAACATATAAGCAAAGACTGGATTCTAATGCTACTAAAACTTCACAACATGACAGATTTTAAAACAGTTATCTGTCAACAAATACATGATGTTACCAAATGATTCTCTCACAGTGGTTCCCAAATGCACACAGACTCACAGTGCAATTCTAGACAAGCACCATTATCCCTATGAGTTTACCAAAACTCATTCACTACTCTGGAAGAGTTAATGGTACTGCGCACAATCTACATATTTAAGTACACCACATCAGTGTCAAACCATGACTCATTTAATCAACGCATAAGCAAAGACTGGATTCTAATCCTACTAAAACTTCACAACATGACAGGTTTTAAAACAGTTATCTGTCAGCAAATATATGATATTACCAAATGCTTCTCTCACAGTGATCCCAAATACACACTAACTCACGTTGTGATTCTAGACAAGCACCACTATCCCTATGAGTTTACCAAAACTCATTCACTACAATGCAAGTGGGAAGGGAACTGCACACAATCTACATATTTCACAACTGCAATTTACTGTCAATGCCTGACTCATATAACTAAAGCATAAGCCATAACTGTCTTCTAATGCTACTAAAACTTGAGAACATGACATGTTTTACAACCCTTATCTGTCAGCAAATACACGATCTTACCAAACACTTCTCTCACAGTGGTTCCCAAATGCACACAGACTCACAGTGTGATTCTAGACAAACAACACTATCCCTAGGAGTTTACCAAAACTCATTCACTACAGTAGAAGTGGTAAAGGAACTGCATACAATCTACATATTTCACGACTACACTTTAATGTCAATGCCTGACTAATTTAATCAACGCATAAGCAAAGACTGGCTTCTAATGCTACTAAAACTTGACAACATGACAGGTTTTAAAACAGTTATCTGTCAGTAAATACACGATGTTACCAAATGCTTCTCTCACAATCCTTACCCAAATGCACACAGACTCACAGTGTGATTTTAGACAATCAACACTATCCTAGGACTTTACCAAAAATCATTCACTACTGTGGAAGAGGTAAGGGGACTGCACACAATCTACATATTTAAGTACAGCACATCAGTGTCAAGGCATGACTCATTTAATCAACATATAAGCAAAGACTAGATTCTAATGCTACTAAAAATTCACAACATGACAGATTTTAAAACAGTTATCTGTCAGCCAATACATGATTGTACCAAATGATTCTCTCACAATGATCCCAAATACACAGTAACTCACAGTGTGGTTCTAGACAAGCACCACTATCCCTATGAGTTTACCAAAACTCATTCACTATAGTGCAAGTGGTAAGGGAACTGCACACAATCTACATATTTCACAATTGCAATTTACTGTCAATGCCTGACTCATATAATGAAAGCATAAGCCATAACTGTCTTCTAATGCTACTAAAACTTGACAGCATAACATGTTTTAAAACAGTTATCTGTCAGCAAATATATGATGTTACCAAATGCTTCTCTCACAGTGGTTCCCAAATGCACACAGACTCACTGTGTGATTCTAGACAAACAACACTATCCCTTGCACTATATCAAAACACATTTCTTCATCTAGAAGTAGTACTACATTTTAGTATAGAAATATAACATAACTCATTTCACAAATTCATAAACAATGACTGGTTTCTAATTCTACCAAAATATAAAAACTGCACAGTTATCTGTCTACAAACACATGAAAAACACAAATGCCTATCACAGAATGGTTTCTACATGCACACACATTTTAGAGAGAAAAAGTACTCCCTACACTTTAGCAGGAAAAATACATTAGTCTGATTAAAATAGTCTACATACATCCCCTCACAATTAAATAACTCATCTTTCAAGTTCTTTTGTAGATTAAGGAGTATATCAATCACTCACCATATTTTCTTTTACAGAATCTCTGCACTGTGCACCTCTCAGCAAAAGCAAAGAATGAAAAAGTTTCCCTTTCATTTTCCACACATATACATGTAAACATCAAATCACAATCCTTCGCACATAAACTCAAAAGCAAACACACATTTCTATTGGTTAAACATTTCAACCCTTTCCAACTGAAATACATTTCAACCCTTCCCCCAATCTGCCTTCTGCCTGTTACCATAGAAACAGGTCATGGAACACTGCACTGAGCTCACAGGTCACAAGTTCAGCACACAATGTTCCTACACAAGACAGGAAGTGTGCTTGACTTTTCAACATATCAGCTTATCATATATAATGTTCCTTATAATCTGTTTTTATTAACCAATAACAATCATACCTTTAAAAAACAGAAATATACACCCTACCTTTCAGTGTAGAAAGTTGTTATACAACCAATGATTTCTTGTCGTTTTTCAAAAAACGTTGCCGTGGATCCGCGAATCCACCGCGAGAGGATCTGTGCATCCAACGCGATGGGATGCGCGCACCGTGCGCGCATTTCGCCGCTTTTTTTTTAAAAAAAAGGGGGGCCCCAGGGGGTCCTTCTGGGACCCCCTAGGCACCTCTAGAGGGTCCGAGTATTTCCACTCTGCCCCCTTTATATGTTTTACACACTTATTCCCCTTGCTTCTTCAGCCTCGCTTCTACCGAGGCAGAAAATGGCCGCCAACAGTTCCTGGTTTCGAATGTAGAGAGACGCTCGACAGCCAATTAGCATTCAGCGCGCGATCGGGAGGGTGCGCGCTCAGTTCGGGGAGGGTTCGCTTACGGTGCGGGTAGGGTCCGCGGAACCTCCCCGGCCATAGATATCACTAACTTCTTTACCCTAATTTTTTCAGGAACTACTGAACAGATTCACACCAAATATGCAAAAGGCAAGAGTCCGAACTGAGGACTACCTCTTTGCCAAATTTGGTGTCATTCCGTTCAGCGGTTCGGGCTGTAGCTGCGACAACAGATCCTATGGGAAATTGCATGTGGAAAATGCGTTTTGGGACCCCCCTTTTTTCTCGGCCCCCGCTTGACGAATCACCACGAAACTTTCAGGGTAGGAGCGGAGTGGAGCTGGCCAAACGTTTGGAGAATTTCGCGAAGATTTGTCAATCGGCGCCAAAGATATTCCCAATAGAATGTTGCGGATTTCCTATGGAAAATATGTCCTAACCATAACTATCTACTGGCAACTGCCAGTAGATAAAATATATATATATATATATATATATATATATATATATATATATATATATATATATATATATATATATATATATATATATATATATATGAGCTTTGCTTCGCTCACACGTTTCTTCCAAGAGAAACAAGAACGAACGTGGACCTCGTTGTATAATTCAAAATTTTATTTCTCCTTGTCCGCCATTACGCGTTTCAGCCGTCAAAAGCGGCCTTGATCACATGACAATGTTCAGACATTTTTTCCATTATTTAAAGTGCTAGTGCTTCCAAAACCAACCTATCACACATGTAGAAATACGTGAATAGTGAAGAAAGACTGAAATAACATCCTGTAATTGAGGATCCACATATGTAGTTCATGTACAATAAACTTGATTGCAAAAATGCAATTAAAAAACAATATTGGTAAAATACCTCCTTAGTACATTTCATACATGCCCATGAAGGCCATTAGAACAATTAGAAAAGCATTGATGGTATTTATACTTTCACTTGGTTAACTGTTTGAATACAGAACGGTAAATATCCCACATAGGGCTAGTCTCAATCAATATGGTGTTTATCAAATAACTGTTTAAATACAGATAAAGAAATGAATATCCTTCATGGAAATATTTTCAGTCGTTATATTACATGCGTGATTGTGAAAAAAGAATAATTAAGTGAATGATTAAAATCTACTTGCCATTTATCTATATAAACTACTACTTGAGTGCTACCTCGGTTGCAATTTAATGACAATTGTCTGTATTAAGGGCGTCTATGTTAAATACAATAGAAAAATGCATTGATAAGTAATCATTGCATAAAATTCCCATATTTACAAATTGTAAATTCATTAATGCAAACATGAGGCACTCAGTAATTTGAAAAAGGTGCAGAAAGTGCTAATTGGTTCAAAAGAGCCACAGAATCTAAAACAAGAGGGATTGAAATTTTTTGCATACATGCCAAATAGAGACGCTAATAGGGGAGTCAGGCTGATTGAGCTAATATTTTTTGCTACTGAATCATTAGATGACCTTGATCTATAAACCATCAGAACAAACAATAGACATAAAATATTAAAACCGTATGTCTAAAATGTAAGTCTAAAAAGTTTAAATTACAATAAATATTGAGATAAGAGCAATAAGATATCCTATAAATACCAAAGGCCAAACGTACATAGCAAATAATTCACAGATTCCTTATTTTAGATATAATCCATTTTTCTAGTATAGTTGGAAATTACAAATAGGTGTAGAGGTCTTCAGTTGCATTTAATCCTCTTGGGTGCTTACAGTCAAATTCTAATATATAGTGAGTTTCCAGCCGCCTAAGCTTCGCTTCTCTATCCCCTCCCCTCTTGGTGACCGGGATAGCCTCTATGACAAAATATTTTAAATGATTCGGATCACTGTCATGAAATGCTTGGAAGTGCCTTGCGACTGGATAGTTCTGATCTTTGTTAATGATCGCTCGTATGTGCTGCAATATTCTCTTGTGTGCAGCTAATCTTGTACTCCCTATATACTTCAGATGGCAACTGCATTCCAAAACATATACTACAAATTCTGTTTTGCACGTAAGATGTTGCTTAATCTCCCGGATCTTAGGTGAGAATGCTGTAGTATATGTTTTTGTGTTGTTACCAAATTTGCAGGCCTTGCAAGTGGAACACTTGAAAAAACCTTTTCTAGCAGTGAGCCACATATCCTTGCGACTCACATCTTGACTGTTGTTTGTCAATTTGTTACCCAAACTTTTTGTTTTCCTATAAGTGATGGAGGGATTAGTAAGCATGTTACCTCCTATCACCGGGTCATCTTGTATGAAATGCCAATTCCGCCTAATAATGTTTCTGATCTGCCTTTCCTGTTTAGAATATGACAGAATCAATCTAACCGGTTGGGCGGAAGTGTTGACCCTTTGCTCAGGACGATTGGCCTTGTAAATTAAAAGTTCCTCTCTCGCCTTGGAACGTGACCTTCTGATGGCTGCGTCAACCACTCCTGCATTAAATCCTCTCGCTAGGAACCTAATACGGCTCTCCTGTTGTTTGATTTTCATTTCTTCCTCACTGCTGCATATTCTCCGAATACGTAGCATTTTCCCGTACGGAATGCTTTTAATTAGGTGAGGAGGGTGAGCACTTGATGCATGGAGGATAGTGTTCCCTGCAGTGGGTTTTCGAAATAATGTAGTGGTTAAGCTGCTATTTTCAACTGTTATCTGTACATCTAAGAAGGACACTGTTTGTTTACTGATGGTATGAGTAAATTTTAAATTAATATCATTCTTATTGATCTGATCAATGAATTCGATAGCTTCCCTCTCAGTTCCCCTCCAGACAATAAACAAATCATCAATAAATCTGTACCAACAGATAACATTGTTGTTATAGGTGTAGTCATATTGTCGCATGAGGACCAGCTCCTCCCACCAGCCCATGAAAATACAAGCATAGCTGGGAGAAAAACCGGCCCCCATGGCTACACCCTGCGTTTGTGGGTACATTTGTCCATTGAAAAGGAAGAGGTTGTTGTCAAGACTAAATAATAACATGTCCAAAATCATTTTTGTGTGTTGAGCATATACGATGGATCTACGGCTGAGAAAATACTCTACTGCTCTCAAGCCATCCTTATTACGTATACATGTGTATAGTGAGCACACATCCAAGGTTATCAACAGGTAATCTGTGCTCCATTGTAGATTGTTAATTTTGTTTAAAAAATCACACGTGTCCTGAATATATGATTTTAAGTTCCTCATGTATGGCTGCAGAAAGTAGTCTATGTATTTAGATAGATTCTCCAGTGGACCATCACAAGCAGCAATGATTGGTCTGCCGGGGGGTTTGTTCATGTTTTTATGCACTTTAGGTATAAAATATATACATGGGATCGTAGGGTGTTCTCTTTTGAGGAATTTGTACTCATCTCCACTCAAAAATCCCAGGCCTTTCCATGCCAGCAGAAACTTGGCCAGCATTTCCTGTGTGCTCTTATATTTAGTAGGAGTGCTCTTCCTGTAACATTGTTCATCATTGAGTTGGGTATAGGCCTCTTTGAGATATTCCTCCATGGACCATAAAACAATATTACCCCCCTTGTCTGAATTCCTGACAACAATGTCCTCCTTCTGTAATTTTGCAATCAGTTGGTAATATTTCCTTTCTTTGTTGGTATACTTCCTGTCCGGGCTATTGACTATGTGGTTAAGTTTTTTGATTTGGTTGACCACATGTTCATTAAATGCATCAAGCCCGTCCCTTGCCATGATTGGTACGAATTTAGATTTGTTTTTGAACGGGGTAGTTGGTCTAACACAAGGTTCCAAGGGGGACATGCAGGCTCCATTGGTTTGTGCCACCTCACCCAATTCCAACATATCACGATATGTTTCCACATCAACTGCCAGTAGATAAAATATATATATATATATATATATATATATATATATATATATATACACTTGTTAAAGAAGACTTTCTGAATTTAATCATCAATATAACAATTAATTGTTATTAAAATATAATTATATTCCTTTAAATTAATTATATGTGTCAATGTTAATCATTTGTAATACATAATTAAAATATATGTTTGTACTTCGGTGGCAATTTTTTTAATCTAATCTTTAGAAAAATAAATGTATTTTAATTTATATACATTCAACATAATTACAATTTATATTAAAATTAAGTTAGTAGTATTGTCACGTTTTTATTTTATTCTACACTTTAAATAAATGCATACAATTAATTTACATTAATATTTAACATAAAAATAGTTTTACTTTTTCTCAGTTTAATACACTTCCGGAAACTGAGTGTGACTAGAAGTTTTCTGCCAGATGTTGCCAGATGATGCTGTCAAAAGATACATGCAGATGATGCAGCAATTTTATCAGAAACCTCAAAGGTTGTTAGTAATACATCTCTGTCTTTGTAGCTAATGGAAACACGATCAACATTGCGTTCAAAATGCATAAGCAATAATGCGATGTGTACCTTACGTACCTGTCTCCCAGTGATAAATTGAAACTAAAGCCTTGGAAATGTATTGATGTTTTGTTTTTACTAGACATGCTCCTAACTTTTATCTATAGCAATTTACAAACTCCCTTGTCTTCTTGTTAATGAAATCAAGATAGGCACCATAATGTTTATATTTACATTTTCATAACAATTATATAATTGGTAATTATAGCAATGTGGCGGAATTAGGCCTTTTATGTGTGATCACCCAGGATTCTTCACCTTTTTCTGAACCGTTTTTTGGGGTGGTATCAGAACTCCTAACTCTGTGACACTGTTATTCAGTGACACTGTGTGTGCGTGCTCTAGACCTAAAATAGTGCTGGTAAAATTGTTTTCATCTAATTGGTCAATTTAACTTTCATGTAGGCCATGGTAGATGGCACAGAAAGTGCACACGCAGGCTGGAGTGTGCATTTGCACCACCCACGTATATCACAAAAAAACTTCTTCCAGGAGCCCCACTGTGCTTTGGCTCGGCTGCAGTTTAAATACACTACGGTGCCACTCGGCAGAAAATAGGACCTTTGCTATGTAGGAAAAGCCTATCTTTAGACATTCAGTAGTCATGCCTAAAGTGAAAACCATAGGGCAGGGTGCTCATATATAAAAATGTGGCATACTACATAATGGGGTTAGTGCACTCTCACAATGAAATCAACCTAAAATCTTATCCACTGTGTTTGCTAGACTTTTGCCTATAGAGGAGGCCTCGGTGGGATTAAAATCTTTATTTCTTATCTCCAACTAGAAAATTTCTTATTTATTTTTCAATATTAGATTTAATGGTTAAATCAGATTTTTATAACTTTAGTGGAAAAATTTACTTTATGCTGCCTTAGCTAGAAGTGCTTAAAACTAGTTCTGCCCCTTGGCACACCTCAAGAGCTGAAATGCACATCATTAGCTTAGTGAGTTATAACTCTGGCTTAGAAACCAATGGCCTGCCTCTATGCCCATGAATGGCAGGGTGGTATTAATTGCTTGCCCCTTGTTAATTGCTGAGCACTTACCAAAGATAAGCTACCTGGAATTGGTGGAACAAAGGCCAGCCTTAGCACTGCCTCTTTTAACTTGTAAACATCAAGGAGGGCCTAGTCTATTCATTCTCAGGGCTCCTAGAAAGTCAGCTCCAATATATGTGGGGGAGAGAACTGGTTTGGACCCTGTCATGTGGGAAGAGAGCACTTCTAGATGGGGGAGTGTCTAATGGGTCGCTAATTGATGCTTACCTCATTAATATTCATGAGGTAGGTTGATTTGCAACCTAGTAGGTATTGCTATTTAGGAATAAAACATTTCTTACATTAGGAAGACCGATTTCCTAATTGTGATTCGGAGATAATAGCAATTAGGAAATCGGTATTCCTAATGTCTGTACACATCTGGCCCTTACTTATTTTTTCCACCTCTGGAGACTCAGGACAAGATACTAAGGCCTGCTTGGGAAAGTCGCACCCTGGGCAGGCAAGAAAACCGGGTTCATTTCTCTTGGAGCTTTTTGCCTTGCTGGAAACCGGTTCAATGGGACTTCACAGTAAAGGTATCACGCATCATGGAGCCCGGCAGGCTACAGCTTCCAGCCTTGCCCCGCTGAAGGATTTAGAATTTCAACAAAGTCACTAAGTCTGATGGTAAAATCCCAGACCCGGGTGAGGTGACAAATCTATTCGACCAACAAAGCACCCTCAGCTGCCACAAAATCTTTGTCCTGCTTAGTAGCCTGGCACCAAAGCCGACAGCAGCAAGAGGCTGACAACAACATACCTGACGTCCAGGGCTGGCCACAGCCTTAATCCTTGCTACCCTTAAAGATGCTGCTTACTATTTCAGAGACTCAGAAGAAGAGAGAGTGAAGGTAAAATCTTTGATTGGGAGGACCTGCTTACTATATCCAACCTCTGCCCCCTCGTGGTCAGCCTAAGATCCTACCTCATCCAAATCAATGATGAACAGTATTATTGATTGGTGCATTGCTTTTCCTTGGTACTTTTAACCTTACTAATTAAAAAAATTCAGACATATGGTTCCTCTTATTTCATTTTGATGGCTTTGGTCAACTTTTACTCATGACATTTTGATATCATTTTTTAAGTGGTTTGGGTGTTTCATTGTGCTGTTTCCATACTTTTAAAATTGCTGGTACTTAACTTGCATTTCCATGGGGAATTCCATGCTGATTATGCCACAGCTACCAGGGGTTGAGCAAAGATTCTCTAGGGGCTTTGTTTTAACTTACCCAGAGTGGATTTATTAAGTTGATAGCGTTACACCGCTCCCAAATAAATAAACTAACTCTTGCCAATTGCACAGTGTGTGAAGAATTTTGTGGGAATTTTTTAGAGTCTACCTATTAATGTGCATGATGGGCATAATGTAAAACACTTAGGGGCTGATTACGATGCGTTAGGAAATGGCTCCAAACATCGTTCGGAGCCATTTCCTAACGCAACGTAATCAGTCGGTCGGATTCCTTTCCGACCGACCCGTTTTGATGGTGTCGGTCGCAAAGGAATCCAACCGGTCACTCTGACTGGCCTCCGACGGGCTCGGAGAGACCGTCCGCCAGTCAGAATGACCTCAGTAATCCCAAGGGCGGCTCTTTCCGCCCGAGGGATTACAATGTCGGATTCCGACAGCCTTTCTGTGCCAGCCTTCCAGCAGTCAACTTTGGGGTCCCCAGCAGGGCCCCCACGGGTGCACGGCCTCTGGTTGGTTTGTAGATCCCCGCACCCCGTGGAAGGCACCTTGAGGTACCTGCCACTTGATGCAGGGTTGAACTGCACCTCTTTGTTTTACAATGAGAGCATGCATGCCGCTCGGAATGCATGCTCCCAATGTAAAGAATTGGAGTCCGGCCGAACACTGTTCGGTCGTATCCTAATTGGTCGGTCGGGACCGCCGACCGAAATGATGTCGGGCGGACTTAAGTCTGCCCGACATCGGAATTAGGCCCTTAACATTATGGGCCCTACTCACAAAGAAAATTAATACCACAGATAGACATTAACATCTTCACCTGAATGTACATTTATGTTTTTTCCTAATCACCAAAATCCCAGTAGTAGGCTTGAAAAGCTTTGTCAGGCACAGTTTTCTAGGTATACAACTGGGAAAGTCATGTGACTATTCCCTTAAGATCTTAAACCCGCTGTGTGGAGTTCTACGAGGAATGAAGTACCCTTTCAAAGGCTCACTGTTTTCCCCTCAGGAATGCATTTTTTCTCATGAAAAAAACTCTTCCTCTGTTCTCCAGCAAACATGGGATAATCCATTTTCCTTCCTATCCTAGAAAGGGAGTAAGTGCAACACTGTATTGAGTAAATCTCCAATCATTTACAAGATGGAAAGGCACTGGATGGTAGGTTGGGAATACCCACAAACATATATGTTTGTGGGGTTTCTCACACTTCCAAGGCACATCATGCCATGGAAAACCTACTTCCCACCCCTTGAGAGGGATTGAAAATTGTGGATTTGTCCATTGTTGTGGCGGAGAAATCTGCAATAATAGAGGTATTTACTCCCACCAGAAATTCATTTGTACATTTCTGGCATGTGTAAATAAGGTGCAGTACCTTTGTAAATTGGGGCCTATATGAACATACAAATTAAAGGCACAGTATTAGAATAGGAAAAGCAACACATTGTACAGTTATAATTTCTATGCAACAAAACAATCAGCATTAGCCATGAATGATCTAGGGCCTCAGGCAGGGCCATAGTGGGAACCATGGAATACAAATAATGTGTAAATGCATGCCATAATAAAATCCCTGCTTGAGTGAGACAGATTTGTAGAGGAAAGTTAACTCCTAGTATTTCTCTCTCACCTAGATGCCAATAACAATATAGCATCTACAACTCATATTTAATGGTGCAGATGATTGTGAAACCCATAGCACAATGAGAGGCAGTGTATATCTTGTGGCATTCCTGAACCTTCAGGTTTTAGAGCCTGATTTAGAGTTTGGTGGATGGGCTACTCCATTACAGGGACCATAATGAAGGTTCCAGAGCCTTTGATTATTATAAACAGTTGAGACCTAAACAGGCTACCCTATCAGCCGAAGCATACATCTCCCCCACTCTGCATATTCTTGTGCCCTACCTGACTCCTGATTGCTCTAAACAGGTCACACAGATATGACATTGTTACTATGTGGACTCCTAATACAGATTCTGTAATTTCAGAGTCTGTCTCATGTCTGAAGAATACCAGGCTAATCCAATTCAGGGCATGGACATAGGAGTCTGGGGCCCAGAAGTGTAACTAGGCCTCAGGCAGCCGGTGGTGGCCGCTGCGTTTGCCGCCCACAGCAGCCTTATCGAAGAGTAGGGGGGGTGTGCTGGCCATTCATGCGGCCGCTTCCGCTGCAGGTAAGGGGGGGCACTGCTGCATTTCTTGCGGCCGCAACGGCCGCAGGTAAAAGCGGGGGAGGTGAGGCCAGCCGCTGCCGCCAAAACTCATGCCACCTGGGGCGGTCCACCCCCACTTTCCCCCCCTTAGCTACGCCACTGCTGGGGCCCTCCCCAGATTTTGTATGACTAGAGACCTAGGTAGGGTTTAGTCACTGTTACATGATCACACAGCACAATGCATACATATAAATTTCAACCCTCGTGGCACCCAGACGTCTGCCAACAAATAGCCTCACCCTTCACTCCCAGAAATGACTTTAGGGTCATTATAAATATATGCAAATATATATTGGGCTATACTACTTTTTAGAATGAACTGCTACTAAACTGCTACTAAACTTTAACTGTATAGTAGTTCTTATACCCAGGGAAGTGGATTCGTGTGGGGATGACTTTGCAGGGATCAGTACATAAGAAGCTCAGATCCTGAATATAAGTGCTGGCCCTAAAGGGAGTATTGGGAACTTGGAATACTCTGACAGTGGAAATGTAACTCTGGCGATGTCAGCCTAAATTGAGTGATGAAAAAGATGTAGATAGCACATCTCTATTCTCTCATTATTTTGGCATTAAAGAACTATGTTAATGATACAGTAAGTATACTGTTAAAGTTAGTAGAAGAGCGCACCCAGTTTGTGGGACAGTTGAAAAGCATGCATAAGCCATCCTTGAAAGCTAAAACAAATCACCCCTATGAGGTGGGAGTAAAAGCACAAACTGAAGTGCGAATTTGACAATGTAGGATTTGGTGCATGGTAACCCATGGTACAGGAATAGTGATACCAAGGACGATACAGGATATTGTCCTCCTGCATGTTTTGCCTTCTATGAAAACCTGCACTCCTCAAATACTCCTGATTATTCTGCAAACTCAGGTGCAGGTACTACAGTGAAGTGTTTAATTGTCTTAGGTTACTCAAAGCTGATAAAGCAGCAGGTCTCATACAGCTTACATCAAATGTTTATCTTAGTAACCCCGATTGAGGGTCTAGGCTAACAATTCCTCCAACCACGGTTATATAATTCAGACCTATGAAACCTTTGAGAGAAAGTTCAGTCATATAGATTTTTAATAAAGGTGACAAGTAATATCTAAGGGGATATGTATCAAGCCCTTTTACCGTTCGCAAACGGGAAAAGGCCTTTTGGGATATATCATCCCAAAAGGGCATCACAAATTAGAGAATCGCAAAAATAGCGATTCTCTATTTTGCGATTGCATTTAAGGAATCGCAAATTGTGATTTCTTAAATGCAGTTTATGAAGCCTAGAAAAAGTACAATTTGGCCGTAAGGAATCGCAAATTACCACCAACTTCAAGTTGGTGGTAATTTGCGATTTCTTTGAAAATTTCACTTTTTGGCATTTTTCAAAGTGCCATGTGAAGCACAGACATGCCCTTAGGGCATGTTTGTGCGACACATGTGCATACATACATATTTAAGGGGTGCAACAGGGTGTCCTTTTGACACCCTGGCACCCTTGAAATTGCATTCTCATTTTGCGATTCTCAAACTGCGAATCGCAAAATGAGAATGTCTTCCCATTCATTCCTATGGGCCTCCTAGCCCATAGGAATGAATGGGAAGGTATTCCTTAATTGCGATTAGCAATTTGCTATTCGCGATTAAGGAATGCCAAGGAATCGCAAAACATTCGCAAATTTTTTATTACATCTCGTTTTGCAATTCTCAAATAGCGATTCCCTAAAAATCGTTATTTGAGAATCGCAAAAACGGAATTTGATACATATGCCCCCAGGATTCCACATAGTACTATAATATAGATACATTATTGAACTGAATTCCAAAGAAGGATATGTTGTGTCTATAACCACTTATCTTTTTGCGAAGACCACAGTGCTAGGTGGAGGTAAGACCTTGATTTGGAAGTACGGGTATGTCAGAGAAGGACGACATATTGCATCTGAAGGTCTGGCACAAACTTATGTTTCTTTTGACCAGGTATTTTGAGGGCAACAATGGACAGACTTGAGATGGATAATGGGCTTCTTCAGTTGGTCCTGATTGCCTACAGAAATACAACAACAATAGTTTGCTGCAATAGATGTGGATCACTAGCCAGAAAAAAATGCAATCTTTCAAAGGAATATGGTAGTGCTGTGTTTTGAGCCCTGCCAGCTTAATCTTCCTCGGTTCAGGCAGACACCATTCAGAGCTGGGTATGATGATACAGCCATCCTAGGCTTCCCACCAGAGGTCTTCAGACAACTCTCCTCAGCTGAAAATTTGGAATGCTCTCAGAAGATGGCCATGGCTAAATGCCCAAGAAGCATTGCCAATGGATTGTCAATCACGGATCCAGAAAAGAAAGGAAAAGTTTGAAAACTGGTCTATTGATTGATCAAGACAACGATAACCAGGACAACAGCAGCAAATAACCTGCTCAGGAAAGGAAAAGCCTATACACATCAACAACAGCAAGAGGAGAAAATAAATAGGAGAGAAGGATGAATGTAGCAGAAGCCTAAGTAAGAGGGATATGGTCTTTGATAATGCTCAAGCTGATGTGTTCCCTCTATCGGTCTTCAATTTACCCCGTTCTTTTTGTGGTTGTTCACCCATTTCACATGGATCATTCTTTTTTCCGTGGCTATTCACTGAAATCGTGGGCCTCGGTCACCATGTTTCACTTATTGCATGTACACAGTGCAGTGTCTCCTTGTGTATGAGTGAATCATGAAACAAATGGCAGGATATCCCGTACTGCCTATGTCATTGACACTTACACCTGTAAGTGGCGGAATCATCCGATAAACTGTAATGTGCAGACGTCACGTTGCACTTTATAGTCATCTGCACACTCATGATGTCTATTTCCTGTCACATCTGCCTGCCTACATGTCTCATCTCATTGCACATGTCTTCTTGTCACACATTGTATGTGCCCGCATGTCATACAGTCACAGAATGTTCATTGGCATGCACGTGTATCACTCTTACAATTGTAGCAGGGCATGTAAATTGAGATGAAATATGACTATCACTTTCATCTTCAAAGACTTTTAAATAGGACTTCTCTTTTGATGTTTATACTACATTTTCTGATATCAAATGCTTCCGTCACCTCCTTTGAGGCCACCCTGTACCCTTTTTCATCTCACTTGTACGGCACTGTACAACATTTAGGACCCACTGTACAGTGATGTACTGAAATTTGAGGGCCCCCCCTGCAAAGTGCAAGGAGCGGCCCTCTTACGGACTTACTTGGGAGCTCTCAGGTCAAGGTACTCTGCTGAGGGGGCCCCCTGGAGCTCGGGCCCCCCGCACCGCGTGGGCTTTGGGGGCCTTTGTTACGCCACTGCCACTATACAGCCGTTTATGTGGTAATGTGCTGCTTCCCACCTGTTGGCAGTGTCACACAAAGTTACATATCATTGGAACCATTGTTCCTGAAGTTTACTTTCCAGGGCTGGACTGGCTGTAGCGTGCATCGTGCGTTTCCCCAGGAGGCTGAAAGGGTGGGAGCTGGTTTTGGTGTGGTGGGGGCCGGTTTTGTTACTGGGGGCCGGTTTTGCATCAGTGCTGCAATATCAGACCCAGTAACAAAAGCAGCAGTTCTAGGGTCCGGTTTAGTTAAGCAGCAGTGCTCCGCACCCTCACCCAACCTCCCCCCCACCCTCCACAGGCTGGTCCAAAAAAATTGCCAGGGCTGCTTTGTGTTCTCAGTCCGGCCCTGGTACAATCCAGGAGGTTCCAGGGAAGTGAAACCCATTCATTATTACAACCCTATGCTTTAAGCAATTCCTTTTTAGGTTTTGCTGAATTGACATTTCACTCAGGCCCTGATTCCGAATGGGCATACGTTTTCTGACCCTAGCGCAAGCTAGTTTGTGCAGGGGTCTGAATTTTGAGTTATGCAGCGTTTAACTACAGCCGGTGATTAGCGAATGTAAGAGAATCCACATAAATTGTTAAAATTCAGCAAGTCAAACCTGCCAGAATTTGACAAATTCTGATGAACTCCTGCACACTCTCTCAAAAAGAAACATACATTTCCACACAGAGTATTTATTACTGGTCACACACAGAACCCATCTGTGGCCTAGATACATAACCATCTGTTACTAAAAGTTTGCACATTGAACTTTTTCTTGCTCAAACTGCTAAATACATGTGATCATGTATGCAAACCCTGATGGAGCTATTTACAAAGATACGTATAACTTGTGAGTAATTTAGTGTGTACATTTGCTCTTACACTTTTGAGTGCCCTTACTACTTTTGGCTATTTACAAAATCTGTGTATAAAGTTACTCAAAAGTGTAGATAAGCACATGAAAAAGGGAGTTGAGCCTCATTTAAAAGGGTAAGTTACTATTAAACAGTAGTACGTGTAGCACCATACATGAGCAACACCTGGTAGTGCAACACCCTCCCACAAAAAATAATTGAGGCAGTAACTTAAAAGTAAAACTACACAGAAAATAGCTAATTTATATTAAATTATTTCAAATAGTTAGAAATATAAATAAATATTATTTCATCTTAATATATACATAAAATAGAGCATATGTTTCATTAAATTATAAAATACTTTAATATCCTTTTGTGCTTATATAGTACTTTTAAATACTTTTATACATCATTTTAAATAAATAGTAATAGATAATAGAAAGATATTTGTTCTTATTTTAGGTGGAAATTTATTTTTTATTTAATTTTGAGAAAATTAATTTAAATTGTATTATATATATTTGATATCATTTAATTTAAGTCAAAATGTAGTCAATAGTGCTGAATCATTTCTCTTTATTTCTACGATTAAAAGAATATATAAAAATTATTTACATTCACATTCAATATAAAAATAATTTTACAAACTTTTTCAAATTGAAAAAACTTTTTTACTTTTTCTTATACTTTAACATGTGGAGATGTCAGCTACCAGGGAGGAGATCTGCCACAACTACCGAGAGCTCCCTGTGGTAAAGTAATGAGAAAGAGAAGGAATTTTAGGAAGAAGTGTGAATAACCATGAAATCTGTACTGTTAATTAAGACCGGACTGGAAACCAGAAACATCTGGACCAGCATGGGACCCATTAAAAGCATCTGTGCACAATCGTCCTGGATCTTTCTGTGACCCCTGGAAATGAGAGAAATCAGGAAAAATGCATAGACAAGACCCTTTGGCCATTGGAAGGCCATAACATTTACTTATCAGCCTACAGGAGATGGAACTAGGAACTAAAATTTGGAAGAAGGGTAATCTTCCTTGAAGCAACCAGCCAAGGATGACTGCAAATGAGATATATCTCCTGAAACAGGTGGGGACACAGACTCAGGCATACTGAAGAAGGAAACATCCATCTCTGATGGTCCACATGGCTATCCTCCCTCCCAGGCAAATACACTGCTATTAAACAGAGAATGCTGAACTCTGTTTACTGAGAAAGTCTCCTGAGCCAGAATGACTAAATCTTGGACTTGAGTGTCTCCTTGACCTGGCTACCTAATTGTCCATTGGGCCTGATAAATTCCTGTTAACATCTGGAAGCTGAAAGACTTCTGAATGTCTTCCAAGATGCAACAATCCTGGATCGACTACTGTCCCAGAGTTGTAACCCTCCCCTTGTTGCTGGCATCTGTATTTTCCAGCACCAGCCAACTTTGTAGTGCCTGATAAATTCGGAAAGTTAGAGGGATTAGACTCTCGCAATCTCTGGAGAAAATATTTCAAAACAGTAGTGGGTGTTGCACTAGAGGATGTAGATGCATTTGGGACTTTGCAACCATGGCCAGAGAAGCAGCCATTTGCCCTTGCACTCATAACTCTGGCTGTCATCACGGACTTACCTAATAGATTTGCCAGATGAGATGTAACTCCAGTTTACTCTCTTGGGGAAGAAATTCCTGACCTCTATCTGTTCGATAAAGACTCCCAGTGGCCAGGATTTGCCGTAAAAGGGATGTGACTTATTCCAGTTTATGCGGAATCCATGTGAGATACACCTGCTGAAAATCCTCACACGGCTTAGGAAAATGTGAAGGTGAACCCACTGCTGCTGCAGTTACTCATAGACAATCAAAGGATACATCACGTAGAAATCCTTCTTATGGTTCTGTCATAACAAATACCTTCTGCTAATGACTGTAAGTCTCTGAGAAAGGACTGAACTGCATAAGTGAAGCAAGTATTGTCGCAGATGGAAAAATTTAAAGCTGACTATGATCTCTTTACTGCCATTTCCATCATGCCAGAAAGAGATGGCTCTTCAGAGCTCATGGAGCCTTGCAAAGAACGGCCATCCATTAAAGCGTCTACTTTGTCTACAGAAGGTAGGTATTCTCTGAAGCCATTCAAAAGAGATTGTTTTGCCAGAAATCTGGAAAACACAGGACAGTCCACATCCGTCTACTCTGATGAGCACTTTTTAAGTAGAAAAAAGCTCTATGGTTCCCTGATTCTGGTATTGTAAAAAGCAGTCCTCATCCCATTTTTTACCAGTTCAGGGAAAGATAAATTGCCCCTAACATGTTGCAGCAGGTTTGTCAATTCACATCCTTGGACACATCGCTCTCTATTATCTGGAGCATTCTGCTTATTAGCAGAATAGTCATTGGCTGGTCCTCCCCTGTGGTTTGTTTTGTGTTTGGAGACTCTTCTCTAGCTTTAAGGGGGGTTGCTACTATGTTGCCTGTCATTTACTAAAGAAGAGGTATAGAGAGAAATCGAGAAGGAACCACAGGTGTCTCATCCCCTGTATCAGAATCAGGAGACAACATTTCAGAAACTTGTGAATGTTTGTGTTTTCAGCATGTCTGCTAGTTTAATTTCCATTGTATTTGTCTCAATTATATTCGAACATAAAAGAGTGAGAACAAAGGGTTTCATATTTCAAAAAACGACTTAAGAAGTGATTGTATATAGGGAATTACGCCTGTCCATCCATGATCTAAAAATGCAAACAATTAAATTGCAGGGTATCTTAGACCACCAGTAAAAATGCTAATGAATACAGTGCAGTAAAACATTGCAAATTATCACAACAAGTAATTGCATTAAAGTGAACCACACTAAAGAATACAGAATATCCAACTTGCAAGAACGGTATGAATTTATGCTAGTTAAATCTGTATGCAATACCACTGGTTCAAACCAGCACTGGTCTTCCAGAACTGGGGCACAATAGAGTATTTTTACATTACATTTTGTTTGGAAATGTGCCTATGGCATTTCATAGCTGCTCCATTGGCATATCACAGTTAATAATGCTTGTTTTTTTACTTGCTTTAGTAATATTTTGCTATTTTGATAACTTACACTTCAGCTGAGAGAGCATGTCCTGTGATGTTGTTGGGATTGAAGGTCACACGACACCAGGGTCAACAGTAATATTATGTCACATCCTGTGAATTCATTAGGGTCATAGGGTATGTGATGTCGCTTCTGCCACCCTTGGCATTTTGGTGAATTGACGCATGTGCACGTCCTGCATTAAAAACCTTCAATAGTAACTCAACTCTTGCGTAGCTCTAAACATCGTGCAGTCGCTGCCATGAGAATACCAGGCCTCAGGCAGGAACCCATACTGGCAAACTCTTCTCCAAAGTAGATTGAAGCACCCATTTCCACCCACTCGATAGGAGAAAGACCTGGCTGCCGGATGCAAACCACGAGGTAAGGAGCTCGGGTACCACAGAAACAGGAACCACTGAGTCAAGCCTCTGATGCCATGCATAATAAATAGAAAGATACGGCTAAATCACAGCCGCCTGTACAGATATAATATTGAGAAACAAAAATATACATTTTTCACTTATCAATACTGCTGGACAGACAAGAGATGCTTTGCACAGGAAGATCTCAATTGAGATGAGAGAAGCGAATTATTTAGGATTACAATGTTTTTGGTTTTGTTGGGATGGGTAAACCCTAGCTTAAGAACGAGGCAGACCTCACATTCAAAGGGCTGGGACGAAGAAGAGACAAGGAAGTAAAGCTAGTGCTGTCAATCATTTTGCAAAACCGGAAGTATCAATGCTCATGGTCACTTTTGCATAGTGAAAAACCGGTCCACAGCCAAGCAAAAAACAACAGGGAACAAAATACTCTCTTGGGCACGCTGATTAGAAAACATCTGTACAAAGCCTCAGAGAACAGCCCAATTACTAGGCATCATGTTGCACTGCAAAAGAGTAGCAAGCTAATGTATCCCTTTACAGAATTAGGAACGCAGTGGTCAGCCAGTATAACATAAAACGGCTTATCTGAATCACAGGAGGCTGCAGAATGACCTGTCAAATTAATATTAATTAGACAGGTTGCAATTTCTTTTTTTTAAGTTTAAAGTTTATTGAAAAGAAAAATTGTAGCATACAAAACAAGAGTGACAATATATAAGAAAATCACCCAAAAAGTAAGTCTCAACATCAAACCTATTAATTAATAAAACAGGGAAGGGCAAGAGAGGGAAAGGGGGGATAAAGGAGAAAAAAAAGGTCCAATATAAACACAGGTATTATCAGAATCTGAAACTCTATGGCATAAGCATGAACTGTAATAAGTATACTGTAATCCTAAAGTCATAAGAGACAATACTGAAAAGAAAAAAGAAAGAAGAAAAAGGAATCATTCAAGGTATACATTTAAAAACTAAACTTAAAAAGACAACAGAGGACTTAAGGAGGTTTTCTGACTTCGTCTGGAGTATTCACTGTAATGGCGGGTTTAGAAGCTACATTAGTCAGGTAAGTGGATAAAGGGAGCCATAGAAGATCTCTTTTGATAGATAAGGATGGAGGAGAGACATTGCTTGTATCCAATCTATGATGAAAACAAACAGCGTTCCACCAGGCTCTGAAGGTAACTTTTTCAACTTGTTTCCAGTTGGAAGTGATTAAATGAAAGGCTATAGCTAGTAATAAGTCAAGTAAGGAGGGATTAGGAGATGGGTGAGGACAAGAAGGTGCTAAGGAGCCTATAAAGATATTAGATATAGAAAAAGGGATTTGGGTATTGAAAATTTTATTCATTTGAGACCAAACTGAGAGCCAAAAACGGGAGAGAGAGGGACAGTCAAAGAGCATATGTTTTAAATCAGCGGAAGTCATTTCGCATGACCAACAGGACGAGGAATAGTCTGTAGAGAAAGAAGCTAACTTTGAAGGAGTTAGAAGAAGGCGTTTGTAAACAAAATAAAGAGTCTGAGAAGTATTCGCTGCCCTAGATGTTTTGTGGATTTTCGACCATAATTTATCCCAAAATGGGATAGTCCAACAATCTGCAAGATCTCGTTCCCAAGCCAATTCAGCTTTCCCCTTGGTTCTATCAGAAGAGAAAAACAAGGCTTTATATAAAGAGGAAGCTTATGTATTCATAGATAACAAAGGAAAAAGAGTGGAGCATTTAGAAGGAATATTTGAATTAAGCTGTAGGGAAAGAAGATAGTGTAGAAGAGGAGGAAGGAGAGAATCATATTGAGTTTTACATGAGGAGGGTAAAGAAAATTGTACCTGAAGCTCTGAAAAGGATAGCGGAGTATGATTAGATATTAATTGCGAAATCCAAAGTAAACCCTTGAGCCTCCAAGTCTTCCAATATGTAGTACGACCCTTAATACGGAGCATATGATTATGCCAGATTGGTTGCAGGTCTAATGAAGAAGATGAGGGATATGAGGATGGAAGAAGTGGTTTTAATATTATACGTGTGTGGGAGATAACTTGGGAGCGAAAAGAGGAAATAGTGTTAGTAAAGTTAAGGGATTCATTAAAGTGGAACGGAGCTATAAATGTTTTTTCTATAGTTAACCAAATAGGAGGATGCACACCTTGATCCGGATTAAGCCAACGGGAGGATTGCCTAAGAGAAAAAGCATAATGATAGGATTTAAAATCAGGACATTTGAGACCACCAGAAGTCTTATCAGCCTTAAGAGTATTAAGAGCAATTCGAGGAGTCTTGTTTTTCCAAAGGAATTTGTTTAGTAGAGAATCAATTTTTTTAAAGTAAAAAGTAGGAATATGAACCGGGATCATAGATAAAAGATAGAGAACTAGCAGCGTAAGCATCATTTTAATAGAATCCAAACGCCCCCACCAATAAAGAAAAAGTGGATACCATCGGTCAATAGAGGTAGATACATTTTTAATGAGACTGTCAAAGTTTTCTTTTAAAGTTTCTGGAATAGTGGGAAAGAACCATAAACCTAAGTATTTTATTTTAGTGGATTTCCAGGAGAAACCAGTGGAGACGAAATCTTGTTTCAGACAGAGAACATTTAATGGAAGGATTTCACATTTATCCGCGTTAAGACGGTACCCGGAAAGTTGGGAAAAATTATCAACTTGAGAAAGAAAGGCCGGAAGCGAAGAAGAGGGATTTGAGCAATACATAAGTATTCCGTCAGCATAAACAGACATTTTAACTAACGCTGGGCGTTACACTACGCTTTGCCCAAGTAGTGTACGTAGCGCTGCCTGCTTCGCAGTTTTCGAAGTAGGCGAAGCAGGCAAGCGCTACGCAAATGCCAGGGCGAAGCGTAGCTGCCTGCCGCCCGCCACCCGCCTCCCGACCGCCCTCCTTTTAAATCATATCTTGCATGTTAAATAATTAATATTAAAGAGACTTACCTGAAGCGCGGCGTCTCCGGGGCTCGCTCTTCGTCGTTTTCAACTTCTTGTGACAAATGCGCATGCGCGGACGCCCGCGCATACACTTTTCTTGCGAGAAATGCGTGGGCGTTCGCGCATGCGCATTTGTCACAAGAAGTTGGAAACGAGGAAGAGGGATCCCCGGAGATGCCGCGCTTCAGGTAAGTCTCTTTACTTTTAATTATTTAACATGCAGGGTATTATTTAAAAGGAGGGTGGGCGGGAGGCGGGCGGCGTGTAGTGGGGCTACGCAGAGCGCACGAGTGTGCGTAGATTTGGGTACACTACGCGCTGCTTCACGTAGCCCCACTACGCCCACCCTTAATTTTAACCTGAGTATTGGCAAGATTAAAACCGGTAATTCTATCGTCTAACCTAATTTTCGTTAAGAAGGGTTCTAATGCAATGATAAATAAAAGAGGTGATAAAGGGCAGCCTTGCGAACTCCTCTGAAAAGAGGAAAAAAATCAGAGGTAATCCCATTAATAAAAATAGAAGCTTTAGGACCAGAATATAGTAAAGAAATAAGGGAATTCAATTTAGAAGGGAATCCGATCCACTGAAGAGCGTGAAACATAAAATCCCAGCCAATTCTGTCAAATGCTTTTTCAGCATCCAGTGCTATCGCAGCAATGGGATAGTCAAGCGAAGAGGCTTTACTTAAAATAGTAAAGAAGACTCTGGAATTATCTGAAGATAAACGACCTTTAATAAAACCTGATTGTTCGGGACCAATAAGGTTCGGCACAATGGGATCAATACGAAGCGCAAGAATCTTAGCAAAAATCTTATAGTCTAAATTAACTAGGGAAATTGGGCGGTAATTTTTACAAAGTGCGGGGTCCTTGTTATCTTTGGGAATTAAGCAGATTACGGCTTCTTGAAAGGATCCTGAAGAGGAACCATCTTTGATAAAAGATTTATAAAGTGATAAGAGGTGGGGAAGTAATAGAACTGCGAAGTGAGTGTAAAATTCCAAAGTAAAACCATCATGACCGGGAGCTTTACCTCTTTTCAATACTGATACAGCATGTTTAATCTCGGCTAAAGTGATGTCCGCTTCAAACAAAAAAAAATCAGTATCATAAGGGGGAGGGGAATTTATTGCTTGAAAAAGGAGGAAAGTGCATCTGAAGTTGGTTGGGGCTCAGGAGTATATACAATTTTGTAAAATGAAACGAATTCATTCAAAATATCATTGTCTTTAAAAAGCAATTCGCCTACATTATTACGTATGGATTCAATTTTAGTCCGTTCACGACGTATTTTTAAGTAATTTGCAAGAAGTTTACCCATCTTATTCTGACCACCATAGTAGCGGGCACTACTTTTTAAGAGATAAGAGGAAGCAGCCTCTGTAGTAGATTTGTTAAAACATTTTTTTGCTGCAATAAGATTCTTTAACGATGATTCGGAATTAGAGTGGTAGTAACAATATTCAAGTTGCTTCATCTTGGCTAATAACTGAGAGTTTTTAGCCTCAAAAAACGTTTTTTTTCGTGAAACAAAATTTATAATGAATCTCTGGCTGTAGCTTTAAAAGAATCCCAAATCATTACCGGAGAGGAGTCCGGAACAGAATTAATAGAAAAGAATTCAGAAGCAAAAGAGCTAAATTGGCTTGTGAAATTAGGATCCGATAATAATGCGTTGTTAAAACGCCATCTACCGGCCTTAGGAGAAAAGGGCAACATGTCAAAATCCACAAAAACTGGAGCATGGTCCGAGATGAGGATAGATCCAATTTCAGCATGAGTGACAAGTTGAGAAAGAGGTAATCAATTCTAGATTGTGAGTTGTGGGGAGGGGAATAAAAGGTGTATTCCTGTAAATCTGGGTTACAAAGTCTCCAGACATCAATTAAAGCATTACGACAAATGGCAGAAGTAAATTGTGAGTGCATCTTAGAAGTGGAGACTTTTACAGAAGAGTGTCTGTCTAATATAGGATCCAAAACCTGGTTACAGTCACCTCCAAAAATAACATAATCGTCATCTAACAGAAGAAGTTTGTCAGATACCTCAGTCCAAAATATATTATCAATAGTAACAGGTGAATAAACATTAAATAAAACTAAGGGTATTGAATCAATAAGTAATTTAACAATTACCCAACGACCATCAGAATCAATTTCCAGATGTACAATTGAAAATTGGTGCTTTTTATGACATAAAATCAAAGTCCCATTCTTCTTTCCTAAAGCTGGGGGAAAAAAAAACATGACCCACCCAACTCCTTTTCAACTTAACTGCTTCAACATCCGATAGGTGCGTTTCTTGGATTAAAGCAATATCCGTATTTAATCTAGATAAATGGGTTAATACGCATTGCCTTTTAATAGGGTTATTGACTCCTTTAACATTCCATATTACAACTCTAAAGGTAAACTATTTAATAAAGTCTGTGCAAAGATAATAAACACAGTTAGGTGATACCACTCGAACATAATAAAGGCAATCAATATGCAACCAATAGAAGAAAATAGACCCTTATTACCTAGGAGTAAGAGAACATAGAAGAAAAGATTGTAAAAAAGTCTCAGGATGAAGGAAAAGAAAAAGATATGAATAAAAGCAGGGTTAACAAAACGAGTATTATGAAACGTAGAGAAGAAGATACCATATGAGAGAGGGGAGAAAGAATTAAGACCTAAAAAGTAATTAGATGCTATCAAAAAGCGAAAAAAGGGAAAAGAAAAGGAAAGGAAAGAAAGAGAAAAGATTTGGAGGAAGAAGAACAGAAATAACAAAAGACATAAAACAGAAAAACAAAAAAAATCCAGCAATCAATGGTACAAAATAATGTCAAAAAGACATACCATAACAAGGCTAAGGAAACGGGGATGGAAGAGCCACATAGGGAAGAATAGCACGACAAAGCGAAGGACTCAAAGAGGATGCAGCAAAGGGGAAAAGCCTCCAGGCGAGAACATCATACACAACAACAAGGGAGCACAGAACCGCACCTAAGAAAAGAAAAGAGAGAACACATTAAAAATGATAATGCACAACTCATTAAAAACAAAACAATAAGAGAAGAAAAACCAACGCCACATAACGAAGAACCCGTTATAGAACTTAGTCAATAATTATAAACCAGGAGTGTCCATGGAATCCTCTCTGTGTTAGTTCAGAAATTGTTGAAGAAGAGCTGGATCTTCATAATTTGTCGTTCGTTTGTTGTGCGTAACCTTGAAAAGGCAGGGGTGAAACAATCCATATCGGGCATTCAGAGCATGCAGGGCCGGTCTCATATCCAGAAATTGTTTGCGTCGATCAGCAGTAGCTTTAGCGTAATCTTGAGCAAAAAAGAGATTCGAGCCATTCCAAGTAATTTTCCCTTTTTGTTTAGCCGCCTGAATCACTTTTATGAGGTCAGTATATTCTAGAAAGTATAGGATGACACCTCTAGGTTTCGAGGAGGAGGCAGATGAATTAGATAGGCGGGAAACTGGACCCAAACGATGAGCTCGCTGGATATTTAATGAAGGAGAGGTAGGAAGACCCAGAAGTGTTGGCAAGAAAGATTGAAAGAAGGATGTGGGGTTTGACCCTTCAAGACCTTCCGCCAAACCATAAATGCGTAGGTTATTGCGTCTATTACGATTTTCCAAATTCTCAACCTGCTGCTTAAGAAAATGAATCTCTTTGTGAATGCTAGGAACTTGGTCTGAGTCAACCTGCACCGAAGTCACTCTTCTTTCAAGGTCCGCAACTCGAAGCTCGGTATGTGACCACTTGTCCTCAAGACTTTGAAGTCGAGCGTTTGTTTCAGCCATATATGGTTTGAGAGAGCGTATTTCTTCAAGCACAAGGTCCAAAGACACAGAAGAGACAGAATTGGTAGGGGAAGGCGGATTTGCCTTTATTCGTTTTCCTGAAGTTGAAGGGATTTTGGAATTCGGTTTACTGCTCGAGCGAGACATAGTCGTAGATGTGCCTTTTAATCCAACAGAGTCATTAAGATTTTCCTCCATATTCTCCTGTAGAACACTAAAAGGATTAATATCTTCTAATGACGAAGAAGACGCAATCAGTTGTTGTGTAGAAGAGCGGTTAGAACGAGCCATTTTAAAAAGAAAAACTGAAGAGTAAACACCAAAGGACCAAAAATGGCGCCAAGCAAATCGTTAATTATTTCTGAGAGGAAAAGAAATCAAAAATCTGACGAGAAATGCAATTCTATCAGGGAACAGCAAAATTCTGCCCAGCGGTAAGGGAAAAGTGAAAACTGAGTAAGTATTTATGCTCAGATATGGCTGTTGAAACAAGGCAGATAGAATACAAAATGCTAAGATGGCGCCCTGTGATGATGGAGGAAATCTGAGGAGAAATACTTGCCAAAATGTGACCAAACTGCACATAAAGTTCAATAATATTGAAGGGAAATCATTTCCATTGTTGTCTGTCTCTAAACAGGGCAAAGGCTTAATGAATGCAGGCAGTGAGGAGACATGAAGAAGGAAAGTCAAATAACTTAAGATGGCGGCCGCGTCTTATCGAAGCTCTGTGTTTTGAGAGAAACGTTGAAATACATCGTCGTGCGGCTGCCCGGTGCCACTCCAAAAGCCTCAAAGCGTTGCCGAAGTGTTCCGCCGCATAATGTAGTGTCTCGGTGGATTCTGTATGCGCATTGAGCGCCTGGAGGTGATCCGTCCCCCTACTCCCTCACGGAGCTCTCACCAAAGGCGGCCATTCCTCTCGGCACCGAAGCCACGCCCCGACAGGTTGCAATTTCTGACCTCCAGTGATTGGCCGCAATTACAGGAATGGTGACCTACAAGGGACTGCAGACCACCATCCATATAATTGTACTCAAAATTGGACACACATTCTAAAAAAACAACAACAAAAAATAGCCCGGGATCCTGAAAGGAACCAGTGCTGCTTTTTTTGTTGTTTTTTAAATCCATTTTGGAAATCAAGTCCCTTGGACCACTGCCTTCTCCCTCCAAGGCTGCCAACAAGAATTCTAGAGGGGAGGGATCCTAACGGGAACGCTTCCGCTTTGCGACTCAGTTACTGCCCAAACTCAAGGGTCGGTAACTCATGAATGGTTTGCTAACTCAATTGCAGCCATAAGCCATTGCTACATTCCTTTCCTACACCCTCCTATTTGGAATTCGGAAAGAATTGTAAAAGTCCTTTAGTGAGTTGGAAACAATTTTCATTTTCATAACAAAGCTATTGTACATAAAAAGGTCTTTTGCTGTTGCAAACCGTGTGCTTTTCGTGAATGGCAGGATTTGAGATTGAAAAAGAACTTTGGGCCAGATGTACGACCCTTCCAATTTGCTAGTCGCAAATTGCCTCGTTTTGCGACTCGCAATTTGTGACTTGCAAATTGGAATTTACAACAGTGTCTCAGACACTGTTGGTGATTCCAAATGGGTCGCAAATTGCCTGCCTCATTAATATTCATGAGGCAGGTGCAAATTGCGACCCCATCGGGAATGGCTAGCACTCCCAGGGATAGTGGCCTGCTGGGGTCAGCAGAGCACCATGTCAGTGACTGCTTTTTAAATAAAGCAATTTTTTTTTTATGCAGCCTTTTTCCTAAAAGGAAAATAGGATGCATTTAAAAAAGAAAAAATAAATGTTACTGTTTCATTTTTTAAGCGTAGGCAGTGGTTCGTGGACCACTGCCTGCTCTTAAAAAATATTTTCACAGCCAGTCACAAAGGGAAAGTGGACCCCTTCCCGTTTGCGAGTGGCTTACCACCCATTTGAAATGGGTGGTAAACAGGGAGTGTTTTGCATCCGCAATTGCAGGCCAAAACAATCTTACATTGAAGTGCGAGTCGCTATTATGAAGGGACGACCTTGGCACGCCCCTTCCTAATAGCGAGCCGCAAACCTTATTTTGCGAGTTTGTAAAAGGTTACCGCTCGCAAAATAGTGTTTGTAGATAGTGCAGACCTATTTTGCGGTCGCAAAAAACGGTCGGGCATCTGGCCCTTTGTATATCAGACCCATAGCACTATATTTCTGTGCTCTCGTCTTGTCAGAAAACAGAACTACATAAATCAAAGGACATTTACTGACACACTGAAACATTGATGCCATCTGACATCTCTATAGCAATATATATCCTACAGCAAAGAAGTCTTCATGAAGCAAGTGGCCTCCTTCGCTACGGTACCGGCCTCATGAAACATAGCTAAGTACTTCTGTGCAAGCAACATCCTCAGCTGGCTCAAGCTGTGAAATCTTAAAATAGCCCAGTGACAGATGCTGACCTACAATATTTGCTATAAATTTGTTTAGCAAAGGTCCAAATAAGTGATGGAAGAAAATGGCATCATATCCACTAAATTGTACCAGCATTCTTGCTTTGTGGAATTTTGCAAAACATTTACAGTACTAAATTGGTATGCCTTAGTCCACGCCTTACAAATGCCTTTTCCTGAAACCTTTAAAAGGAAATGGAATGACATAGCCATCAATCCAGCGCACCTTCAAGCTACCTGTGATCTTCGAATAATCTGCCCCTCTTTCTGTCTCAGATATGTATAGGGTGGAACACAAATACCTGAGAGGCAGTGTATTACCACAATATAAAGTGAATAACCTTCTAAAGGCGAGTAAAGGTGGAGTTGAGAATAGTAAATCTGTACTTAAGTATGTGTATTTACCTTGACAATATAGCACTAGTCGATGTTTTGAAGGTTATATTTTGTACTTGGATATTCTGGCATACAGCCAGAAAGAGAAATATTTTCACTTTTTTTTTCAGCAGAAGCCAGTGTGAAAGACAATACAGTGAATAAACTGAATCATCACATTTCTACATGCAAATGGACATACATGGTAATGTAGACTCCCTTCAATTGCAATGGCAGCAGAGGAGGGAAAGTCTAAGACTAACCATCTCACATCGGTTTCCTCGAAGGAGCAATGTGCTTTCCAGACCAAAATATGACCTTACTCCAAGAATTTTGCTTCTGAACTGTGGGAGACACAACACTGAACTTTCAGGATATCAGTGCTACTGTATAAAGATTTCATGGATGAAAGAGTAATGTTCTAGACAGTAAGGCCCACATGCATCAAGCTAATTTGCAATGGCAAACGTTGTGATTTTACTTTTCGCAAAATTAGCGATTACCAAAATACCGAATCGGTAATAGCAATTCCGTATTAGATAATCGCTAATAAGAAATCGCAAAATCGAATGCAACAAAATTTCGCAAATACAGATGAAGTGAAGAAACGCACTTTGCATTTCTTAAATAAGAACAAATCATACCTGGTGGTAAAAATTTCACTTAACAAAAAACAGGTGTACATCATCAGCAAACTAATTAAACAGTCCCAGAGTGCATCTGAATGTTGCATAATGGCAGCACTCTACGTCGTGACGAGGAGGATGAGGATAAGAGCAGCAGCACAGAGAAGAAGGAGGATACAGGAGAGAATATGCACGTCACTTTGCTCATTGCTGAGTTAGACCCAATACTGCAGCGTCAGACTCGCAGGACACATGCCATACCCACCCATGTGCAGGTCCTGTGTTCTCTGCATCTCCTAGCTTCGGGGACCTTCCAGGGAGTAATTGCTGCAGCTGGAGGTGTTTCTCAGAGTGCCCTATTGCACTTTTTTAACTGTTTCCCAAATGCCATGTTGCAGAGGATACACCACCACATTAGGTTCCCCACAACACCACAGGAAGTGATGAAAACTAAATTAGGGGCTTATTACGATGGCGGACGGACTGGCTCCATCCGCCATGGTGGCGTGAACCGGGACCGTCTGCCATGTTATGTTATGTTATGTTATTATAATTTATAAAGCACACGATTACCATTCCGGTGTCCTGGCGTTAAGCATTAACTACCTAAGAAGATAACATAACTAAAACTGAGAGAAAAACCATGTTTTGAGACCCTTCCTGAAAACACAAAAATCAGGGGTGTTTCTTAGCAAGAAAGGAAGTTCATTCCAGATTCTGGATGCACTGTTCACAAAGCTTCTGCCTCCCCAATTAACTTTTTTAAAGCAGGGAGTTTTCACTAGTTTAGCGCCCGTTGATCTAAGGGTTCTAGATGGGATGTACCAGGAAAACTTGTTCCTTAAAAACTGTGGACCAGTCCCGTTCAAGGCTCTGAACACTATAGATAGTGCCTTGAATCGGGATCTCAGATGAGTAGGGAGCCAGTGTAGCTTTTTTAGTTCTCCTTTGACTGAGATCGACCTAGGGTCCTGGTCAGCAGTGTGGCAGCTGCATTTTGAATAGTTTGAAGCCTGTTTTGATGTTGAGCTTGTATATTGACGTAAAGACTATTACAGTAGTCAAGACGTGACAATATAAGTGCAGTCACCACCGTTCTCAGTTTCTCCTCAGAAAGAAAGAACCTGATTTTCCTAATCATTCTCAATATCAGAGAACATCCAGATGTCACCTTGCTAATCTGGTCTCCCATATTGAGTTTTTCGTCTACCACGACGCCCAGGTTTTTAACTTTCCTACAAGGTGTGGGACAGAGGCCAAGATCAGCAGGCCACCAGTCTGGTGTCCACATCAAGGGGTTGCTGCCAAATCTCAGAACCTCTGTTTTAGCTAAATTCAGCTTGAGGCAGTTGGCCGACATCCACCTAGAGATAGCACCCATACAGTCTGAAAAACGTACTCCTGTTTCTTTCTCAGCTCCCTCCCTCACTGACAGTACAATTTGAGTGTCGTCCGCGTAGGAGGTGAGCTGAAATCCAAAAGCTCTGATAATGCCAGCCAGGGGTGCCACATAGATATTAAAAAGAGTGGGACTAAGAGATGATCCCTGCGGCACCCCACAAGGCAGAGAAAAGGGTTCAGAGGTATTACCGTTGAGTTCAACGGGTTGTGACCTGTCCTTAAGAAAGGAGTTGAGCAAATTCATGCTTGACCTCTAATCCCGATCTCTGATAGCCGATTAAGTAATACCATGTGATGCACGGTATCAAAGGCCGCAGATAGATCTAAGAGAATCAGCATTGCGTTACCTCCCTTATCCATCACCTCTCTAATCTCCTCTGTTGATTTAAGGAGCGCCAGCTCAGTGCTGGGGAAAGCTCTGAAGCCGTATTGTGAGGAGTCCAACAGGTTGTTGTGCTGGAGGAAGTCACTAAGTTGCCTATTTATGGCCTTTTCCAGTATTTTGGCTGGCAGTGGTAGTCTAGAGATGGGACGATAATTTGATGGGTCCTTAGGATCTAAAGACTGTTTTTTCAGTAGCGGAAGCACTGAAGCTTTTTTCCAAATGTTTGGAAAAAATCCTGATAGGAGTATGTCATTAAACAAGGGAGTCAAGACCCTACAAGTGGTATCCACTATCTGTTTAATGATCCATGTGGGGCAGGGATCACTCGGGGCACCAGATTTTATGCTATTCATGAGTTTCACGGTGTCCGCGATTTGCAAAGGGGAGAAACAGTCCAAGGTGCTGGCAGGGGGATGAGAGATTTCCGCTTTGACATCATTTTGATTTATATCAATCAATTCAGACAAAGAAATAAAGATTGATTCGACTTTTGATTGAAAAAAACGCCCCAATGGTGTTGCAAAAGTCCGGAGCAGCAGAGTCACTCGGCATCCTAGGATTTGACAGTTTAATAACTGTTTTAAACAGCTCCTTAGAGTCAGATTTAGCTTTCATGATTTGGGTGCAGAAATATTCTTTCTTGGCTGACATAAGAGCTTGTTTATAATTGGAAATGGTTAGTTTAAAATCTAATTTATCTGACATGGCATAATTCTTCCGCCATATCCTTTCCGCCCGTTTGTATAAAAGTGTTTTCTCCCTGAGCTCTCCTGTGTACCAAGGAGCAGTAGGAGAGGCTCTTTTTGGTATCCATTTTTTGGAGGTGCCAATTTAAGACATGCATCCATTATCCAGCTGTTATAGGAACAAGTGGCTTCTTCTATGTCCCGTGGAGCTGTATACATAGTGTCAATGAGAGACGATTCCAGTTGTTTGACATCTAGTTTACCCCATGCTCTAGTAGTAGTTTCCTTTTTTGGTTTGGAGCCAGTAGGATACCTCGTAGCACATTTTAATTCAAGATTAACTATAAAAATATCAGACCAAATAATCGGAAGAGTAGAGATATTAGCTAGATCACAGTTATTGGAGAAAATCCCATCTAAGGTGTGTCCTTTGGTATGAGTCGGGAAAGAGACCAGTTGTTCAAGACCTCCTATGGCCATGATATTGTTAAGCCTGACAGTATCTGGGTAGTGAAAATTAAAATCCCCAAGCATTACAAATGATTATTGACTCAAACCTTCTTCTAATATCCCCGTTAGGGAGTCCATAAATCCCTTCCTTTCTCCTGGTGGACGATAAATTAGGATCCCAGAAAAAGGCTTATAAAGCGCTGAAAAGATTTTAAAAGACAGTGCTTCACAACCCTGGACACAGACAGGTGAGAAATGTGGGGTGAGCGACTCATGATATATCACCGCAAGCCCTCCGCCCCTTTTCTGGGTGCGATCCAGAGAATAACAGTAAAAACCCAATGGAATGGCTTTCACCAGATCCGGACCCGAAGTGCTGTCTAGCCAAGTTTCTGTGACAAAGGCCAATTTAATATCATTGTCCTCCAGAAACAGGGCACATTCCAAAGAGTGTTTCACTAATGACCTAGCATTAAATAAAATACATTTCAGTTTGGCATCTCTTCCAGTACCCCCATCCAAAACCTGAGTGGTTAATCTAAGTTTGATAGGAAGGTTAAGTAACTCTGGGAGTGGAATGAAACACTCCCTACACACTGAGCTCCCCCAAGCTACATCTGCAGGAGTGTTATTTTCGTAGAGGGAACACGGGGACAGTTTGTGACAATGAAAGGCAATGTCCGCAGTTCCTCACCTGAGTAGTATCTTCTATCCGGTGACGGAGGGCCAGGGGAACAGGCCCTGCGCCCGGCCCGAGCGCGGACGGGCGCAGACGGGCTTGCCTTAGGCGCGCCAGCGGCGCGCCAGCGGCGCGCCCGCTGCGCTCGTCCGCTGCGCGGGCACGTCAGCATGTCTGTTAAATATGCCCCACCTGATCCACTGGACTGCTAACCGGCGGAAGTGGAGTTTTTGATGCCGGAAGAGCGATTCCAAGCAAAGTGCTGCATGCAACAAAGCAAATACAGTAAGCCCTTAAAATCACTAAAATTCAGGAGTGCATAAAAACGGGTTAAAACATGAGCAGTAGTTTTAGGTAGCGTCACCAGCGAGCATTTCAACACAGCTTCGCTAGGTGAAAAATGAATGCGGCGGTCCCGCATACCCTATTATGATGGGACCACCACCGCGGCAGTCTTGTTCCACACCCTTAACATTGCCACGGTGGCTGCAGACACCGCCGCAATGTCAAAAAGATCATGTTGTGCATTTCACTGCACTACGTAGTAGGCACTACACTGTGCCTGCCACTTGGTGCTGTGAAATGTTGGGGGGTACCAAGGATACCCCCCCAGTGCACTCTCACCTCCCCCAACACAAGGGGGGCCTGCAACGGGCCCCCAAAACCCAACTCCGCCTGCCTTTCAACAGCAATTGCACCGCCGCGGAAAGACTGGCAGGAGACCTCATCATAATATGGTGGACGGTGCTTGCTAGGCACCGCCACCATTTTATGGATGCAGACCGCTCGGCCGGGCAATCGTAACGATCGCCTGTGGCAGTTCCGTGGCGGACGGACTTTGCCTCTGCCACAGTCGCGATCTGAATCCCACCGCCATCGTAATATGGCGGTGGGAGAATCACGGTCCGCAGGGCCGGCGGACCTCACCGCTGGCCCGGTGGTGGCGGTCCTTCCGCCATCGTAATGATCCCCTTAGATTTTTATCAGGTTGAACAATTCCCACATGTGATTGGTTGCATTGATGGGACACATGTTCCCATATGTCCCCCCAGAGTGAATGAATATATCTACCGAAACCGCACATCTTACAATTCACTGAACATTCAAGTAGTCTGCAGTTCTAAAACATTAATCACAGACATAGTGGCAAGTTTCCCTGGCAGTGCACATGACGCATACATGTTCCGGCATAGTGGCATACACAGGCGTCTACTTGCGGGTGAATTTGGAGAAGGATATTTGCTTGGGTAAACAGATTTAAGACTGTCTTGCAACCCTGTCCGCCATGGTGACACATAGCAGTGACTAATGTATATTTATTTTTCACATCCTATAGGTGATAGCGCATACGCTGTGAGGTATTTCATCCTCACTCCCTTTCTGAATCCTTCTACACAAGGGGAGCAGCAATACAATCAGGCACACATTGCGACCCACAATGTGACTGAGAGGACATTTGGTGTACTCAAATCCAGGTTTCGCATTCTCCAGAAAACCGGTGGGCTTTACAGTATAGGCCGGCGACATGCTGTAAAATTGTTGCAACATGTGCTAAGTTGCACAGCATAGTCACTAATAGGGGCACTGATAAGACTCTGATAGCGAGCCAGAACTAGACATCCAGCCTAGACAACCACCCCAAGCAGCATGCGGTCCAAATGCAGCAGAGGGGAGACGGCGACGGGCAGAAATCACGCAACATTACTTCGCAGGTGGGTAATCACAAAACAACACAGTATTTGCTTAAAGGTTTATTGTGATAGTTGTGTAGTTGTGTTGATGCACACATACCATGTGCAGACAAGTGCAGTGTGGGTACAGACAATTAAATGTCATTGCCTTGGCACTGCAACATCAGTATGAACAAGTTACACATTTCTGGTTACGTCACCAGATTTGTACATGTCCAAATGTCTATTTCTTCCTGTCACGCACTCCTGTGGCCCTTTCAGTATGCTCAGCTACACCCGTCATTGAGCCTTCTGTGCCGGCATGACTCCTGGGACTGCGCCTCCTGCTATGTGCCACAGGTTGCAGTAGGCTGCTGAGGTTGGAGGCCTCCTCACTGTCCCCCCTGCATGCACGAGGTTTCCACTAGCTGCTGCTGTCTGGAGTCATTCCACAGCAGTGGTGACCTGGATGAGGCCCCTGGCCACTTTCCCGCAGCCGTGGCTCATCTCCACCTGCATGCTGACAGCACGCCTGGAAATCTGAGCTGTAGTAGTACTCAGTGCATGCGCACCATTGAATTGTGATGCCTCCTGCCATTTGAAACATGATCAGCCTTGATGACACTGCACATATCTTCTATGGCTGTTGCAACACAGTCAAGTTTTTCACTGTTTGCACTGTGCCCTTCAACTACCGCAGTAGTCAGCTCTCTCAGGCAGTCATGAATCCCACCCATGTGTGTTGCCATTGTTCCCAGTTGGCCCTGCATAATACGCATATTCTTTCCTTGCAGGCGCTGGACCCTCAGCATCCCGGCCACAAGCACACTGCAGGCAGCTTCACCATTGTCCTCAGCAGACGTCAGGATTGCCCTGGGCCTTCGCCTGCAGAATTGCATGGAACGGCGCGGCATTGTTAGCTCTGGTGGTGGTTCTGGTGGTGTATGAGCAGGCTGCTGTGTGTGAGCTCCTGTTTGGGTGTCCTCATCACTCTCCAAATCAGGCAGTGTTGCAAAGTCATCCTGTGCCCTGGGCACCCCCCAACTTTTTGCTGACTGGAACTGGTGGTAACTGACTCTGACTGACCCTGGGCTCTGCCTAACCAGGCCCAGGGCCAGTGCCAAGCTGAAAGGAACACATTAGATTTATATAATATGGCAGGGGATTGAAACTACCTAGAGGTCCCCAGAATCCTGGGGCACAGCAGTTTAGAGGCCAGCAGCTTTTCTACACTTGCATGTGTGCTCTGCTGAAGCCTGGGGTCAGTTTAAAACCAGCCCTGGTTGCCAGGACTGCTTTTGAAAAGTAAAGAGCTGCTCAAATTCGACTTTGATGCTAGAAAACCTGGTTAAGGAAGATATGCAATATTTCTGCAGATTCAGAACCCCTAAAGTCTCCCTTAGTTGCACAGGGGGTGGGGGTCCTGTAGAGATTAGGGAAATACTTATAAAATAGGTTTTTATAAGCCCTGGTGCTAGAAAACTGACCCAAGTCATTTTCCCCATTGCAAACCCCATGGCCCATAGGTTAACATGGTAGGAAGTTATTGATTAATAAATATTGAGAGGAGAGGACTAGCCGGACCATTCAAAGACTTCCCAGAATGGTAGTAGTAAATCCAACAATATTATATTGTTGAATTTCTGCTAACGTGTACATACAAGAAGTTATAAGACTTTCTTGTTTGTAGTCCAAATTCAGCCTTCCAGTGGTCTGCCCTGATTGGTAATAGATAAGTGGATTAGCCAGGCTGCTTTGAAGAGGTGATAAAGAACCACTCTGCTGGGAGGGCAGTGTGCTGGTCTATAGGTATGCCAGGCCAGGAGGTGGAGTCGTAAACTATGCTCTTCAAAGGCAGAGGGGAGGCCTGGGTTTCAGTTTCACTTTGACACTCTTGACCCAGAGTCAGGGCTAGGCTTAAGGAAGGTATGTGCAGATGGTAGGGGGAGAGTCCATGGAAATAAGCCATCCCAGGGAGTGTGTGTTAAGCCAGCTCTTACCTCCTTGCTGGAAAACCAGCCATTATGGATTTGGAAGAATGATGTACTCTGGGACAACATAATGCCACACTCCACCGGATGTGGTCATAACTATGAGGAGTTACCCTGCTTTCATTGGTCAGAAGTGACCTGTGGCTTGACCCAGAGAATTTTGAATAAGTATCTGAGAGGGGCAGAGCCCTCCAGATCTGCTGCTTGAAACTTACTTGAAGCAAGACGTGCCCTGCTGCGAAGTTCTGCTGTGCAAAGCAGAGACGTTTTAAAGCATGGGCAAAGTGGGCTCTGGCCCAGGGTCCCAGCCTTTCAGGGGCCCCCTGAAAGAGCCAGCTCTGTTCTGCAGAGAGTCTTGCCCTCATGGCCTCGCATAGTTTTTAAACAGATTGTTGTTAATAGCATTTTTCTATCATTCATTTTTAATGTATGAGAGTCTATTACAGACATTTTGCAGACAAAATGTGTTTATGTTTCATGAGACATTCATATAAAAAGTTTATTTTAGATCAATACAGGATCTCACAAATGGGAGGGTGTCAGAAATTATTTACAGTAATATCAGTGAACTGCTGCTGTGTTACATACTGAAAACACACATCATTATCCCTGAATATCAGATGTACACACATTTAGAATTTTACCAAAGAGGGCATGAAAGAGCTGAGACTGGATCATAAAATCAAAGCTGCACCGAACAGGGGCCCTCAAAATACATTTGGCCCAGGGCCCCCAAAATCCTTAAAACGTTCCTGGTGCAAAGACTTCTAAGGCCTGACATCTGAAAACTGCGCCATCTGAAAACTGCAGCCCTGTGGATTACCTTGCTACAAAAGGACTAAGAAGTAGACTCCCTGCAAGCTACAGGTTAACAGAGCTCACCTGGACATCCCCACAAAGAATCCCCAGCCTGGAGTACCAGTGGATTTGAAAGGGTTTTGTTCAAGTGGATTGCAGAATTGAAGTTTCACACTTTCAAGGACCCTCTTGGAGATTCCAGAACCTTGGACTGTGTGTTGGATACTTTGGAACCCGCAAGCAGAACTTCAGGAAGGAGTTCTAACTGGACCTAGCCTGCTGGAGAAGGCTACACAGTGGTGAGACATTCTTCAGAACCGCTTCTAAAGGTGTGTCCCTGTCAGAGAAAACAAAATGACTAAAAGGGGCACTGTTGGTTTCTAAGCACTAGAAAGTGACTAATCTTTTAAAAATTCATAACTCTGGTTCCCTACAGGGAATTTTTTTCGTTTTGGTGTCATTTAAAAGATAAAAATATTACATATTTTTATAAATTAGTGTTGGATTTTTATTTTGTGTTGTGTCTTAATTATTTACTGAAATGGTGTTTTTGAATGCTTTACATACCTGTCTTTGAAGTTAAGCCTGTCTGCTCGCAGCCACGTTACCAAGGGTTGAGCATAGGAATAATTTTCTAAGACCTATGCTGGGTCCTATTATGTGTTGGTGGCCTTATTGCTAGTGGCAGACCGACATTTGCCCCTACCAATAACCCACCTTCCAACATTTGGTGTTCAGTGGTGTGGATGTGGACTTGCATTTAAAAAGTACACCTTTCAGTGAATGATTTAAGATAATAAAAATCCTCTAAATTGCCTTAGAACAAAACTTTTGAGTTTGATTTTTGGAATTTGGACTAAACTGTTTTTAATCCATTGTTTTGATTTTTCCAAATTGTTTTAAGTCTGTTGTGCCTAGTTTTTTGTGACCCAAAACTAGGGAACCATGGAGCTGGACCTGGCTAAACTGTCCCAGTTCGCAGTGGGTGATCTTATGGTACAGTGTAGGCTTAGGGGGCTGCCTGCTTCCAACAAGATTAAGAAGACAGCGTTGCTTAAGTCCCTAATGGCCTGGGCTGGGGTAGCTGAGGCGACGCAAGAGGGGTGGGAGGATGTTCCCCCCAACCTCACCCGAGAGAGGGGTGAGGATGAGACCTCTCCCATTGTGACTAGTGTTAGCCAGGTGAATCAAGGTGGTGGTGGGAGTGGGGAAGGGTTCCTTACTCAGGTACCACTACTGTCCCTTGCAGAGAGACAGCTTCAGGCTCAATTAGAGCTGATTGCCTTGGAGAAGGAGAAATTCGAACTGGCTAAGAGAAGATGGGAGAGGGAGGAGGAGGAGGAGAAGAGGAATGGTGGCAGCGAAAGTGAAGAGGATGTTGAGATGTCCAGGGGTGGTAGATTTGAACCTAAACTCCCCAAGGGCATAGTACCCAAGTACACTGAGGGGGATGATATTGACAAGTGGCTAGCAGCTTTTGAGAGGGCCCTTAAAATGAGTAGGGTCCACTCTAGGTATTGGGGTGCACTCCTGTGGGAGTTGATTCCAGTAGCTGGGAGGGATAGGCTCCTGACCCTGAAGGGAGAGGATGCAGAATCATACCAGCAGATGAAGGCATGCTTAGTCAAGAGATTTGGTCTGACTCCAGAGCAGTACAGGGTGAAGTTTAGAGGCACCCATAAATTGAGTTCAAAGTCTTGGGTAGACTTTGTGGACATTTCAGTGAAGGCACTGGAAGGCTGGATTGTTGGTAATACAGTCGGCTGATATGAGGGATTGTATAATTTGTTTTTGAAAGAACATATTTTGACTCATTGCGCAGAAGAGAAGTTACGCCAGTATCTAGTGGACTCTAAGCTGACAGACCCCAGAGAGCTGGGAGAAGCAGCTGATGAGTGGGTGAGAACCCGGGTTTCCATTCAGCACCAGGGGGATGACCAGAAGAAAGGAGGACAGGTCCCTGCCCAGGGGAAAGCCCAGGGAAAGGAAGGTCAAAACCAAGAGTCCTCCAAAGACCCACACAAACCTGCACAAGGAGGGGGGGCCCCGAGCCAACCCAAATTCAAAGGGAGGGGGTATCAGGCCTGGTAGGTTCTTTGATCCCTCAAAGGTGGGTAAGTGCTTTGACTGTAACCAGCCAGGGCACAAACAGGGAGATGCTGTCTGCGCCAAGAAGCTTCCCCCTAAGGGGCCATCCACAGGGATTGCCAGTGTCAGTGTAGGGGTGGAGAGTGGTGTCCCAGAGAGGGGTAGTCAGGTGGTGGAAGCAACCTTAGTGTCCCTGGGTGGGGTGAATATTGCAACCCTTGCTGCCTTACCTCCAAACATGGACAAGTACAGGCAGAGGCCTAAAGTGAATGGGGCTGAGGTTGAGGCTATCAGAGACACTGGGGCTAGTGTAACTATGGTCCTGGATGAACTGGTGCCTCCAGAGAGGTTGTTACCTGGTGAGTTTCACCAGGTGACATATGCAGACAGCACTACCAAACTCCATCCTATGGCTGTGGTGGATTTTGAATGGGGAGGTGTGACAGGCCCTATGAAGGTAGCTGTGTCAAAGGTGCTCCCAGTCCAGTGTTTACTGGTCAATGATCTTGAAGCCTCTGTGTGGTCAGAGGTGGAGAGAGGACTCCATATGAAAATATTGGAGCTCCCTGAGTGGGTATGTGCTGTGACTAGGTCACAGACTAGCCAGAAGGGAGGGGCTGGACACGTGGACCCTAGAACAAAGGGCCAAGCATCCAAGGACAAGGGCACTGGGCCTGGTGAGCCAGCCCAGGGAACTCCAGAGGTGCAGGAAGAATCTAACCCTGATGGGGAGGATCTGGACTCTGAGGGAGGGACTCCATCCCTGCCAGAGCTGTCAGATTTGGCAGAACTGACAGGAGCAGGTGGACCCTCCAGAGAGGAGTTCAGTCAGGGACAGCGTGACTGTCCCACCCTTGAGAGCTTGAGGCGGATTGCTTCTAAGCAAGAGGAGGGGGATGACAGTGGGTTTCACAGTCTCTACTGGGAAGATGGACTGATTTATACGGAGGCCAGAAACCTCAAGGAGGGGGCCACCAGGAGGTTGGTGGTGCCCCAGAAGTACAGAGAGTTCATCCTGACTTTGAGTCACGATATCCCCTTGGCAGGACATTTGGGACAGACAAAGACATGGAACCGGTTGGTGAACCATTTCTACTGGCCCCTTATGTCTGAAAAGGTAAAGGAGTTTTGCAGCTCCTGTGTCACCTGTCAGGCCAGTGGCAAGGCAGGGGGCAAGACAAAGGCTCCCCTAATACCACTGCCAGTGGTTGGGGTTCCTTTTGAAAGGGTGGGGATGGACATTGTTGGTCCCCTGGACCCACCTACTGCACCAGGGAATAGGTATATCTTGGTGGTAGTTGACCACACCACTAGATACCCTGAAGCCATACCTCTTAGAACCATTGATGCTCCTGTTGTGGCTAGAGCACTGATTGGTGTGTTCACCAGAGTGGGTTTTCCAAAAGAGGTGGTGTCAGATAGGGGCACGAACTTCCTGTCCAGCTATCTGACTGCTATGTGAGATGAGTGTGGTGTCAACTACAAGTTCACCACCCCCTATCACCCACAAGGAAATGGTCTTGTTGAGAGATTCAACAAAACCCTGAACGGCATGATAAATGGGTTGTCAGAGAAACTCAGGAGGAGATGGGATGTTCTCCTCCCATGCTTACTATTTGCCTACAGGGAGGTGCCACAGAAAGGGGTTGGTTTCAGTCCCTTTGATTGGTGTTTGGACACCCTGTGAGGGGGCCATTGAGCCTGCTAAGAGAGTCTTTAGAGAAGCCTCTTAAGGAAGCAAAGGACAATGTGCTTGATTATGTGCTAGGCCTGAGATCTAGAATGGCAGAGTACATGTACAAGGCAAACAGGAAACTGGAGGCCAGCCAGGAGCTCATGAAACACTGGTATGATAAAAAAGCTACTATGCCTGAGTATAGTCCAGGACAATTGGTGTGGGTGTTGGAGCCTGTGGCTCCCAGGGCCCTCCATGACAAGTGGAGTGGGCCCTATCCAATCTTAGAAAAGAAGAGTGAGGTTACTTATTTGGTTGACCTTGGCACCCCCAGGAACCCTCACAGGGTCCTGCATGTGAATAGATTGAAACCCCACCATGACAGGGCAGACATGACCATGTTACTGGTCACTGATGAGGGTGTGGAGGAGGAAACTGAGCCTGTGCCCGACCTCCTCTCCACTAATGTGCAAGATGGGTCAGTGGAGGGAGTTGTACTCTCTCCCAAATTGACAGACCAGCAGCACAGAGACTGTAAGCAGGTGCTGGAGCAGTTTGCTGGCCTGTTCTCTTTGACCCCAGGCATCACTGAGTGGTGTGTGCACCACATTGACACTGGTGACAGCCTACCTGTCAAAAATAAACTGTACAGGTTGTCTGACCATGTCAGAGCCAGCATTAAAGCTGAGGTTGCTAAGATGCTGGAACTGGGGGTAATTGAACCGTCTGAGAGTCCATGGGCCAGTCCAGTGGTGCTGGTACCTAAACCTAATCCTCAGGGGGGACCCAAGGAGTTAAGGTTCTGTGTGGACTACAGAGGTTTGAATGCAGTTTCAAAGACTGATGCTCACCCAATACCTAGAGCTGATGAGCTCATTGATAGGTTAGGGGCTGCTAAGTACCTGAGTAATTTTGATTTGACTTCAGGTTACTGGCAGATTGCCCTCACCGATGGAGCAAAGGAGAGGTCGGCATTCTCTACACCAGAGGGACATTATCAGTTCAAGGTAATGCCCTTTGGATTAAAAAATGCACCTGCCACCTTCCAAAGGTTGGTGAACAGGGTCTTGTCTGGGTTGGAACATTTCAGTGCAGCTTACCTGGATGATATAGCTGTATACAGTTCTACCTGGGGGATCACTTAAACCACCTAAGGGAAGTGCTTCAGGCCATGCAGCAAGCAGGCCTGGCTATTAAGGCAAGCAAGTGCCAAATAGGGCAGAGTTCGGTGGTATACCTGGGCCACCTGGTAGGTGGGGGCCATGTACAGCCTCTCCAAACTAAAATCCAAACTATTTTGGATTGGACAGCTCCTGTTACCCAGACTCAGGTCAGGGCATTCCTTGGACTGACAGGGTACTATAGAAGGTTTGTTAAAAATTATGGGACCATTGTGGGGCCCCTAACAGAACTGACTTCTAAAAAGAGGCCCAAAAAGGTGATTTGGACCCCAGAGTGTCAGAAGGCTTTTGACACTCTGAAAGCTGCTATGTGTTCAGCAACAGTGTTACTGGCCCCTGACTATACAAAAGAATTTGTAGTACAGACAGATGCTTCAGAGCAAGGGATTGGGGCAGTGTTGTCACAGCTAAATGAAGGGGGCCTTGATCAGCCAGTTGCCTTTATTAGTAGGAGGCTTCTTCGCAGAGGTGGAGTGCCATTGAGAGAGAGGCTTTTGCTGTGGTTTGGTCACTGAAAAAGTTCAGACCCTATTTGTTTGGGACTCACTTTCGTGTTCAAACTGACCACAGACCTCTCAGGTGGCTCATGCAGATGAGAGGGGAGAATCCCAAGCTGTTAAGGTGGTCCATTTCCCTACAGGGAATGGACTTTACAGTGGAACACAGACCTGGGGTTGCCCATGCCAATGCAGATGGACTTTCGAGGTTTTTCCACTTAGCTGATGAGGACTACCAGGGTGTAGGTCAGTAACCCATCACCTTTCGTTTGGGGGGGGCTATGTTGCAAAGTCATCCTGTGCCCTGGGCACCCCCCAACTTTTTGCTGACTGGAACTGGTGGTAACTGACTCTGACTGACCCTGGGCTCTGCCTAACCAGGCCCAGGGCCAGTGCCAAGCTGAAAGGAACACATTAGATTTATATAATATGGCAGGGGATTGAAACTACCTAGAGGTCCCCAGAATCCTGGGGCACGGCAGTTTAGAGGCCAGCAGCTTTTCTACACTTGCTAGAAAACCTGGTTAAGGAAGATATGCAATATTTCTGCAGATTCAGAACCCCTAAAGTCTCCCTTAGTTGCACAGGGGGTGGGGGTCCTGTAGAGATTAGGGAAATACTTATAAAATAGGTTTTTATAAGCCCTGGTGCTAGAAAACTAACCCAAGTCATTTTCCCCATTGCAAACCCCATGGCCCATAGGTTAACATGGTAGGAAGTTATTGATTAATAAATATTGAGAGGAGAGGACTAGCCGGACCATTCAAAGACTTCCCAGAATGGTAGTAGTAAATCCAACAATATTATATTGTTGAATTTCTGCTAACGTGTACATACAAGAAGTTATAAGACTTTCTTGTTTGTAGTCCAAATTCAGCCTTCCAGTGGTCTGCCCTGATTGGTCAGAGATAAGTGGATTAGCCAGGCTGCTTTGAAGAGGTGATAAAGAACCACTCTGCTGGGAGGGCAGTGTGCTGGTCTATAGGTATGCCAGGCCAGGAGGTGGAGTCGTAAACTATGCTCTTCAAAGGCAGAGGGGAGGCCTGGGTTTCAGTTTCACTTTGAAACTCTTGACCCAGAGTCAGGGCTAGGCTTAAGGAAGGTATGTGCAGATGGTAGGGGGAGAGTCCATGGAAATAAGCCATCCCAGGGGGTGAGTTTAGCCAGCTCTTACCTCCTTGCTGGAAAACCAGCCATTATGGATTTGGAAGAATGATGTACTCTGGGACAACATAATGCCACACTCCACCGGATGTGGTCATAACTATGAGGAGTTACCCTGCTTTCATTGGTCAGAAGTGACCTGTGGCTTGACCCAGATAATTTTGAATAAGTATCTGAGAGGGGCAGAGCCCTCCAGATCTGCTGCTTGAAACTTACTTGAAGCAAGACGTGCCCTGCTGCGAAGTTCTGCTGTGCAAAGACTTCTAATGCCTGACCTCTGAAAACTGCGCCATCTGAAAACTGCAGCCCTGTGGATTACCTTGCTACAAAAGAACTAAGAAGTATACTCCCTGCAAGCTACAGGTTAACAGAGCTCACCTGGACATCCCCACAAAGAATCCCCAGCCTGGAGTACCAGTGGATTTGAAAGGGTTTTGTTCAAGAGGATTGCGGAATTGAAGTTTCACACTTTCAAGGACCCTCTTGGAGATTCCAGAACCTTGGACTGTGTGTTGGATACTTTGGAACCCGCAAACAGAACTTCAGGAAGGAGTTCTAACTGGACCTAGCCTGCTGAAGAAGGCTACACGTGGTGAGATATTCTTCAGAACCGCTTCTAAAGGTGTATCCATGTCAGAGAAAACGAAATGACTAAAAGGGGCACTGTTGGTTTCTAAGCACTAGAAAGTGACTAATATTTAAAAATTCATAACTCTGGTTCCCTACAGGGGATTTTTTTCGTTTTGGTGTCATTTAAAAGATAAAAATCTTACATATTTTTATAAATTGGTGTCGGATTTTAATTTTGTGTTGTGTCTTAATTATTTACTGAAATGGTGTTTTTGAATGCTTTACATACCTGTCTTTGAAGTTAAGCCTGTCTGCTCGCAGCCACGTTACCAAGGGTTGAGCATAGGAATAATTTTCTAAGACCTATGCTGGGTCCTATTATGTGTTGGTGGCCTTATTGCTAGTGGCAGACCGACATTTGCCCCTACCAATAACCCACCTTCCAACAGGCAGTGGTTGGACTATTCTCCTGTGGCGAGTGGGAGCAGGTATGGGTGAGGATGATGGCATTTCTTGTCCCTCATCAGGCTGTTTCATATGTCCCTCTGACTCGTGGTCGTCAGCCACGTCACTGTCCTGTGCTGCAGCTGTTATTAAAACAATGCAAGTTCAGTTAATTTTTGTTTGCACATGTTTGTAACATAGTGCCTGCAAAAATCTATAAAATGTACTTATGTAATGTAAAAAGCCTACTGTTGTCACTTTCTTGCTGTACTCTGCTGCAGTAGAGCTGTGTTAGTCCCTCCATGCCTTGCCCTTACTTTTGTCTGTATACAACTCCCACAATGCATTAGGGTGTTGCAAGTAAAAGGTGGACTGGACTCAGGTGTGCTACACTACACAGGGTATGCATTTGGGGCAGTTTGGGATTACATTTGACATGTAACCCTGACAACTGCTTCTGGCTGCAGAGTGGATTCCACCATGTCCTCCAGTGGGGTATTTGCACGATCGGTAGATGGTTCCCCTCCTGTGTTTTTGGCTGCGGCTAGCCTTTCTGCCACCCTCTCTTTGCTCGGCTACGCAGGTCGTACCATCTTTTCTGCAGGTTAGGGATGTCACAATGTGTTACCCCCACAGCATTGACCTTAGCTTGTATCCCAAGCCAAATCTTTCTCTTGACAGATTCAGCAACATGCAAGGATAGTTTCCCAAACAGCTGGTCATGTTTCAACACCAGTTCCTCAGTGAGGATTTGAAGTTCCTTGTCACTGAATTTTATTTTTCTCTTCCTGCCTTCTCCGTTCTTTGTGTGCTTTTTCTGTGGCCATGGTGTTGTTTTGTCACAGCTTCTGATCAAAACACGATTTCTCCAGGGTGAGCGCCACCAGTCTTCATTCTCCTCCTCCTGTCCCTGTGCACAGTTGTGGGGATTCAGTGAATCACCCGATATCATAAGATAAGGTCAGGAGACCATGTTTGGGCATGATATGCTGATGGATATGAGCCCGGTAAATTAAGGATGAGCACACTCAAGAAAGGAGTGGTCAAAGTGATGGTATCTGTGTCATCACCATAGAGTGCAGAATGAGGCTATTGAATAAATGTATGCGTCCAGATGTACAACATGTGGAGGATAGGATAGGATTCAGGCCAACTGAATTATGGGCCTGATGTGGTAATCTTCATCAGCTCAAGGTGTCTGGAGAAGAGGTGTACAATACACTAGGTGCAAATGTGCTATTTGGCTGTCGAATGAAACGTCTTCGGCATAGTGCTATGAGGAGGAGCGGAAAGATGTATAAGGATGGTTTCCCTAAAGAATTATAGGAAATTGAAGTCCAGGTATTTTATCAGACATAGCATAAAGATAGTCATTAAGGTATGTGGTATGGAGTCTATAGGTGGTCAGGCAATGTAGCAGTATTTGCTCAGGTTTTATAATAGACACCAAAATGTAAATGTAATGTAGCTTATTAATGGCATATACCCAAATGGTGTAGCGATGACATGGACACTCTAGTTACTTTTTACTTATTTACTCATGGTTGGTCATTGGGATATTAAACACGCCTTTGTTAGCAATCGCAAGACTCCTAACTTTGACATAAACGTGATAGCACTGAAGCAGTGAAAAACTCTAGTCCTTGATAGAATGTACACAAGACACAGAAGTGTTGTATATGAAATTCAGTAAATGTCTATTTGGTACATTCAGAAAGAAACTGTCTCCAATAATCTCACGCATAAGAATAATCCTTGCTTTACAAGTGAAACGTAATTTGAGAAATTAAAATTGAGACAAGCGAAATGCACTTGGGGAAGGTCATGAATCTCGTTCGAAACATAAAATCAGATAAGAGAGTTTAAAAATGTCGTATTTATTCCCAAATCATCATATTTTGGTGATATTATAAAAACTAATGTAAAAAGACCTAAAAAACCGGATGTATGACGTTACAACGCATGCTGTTACAACGCATGCTGTTACAACGAAAGTTTTACAACGCGAGTTCATTGACAACGCAGGACATTACAACGCAAGTCTTTACATCGACTTGCACTAGATGGCGTGCTAACATTAAAAAAGTGTAATTTACTATTCCAACTCCAGTCCACGTAACAGTAGGGAAGGTGTTGGGATAGTAAACTACACTATTTTTAATGTTAGCACGCCATCTAGTGCAAGTCGATGTAAAGACTTGCGTTGTAATGTCCTGCGTTGTCAATGCACTCGCGTTGTAACAGTTTCGTTGTAATGGTAGTGCGTTGTAAAAGTTGCGTTGTAAAGGTTGTTCCCCTAAAAAACCTTTTCAGGTTTTCGCTAGTCTTCATAATCTCGATTACCTCCTCCCATTGGTACTCAACTCGCAAACGTTTTGTGAGGATTTAGCAAGTCATTATATTAACAAAATATAAATAATCCAGGAATTCACTAAGTGCCAACATCCTTGGCGTAAATTCTGAACCCAAGACACGAAGGCATTAGAGAGGACATGTGTAATTCATTCCCTGCCTCTACTAGATGAAAATAAGTCTGAAACTCTGCAATCACTCTGATTGTAAATTTCTCTTTTAGTAACAGAACTGTACCACATAACAACATCAATCGATTATCAAACGTTTGTTAAAAACAATAATTTAGACCCACTAGATGTAGCAAACTATAGGCTTATTTCACTTCTTCCTACAGTTTCAAAGTGCACAGAAAAACATTTATGAAACTGCTTAGTTGCACACTTAGAAAAGCTTGGGCTCCTAGACGATAATTGATGGGCTTTAGGTCAGAATTTGGACCCAGGCTGGTACTAAAGCTCCTTTGGTCTTGGTAATCAAAACACTAAGGGGCATATTCACAAGGACTTATCCCCGATATATCTCCACCTTAACGCATCAAAAGTGGAGATAGACCTAACACCCCATTCACAAGCTGGTGCGAACTGTAGACATTGCCAGTATTAATGCGATAACTGCTCCAAAATTTATCACCGCAGTGGACACCACCAACTAACCTTAATGAAATGCAGAGTAGGCGTTCCTGTGCAAAAACACACGAAAAAACTACAACATCCCTTCCACAACGAACTGCCAGATCTGCGATGCAAACCAAAAACAGGCGATAAGCCACGGTAGCCGCAGGTATTTAACACCTGCCTCAAGCAGGTGTAAAGATGGACGACAACCTGCAGTAGGCAACGGACCCCCGCACACAGCCACACCCGAAGAACAAACAACGCCATGGAGCTACTCATCATGCAGCTCGGAGCCCCAACAGGGCCACAACACCCACCGCCACCACCCCTAGGACCGCCACCTCCCCCAGGACCTGGACTTGCCACCCCCGGACCACCACAGAGGCAGCGCAGAGTAAGACAGCAGACCTACTGAAAATACACCACTCTCACAGACCTAACGCACGAGGAAGTCATTGCCCACTACAGGCTCAAAAGTGCAACCATCCCCCGCATCATGACCCACATCGCCCACAGGCTGACGCTCCCAATACTGCGTAGAACCAACATCCCTCCGCAGACAAAGCTGCTGGCTGTGCTGCACCTGTTGGCCTCTGGTACCTTCCAACCAACAACTGCCAGAGTCGGAGGGGTCTCACAGTCAGCCCTATCAAAGTTCATCACTCCTGTCCTGGATGTCAGCTTCATACCCCAGTAACTTCACTTCCCCAACACTTCGCAGGAGCAGCTGGAGACAAAGCAAGGCTTCTACGCTATAGCCGGATTCCTGGCCGTGTTGGGGGCAATTGATTGCACACATGTCCCACTTGTGCCCCCTGCGGATACTTCACACAACTACCGCAACAGAAAGCATCAGCATTCCATCAATGTGCAGGCAATAGTGGACCACCGGGGACTCTTCACCAATGTCGTCGCCAACTACCCAGGCAGTGTGCATGATTCCTTCATCTTATGACAGTCCATCATCAACCAGTGCTTCCAGGATGGCACATATGGAACGGGACTGCTCGTTGGTAAGTGCCAAATCAACACATCACACACCCTAAAGCCACCAACACACAACGCACAACTGTGGGAATGCACATGTGACCAAACCACATACAACAGGTCAAACTACACGACCACCTACCAGAAAAAACAACACCACACCATGGTCATCCTGGACTACCCCTGCACCCAATACAGACATTTCATGGCACCACAGCCACACAACAGCTGAACGTGTGGAGATGCAGAATGCAGCCATGTGCGAGAATGCAAGTAACCCGTGAGTGGGAATGTACACAACGAGAAGTGAGGTGTGGATGTGCAGGACAGACATGGCTATGCAGACAACAACTGCTGGTGACTGGAGAGTAGTGAGCAATGGACGCAACCATGTCACCCCAGGCCGTGGGACAGATAACGGGAGTGTTGCACGCTGCGTTCCCCCCTGTGTGTGTGAGTGTAGTGGGTCGGCCCTGAGTACGCCAGGGCTGTGCAGGGGTGTTCTGAAAAACCCCGCTGCGCAGGGCATGGATCACTGCCGAGAAGGCCAACGTCACTGACAGTGCGGCACCGCGCAGACTGCCACGAGGCCGACGCCGTGTCAGCAGGGTCTGCGACCCTGTGTGCCTGATGCACCCCAGGACACTGATGCACAGACCAGGCCTGCCCACCCCAGTGCACCAGGGCCGCACTGCTCACCTGCCGAAACTGTTGTGTGTCTAAGAGGGCCCAACACGTGCCGGTGCAAGCTCCAGGCCCCAGTCCTGTGACCACTGCAGCCTCCGCAGACCATCGCTGGCCCCCCCGACGCTGGTCCACATCACTCATTACTTATTTACATGCTCTACCTGCATCCTCTTCGGCCCAGTAGGTCCCACATGTGGAACAGTGTCCTGAGTCCTGAATGGCAGTGACCCCAAGTCCGTGGCAGCAGCCACAGCACCAGACTCTCTTCGATCAGTGAGGCATAATTCCATATTGCGGCCTGCGATACGTGGTGCCACTTACCCTGTGCGCCATGAGTGACCGTCATCCTCCGGCGGAACATCGTTGGTGTCTGAGCCTGTCGCCTGGGGGTTGTCATCAGCAACGGACAGGTACGTACTTGGTGTCTGGCCTGGGTCTGTGGCATTCATATCTACCATGTTGCCGGACACAGCTGGCATGTGCCCTCTGCATCATGCCCTGGGGGTAGGCCTCCCATTTTCCTCCGTGACACTCCGTGGGAGGCACCTATGACACATGCAAGGTCCTGCTCTGCCCTCATGACCCTACCCCAGTCTCCCGCAGGTCAGTGTCCCGTGGCGGTGGGCCCATGTCGGCCGCTGTGCATCCGGGGCCACTAGCCCAGTACGACTCGAGTCATTCCCCCTTGTTGTACTGACATTGCATTTCTGAGTGCCTGATGACTGTTGGAGTTGTTGCCAGCACCAGCTACTCCCTGAGGGCTGGCTTACACTTACCTCACACACAGCCAGCTCAGGCGTCACTGTATCAGTGGGCCTGCCATCACATCCTGCCGAACCAAGTATTGACACCTTTCTCCCTGCACTGTCACAGGGGATCAAGGATATGCACTCTGCCCTTGGATGATGACACCCTTCCAAGACCCGGACACACCCACACAGAGGCAGTAAAATGCGCCCCACATATGCACCAGGGGCATTGTTGAACGCACATTTGGCGTGTTGAAGTCACGTTTCAGGTACCCAGACAGCACAGGTGGAAAGCTCCTGTACAGCTCAGACATCGTGTGCAAGATGATCGTTGCATGTTGTACAATATCTGTGTTCGCACCAATGCCCCATGGTTCCCAGTTTCAGATGTACCGGACAATGATGGTGACGATAGGGCAGGTGGCCCACATCCCACTGCAGCTGCGGCAGGAATGGCCCGTAGGAACTCCATCATTGGCACTTACTTCTCATGAGCACGTCACATTGTGGCCGTCCATGGCAATCATGGGACAATAGAAGATGTCCAATTGCACTGCATGTGTGATTAAAACATATTTGCAGGTTACAGGTTGTACTTGTACATTGTCATGTTACATTTTCCTGCGGTTTCAGATGTGATTTGCCATGTTGTGCACATTTGCGGAACCAGTTGTGTCCTGTGTTCTGTTGTGGAGGGGTTGCTGTTTGTACCAGGATGTTGTCAATGTCGAGGTGCACTTATGCTCATGTGGGTATGCTGCACGGTGGGCGAATCGCTCCTGCGGCTCTGATTTGTCTGCCACTGGTCTCTTTCATGCAGTGTCCCTGTCGGCTCTGTTCTTCCACGGTGCTTGGATGTTGTGGTGTACATATTGTCCTCTGCAGTCAGTCAGGGTGCATCCGTGGTACTCCGCTGTAGATGTATTTTTTTCTGTTTCATTTTCCATATACTGTTCTTGTGCTTTTTCCCGCATTACGCGTGAGTATAGCTGCCCTTGTGATGGTTGTCACTGTTTCCTTATCGCACTTTGGCCCATCGCAGGTTTTTTGGCATTGGGGTTTGTGTTTTTATCTTCGTCGAAGTGGTTGTATCGCGGGCATTGGCTGCGGTTTCGCCAAACTATCACTTGGGGCCGCCTTGGTGTGAATTCCACGTTGACACGGGGTTATTTTCCCGCGATAGGCTGCGATTTTGAGAGTTGCGTTAAGCTACTCTTGCGGTAGTTATGACGCGTTCTTCTGAATATACCCCTAAGAGGCAAAAGGTGAGAAATGCGCAGAAAGAGGCAGAGTGAGGGTCAGCAATGAGCTGAAAGAGGGAAAATAGAGGTCAGCAACAAGCAGAAAGAGGCAGACTAAATGTGAGCAACCAGCAGAAAGAGGCAAAACAAAGGTCAGAAACGATCAGAAATGATGGTTGGGGCCAAGATCCACTATTATCGCCACAAGTAAGTCCCCCATTGCGGAATTGCTGTGACATCATCAGAATCACCACCCCCTTTCTCACCACTCTTCAAAGGGCCTCCTGGTGCTCTACTTCCGGTGATGTCCAAGCTGACTGAAAAATTTGTGAATAACCAACTCACGAGCTTTTTGGAAGCCAATGATATTTTACATCCTAATCAGTCAGGGTTTCGGTCAAAACACTCTACCGAGTCTGCCCTATTGTTTACAACTGAGACCCTCCGTATGGCCATTGACCAGGGAAAGAAGGCTGTCCTAATTCTACTTGACCTGTCGGCAGCTTTTGATACGGTCTCACATAACATTTTAGTGGACCGTCTAGCTGCCGCGGGAGTAGATGGGATAGCTCTGACCTGGCTGAGAAATTTTCTTAGCGACAGACGCCAAATTACAGTATTGGGCCAGTATCAATCTGAAGCTAAGGCCCTCAGCTCTGGAGTCCCCCAGGGTTCGAGTTTAAGCCCTATACTCTTCAATCTGTACTTGGTTCCCCTGATAAAATTGATCGCTTCCTTTCAGATCAGTACTATTTCGTATGCTGATGATACCCAGCTTATCTTAGTATTAGAAAGGGATCGGGTTGGCGCCGAAGAAAATCTTAAAGAGTGCCTAGCCGCAACATTTAAATGGATGACTGACAATCACCTTAAATGTAATACTGGTAAGACGGAAATTCTGCCATTCGGAAAAGAAAATTTGTTTTCCCCGAAAGGTTGTTGGCCTGATGATGAAGTAGCTCCCCCCAATACCATCACATCAGCTCGGAACTTAGGCATTAAGTTTGATAATCAGCTGTCTTTCAAACAACAAGCTGTCGCCGTAGCTGGCACATGTTTCCACATAATTAAAGCCTTGAGAAAGTTCTTTGATTTCCTGCCGTTGTCAGCCAGGAAAACTGTTGCAGTAGCCTTGATCTCCTCTAGGCTGGACTACTGCAATAGTTTATATGCTGGAGCCAACAGATCGGTACTCCACAGACTACAAATGGTCCAACATGCAGCGGCCCGCCTAGTATTAGGCTGGCCCCGTAGATCATCAGCCTCTGCAGCAATGGATGTGCTACACTGGCTCCCAATTGTAAAGAGGATTCTTTTCAAGGTCCTTTTGATCACCTTCAGGGCTTTTCACCATCAAGGCCCTAAATATCTACGTCAGGGCTTTAGACGATACAATCCGGTACGCTGTCTAAGGTCTGTGGGTCAGAATCTGTTGGTCATCCGTAAATTCAAGCTGACAACCAAAGGTGGTAAATCCCTTTTCGTGTTGGGTGCTAAGGCCTGGAATAAGCTCCAACTCTTTTTACGTTCCTTGTCGGATGAAACTCAATACAGGAAAGCATTAAAAACTTGGGTATTTTATATGACCGATGCAGCCTGCACAGCAATGGTTTAAAGATGTAGTGTCTTGCGCAAACTGTGTCTACTCCCCCCCCAACCCGTACATCTGAGTTGGGTGAGCGCCAAGATACTCCTTGGAGTGATAGTAGCGCTATAGAAGTGGACTTTACATTACATTACATTACTAGTTGGGGGATGAAGTCCCTTTGGCTGCTGAGAGTATTTGGGGACCAAGAACCACTATTGTTATTGCAAGTAACTCCTCCACAGGGGTTTGCGCCAGTAAACTCTGCTCTGCAGGCGGGTTGGAGGTGTTTTTGCTGAACTCTAAGATCCAAGTAGAGCGCTGAATGGGAAAACTCAACTGGCAGAGTGGAGCTTACTGCCTAGCACTAGTTTCCATTCACAGACCCACTCAGAGATTCATGCACCTTCTCACAGATCCTCTCAGAGACCCACGCACCCACTCCCAGATCCACTCAGACATTCATGCACCCACTCAGACACTCAAACACCCACTAACCTACCTATACAGCGGCTCACACACACACTCTCTAAGGTTACAAGTTACAGTTAGAAATACATGTCAAAAGCTGTCGACATTCACTGGAAAAACCAAAGGTTGTTGGAAAGTTATAGTTGGGAAATAGAACTTAAAAAATGTAGAAAGCCACTGAAAAAAACAAAGGTTACAGGGACATTATAGTTAGGAAATAGGATGGGGTGGAGTGGTATTGAGTGTAAGGGCACTGTGTGGCATAGGGTGAAGTAGAGTAGCAGGGAGCGGAGTAGCATTGTGTGGCGTGGAGTGGAGTGGCATTGTGTGGCGTGAAGTGGAGTGCAGTGGTACTGAGTAGGGTGGAGTGGAATTGAGTGGAGTGACATTATGTGGAGTGGCATTGTGTGGTGAGGAGTGGAGTGGGATTGTGTGGAATAGAATAGAGTGGAGTGACTTGTAGTGTTGAGTGTAACTGAATGGCACTGTGAATGGCACTGTGTGTCATCCAGTGGAGATGAGTTGAATTATGTAGTATGGAGTGGAGTGGCATTGTGTGACATGGCATGGAGTGAACTGGAGCGAAGTCGCATTGTGTAACGTGGACTGGATTTGTGTGGAGTGGAGTGGAATTATGTGATATGAAGTGGAGTGGAGTGGAATTGTGTGAAGTGTGGTGGAGTGGAACTGTGTGGCATTGTGTGGAGTGGAGTGGAATTGCGTGACACTATAGAGAGTGACGTTGAATTGGGTGGCCTTGAGTGGTGTGAAGTGGAGTGAAATTGTGTGGCAATGTGTGCGGTGGAGTGGAGTAGAATTCTGTGGTGAGGAGTTGAGTGGAATTGTGTAGAGTGAAGTGGATTGGAGTGGAGTAGAACTGTGTGGCATGGAGTGGAAATGTGTGGCATTGTGTGGTGTGGTGTGGAGTGGAATTGTGGCATTGCATGGTGTGGAGTAGAGTGGAATGGAGTGGAGTGGAATTTTGTGGCATTGTATTGCATGCACGGAAATCACTGTCACCCTCCCTCTCTCCTGTCTAAATTGTACTACTGCTTTCACCAGAGCTGTTCATATGGTTGCAAGCTTATTGTGATGCTCCAGGCAAGCAGATCCAATTAGGTTTTTTCTACGTTGGTCATTACTATTTTTCATTGTTTTGTTAGATTGTTGACAGATATGTACATTTTAAGCATTATTGTAGTACAAAGCTTCAACATATCCCTCTGAACATTGAGAGGCCTACCACAATAGTTCAGTAAACAGTATTTCAAACGTGAGAGATACAGGTCAATATCAATGAATTCACAGTAAAGGATCAATGAGGGGTAACAGCGCCAAAAGGGAAGGACATTTAATGAAATATTATCAACAACCAAAGTGCTGTACTGTCGGTGGAGCTAGCATGGAGACACTACAGGAAAGGGCAGAAGGACTAAATGATGCCCAGAAAATGTAGTCCACAACTACAAGCTAGAGCTATATTTTCTTATAACCTTAACCCTACAAAATGCAAAAAGTAAAAAAAAAAGAAGGTGTCCGTGTGGTTGAGGGTGTCACGGGAAAACCAGGCGGAGGTACCGCAGTGAGCTGCAGGCTGGAGGGGGAGGGGAAAGAGGACAGACACAGAATCGTGTACCGCACATGGGTCGAGGGAGTAGGGGGGACATCACGAGGCCCACAGCCACTCATACCATGATGGACTGTGTTGGACTTGGCCCTTCTGGCAAGTTCACCCCTAGAACTTTTTGCATTTTCCTAGCCTTTTTCCTGTGTTGTACTAGTGGTCTTAGGCCTCTAGGCGCTTTCACACTGTGTCCCAGTGGAAAGCGCGTGCGCTCTGTGTATGGTTTAGTGAGACTGACCTGCCCTCCCATAGGAATGCATGGGGGATCTGAGTGACCGTGTTAAGTCCTGATGTGAGAGGAGTGCAGGGTCGAGTTTGGTATGTTCGAACTCGTGAGATTAAATGCTGCGCGATGATGTGTGTGGGGTTACTGTGGCTAGTGTAGAAGTGCCACTTCTAGACGCTGGCATAAATGTGCAGTGACTGTCTGGCTTGTGATTGGCTGGTGTGTCTGTCTCCAGGAGTCAGGATGGTTCTGCCCCGGTGGTGGGTGGGGAGATCTGCATGTTGATGGCAGGGAGGAGTACACCTGGGACCTGAATAGGGCTGGGCTTTCCCCACACAATGCTGGCTCCACCCCCTGTGGTGCGTCTAATGTCCCTGGCCTGTCCTGTGAATAGGGAGAGGGGCTGAGCAAAACAAAGTGCTCAGGAACCAGTTGCATCTGGTTCACCCCTTCCCTACACCTTTGGAGACAAACGAATTGGTATATAAAAGAGGGGCTGTGACCCCATGAATATGTTCTTGCGTTCTGACTTGAATCTGCCAGGGGCGTGCTGCTGCTGGGGCCCAGGGGAGGGCTTGCCTCCCTGGGCCCTGCCCAGCCCCAGGATACATGGAGGACTTCTGGGACCTTTTGCTGCATTCTTCTAGCGCCTGGGAGCACTTTGCCTTGGATTTTGGCCCTTTACTTTGGAGGGAGCGCTGAGGCTTCGCAGTGCCGCGCTGGTTCCAGGGGAAAAGGGGGGGAGTTCCCAGCTGAAGGATTCCCCCGTGATGCCGGCCTTGCGGGAGCCCACCCCGCTTGTTTTGTTGCTTTCGGTGCGCAGGTGCCCACCCTGCGTCTTCATTTTGCGTGATGGGCTTGCGGGAGCCCACCCCGCTTATGTCCGCTTGTTGTTATGCTGGGGGTGCGCGGGTGCCCACCCCGTGACTTTGCCGGCCTTGGGGTGCGCGGGTGCCCACCCCAAGACTTTGCCTGCCGCCGACATTGCCGCTCTGGGTCCAGCCGCGGCCGCCCCGGAAGTCAGGCAAGTCCGCCTGTGACGGGGGCGGGGCCGCGGCAGGACCAGAAGCTGTGCGCGTCAGTGCGGGGCTCCCGTGAGCCCCTAAGCATATGACACGAGGGAGGACGGGAGCCCACCCCGCCTCCCAGAGCCGAGAGATAAAGTCCCGGGTCCCAGGAGGGGGCCCGGGTGAGGATGGCAGCATGGGGCTCCCAGGAGTGAGGGAAGCCCCGCGCCGCATGAGAAGTGCTGCCGGTCCTGCCTGCCGAGAGAAGAACAGAGAGGAGACCCCAAGCAGCGCCAGTGAGCCGGTGAGTGGGGCTCGAGTGCGTAGTGCCTGGGAGAAGCACAGAGTCAGAGCGGCCCCGTCTGGCACAGGGCCGCTCCAACGCTTGGGGGCAAAGTCTTTTGGGTGCATTTGCTCAGGAGAGCCCGTGGGCTCCCACAAGGGGGCCAATGTTATTAAAAAGCCTAGTAGGGCCCTGAGGCCACCGATGTGCCAGGGCCTGTGGTTCCGTAAATTCTGAACCCGTGTGTTTATATCATGGCTCCGTTACGATTTTGGTATCTGCATATCGTAAATAGCGAGTTTGGTATGTACGAGTGTTCTCGTCGCGCTTCCCGATGAATTTGCTGCCTATTAGTAAATCTCGTTAAAGAACACACGGGTTCCATCTTGTGCACGGCATCCATTTTGTTTTCATTGCCCTCACTGTAGGCAGCCTGACCCTGCATGACACGTCCACCCCCCCCCCAGTTTGGCCTTGCGCTGACTCATGACCTGGCGAAAGCTGACGCTGTTGCCTGGGGCCGAAACTTGCCAAACCAGTACCTGCCCTCGAGTTAAGCGAGGTTTTGATCAAAGGCCAGTGTTGTATAAACTTATATGACCCGCACACACCTGCCCAACCTTACTTACTATCTCTTTCCTCCGTTTCTGTTCCTTCCTTTATGACCTGTTTATGGTGGGGAGGTGACCATTTGTTTGTTATGAGTGGACGGTCTCTTCAAAGGAGGATGTTAGGTTGGTCCGGTTTCAACCCCAGAAGAACGTATGTTTTAGCCAAGAGGCCGGACACATGGGATTGTCATCAATAATAAAGTATTGTTTTGGGTACATGGGGTGCGACCAACTGCACTTCAAAGAATGTTTGCCTGAGGCATGATTTTGGGTATAAAAAGAGCGACCTGCTTTGTATTGTTGAGCAGTCTCCTCGCAACCTACTTGTGTGGTACTTGTTGGACCTCTGCTACTGGCTGCAGCCAATAAATCGATCTTTGATGCCATCTAGAAGAATCCCGTGTTTCTGTTATATTGGTAATCCAGGCAGGAGAACCCGAGAGCTTAGAGCGTTGTTCCCTGGCGCTGCCGGACTATAAAAAAAGTTTGGTCTCTCAGTTGGCGCCCAACGTGGGGCGATATCAGCGGTACCGGTCCAAGCTTGAAGAACGTGTGGGGCTTCGTAAGAAAATTCCGGAGGAAGAGATCTCCCACTTCATCGATCCCTGTATGTCGCAAAAGTGGTCCGAAGGTCTTTTTCTGCGAGGTTCCCTCTTCCAGACGGCTACGAAGGACTGCTGCCCTGACTGTCGCCCTGCCTTGGACCCATTCATAATTCTTTGGACGGCGAAACACTAGACGGGTGATCTTCAGATGACGTCATCGATCATCAATAAATTGAGTTAAGTATAAAGTGGGTCGCACCCAGTCCTTAGTTCTTTGGTCCCTTGGTTTAAAAACCTTGGTTTGTATTTGGTCTGGTTCTTTGGTACCTTGGTTTAAACACCTTGGTTTGTCTGGTTTGCATTGGTCCTTTGCATATTGGTTTGGTCTTTGGTAACTTGGTCTTTGGTAACTTAGTTTGGGTCCTTAGTTTTATTTGGCAATTGCAATTTCCAAAAACCGAGGGTCTCGTACATTTACGAGTATATCGGTAAAGATAAGCCCTCGAAGTTTGAAACTGGGTTAGTGAGCACGATGCCTAGCCGCAGTATTTTTGGTAATTTGGTTCTTTGTTGCAACAGGGATTCCCGGTTGGAGGATTCGTGTCCGATACCTCCAGTTGGAACTCCAACGTATGAGCTCTACTCGAAGCATGGCGTGGGTCCAATCACGTATAATGAAATATGGGTCCGCTACACCAAGAAAGATGGTGTTTTGCGATGGCCCCAAAATGGAAGCTTTGAAACAGAAGTCTTAGATAATTTAGAAGTAAAGCTATTTAAGAAAAAGGCTAGACCCGCAATGTTTGACTCTTTCCGCCTATGGCGTAAAGAAGCCCGACAACGCGAGATTAAACAAGCGAAGAAAGATAGAAAAGTAAATGACATATCTATTATGCAAGCTGCTAGGCAATTTAAAATTGATGTAGAGGATAAGGCTCTTGAGGTGTCTGAACGACAGCATAATATGGCAACCGATAGATGCTATCCAGTATTAACACCTCTGTTGGAAAAAGTAGCGGAAGATTCTGAAAAGGATCCATTGATGTCTTATTTGTTAAAGTCTCCTCCACCGTACGCACAAGGTGCTACTGCACCAATGTTGCCACAGGTTGCTCCCCCGCAATTGCATGTTCCCGTTCTTGCTCCCCAGTTTGTCCAAGTTCCTCCGGCACCTCCTCAGCCCGGATTACCTATTGCACCTGTACCTACTTTACCTGTGCCTGTCCTGCCTCCCACTACTTTGCCGAACTTTTTCTCTCCTGTCCTTATGACTGACTCTCCTTCTGTTCGTCGGCGAGTAGCTGACACTGTCGCTAACTTTCTGACTCCTTTGTTTAGTTCGTTAACTACGAACGCCGTTTCTGACAGTCGACAGAGACGTAGCCAGCTCCCTAAATTTCAGGAGCGAGAAGTGTTGGATTTGTTAGCTCGTAAGTGGATTTCTAAACCGGCCAAATATAGTCCGCAGGTGGTATTGGATACGTTTCTGCAGTGGGACGAGCCTACGCAAAGATATGTGTTTGACATTATGTGTGCTTTCCTTAAAGAAGATTGGGATAGTGATGAGTTAGATACAGTTCCCGAGGAGTTGTCTGAGCTACGGAGCAAGTTTGCTAAAGGTGTGATTGTGGGTTCTGAAGTTAAAAATGCGGTAGTAATACTTCTTTCGTATAGGTCTGCTCTGCCGCCGAGAACTCTGTTTAAACCTGATCATTCAGTTGGGATGAAAGCTAGACAGTATCCTATGAGAGAGGTTCCTCCAGTTTGGCGAGAGGGAGATGCAAATGCTAATCCTCCTGTTTTACCACACTTCCAGCGCGTATGGATACATGTCCCATGGAAACGATCGGAAGTATTGACTCTTAAGCAGACTTTACCCGATCCCCGCAAGAATCCTGCAGGGTATTATAAAGAGCTATCGCAGACAGTAGAAGCTTGCGTACTGAACTTGGCTGATGTTGATATGCTGTTTGGCAATGTAGTACCACAGCCTATTTGGGCAAAAATTCGGCATGAAAATCATGTAGCAGAACTGGGTGATACGTGGGACAACATTGCTTTAGCGGATGGTAGACAAGTGGGCGGTGCGAAGCCAGAACAGTTAGTGACGGATTTGCCAGGTAGGATAATTACTCTCATGAAAACTCTAATGCCGGCGCTGAAGGTTAATTGGGATAAGTTAGCTGCCTGCAAACAGAAGAAGGATGAAAGTGTCTCTGATTTCTTCACAAGGTTTGAAGAAACTTTCATAGACCATAGTGGTCAAGATATGAGCTCTGAGGGTGGTCAACGGTTATTTGTAGACAAATTCGTTTTTAACTTACTTCCTGAATTGAGCCATAAGTTAAAAGATTCCGAGAGTTCTTGGGCAGTTTCATCTACAGCTCAAATATTGGCTACAGCTCAATATTATGAGAATAGAGACAAGGAGGAGAAAGACAAGGTAGAGAAAAAGACGAAAGATCTGAAAACTAAAGTCCTGTTGCAACAAGCGTATCCACCCCGTTCAAACCAGCCTGAAGTACAGCAACGCCCTGCGTATCAACAGCAGCCCCAGCATCAGCGAATGCCACCCAGGTTTGATTATTACCATCAAACACAGCCCTTAGGTTTGAATCAGTGTGCGTATTGCAGAGAAGAGGGCCATTATAAAGGTGAGTGCCCTGCTTTACGGCAACGTATGAATGGTGCTTTTGTTCCAAGGGGACGTGGTAATTCTCAGCAGATAGCTAGGGGTAGAGGACGTGGTGCCCCTGTTCAGAATGAGCGCTCTTCTCAACCACAACAGTCACAGAACTATTTTGATCGACAGAATGTGCAAGATGGTAGATCCCAGCAGTACTATGCTGACGATTATCATGTCGATAATGAGAAAGTAGAATATGCAGATTGCTAGGACAGCCATAGACAAAGAGAGGGAGTAGTGTCGGTTCCAGTAGACCAAAAAGGGCCCTATGTCTCTGTAGTTACATTAGGTGTGACAGAGCCCTTCCTTCTGGATACTGGTGCGGCTAAGAGTTCTATCATGCACTCTAAACTTCCTGGCGCACCTTTGTCTGGCTTAACCAATGTCTCGGTGGGATTTTCTGGCGCCCCGGTTCATAATCCAGTGTCTAGTCCTTTGTCTCTTTCCATTGGGCCTTATGAATTGGAAGCTCCTCTGATCTTAACGACAGGTTGCGGCGAAAATTTGTTGGGTCTAGACTTGTTGAAAAGATTATATGCGACCCTGCATTGTTCTCCCTCAGGAGTACATCTTACCTTGGGACGGAGAGTGGTTTCTCCAATGTATGTGTCAAAAGATAAGCTTCCACTGGAATTGCGCTGTCTCCCTGATTCTCTTTGGGCTGATGGTCCTAATGATGTGGGCCTCCTTGAGATCCCACCATATGTTGTGACTTTGAAGACAAATGTTAAACTACCACGCATTCCTCAGTATAAGATTTCGAGTGATGGTGAGCGAGCACTTTTGGCGATCATTTATGATCTGATCGAGAAGGGTGTGATTGAGGAAACTAGGGGTAATGTATGCAACAGTCCAGTTCTACCGATTATGAAACGTACAGATTCTTCTCAGCCACCCGTATACCGCTTTGTGATAGATCTTCGCGAAGTCAACAAAATTGTCATCCCACAGTTTCCTGTGGTACCGGACATAACTGCCTTACTGACGTTAATTCCTGCCTCAGCATCCTGGTTTTCGGTTATTGACTTAAAGAATGCCTTCTTTAGCATCCCGATCGCTGAAGAAAGCAGAGATATCTTTGGCTTCTCATTAGGTGGACGTAGTTTCAGATTTCGGCGCGCTCCCCAAGGTTATTGTGAGAGTCCCTCAATCTATAGTCAGGCTCTAAAAATGCAGCTTGATGCTCTTGTGTTGCCGGCTGGCGCTGCTCTCATTCAGTACGTAGATGATCTTCTTGTGGCAGCTGATAATGAGGAAATATGTAAAACAGCTACGATTTCTTTGCTCCGTCATTTATCTGACTACAAACATAAAGTATCACCTTCGAAACTACAGTATTGTTGTCAAGAGGTGACCTACTTAGGTCATCTCTTATCAAAGGAGGGAAGGAAGTTGACCCCAGAAAGAATTAGAGCGATTGCACAAATGACTGTACCAAGTACACAGAGAGAAGTGCGTGCGTTTTTAGGTATTACGTCATACTGTCGCCAGTGGATCCCCAATTTTTCTTTGTTAGCAAAACCTTTGTTGGCTCTGACATGCAAAAATACACCCAATACTCTTCCTTGGTCTGACGAGTGTCAGAAAAGTTTTTCGGAGTTACGTACTGCACTCTGTTCGGCTCCTGTGTTGGGTACACCCGACTACAGTAAGCCCTTCACATTGTTCGTTCACGAGAGAGAAGGTTGTGCATTGTCGGTTTTGACACAGTTATTTGGTGACAAACAACGTCCATGTGCGTATTTCTCGTCAACTTTAGATCCGGTAGCTAGAGCACTGCCGAGTTGTTTGAGAGCTACAGCAGCAGCCGCAGTCTCTATTCGACAATCTGCTGGTTTGGTGATGGACAATGACCTGCTGGTATTGGTTCCACATGCAGTGGATACCTTGATGAACAGAACTAAAACACAACACCTCACGAGTGCGAGATTGTCAGGGTATGAGTTGACACTATTAGCTAGTCACATACACATAAAAAGGTGCAATGTGCTGAATCCTGCGACACTGTTGCCGGTTTCCATGAATGCGAATGAGGTAGAGCATGATTGTTTTCTGAGGACGGAAGAAGAAACAAAAGGAAGAGTGGATTTACAGAATACCGCTTTTTCAGATCCGGATGGTACATTATGGGTGGATGGATCTTGCTATAAGTTGCCGAATGGTGATACAACTGCTGCGTATGCGGTGACGACGTTGAGCACGATTGTTGAAACAGCACGAGTGAATCACAACTCCGCACAAGCTGCAGAACTGATTGCATTGACAAGAGCGTGTGTTTTGTCTGAGGGAAAGAGAGTGAATGTGTATACTGATAGTCAGTATGCATTTGGTGTGGCGCACAGTTTTGGACGTCTGTGGAGAGAAAGGGGATTCCTGACGTCCCATGGCACAAAGATTCAGCATGGACAGTTGGTGAATGAGCTTCTGGAAGCACTTACATTGCCAAAGCAAGTTGCGATTGTGAAATGCAGCGCGCACCAAAAGATTACAGATGACGTTGGTCGTGGGAATGCGTTTGCGGATGAAGTTGCGAAAGAGACAGCGAGAAACATGATGAGTCGAATGTATGTTGCGAGTAATGCGAGATGGATGAGTGAAACTGGAATGTGTGAAGATACGATTGAAAGTGTGAAACAGATTCAAGCTGAAGCTACTGAGAGTGAGAAGAACGTATGGAAAGAAAGCACGGGTAAATTGGATTCGACTGGATGTTGGATTGATTTGTCCGAGCATCAGAGATGGATGTTGCCAAACGCGTATGTACATGCAGTAGTAACGATGGCACACGGTCTGTCGCACATCAGTGTAAAAGGGATTTGCAAGGTGCTAGCTCCAGTGTGGAAGAATTCCGGAATTTCTAAGTGTGCAGAGAATGTGGTGAAGAATTGTATGGTGTGCTTGATGCACAATCCTGGTAAGGGAACTCCAACTCCTGCAGGCCACTTTGCTCCCCCTACATGCCCCTTTGAGGTCCTACAGCTAGACTTCATTCACATGGAAAGACGCAACAACTTGAAATACGTCCTTGTCGTAGTTTGCGCCTTTTCAAAATGGGTAGAAGCTTATCCGTTAAAGGATAACACTGCTTTGTCCACTGCCAAAATCCTGCTCAAAGAATTTTTTCCTAGGTATGGGTTGCCAAAGATTGTGTGGAGTGATAATGGAAGTGAGTTCGTGGGGGAGGTAATGAAGAAAGTGTGTGCTGGTCTGGGGATCAGGCAGAAATTCCATAGTGCAAATCACCCCCAATCAGCGGGGCTTGTTGAGTGCTATAATGGCACTCTGAAGCTAAAACTGGCTAAAATTCAAGCGAGTACTGGATTATCATGGCCAGACGCGCTGCCCTTGGCGCTTTTGTCCATAAGGACGACCGCACATTCAAGAGTTGGGCTTAGCCCATACGAGGTGGTTTTTGGTCGTCCTGCCAACATTTGGGGTGTCCCGAGACCTAAACAATTTAGTAGCATAGAACATCCAATGTTGATTGACTATTTATTTGATTTGACTACTAAATTGCGAATCATTCATCAGCAGGTTGTTGAGAGCTTACCTAAGGCATCCGAGGATCCCGGCCACAAGTTGCAGCCAGGCGACCTAGTCTTGGTCAAAAATTTTCAGAGGACCGAAAATCTACAACCTCGCTGGCTTGGCCCGTATATGGTCCTTTTGTCCACCCGCACTGCAGTCCGGCTCAAGGAGAAAAAAAACTGGGTACACGCTGCCCATACAAAGCGAGTACCACTCCCTTTACCTTTTGATTCCTGGGTTCGAGAGGGTGTGGGGAATTCCGAATCCGAAACCATCCCTCGGTTTATTCCTTTTTCTGATGCCCAATTTGAAGGACATGAATCTGTGATCACTTCAGACACTACTGAACAATCTGGAACACTACCGTCACCTACGGACTCTGGAACATTGCCAATACTCACAGACCCGAACACTCCTGCTACTGAACTTTTTCCGGACCATACTCGACCTGGAAGAAGCAGATATAACCTACGTCCCCGAACTCTCATGAACTGATTTTTTTATGATTTTTGTGTACATTACTCCCAACCAAGAAACTTGCTTGTTTTTTTTTTTGTTGTTTTACCTTTTTTCGAACCGCCACCCGGGTTCAGCCGGAGGGTCGCGGTGTAAAGACTCAGGAGTACAGGCTCCTTGACACAAGGTCAGGGGTTCTATTGGTCTTAAGGGCGTTCCTTGAGCTAGTAGGCGTAGTCCTGAGCACAGAAGACCCAACCGCCGCGGACGGCTCGTTAGAGGGTGGAGTTTCTTGGTTTGATGGGATTAACTGATAAAATGTTTTTTAGTAAGAGTTTTCTAGTTAAATGTGCCTTATTGACACTCAGTATTTCGATAACTTTGATGGGTGGGATTGTCCTCCTTTTTCAGTTCCTATCCACACCTACCCCACAACCTACGTCTACTCCTTTGTTTTCCACTGTTTCTATACACTCTTTTCACCCCTTGCCTGAACATGAACAAACTAGAAGACTGGAATTCACAAACAACTCGTTCATCCAATTGCTTCACCAACACCAATTAATAGTCAACACCACTAATTGTTGGGTGTGTGGTTTGATGCCACATACAATGGGAAAGGGTATCCCCTACTTAGTCCTACCTTTTAGTCAAAACGGGTCATCATGGGCTTTTCAGACGATGTTCCTTTTTGCTTTGGAAATCTATCCCCCGCGTCCCCCGCGTTCTGTGAAACATAACTCGAATGCAGCCTTGGTGAAGGGAATTGCGAACATGAGCAGAGATGTGAATGCCTATATGTCTATTCCCAGGGACGAGTTATCAGCTTACACTGGGTGGAACGCAACTGGATACCGCATTAGTCTGGGTGGGAAACAGCGTAAGAGATCGTCTCCGATTTGGGTCGTACCCCACCGAGGTCATTTTTGTCTGCAAGGAAATGGTACGAATCCGAGGGCTCAGCTAGGGAAGAGTGTTTGCACCCAGACGTACATTTTTCCGTCGCAGTCTTCCCCATCATTTTTGGCTGCTAAGGGTACGTACTTTGTATGCCACAATCAGGCTTATACATGGCTGCCCCCAGATTTTTCGGGCATTTGCTTTGTTGCCTATCTGTTGCCCCCTACGTATACCGCTTCCGCTGACTATCACAAGACGAGAGTTGTGAGAGGTGTCTTCGATAAGGAGGACACCGCGGGTCAAGAAGCAGGGGATTTCTTTAAGGGATTCCTGCCGTACTGGGGACCCATGGTAAATAGTAGGCATTTGAGACAACTAACCCGAGTGGTTGAGTCCACGGTGAACGAAACTGCTGGTGCCCTTAGTAATTTGACCGCTGAGCTTCAAGCGGATCGCCTCATGACATTACAAAACCGTATGGTTTTAGATGTTCTACTTGCTGACCGAGGGGGAGTATGTAAAGTGATCCAATCGAGCTGCTGTGTCTTCATACCAGACAATGCTCCAACAGTGTACAAGGCCATTTCCAGGTTACATAAGATCTCCGAGTCTATACATATGGCCGAAGGAGATTGGTCGTTTACTGATTGGTTCTGGGGGCTGTTGTCCACGTGGGGATGGAGAATTCTGACGATCAGTGGAATGGCTCTAGCAGTCCTTTTCACTTGTTGCCTCTGTGTGCAGTGTGGTCATGCCTTGTGTAGCCTTTGCGCTACGGTATGCGTGCGCAGTCCGCCTGCTTCACGGGAGGAACAGAGAGGTAGGATGATGCTTCAGCAACATACTGATGATCTGATGAAGATTGATATTGACTCAGATTCAGAATGGGTTATTGCCTAAATGAGGGCAAAAGGAGGGTCTGTGGTTCCGTAAATTCTGAACCCGTGTGTTTATATCATGGCTCCGTTACGATTTTGGTATCTGCATATCGTAAATAGCGAGTTTGGTATGTACGAGTGTTCTCGTCGCGCTTCCCGATGAATTTGCTGCCTATTAGTAAATCTCGTTAAAGAACACACGGGTTCCATCTTGTGCACGGCATCCATTTTGTTTTCATTGCCCTCACTGTAGGCAGCCTGACCCTGCATGACACGTCCACCCCCCCCCCAGTTTGGCCTTGCGCTGACTCATGACCTGGCGAAAGCTGACGCTGTTGCCTGGGGCCGAAACTTGCCAAACCAGTACCTGCCCTCGAGTTAAGCGAGGTTTTGATCAAAGGCCAGTGTTGTATAAACTTATATGACCCGCACACACCTGCCCAACCTTACTTACTATCTCTTTCCTCCGTTTCTGTTCCTTCCTTTATGACCTGTTTATGGTGGGGAGGTGACCATTTGTTTGTTATGAGTGGACGGTCTCTTCAAAGGAGGATGTTAGGTTGGTCCGGTTTCAACCCCAGAAGAACGTATGTTTTAGCCAAGAGGCCGGACACATGGGATTGTCATCAATAATAAAGTATTGTTTTGGGTACATGGGGTGCGACCAACTGCACTTCAAAGAATGTTTGCCTGAGGCATGATTTTGGGTATAAAAAGAGCGACCTGCTTTGTATTGTTGAGCAGTCTCCTCGCAACCTACTTGTGTGGTACTTGTTGGACCTCTGCTACTGGCTGCAGCCAATAAATCGATCTTTGATGCCATCTAGAAGAATCCCGTGTTTCTGTTATATTGGTAATCCAGGCAGGAGAACCCGAGAGCTTAGAGCGTTGTTCCCTGGCGCTGCCGGACTATAAAAAAAGTTTGGTCTCTCAGGCCCCTCCAGTTTGTGTATCCCAGCTGCCCCGCTTGCAGAGGGTAGCTGCACCGAGGGGTGAGTTTATTTGGAGAGCCCCCCCCTCGCTTTGCTCACAGCTGCGCCGCACCAGCGTGGACAGCTGCAACGGTTGGCAGCCTTTCTTTATAATAGGAGTCCCGGTGAGGACCCACGCCTACAGTGAGATCTACAGCTGCGCAGCAATTAGTGCCAGCTGCACCTTTTAGGTTTGCGCAATGGCGCAATTGGACCTCCGCTGCCTTGGCAGCGCACCTTGACTGTTGGGACACGGGGCATTTGAGCCCCTCCTTTGCAATGGCCAGTTGCCCAGGGGGGCTGGTGGGATTGTTAGGTCTATAGGGCGCCAGGCCCTAATGTGATTTTGGTGCTAGGAAATGTAATTCAGGTAGTATGTTTTACGCACCTTGTTTTATACCTCTAGATATTTCTGCATAGGAGGTTGTTTTACCTGTTTAGGTTGATGTTAGGGAGATTATACTTCCCTGTGTGATGTACGCCCCTAATGTAATTATACTTAGGTGGTAGGGTCTAATGCGTTAGACTTGTGAGAAATTGCATAACGTGTTTATGCCCCTGTGATGGATACAGGATATGTTTTATAACTGATTCTCTTGTGATAATGCTGAAGTCATTATTGCGCCAGTAGTTACTGGTTGTGCTCTACAATGATAATTTGTGTTACAGTTAGTATATGTTCTACATGTACAATTGGTGATTTGTGCTGATTCTGACAGTGGTCCATGTGGCCCTGTCCCGTGTAAATAGTCCCTTGTAAATTCCGCCCAGTGCCAGTTGGCACAGAGTAAATTGTGTGAAAATCATCTAATGTGTTTATTATAATACAAAGGCTATTTTTATATATAACCTTGTGTGGAGTTTCCTTTGTGGTGGGTCTAGGGTGTGGTTGCTGTGTGCGCGCGCAAACGCTTTACACATTGCCTCCGGGATAAGCCTGACTGCTCGTGCCAAGCTACCAAGGGGGTGAGCAGGGGTTATCTTTGGCGTGTAACTCCCCAGCCCTGACTAGAGAGGTGGTTTCTGCCTGGCTTTGGCGCAAGCCCTAGCCAACCAGAAATCCCATTTCTAACATTGGTGATCAGCGGTGGGATTAGGACTTGCGTTGCGCAGTACCACAGCGACAGCTGGCTGCACTACAAAACTCTGCATTTAGATAGGCACATGGAAAGAGATTATTGTTCTAAGTTTGTTTTTAAGTGTCATTTCTGTGGAAGTGTGTTTTCTGGATTCACCAGTAAGGGTGGGATCCAGTGGTGGCAGCAGATGTGTGTCCAGTGCATATATTTCCATTCCCAGTTCCCGGGGTAATGGTACCTGTGTCACGTGGTGGTCAGGTTGAGAAATCAGGGGCGGTAGAAACTGTCTTACCAGTCTTGGGAGGGGTGGGGATGAATGTGTAATGCGCTGGATGAATGTGAACGTCCCATTCCCAGTTCCCGGAGTAATGGTACCTGTGTCACGTGGTGGTCAGGTTGAGAAATCAGGGGCAGTAGAAACTGTCTTACCAGTCTGGGGGGTGTGTGTGTGGATGAATGGTGTGAGATCTCTGAAATAAGGAGCTTGCTGAATACTTTGGTGTGAGTTCTCTGAAATAAGGAGCTTGCTAGTTGATTGGGTGTGAGTTCTCTGGGATAGGGAACATGCATTGGGGAGTGATTCCAAAAGGAGTGGCTGAGGTGTCTTCCAGCTCAGCGTGGTAGGAAGAGGTTCAGAGTAGCCCAGCTAGGTCTCGGTGTAGGGGCTCACGTCCTGACTCTGCGGAGGAGGAGTGGGTGGGACTGCGTGTCTCCAGGTGCCCGAAACCCAGTCTCAGGGCCTGGATGGTTTCTTTAGGGAACATCAGGTCGGGGGCCTAGGCTGTACCAATAGATCATTTGAGGAGGATCTCCCAGTGTCTAGAGGACGTGGAGTGTCTGTAATCAGAGCTCCAGTAGTCCTGGTGTCTGGCGATACCGCTCCAGTTTGGAGGGTGTGAAAGCCCAGAGGGAGGGGTGAGAGGGGGAGGGATTCCCCAGTGGGAACCAGTAGGTCAGGGACCAGCCGGGAGGGCTGAGTCGCCACTGAGTGACCGTGGTGTCGCCACTTCTGTCCTGGGGGGTCTGCACGCACTGTCAGATGGACAGGAGGTCGTGAGATCAGCGCCAGGCAGACTGTCACACGACCCATTAGTTATGTGTCACCCTCGTTAAGTCCTGGTTCGCCAGGCATCTGACCAAAGGGTACGTCCCTCGGTTGGGGAGCCAGTAGTCGGTGTTTCCGGATCTGGACGTAAGGGCAGCTGTAGTCCTGAGGGCAGGTGGGGCTCATCGTACGTGAAGAGACCCTGCTCTACAGTGGAAGGGGTTGCAGAGGGAGGGAGTCCTCGCCTCTGACCCCGTGGATCCAAGGTGGTAGACCAGTTGGTGGAGAGAGGTCCTGAACTGGTGGGAGAGTTGTGTTCTGGTGGGTGCTTCCCTGGGAGGGTGCAGAACCCCAGAATTAGAGGTAGGGTGGGGCATTCTTGCCCATGACCTCTGGTAACCCTGGGGGTGCGGACCCTAGGTTGAAGGATCAGTGGTAGTTTGGAACTACACTGAGAGGGAGAGTGGAGAATGGCTTGTATGCCAGGGGTTACTACCCCCCACTCTGGGTTTGGCAAGGACCAGTGGTATCTGGGTGGCCTAGGGCCTGGCCGTGGACAACTAGGTAGTACCAGTGGGGTAGCCTAGTTGGGCCTGAGTTTTTTTTTTTTTCAGATGGAACCACGTTGATTCAGAATGGCGTAGAACCGGAGGGTGTCCCTGCAGTGCGGGCCTGCGTCCGTGTTCTATCGCCCCAAGCAGGGAAGACCATCACGGTGGTGATTGGTCTGCCCTGCGTTTTGGCTGGAAGGGGGTTGTGTTGGACTTGGCTCTTCTGGCAAGTTCACCCCTAGAACTTTTTGCATTTTCCTAGCCTTTTTCCTGTGTTGTACTAGTGGTTTTAGGCCTCTAGGCGCTTTCACACTGTGTCCCAGTGGAAAGCGCGTGCGCTCTGTGTATGGTTTAGTGAGACTGACCTGCCCTCCCATAGGAATGCATGGGGGATCTGAGTGACCGTGTTAAGTCCTGATGTGAGAGGAGTGCAGGGTCGAGTTTGGTATGTGCGAACTCGTAAATGCTGCGCGATGATGTGTGCGGCGTTACTGTGGCTAGTGTAGAAGTGCCACTTCTAGACGCTGGCATAAATGTGCAGTGACTGTCTGGCTTGTGATTGGCTGGTGTGTCTGTCTCCAGGAGTCAGGATGGTTCTGCCCCGGTGGTGGGTGGGGAGATCTGCATGTTGATGGCAGGGAGGAGTACACCTGGGACCTGAATAGGGCTGGGCTTTCCCCACACAATGCTGGCTCCACCCCCTGTGGTGCGTCTAATGTCCCTGGCCTGTCCTGTGAATAGAGAGAGGGGCTGGGCAAAACAAAGTGCTCAGGAACCAGTTGCATCTGGTTCGCCTCTTCCCTACACCTTTGAAGACAAAGGAATTGGTGTATAAAAGAGGGGCTGTGACCCCATGAAAATGTTCTTGCGTTCTGACTTGAATCTGCCAGGGGCATGCTGCTGCTGGGGCCCAGGGGAGGGCTTGCCTCCCTGGGCCATGCCCATACCCTGGATACCTGGAGGACTTCTGGGACCTTTTGCTGCATTCTTCTAGCGAACAAATGTATTTGTTGTTTCACTCAAGGTATGTGAGATTTCTGTTTTATTAATACGCGTATGCGGAGTTCATGCAAAAACTCTGGAATAAGCTACTGCACCCACAACCCTTTGATAAAACAACTTTACCTTTACATGCTAAAATGCATATAACCAATTCACATAAGTGAGCTTTGAAAAATATCAGGCAATGAGAGGTGATGATTTTGGGGTCCCCCCTAACCTAGGGGGAGGATCAAGCAGGTGCCTTGAACACATAGAGCATATCATGCTCAATGATTGTGGTGTTCTCATCCTCCTAGGACCACCCCAAGCAAAGTTATGGGAAAAAATACAATGCCAACCGAAGGCCCAGCACAGCATTATGGGGCGAGATTCTAGAGTTTAGTGAATATTATAGTATTAGCTATCAGCTGAGCCTGAGAGCCTGCCCCTTGAGGAATGTTTTGATATTGTAGACTATAGCCCCTTCGCTGGTAGGCCTTTCCCCCCCTCGTGCTAAGCCTTTTTTAGGCTATTTAGGGTAGTGCGCGCTTAGACCCCTGTAACTTTTTGACCACATAAGGTATCCACGCCAAATTTGCGTCATATTCTTCCAACATCATGGGGACTGTAAGGGTACCCAGGGTTTTTGTATTCCCCTGGAGGGGTCCCAGAAATTAGCCAAAATACAGCTAAATTCAGTTTTTGGGGGGAAAAATTGGAAAAAGGGGCTGCAAATGAAAGCGTCTGGGTTTTTTCCTGCAAATGGTATCAAAAAAGGGTTTGTGGGGCTGAAATCAAAATTTTCCCAGCTTTTAGAGAATGACAGACTTTTGTCAGAAGACCAAAAATTTTTACACAGTTTTGGCATTTTTCTGGGACATAGCCTAATTTTGCTATTTTTTGTGCTTTCCACCTCCTTCCAGTTAATGGGAGAAATGGGTATGAAAGCAATAATGGATCCTGGAAAGCTATACAGTTTAGAAAAGTAGATACAATTCTGAATTCAGCAAGGGGTCATTTATGTAGATCCATCAAGGTTTCTCCATAGAAACTAACAGTTTAATGTAGGAAAAATTGAAAATTAGTTGAAAAAATCAGCCTTTTGTGTCAACGTTTTCACTTGTAACTCCTTCTAATTATGACAGCTCTTTCAAAGCAATATACCGTTACATCCGCTGGACCTTTCTGGTTGTGGGGATATATAGGACTTGTAGGTTCACCAAGAACCCAACAACCCCAGAGTCAAAAACTGAGCAGCAATTTGCAATGGCTTTTTATTATGTACCGGGTATATATCAATTATTGTGGGAAAATGTATACATGGAAAAATCGGTATGAAAGAAATCTATGTATTTCTGAAATGGGAACAAATTATAGAGTTTAGAAACAGTAGATATTTGCACATTTTCGAAATTGGGAATACTCATACTTGCATGAGAATTATCTGTCATTTTTCAAAATCACTTCTTTTTTACACAAGGTCTTTCATTTGGAAGGCAGAAATGCATCGAAAGTCAATAGGTAATAACAGTTGCTTTACAAATCTGAATTGCCCTAAGTCTCCCGATAAAAATAGTACCTCACTTGTGTGGGTCGACCTAGTGCCCGCGACAGGAAACGGCGCAAAACGCAACGTGGACACACCTCAATTTCGCAGTGAAAAATGACCCTTTTTTGGAAAAGTGCCTAGCTGTAGTTTTTTAACCATAGCTCTACCGGCACCTAGGGAAACCTAGCAAACCTATACATTTTTGAAAACTATACACCCAGGGTAATCCAGAATGGGGTGACTTGACAGCCTCCCACCAGGTTCTGTTACCCAGAATCCCTTGCAAACCTAAACAATTGTCCAAAAAAACACATTTTCCCCACATTTCTGTGGTGGTAAGTTCTGGAATCTGCGTGGATCATCAAATTGCCACGCACCCCGCGTCCCCCAAAGTCTTCCGAGAAAAATGGTACCTCACTTGTGTGGGTCGGCCTAGTGCCCGCGGCAGGAAACGCCGCAAAACGCAACGTAGTCACACCTCAATTTTGCAGTGAAAAATGACCCTTTTTTTTGCAGAGTGCCTAGCTGTAGTTTTTGAACCCTAGCTCTGCTGACACCTAGGGAAACCTAGCAAACCTATACATTTTTTGAACCTAGACACCCAGGGGAATCCAGAATGGGGTGAGTTGCCTGCCTCCCACCAGGTTCTGTTACCCAGAATCCCTTGCAAACCTAAAATATTGTCCAAATAAAACACATTTTCCCCATATTTCTGTGGTGGAAAGCTCTGGAATCTGCGTGGATCCACAAATTTCCACCCACCCCGCGTTCCCCAAAGTCTTCAGAGAAAAATGGTACCTCACATGTGTGGGTCGGGCTAGTGTCCGCGACAGGAAACGGCGCAAAATGCAACGTGGTCACACCTCAATTTTGCTGTGAAAATGACCCTTTTTTGGCAAAGTGCCTAGCTGTAGTTTTTTAACCCTAGCTCTGCTGACACCTAGGGAAACCTAGGAAACCTATAAATTTTTGAAAACTAGACACCGAGGAGAATCCAGAATGGGTTGACTTGACTGCCTCCCACCAGGTTCTGTTAACCAGAATCCCTTGCAAACCTAAAAAAATGGCAAAAAACCCACATTTCCCACACATTTCAGCGGCGGTCTACAGAGATGTTGGTTTTGCAAGGGGAGTACCCTGGGTTTTTGGCGCGGTGCTCGGCAGCCACCTAGAGAAACCAACCAAACCCACACATTTCAGAAAACAACATACCCGGGGGATTCCAGGGAGGTATGGCTTGCGTGGATCCCCCAAGGTTTCCTTACCCAGAGTCCCCTGCAAACCTCAATTTTAGCTGAAAAAATCACTTTTTTCACATATTTTTGTGTGGGAAAGTTGTGGCATCACCGGGCTGCCACAAATTTCCTACCACCCAGAGTTTCCCCGGGTCTCCCGATAAAAACGGTACCTCACTCGTGTGGGAGGCCCAAGTACCTGCGACAGGCAAGGGCACAAAACATGGTGAGGCAACATCAAAATTGCCTATCACAAAACGACCTGGTTTTGTAAGGGGCATACCCTTGGTTTTTGGCCCGGTGCTCGGCGGCCACCTAGGGAAACCTACCAAACCCACACATTTCTGAAAACTACACACCCGGGGGATTCCAGGGAGGTATGGCTAGCGTGGATCCCCCAAGGTTTCCTTACCCAGAGCCCCCTACAAACCTCAATTTTAGCTGAAAAAATCACTTTTTTCACACATTTGTGTGTGGGAAAATTGTGGTATCACCGGGCTACCATAAATTTCCTACCACCCAGAGTTCCCCCGGGTCTCCCGATAAAAACCGTGCCTCACTCGTGTGGGAGGCCCAAGTACCCGCGACAGGCAAGGGCACAAAACGTAGTGAGGCAACATCAAAATTGCCTATCACAAAACAACCTGGTTTTGCAAGGGGGTCACCTGGGTTTTTATCCCTGTGCTCGATGACCATCTAGGGAAACCTACCAAACCCACACATTTCTAAAAACTAGACCCCCGGGGGCTTTCAGGGAGGTATGGCTTGCGTGGATCCCCCAACGTTTCCTTACCCAGAATCCCCTGCAAACCTCCATTTTAGCGGAAAAAATCACTTTTTTCACACATTTTAGTGTGGGAAAGTTGTGGCATCACCGGGATGACACAAATTTGCAATAAGTAAAAAAAAAGAAGGTGTCTGTGTGGTTGAGGGTGTCACGGGAAAACCAGGCGGAGGTACCGCAGTGAGCTGCAGGCTGGAGGGGGAGGGGGAAGAGGACAGACACCGAATCGTGTACCCCACATGGGTCGAGGGAGTAAGGGGGGACATCACGAGGCCCACAGCCACTCATACCATGATGGACTGTATCTGGGGAAGAAGACCCCCCTCTCCTCCAGGGAGGTCGGTCATCTGTTTTGGCCAACAGCTCATCCATGAATGTGTCCCAGGTGTCTAGTGCTGACACCGCCCCCTCTGCTGTAGGCAGTGATTTCCATACCTCTATCTCAGTGGATGCGCCCACTTAAGTCGGTCCGTCAGCCACATTGATAACAATGGCACCACTGCAGACTTCCATTTGGAACTTCAGGAGGACGAATGTCAGATCTATGAACCATACCATATACTTGTTCTTAAGAGTATGGAGTGTTAGTCCCATTAAGCACTGAAGCAGATTACACTACAGGGGGCAACCCATCACCTTGGACAGTGTCTGGACAGCCTCTCCCCAATAGTAAGCGATCACTGAGCAGTCACAAACCATATGGTAGAAGTCTACCTCTGCAGATGTGCAGCGGGGACAGCCCGGGAAAAACACCTGGAATAATGGGGTGAAGGTACCCCCGGGTCAGGTATGCCTGGTGGACATTATTAAATTGTCTGTATTTCAGGTGCGAATTTCCTGAGACACCCCACACTTGCTTCAGTGCCTGGCTCCAGTGTTTATCCATCAGTTCTCGACCAGTAGATTGAGGACATTTGTCTCATAGAACCCAGCGAGTGTGTACACAAGACTTTAACAGTTCACCATACAGAAAAGTGATTGCATGCCTGCCAGAGCCATGTTACAGTAGCATCTGTAAGGCCAAGGATGCGGACGGTTCAGCTCAGTTCAGCCCCTGTGTAACCCCAGTAGCTACTACCAATGCATTGTAGGTCAAGAACTGGCCCTCGTGGATCTCATATCGATCGTAGAAGGACCTGAGGAGCTTGTGTTCACAGAGATCCCCCCAAGGTGGCAACTCCCACATCCATCCATGCTCCCGCATCATAATGCAATCTCCCAAAACACTAGAAGCACTCACAACAGCAAAGAAGGTGCATACAGAACTGGTCCCCAGCGTGAGGTTACATATTGATCTCAGCAGAAACTGGCCACCCTGAGCAAGTGTCCCTTCCTCCTTGTGTTTTGTCAAAGGCCCATAAGCCACCCAAGTATATCTTGGCTGCCCAGGTACCAGACAACGCAGGCCCACGCTAGTGTGGGACTCTGTCTGAGCCACTGCTTTGGCCACTGTAGCTGTGCAGCCACGTAGTACAATTCATAGTGATGTGCGCCTAGTCCCCCATTCTCTAGAGGATGAACCACGTCTGTAACACCACTCTTTTCTTACCGGAGCCCCAGACTAATGCGGTAAGAAACAAATTCAGGTCTTTGAAGAAGCGCTGGGGCAAGGAAACAGGAGAGGCCGAGCAATGGTAGAGCAATCTAGACAATATCAGATTTTTTGCAATCAACACACCCCTTGGGGGAGAGAGGTAAGGAAGTCCAAAAGATCAGGGAGCCACATGCTCCGAGCAGTGTCTAGTCCAGATTGCCATCCACCAGGTCACGATCAGCATGATAAACATTAACCCCAAGGTAACAAATAGTGGCAAAGTGCCACTGTAATCCGGAATGGTGGGGCCCCCCCATTCTGCAACTGGAGTACCCTGAAGGGGGGAAAGGCAGGACTTTGACCAGTTCAGCCGTTAGCCTGAGGCCCCACTATAACCGTCCAAGGCCTCCATCACCACGGGCAGGTCCCAAAGGAAATCTTTGAGAAATATTAACATGTCATCCACTAGGTCGGACCACTCTGTATACCCCACTGTGGTCCATGTCTTTGAAAGAGACCACCTGTGGCTCCAGGGCCAGAGCAAAGAGGAGATTGGAAAGTGGATATCCCTGGTGGGTGCCCCAACTGACCAGGAATGGCACCGAGATGTCTCTACCGGTTCGCACTCAGGCGACCGTATCCATGTATAAAAGATCTATCCACTGCTTAATCTCCGGGCCCAGACCCATATGCCGCAACACCTCCCAAAGGGAAGACCAGCTCAAAGAATCAAAGGCATTCTCAATATCTAACGAGAGGACCACGCCAGGGGGATCTTGGTAGACTGCTTGTCCATAATGTGGAACAACCAGAGAAGGTTGAGGAACGTGTCTCTCCCTGGGATAAAGCCTTTCTTGTCCGGGTGTACTGAATATGGTGCACCTATTCCTTTGGTGGCGCTCTATAGGCCAAACTAAGAACAATCTAACTTCCTGGAGTCTCTCCCTCCAACCCTAATTCACGATCTACAAGCTCCAAGCCTCTGGGGAGGAGATTTTAACTGCGTACATGACATAAAAATGGACAGGCCCACTCCTCTGCTTCACGGTGCACAGCAGATCAGGATGGCCCACTCCTTAATAAAATGGTTACGGCATGGGAGACTTCAGGACATATGGCACTCGCTGAACCACCTGGTGCGAGAGTATTCTTATTTCTCACAGATCCATCAGTTTTAACATGAGGATTAATCTTCTGTTGAGTAACCCTGAGATGCTTCCCTTTGTTTGATCTGCTGAATATTTGCTGAATTATCAGATCATTGCCTTCTTTTGGTTGCTTTGAGTTAAGGTAGGCGCCGCACCCCGATACCTATGTGGAAACCACCCATGCGCACGCTCCTAGATAATGGGTTTTAAGAGACTGTCAGTACACACATAATTCAATACTTTGAACTTAATGCAGCTACTGCGACTGTTTGATGGGTGGAGTTGGACGCATTTAAGGTGGTGTTCTGCTCGATTTTCCCGGCCTTCTTGTGAGGAAAAGTGAGTGAATGTGACTTCAGTCTCTTACCATTCAAGTCTAAGGGTTAGAGTAGTGAATGGAGCCTATTTACTAGGCACTTCGACATGATCCTGTGCTCTTCCCCATAGATCAGGGCTTGCACACATAGCCTAGGGGATAGATTCGTTAGTATTAGGGATAACCTGTCCTGTAGTGAGGGTATTTCATGGAGCCGTGCTGAATTCAGGCCTGGTAGGCCTCAAACGGGAGAGACTCCATCTTTCCTTCTGCTCTGGCAGCTTGGGATGCTTCTAGGTCAAATGTAATGTTTTAGTTATGAGGTGTTATTTGCTTGGAGAGAACCGGTTCAGGCCGGCCCTTATCGAAGGATTGTATTTTTCTTCATGCCGAAGACACTACATCAGGCCGGCCGGCTGGGAACGTGTCCTTGGTACGGGGAGGTACAAGAATTTGGTGGCCGGCAGGTTACGGGCCGGAATTTTCCATGAGGAAACGCACCTCTATATTAGTGAAAGTCTGAGACAGTTACATGTTCAGTCCGTAGGCGGCATCTAGCCGTTAGCAGTAAAGCTATTACTTATTCCAGGGAAGACAGACGCCATCTTGAAGGCGGAGAAGAACCGAGAGACAGATACTCTCCTAGCAGAATAGCCAGAGAGGAGAGAGTAGCCGATAAGGAAGAGGTCCCAGTGACTCGGAGAAGGGTGAAGAGAACAGCGCATAGTGGTGCAGACATGTATCCGTGACTGCGGAGGTGTGACTTCCAGGCGAGCCGAGGCACAGACGAGAAGGGAACCTAGATGACCACTGAGTGCAGGCTACACACTACTAAGGTGATGTCGACCCTTTCTTATTAGAGTGTACAACTTAATCTTCACTTTTCTTTGCAGGTTATGTGTTATATTGTAATGTTATGTGATTGCGTATGTAATGAGTAATAAAGTACCCAGTTTGTAGTGAACCAACATGTGCTGCGTGTTCTTGTATGAGAGGGTAGCCTATTCTTCTAGTCAGCTGCGGCTACATGAACAGATGTTAACCCTGATCAGGTAAGTGGTAACTGAATAAGGGAAAGAGGAGCCCCTCGAACCAGAGAACAGGCTATGCTTGAACTGGCAGTCCTTGTGTGATCTGATGAATAGTGAGACTGATTCCCTTTTTGTATGTTATGGTGATCATAGGATGAACTGTTGTATGAGACTGCCGTCGGGGTAGAGAGGTCTGGATTCGTATGGGATCGCGAGGCCGTCACTTGTGATACTGTCGTATGGGCAGAGAGGTCTGGATTCGTATGGGATCGCGAGGCCGCCACTTGTGATACTGTCGTATGGGCAGAGAGGTCTGGATTCGTATGGGATCGCGAGGCCGCCGATTGTGCTGAGACTGCCGTCTGGGTAGAGAGATCTGGATTCGTATGGGATCGCGAGGCCGCCACTTGTGATACTGTCGTATGGGCAGAGAGGTCTGTATTCGTATGGGATCGCGAGGCCGCCACTTGTGATCTGAGACTGCCGTCTGGGTAGAGAGGTCTGGATTCGTATGGGATCGCGAGGCCGCCACTTGTGATACTGTCGTATGGGCAGAGAGGTCTGGATTCGTATGGGATCGCGAGGCCGCCGATTGTGCTGAGACTGCCGTCTGGGTAGAGAGGTCTGGATTCGTATGGGATCGCGAGGCCGCCACTTGTGATACTGTCGTATGGGCAGAGAGGTCTGGATTCGTATGGGATCGCGAGGCTGCCGATTGTGCTGAGACTGCCGTCTGGGTAGAGAGGTCTGGATTCGTATGGGATCGCGAGGCCGCCACTTGTGATACTGTCGTATGGGCAGAGAGGTCTGGATTCGTATGGGATCGCGAGGCCGCCGATTGTGCTGAGACTGCCGTCTGGGTAGAGAGGTCTGGATTCGTATGGGATCGCGAGGCCGCCACTTGTGATACTGTCGTATGGGCAGAGAGGTCTGGATTCGTATTGGGATCGCGAGGCCGCCGATTGTGATACTGTCGTATGGGCAGAGAGGTCTGGATTCGTATGGGATCGCGAGGCCGCCACTTGTGATACTGTCGTATGGGCAGAGAGGTCTGGATTCGTATGGGATCGCGAGGCCGCCACTTGTGCTGAGACTGCCGTCTGGGTAGAGAGGTCTGGATTCATATGGGATCGCGAGGCCGCCACTTGTGATACTGTCGTATGGGCAGAGAGGTCTGGATCCGTATGGGATCGCGAGGCCGCCGATTATAAGAGGTCTTGGTATGTATAGTAGGAATTCCCTGTCCTTAGGTGGTAGATATATGTGGTTACCTATTGTAAATAGGCCCTAGGGAGGGGGAGGGGGTAACGTTCTGGCTGGGTTAGTGAGGCTCTGATGAGCGGGTTCTATCTGATCCGAAAACCCAAGCAGAACATTTGGCGTCACGAACCGTTTACGAAACCTGTGTGCGTTGTGGTTGTATCGTGTTTGCTTTCGACGCGTGCGTGGTTTCGTTTGTATATTATTTGTATATAATTGTGTATGTCGTTTTTTCTCCTTCTTCTTTCTCTTTTTCTCTTTTTCTTTCTTTTCCGAAATGTTTTCTAGAAAGTCGAAATCTACTTTTAAGTTGCCCGTTGATATTCCCGGCTGGGATTCAACGCCTTATGAAGCCTTAGCCCGTGAGTGGGCTGATTCTACTGGTTTGAGTGAGAATTGGAATTCTTTTTTGGAGCTGGCGGAGCCGGCTAATGTGATTACTTGTTTACAGAAGGCGCCGGTATCTAAGGATGATGAGCTTCCCGTTTTGGGGCGCAGAGGTTGGATTGTTCTGTCTGCGTACAGGATCCTGCATGAGCAGGTGGCACGGGCGCCATCGACTGAGACTGAGAGTGAATGTTCCGTACCTTTAGTACAGGAGTCTCCTGTTAAGTGGGGTAGACCTTTTGATGATTTGTCGGCGGAGGACAGAAACCATGTCTGGTTTACGGATGGTTCAGCAAGGTTCATAGGGACGAAACGGCATTGGAAGGCGGTGTCCTATAATCCGATCACACAAAAATTGCTGAGCACAACTGGTGAGGGTAAGAGCAGTCAATTTGCTGAACTCTATGCTGTTTATCAAGTTCTGAAACAAGAATTACCTGGCACATGTCATATTTTCACCGATTCTTGGTCTACTGCCAATGGACTGGCAGTTTGGTTACCGACTTGGCATTCCCATAGTTGGAAAATCCATTCAAAAGAACTGTGGGGAAAAGAATTATGGCAGGAGATTTGGGAAATGCTCCCACAGAGTACTGTTACAATCTTCCATGTGGATGCTCATACCCCGATAGACTCTCTTGACAAATTCTTTCATAATATTGCAGATGAGAAATCTAAAATTGCTGAGGCAGTGGTGGACAGGCAAGATTCTGATATTGCGGGATTGGCGAAATGGGCCCACCAGAAAGCAGGACACTTTGGAGAGAAAGCCACCAGCAGGTGGGCTGCTGATCGAGGAATTTATATTCCCCTAGATTTAATCAAAAATGTTATTCTACATTGTCCCATTTGTCAGCATATCAGGCAGCGCAAAGTGGCCCAAACTGTTAAAGGTCATTTACATCGCGGGAAATTACCCGCTCAAATTTGGCAGATTGATTACATTGGTCCACTTCCTATGAGTAGGAATTGTCAATATGTTTGCACTATTGTTGATACATACAGTGGCCTGTTGGTGGCCCTTCCCTGTAAGCAAGCTACCCAATTGAATACTATTAAAACAGTGGAATTGATTATGATGTATTATGGTGTGCCATTCCAAATTCAATCTGATAATGCATCCCATTTTCGTGGAAGATTGGTACAGGAATTCTGTGTGGAAAACAATATTGAATGGGTGTTTCATATACCATATTATCCACAGGCCTCGGGTCTTGTGGAGAGGTTGAATGGCCTGCTGAAAGATCAGTTACGTAAATTAACAGATGACAAGTATAAAAATTGGCGAGACTTTTTGCCTCAAGCGCTATTGATTTTGAATAACCGTCCTTTTCTAAATGCTGAATCCCCACTTATGCGTTTGTTTCCTCCGAATGTTGATGCTAAGCCCAATGAAATCAGAGAGACTGTGATGTCTGGGAAATTACTCCCGGAGCTTTGGCTCCATGTAGAGCGACCCCAGGGTCGGCAGGTTTAGACTTGCATGCCATGGATGACACCGTTATAAAAAGTAAGGATCGAGTCATCATTGAAACTGGTGTTGGTGTTCATATACCAACTGGGAATTTCGGATTAATCGCCCCTAGATCGGGGCTGGCTGTAAAAGGCGTTCAGGTGCTTGGAGGGATCATTGACAGTGATTATCAGGGAGAGATTAAGGTGCTCCTGCTGAATAGCAGTGAGGTTGACTTACTGATACATCAAACTGACCGAGTGGCTCAATTGCTAATAATGCCTGTTTTCAGTGGTGAGATCACAAAAGGCACTGCCCCAACGTTGCTAACTGTACGAGGCCAGAAAGGTTTTGGCTCCACAGATAATCCTGGGGCCAGAGTTTGGGTGCAGTCGCCTAAGAATCCCCCTGAACAAGCAGAAGTCATTGCAACCGGTCAAGACAACACCATTTTAGTTATGAGACCAGGGAAAGATAGCTGGGAAGCAGTCCCGGCTGACAAATGTTACTTACGAGAATGAATAATGCCTGTATTTGATTCTCTTTCAGATCATTCTTTGGACTGTTGCTGCAGGATGTGTCAGCGTTGGACTCCTTTTGGGCTGGTACGACGAGAGAGGAGGGATCCCATCAACCCGGGCTGAGTTGAGAACCCGAGTGTCGCGTTCCTTCGCTGCGTGGGATTCGTCGTCGAACTTTTGGATTACGTTGGCCAAACGAGTGACTAAAGCCCCTCATTTCTGCTTGACACCGATGAGATCGGTGACTGACATTCTAGCGACTTGTTTAGTTGCTGTCCCTGCTTCATTGGAGACTTTGACTCATATTTTTAATATATCGAATGCTCGCCCCAATGTTCTTCTGGGCGATTTTGCTACCCATGAGTATTGCCCCTTGTGTACTGTACTGTCAGACCCGATACCCCCCATCCAGTCCCAAATAGTTACCTATAATATCACACAGGGTGATTTGTGTTTTTTCCTTACTTGTGATCCTAGTGCGATTTCTGAATGTATGCGTTTAAGATTGAAAGGTGCCACTTCATTCACCGCTCATGAACGAACTTTGTGCCTTCAAAGGACACCGAAAACATGTACTTCTGTTCAGAATAACATGACTTGCAAGAGTTTGGTAGTTACCCCCAGTCATTATCGCACGATGTTACTACCTGCCGGATGGCTTTTCTCATGTGGTAATACTTCCTGGCCATATATCCCCGCAAATATTTCTGGAGGCCCTTGTGCCATTACTAGACTGAGCTTGTTGATGTTTTCATCACATCCGAATGCCAACTCTCGTGTGATTCGAGATACAGTGAGGTTACAGGAGGATTGTGACTCATCTTTGCATTTATATTCCAAGTCTGAATACCTTAGCCTGGCTATTTCAATTGTTGGTGTTCCTGCTTTGGCAGTTTATAATGCCAAATCTATTGGGAAAATGGCCTGCTGGATGGTAAAATCCATTAATCATACTTCTACAGTCCTGTCTGACATGCTATTAGACGCCCAGGGTGAACGTAGAGCTATCTTGCAAAATCGAGCGGCCATTGATTATCTTTTGCTTAAACATGGACACGATTGTTCTGATTTTGAGGGTCTTTGTTGTTTTAACTTGTCGGATCATACAAAATCCATTCAAGCTCACATTGATAAACTACATGACTTGACAGAAGAAGTTAGAAAACACATTGACCAGGGCTGGTTTGACTGGCTCTTTAATTGGTTACCTGATTTGCATATGTTACGTCAGATATTAGGAGGTATTCTGATTACTATCGGCATTTTGATTTCTATCTGTTGCTTTATTCAGTGTATTCCTTCACTATTTCAATTCTGCACACCTGGTACTAGACATAGATCAGTTAGTCTTGTTTCATATTATTCTTCCACAGATATTAGTTCTGTTTAATGAATGTATAATAGACTGAAGTCAAGGGTGAAATGTTCTACTCGATTTTCCCGGCCTTCTTGTGAGGAAAAGTGAGTGAATGTGACTTCAGTCTCTTACCATTCAAGTCTAAGGGTTAGAGTAGTGAATGGAGCCTATTTACTAGGCACTTCGACATGATCCTGTGCTCTTCCCCATAGATCAGGGCTTGCACACATAGCCTAGGGGATAGATTTGTTAGTATTAGGGATAACCTGTCCTGTAGTGAGGGTATTTCATGGAGCCGTGCTGAATTCAGGCCTGGTAGGCCTCAAACGGGAGAGACTCCATCTTTCCTTCTGCTCCGGCAGCTTGGGATGCTTCTAGGTCAAATGTAATGTTTTAGTTATGAGGTGTTATTCGCTTGGAGAGAACCGGTTCAGGCCGGCCCTTATCGAAGGATTGTATTTTTCTTCATGCCGAAGACACTACATCAGGCCGGCCGGCTGGGAACGTGTCCTTGGTACGGGGAGGTACAAGAATTTGGTGGGCGGCAGGTTACGGGCCGGAATTTTCCATGAGGAAACGCACCTCTATATTAGTGAAAGTCTGAGACAGTTACATGTTCAGTCCGTAGGCGGCATCTAGCCGTTAGCAGTAAAGCTATTACTTATTCCAGGGAAGACAGACGCCATCTTGAAGGCGGAGAAGAACCGAGAGACAGATACTCTCCTAGCAGAATAGCCAGAGAGGAGAGAGTAGCCGATAAGGAAGAGGTCCCAGTGACTCGGAGAAGGGTGAAGAGAACAGCGCATAGTGGTGCAGACATGTATCCGTGACTGCGGAGGTGTGACTTCCAGGCGAGCCGAGGCACAGACGAGAAGGGAACCTAGATGACCACTGAGTGCAGGCTACACACTACTAAGGTGATGTCGACCCTTTCTTATTAGAGTGTACAACTTAATCTTTCACTTTTCTTTGCAGGTTATGTGTTATATTGTAATGTTATGTGATTGCGTATGTAATGAGTAATAAAGTACCCAGTTTGTAGTGAACCAACATGTGCTGCGTGTTCTTGTATGAGAGGGTAGCCTATTCTTCTAGTCAGCTGCGGCTACATGAACAGATGTTAACCCTGATCAGGTAAGTGGTAACTGAATAAGGGAAAGAGGAGCCCCTCGAACCAGAGAACAGGCTATGCTTGAACTGGCAGTCCTTGTGTGATCTGATGAATAGTGAGACTGATTCCCTTTTTGTATGTTATGGTGATCATAGGATGAACTGTTGTATGAGACTGCCGTCGGGGTAGAGAGGTCTGGATTCGTATGGGATCGCGAGGCCACCACTTGTGATACTGTCGTATGGGCAGAGAGGTCTGGATTCTATGGGATCGCGAGGCCGCCACTTGTGATACTGTCGTATGGGCAGAGAGGTCTGGATTCGTATGGGATCGCGAGGCCGCCGATTGTGCTGAGACTGCCGTCTGGGTAGAGGGGTCTGGATTCGTATGGGATCGCGAGGCCGCCACTTGTGATACTGTCGTATGGGCAGAGAGGTCTGGATTCGTATGGGATCGCGAGGCCGCCACTTGTGATCTGAGACTGCCGTCTGGGTAGAGAGGTCTGGATTCGTATGGGATCGCGAGGCCGCCACTTGTGATACTGTCGTATGGGCAGAGAGGTCTGGATTCGTATGGGATCGCGAGGCCGCCGATTGTGCTGAGACTGCCGTCTGGGTAGAGAGGTCTGGATTCGTATGGGATCGCGAGGCCGCCACTTGTGATACTGTCGTATGGGCAGAGAGGTCTGGATTCGTATGGGATCGCGAGGCCGCCGATTGTGCTGAGACTGCCGTCTGGGTAGAGAGGTCTGGATTCGTATGGGATCGCGAGGCCGCCACTTGTGATACTGTCGTATGGGCAGAGAGGTCTGGATTCGTATGGGATCGCGAGGCCGCCGATTGTGCTGAGACTGCCGTCTGGGTAGAGAGGTCTGGATTCGTATGGGATCGCGAGGCCGCCACTTGTGATACTGTCGTATGGGCAGAGAGGTCTGGATTCGTATGGGATCGCGAGGCCGCCGATTGTGATACTGTCGTATGGGCAGAGAGGTCTGGATTCGTATGGGATCGCGAGGCCGCCACTTGTGATACTGTCGTATGGGCAGAGAGGTCTGGATTCGTATGGGATCGCGAGGCCGCCACTTGTGCTGAGACTGCCGTCTGGGTAGAGAGGTCTGGATTCATATGGGATCGCGAGGCCGCCACTTGTGATACTGTCGTATGGGCAGAGAGGTCTGGATCCGTATGGGATCGCGAGGCCGCCGATTATAAGAGGTCTTGGTATGTATAGTAGGAATTCCCTGTCCTTAGGTGGTAGATATATGTGGTTACCTATTGTAAATAGGCCCTAGGGAGGGGGAGGGGGTAACGTTCTGGCTGGGTTAGTGAGGCTCTGATGAGCGGGTTCTATCTGATCCGAAAACCCAAGCAGAACAGGTGGTCTTACTTGACCTGTGTATTTAATCTGCCTATGGTGTGAAGTTTACTTTGCAAAGGGAGTTGATGATGATGGAGGCGGCCATTCAGGCGGCTGAGATTCATTCAGGAGAGGGGGAGGACCAGAGACCCATGCTTACAACTCTGAGGGCAGACCATAGTGCCCTAATAAACAGACTAGGGTGACTGAATTATGCAGAGTATGCTGTTCACCAGCATGCCAAGGGTAATAAAGTGGCATGGGTACTGGCATGGAAGTAGCACTCTGATAATGAGAGAACCCTGCTGTTGGCCATTAGGTCCCTGACCAAAGATGTACTTACATCATGAATGGACTTCTTTGATTATTACAGAGCCCTTTACCAGATGAATGTGTGGGTTGAAGAGCCCGTGCATTTAGACTGTGTGGCAAGCCTATCGATCCCTAGTCTCAACCCGCTCCATCGCCAAGACCTGGAAGCCCCACTGACACTTGCTGAGATGTCCAGTATTTGTAAAGTGCACAGCTACCTCCGGAGAGGTGTCCCGGCGCTGGGGGCCTTCGGGAAGATTAAGCGAGCTATTGCCCAGAGTCCCATTGCCCAGAGTCACATGGTGCTGGGTTGATCTCCAGCCGGCCCCGGGAATCGAACCGTGAACCCCAGGATCCGGAGGCAGTCACCCTGGCCACTGCGCCACACCTCTTCCAGATGTGGCTAGCTCGTGAGCAGATGGTGCATAATAACGCCCCAGGGACAAATGGACTCCCTGTGGAGTTCTTTTCAGCATACTATGCAACGCTGGCTTTTCAAATCTTATGACTCTTTCAGTTGGCTAAGTCGGCAGGTGCCCTCCTACCATTGCTGTGCGAGGTGCTTATTGTTGTGTTCCCTAAGCCAGACAGGGATCGCTTAGAGGGGTGTTCATATCGACCGCTGTCGTTACTCAGCACAGACTGTTAGGTCCTGGGGAAGATGATTGTGAATCGACTGCTGCCCTATGTTCAGCATGGTGCTGCGTGATGTTCTGTCCGCTATGGTGATCTACAAGGACATATATATCCATTTCCCCAGGGGGCATGAATTGGCTGCTGTGAAGGGAGATTATAATCCCCTTGGACACATCCCCCATGTTGTTGGTGCCATTGATTGCATCCATGTTGGGCTTGTACCACCACAGGCACGTGAGCACATCTACAGGAATCGGAAACATTTCCACTCCATAAATGTGCAAGTGGTGTTCCAGGCAGATATGATCATCTCGCACGTGTGTGCCGAATTTCCAGGCTCGGCGTGACTCATACATCCTGCAGAACAGCATTGTACCACAGCTAATGGGTAATCTGCTTCCCGAGCCTGCATGGATTGTGTGTGAGTATGCCTAGTCAAATAGCGTGCTGTGTGTGTGACATGCTGTCCTCTGACCCAGCAAAATTGCAATGTGTATCTGTGTTTGTCACACATAGGTGACTCTGCATATCCCAACCGTCCTTGGTTGCTGAGCTCACTGCGGAATCCCAGGACACTAGCGGATGTCCGCTACAATGATGGCCATGGGAGGACACGTCCTGTGGTGGAGCGTACTTTTGGTCTGTTGAAGTCACGTTTCCGCTACCTGGACAAGACCGGAGGTGCACTGATGTACCAGATTGTAGTGGCATGCTGCATGCTCCACAACCTAGCCATTCGCAAGGAGATCCCCCTGATCCTGGATGATGAAGAGCAGCAAAGGCCCCCTCCTGCAAACCAACCCGTGTCCAGTGATGAGGACAGTGGAGAGGAGGAAGGTGTCGACCTGCGTCAACAGCTCATCACCCGCTACTTCACTTGAAGGTGAGTGACAATGTACAATGGATCCATTGTCTGATGATGTTGCTGGTGTTGTGAAGGTGTATGTGGGCTTTGTGACTGCGGCCGGTTGTTGACTCAGTGGTGGCTGACAATGTTTCTGGGACAGGGTAGTTTTGTACATCAACAGGATGTGTATGTTGGCACTTGTTGCCCATTGTGATGTGTGCATGTTGGATTATCTTGATGGTAGGTGTTGTGTGATGTCTGTGATGCCACACCCAGACTAGTGAATGTTGTTCTGTTGTGTTTTCCTAGGTGCCTTCAACCTCTCCTTGCCTACATACATTCCATACTCCTGGTACATTGTAATCATGTTGAAGACTGTACATCCTGGAATAAAGACGGAGCAGACACAACAACATGTGTGTAAGGATTTTTTATTTACATTGGTGACATGTGAGGGGGTGAACATTTACATTGAGGTGATTAGTGGAGCAGTGAGTTTACAGTTGTGGTAAATGAGATAATCGAGTAGTCACCACATTGATGTGGTGACCCAGTCCAACAGACAGATGCCATTCACAAGGCAGTGTGGGGAAGGTTAGTCCAAAAAGTCAATGCAGTGGTGAAGAGGGTTGCCATCATGGCTGGCTCCATGACTGGCATTTGGCCGGTGTTTTGCCTCCAGTTGCTCCCAGGGTTTTCTTAGGACGGCCCCTTTGTCGCTTAGCAGGGGGGGCCCTACTGTAGGGCCAGTGGGATCTGAGGACTCACCCCTCTCTGTGGCTGCAGGGGAGGATGGTGAACTGTCATCCTGCAGCCCACCAGAGGGAGGTGGAGGTGTTGGTTGTGGTGCAGACCTGTCCCTCAGTACCGCCACTTGCTGGCCCAAGAGGTCCACAATTTGTCCCATGCGGGTGTCGATGGACCTCATCAGCAGGATGAGCTCACGGAACACTTCTTCCGACCGGCCCATTCATCCCTTGGCACGTTCATATGCCCCAAGGACTCTGTTAATGTGGTCCAGGGATTGGGTCCCAGCCTCTTGGTGTCTGTGAGTGACCCTGCCCCTCCCACCTGCCCAGCTGCCACGGACCTGTTGCCTCACCACTGTAGGCACCCGCATCCTCTCCCTGCCCTCCTCAGTCGGTGGTGTTAGGTGGTCATCCTCTGGGACAGGGGGAGTGTTGCAGGCAGCACTGGTAGTGGTGATGGTGGTGGTGGTGGTGGCGATGGTGGTGGTGGAGGACGCACAGGCCATAACAGCAGCGGTCTACAGAGATGTTGGTATTGCAGCAGATGTGGTGGGGGGACGATGGGGTCTTGGGACCTGTTGCGCCCTGGCACACCAGATGGGCTGGCTTTGAGCTCATCATCCAGAGAATCCCTGGAGTCAACATCCGTCCATGTACCGGGGGGGAAACTGGCGGCTCTGCAGGTTGCTGGTGTTGTCCTCTGCAGTGAGTTCTTGGTCACCTGTGGGTCAGATGGGAGATGGTCATTGTAGTGCAGCCCGAAAGCTTTGTGTTAGCTGTATACCATTCACTGTTTGTACACCAGAAAGTTAACTATTCATCAAATTTTTTTCTATGTGCACTACTGTGCCTCCTGACATGATGCTGTGGTACATGCATTACTTGTCCATGGTGTGAGTTGTCAATACCTACCATGCGCAACGTGCATAAATTGTGAGTACAGGGACATGTTGCCATCTAGGGACTAGCACAACTAAAATTTTCGGTGAGGACTATTTTTTGCTTACTCTGCCCTGTCAGACGTTACATCTGGGCATGAACTGGCCATTGTCATCTCTGGCATACCTTTGTCTTGTCATGTGCATATCTGGATTTGTACCACCAACCATGCTTTCTTGTTTCTCATTTGGTCCTTGCTGCTCTGGCCGCATGGCACTCACACATGGAATTCAGTGCTGTGCATGATTGTGCCCAGACTTTCTTCTACATGTGCATTGGTGTGTCACACTTTGGTTGCTGTGACAGTTTCATTTGCTTAGCTGTGTGCACACTGTGCGTGGCAATAAGATCTGTGTGTATGTGTGTGCAATGAGTGGGCTGGTGTTGTCATGTGGCACCATGCTTTTTGAGGAGAATGGCTGTGTGCACATACTGGCTACTTACCTGTTATGTTTTCCCATTTGGCTTTGACTTGACACATCTGTGTGTGTGTCTGTGTGTGTGGTGGAGCCTTGCATCCTGCTCAGGGGTGCAACAAGCAAGCATGATATGTCTACCTACCTGTTAGTTTGTTTGTAGTTATACAATGGCTGACACATGCATCTTGGTGGGAGGGGATGCTCCATCTTAATGGTCTGGGGAACGAGGGGACCTGGGGTGAGTTTTTGTGCAGGCATCCCACCCCCAAACAGACCTCCCAGGGAAGATGTCTGCCTACCTGTTAGTTTGTTTGTAGCGAGCCAATGACTTAGAACTGCTTCTGGGTGTGGAGTGCTCCATCCTGCTTGTCTTGGGACAGGGCTGCCTGGTGGGAGTTGTAGTGCAGCCCCCCCAAAGACTTCCCTGTGAAGATGGCTACCTACCTGTTGGATGATGGTCAACAATGCAATGGCTGCCACATGCTTTTGGGTGGGGGTGGTGCTCTATTGTGCTCAGGTGTGGGACAGGGTGCATGGTGGGAGTAGTAGTGCAGGACTCCCACCCCCAAGCGGTACTAACTTGGTAACTGGGTAACTACCTGTTAGTTTGTTTGTAGTGATAGCATGTCTGCCACATGCATGTGGGAGGGAGTGCTCCATCTTGATGAGCTGGGTGACAAAGGAGCATGGTGGGAGTTGTAGTGCAGGCCTCCCACCCCAAAACAGCCCTCTCAGGGAAGAGGTCTACCTACCTGTTAGGTGAGTGTGAACCATTCAATGGCTGGCAAATGCCTTGGGGGGGGGGTGCTCCATCCTGCTCAGGGGGGGACAGGGGGCATGGTGGGAGTTGTAGTGCAGGTCTCCCACCCCCAAACAGCCTCCATGGCAATATGTCTACCTACCTGTTAGTTTGTTTGTGGTGAGCCAATGGCTTACAATTGCTTCTGGGTGTGGAGTGCTCCATCCTGCTCAGGTGTGTGCCTAGGGACCTGGTGGGAGTATTACTGCAGTCTTCCCACCCACATACACCTCTCCCTGTGAAGATGGCTACTGTTAGAATCCGGGTTCTCTGGTTGGCACAGGTAGGTACTTGTGAAAAGCAGGGAACCTTTCCTCTAGTCAGGATAAGGGGGTACACTCCTAAAATAACCCCTGCTCACCCTCTAGGTAGCTTGGCGCGAGCAGACAAGGCTTATCTCAGAGAGTTATAGGTTAAGCATTTGTGAACACATACAGTAACCAAGTGACATCACTACAAATGGACACCACACAGGTTTTATATTAAAAATAAGGATTTTTTATATAGAGTTACCACAAGACCATTAAACGACAAAAATACACAGTACTGTTACTTTAGATGGTAGAAGTTTGCTTAGTTCTCTTAAGTTCTTAAATGCGACACTTTAAGTCAATGTACCTTTTAGATGCGACACGCAGGGCAACGAAAGTGTTGCAACGATGTTGATGCGATGAAGTTTTTGGTGCAAATAAATAAAGACGTGAAGATCTTCCAGATGCGTTACGCTTCTCCGATGTTGCGAGAAGGCTCAACTCGATGCGTCAGCTGCAGCGGCGTCACCCTTTACGCGATGCGACGACAGTGGCCTTGGCAGCGGCACTCTTCTTCGACGTTTGCGAGACGCTTCCACTCGATGCGATGTTGCAGCGGCGACACCCCTTTATGCGATGCGACGGCGGCACGCTTCTCCGTGGATGCGAGGCCCTTTTCTTGATGCAGTGCAATGCGACAGCTACAATGGCTGCGATGGCGACACGCTTCTTCCTCGATGCGAGACTCTTCTCTTGATGCGGTGCGATGCGTCAGCTACGATGGCTGCGATGCGACACGCTTCTTCGGAGTTGCGAGACACTTCTTGGATGATGTGAGACGCTTCCACTCGATGCGATGCTGCAGCGGCGACACACTTTACGAGATACGACGACAGCAGCTCCGACGGCGGCATGCTTCTCCTCCTTGAGACGCGCTTCCAGCTCCTTGCGACACGCAGTCCCTCAGAAGGCCCAACAATAGCAGCAGGCACTTCCAAAGAACTTTGGGGAGCTGGGGGGTGAAGTATGTTGTTCCTGAGACTTCAGCAGGAGGCAAGCTCTATTCCAAGCCCTTGGAGATCTTTTTAAGCACAAGTTGAAATAAAGTCTTTGTAGTCTTTCTCCTCTCCTTCAGCAGCAAGGCAACCACTGCAGGCCAATCCGCCAGGTCAGGGACAGTACTCCTCCTTACAGCTTTCCCAGTTCCTTCTCCTCAGGCAGAGGTTCTTCTTGTCAAGCAGGATCTAATTTCTTGGGAGCAGGGTCCCAATACTTATACCCCTAATTCCTTTGTTCCTCTGGGGTAGAGGGGCCTTTGCCCAGTCCAAACCAGTTCCTGAGCACTTTGTTGACATGACTCTGACTTTCTATTCAGGGTGCAGGGCAGAGACATCAGCCGCTCCACAGGAGGTGGAGCCAGCATTGTGGTGGCAGAGCACAGCCCTATTCAGAGTCCAGGTGCACTCCTCCCATCCATCTGGATGTCAATCTCTCTATTCACCACCAGGCTACCTAGCCCCGCCCCTTTGGGTTTCCCCAGCCCTGTCACTCACACAAACCAGACAGGCAGATACACATCACCGCAGAGGCAGGCTGAAATGGTTAGGCAAGCAAATACCAACTTTCTAAAAGTGGTATTTGCAAACACAGAATATTAAAATAAACTTTACTAAAATATGTATTTTATTATTCTGAGTTCAGGCAAACTAAACTCGAATTTCTACCATGTTCCCTGGGTCTGTTAGGATCATAGGATGTAACAATTCTAACAGCCCATTCTGGCTTATGGGAACAGGTAGCATTGCAATAGTGAAAAACGAAAATGGCTGTAATTCACTATTAGGACATGCCACACACATCAGGGCTTGTCCTACCTTATGCTTACAATGCACCCTGCCCTTGGGCCTACCATAGGGGTGACCAATATGAAGTTAAGGGAAGGTTTAGGGACTGGGAAGTGGGTGCACTTGCCCAGTCAGCATGACAGTACCAGACTGCACACAGGTTCTGCAATGGCAGACCTTAGACACATTTTACTAGGCCGCTTCTGTGGGTGGCACAACCAGTGCTGCAAGCCCACCAGCAGCATTTGTATTTACAAGCCCTGGGCACTCCTGGTGCACTTTACTGGGGTCTGACAGTAAACCAAATAAGCCAATCATGGAATCCAACCAACATATACATTTTAAATAGGGAGCACTTGCACTGTGGCATTGGTTGGCAGTGGCACAGTGCTCTGAGCAGCTAACACCAGCAAAACACATGAGGCACAGCGACAAAAAGTGGAAGGGAGACTCACGCTAAGGTGCCTGGTCTAACAGCTACCTACCTGTTAGTTTGTCTGTAGGGAGACAATGGCTTCAAAAAGCTTCTGGGTGGTGGGCAGTGCTCCAACCTTCTCAGGGGTGGGTCAGGGGGCCTGGTGTGAGTTGTTGTGTGGGCCGCCACCCCCAAACAGCCCTCCCAGGGAAGAGGTCTACCTACCTGTTAGGTGAGTGTGAACCATTCAATGGCAAGGACATGCCTCTGGGTGGGGGGAGTGCTCCATCCTTCTCAGGGGTGGGTCAGGGCACCTGGTGTGAGTTGTTGTACAGGCCTCCCACCCCTGAACAGCCCTCCCAGGGATGTGGTCTACCTACCTGTTAGTTTGTTTGTAGTGGGACAATGGCTTCCAAATACTTCTGGTGGGTGTGGAGTGCTACATCCTGCTCTGGGGTGGGACAGGGGGCATGGTGGGAGTTGAAGTGCATGCCTCCCAACCCCAAACAGCCTCCATGTCAAGGTGGCTACCTACCTGTTAGTTTGTTTGTAGTGAGACCATGTCTTCCATGTGTTTCTGGGGTGGGAGTGCTCCATCCTGCGCAGGTGTGTACCTGGGGGCCTGGTGGGAGTTGTATGCAGTCGTAGTGCGGGCCTCCCAACCCCAAACAGCCCTCTCAGGGAAGACGTCTACCTACCTGTTGGGTGAGTGTGAACCATTCAATGGCTGGCAAATGCCTCTGGGTGGGGGAAGTGCTTCATCCTGCTCAGGTGTGTGCCTGGGGGCCTGGTGGGAGTATTACTGCAATCTTCCCACCCACATACACCCCTCCCTGTGAAGATGGCTACCTACCTGTTAGTTTGTTTGGGGTGAGCCAATAGCTTCCATCTGCTTCTGGGTGTGGAGTGCTCCATCTTGCTGAGCTGTGGGACAAGGGGGCCTGGTGGGAGTTGTTGTGCTGGCTGCCTGTGCACATGCCCCCATGGTAATGTTGCTAGCTACGTTTGAGGTGGATGTGAGGGAGTGAATATTGGATCTCTGAGACATGTGTTGGGGAGTGTGTGGTGCAGATGAATGTACTTGGGCCTAGGAGGTGTAGCTTTATAGTTGAGCAAGACAGTACATAGCAGTGTGGTGGTAGTCATTTGTTTGTACTTACAAGCCTCCACTCCCCCAGCTACTCCTGTGAGACTCTCTGGATTCAGTATGACAAGCACCCTCTCCTCCCATGCATTGAATGGTTTTGGTGGGATAGGAGGGCCACCGCCAGTCCTCTGTGCCAGCTCACGGTTCTTGCTCCTCTTCTGTTTGACAACCCTCCTCAGGTCATGCTTACCGCTTCATGATTTCATTTTTGGAGTTTGGGGTGGTCCCTATTGCATTGACCTTATCGACTATCCTTGCCCACATTTGTGCTGTTGTGGCTAATGGTGTCTGTTGGACCAGGCTTCTAAACAGTTGTGGTTCCACTCTGACTATCACATTTTCCATAACCTTCAACTCACTCTCTGTGAATTTTGGCATTTTATGTATTGCCATGGTGTGTGATGTGCAAAGGGGTTATGGGTGCAGGGGTGTGAGTGGTGGGGGTGGGGGTTATGTGTATGGTGTGTGATGTGCAGGGGGTAGAGGTGCAGGTGTAGAAGTGGTTGTGGTGCTGTGTGTGGTGTGAGTAGTGATGGTGTGTTGCTTTGCCTATCCTTTGTTGTCAGGGTTCGTGGCCTTCAGTCTTGGAATGTTGCAAAGGATTGTGGTCAGGGAAGGGGCTGGTTTTATACTCATTTATGTGGGTGTGTCCAAATGGGGTTTTGCAGTCAGGTGTGTTGTGTGGGTTGTCCTGGGATTTGTATTTTTGTATTTGCCATGTGGTTGTGTCATTGGGGTATGTTCTGTGTTTTTGGGTGCATGGCTAGTTTGCTGTGTGCACTTTGTGGGTTTTTTCTTTCGGCCGCCATATTTGTCACGGAGCGTCCACAGCAGTGGATATGCTGCAGCTCTTCCACCGGCTCTCCCATTCATCACTGTTTGCGACCGCAGAGGTTGGAAAGTGTGGAAAGTACCGCGGGGCCATCGGGGTTATCCTAATTTAACGTGCGGTGTCTCCACTGTCCTGGTGGCGGTTTGATTGTTTTCCGCCGCGAATGCGACTGCCGTGGACGGGTTTTGGCCATCTACGCCCGCTACAGGCGTTTTTTCTTGGCCTCATTTCGCCGCAGTCTGTGCTTTTTGGCAGTTGTTCCTAATTTGGACGCCAGTTTTTCCACGGTGCCGGCGGGCGGTTGATTTCTGATTCCATGGCGGTCGGGGTGGTTTTCCGCCCACCATCCTAATAGGCCCCTTAGTTTTATATTGAAGTGTAATCTGTGAAACATAAAAGAAAACATTATAGTTTTAGTTAATCTGAATATTTCGATTATCTAGTCTCTATTTTTATTTATTTGTAAAAAAAATATATACTTACTCTTTTTAGTTGAGGAAGTGTCTTTCGCTGATGTTGTGGTTTTGCTGGCTTTCGTAGAAGCTCTTAAGAGAAAAGTATTTGTTAGCTATGTTTTGCTTTTTTATTAGATTTATCACTTTTACATACTTTATTAGTTGGTTAAGTTATATACTTACTTTGTGATATATTTTTTATAATGTTTATTTTATTAATGTTGTGTACTTACATTTTTGTGTTTAATTTTCTAGGTGTATTTTTAGTGAAGTTTAATCTGTGATATGCAAAGGAAAACATGTTATAGTCTTAGTTAATTATTTTTTTGAAGCTAATTTTATTTATTTAGTTACAAAGTTTTGTTCTTACCTTTATTGAATGTTCACTCTTCCTTCATGTTTGTCCATTATACTGTAAATTTTGTGTTTGTTAATTGATTGTGTGGTGTAGTTTAAATTTATTGGTCGAGATAGCTTTTTAAAAATATTTTGCTATTACCTTTCAATTTGTGTAATATTTAATATTTTTATTTAATGTTTGTTTTTTTGTCTATTGTTGTTATTTAAATGTTTGTTTATTTTCAGTAGTTGTGATATCTTTTCAATTTTGTATTGTTTGTTTATTTGTATTTGAATTTTAGTGTATTTTTTTATTTAATGTTATTCATTTTGTAAATTTGTATTGTTTGTTTAATATATTTGGTATATGTTATTTTATTATTTTATTGAAAATCATATATTTTTATGTTTAAATGTTATTTTCAATATAGTTTATATGTATTTTATCGATGTTTGTGTTGTCGATCTTGTTTATATCAATGTTTTTGATATGTTTCATCTTCTTTTAATGTTATCTATATTTTTGTGTTCCTTATTTTTTGTTGCCGATATTTTTGTCATCGAGAATTTTTTGAACAATATTTTTTTAGCGATGTTGGTGTTATTTCTCTTTTGTGTACTGTGTGTCGATATTATGGTATACAATATTGTTGACTCGATATTTTGGTAGTTCGATGTTATCAGTGATCCCAGCAGGGCAGGAGGATCAAAGAGGCCAGTGCCACTTCAGCAACTACAGCAATCCCCCACACCTTACCACCTGCAGCACCCCTGGTTGCATAGAACACTTGGCAATAGGGGCATCAACTTGCTCCCAAACCAGGCTGTGTGCAGGGGCCTCCACTAGCCCAGCCAAGAGCCCATATCTATCAGCATGATCCAAGGAAATCCATTTAAGCAGTAATCCAATGCAGGAGGCTCCTGCCACAATCCACGAACCCCACTACACTCTGCTGCACTGCGCAGCAGAGTCATCACAGAGGCCAATCTCACCTCCTACAAGCCAGAACCCACAGAACCCCGCAACAAGTACCTCCAGCACCACACCCTCAACCATGGCTGCATGGTGCCCTCAAAGGGGGGGACAGAACTGCTCCCTCATTGCCACACGGGCCCAGCCTTGTCCGCAATTAGGCTCGCAATACTATGCCCAGTCTCACCAGCTTTAGAGTGGGACCACAGGGGAAGGGATGTAACTGCTCCCCGAAAGTCCGACAGCCACTATAGACATCCACAGGATCTCTTCAGCAGGGATGTCTGACATATGGGATTCCAGGCCCCTGGGAAACAAGGGAGCATCAGACGTTTGGCCTCAGAAGGAGAGTTTCAAGACAGACAGTACACACCACCCCAGCCGTTGCGGGCCACAATCTCAGAACCCAAGGGAGAATGAGGGTCACCCCTGTGCACTGCGGGCAGCCCTGGGCTGGCCCCACTGCTCAAGGACTACGGAGGGTGATGTCCTGACTTTCAGGAGTCTCGTCAGGACCGCAACACACAGCTTCAAAGGAGTTAATTGGATGTGCTCCCAAACGCGAAGAGAAGGGCCAAGCTCCTCTATCGGCCGCTGAGGCCATGCAGGCGACATGTGCCTTTGGTCCTGGTCACCCGACTGGCCACCTCCTCACCCCGCCGTACTGGCTCCACTCCCAGGCCCAGAGGGAGGGGCTGAGCTCCACCATCGGACGCCGAGGCCACACAGGTCATTCAGGCCTTGGGCCAGGCCGTCCAACTTGTGGAACCACCCTGCTAGAGAACACATCATCCTGCCATCCCTGGTCAAGCTCTGCTACCATGGAGCAAGGAACGGGGGTTGGAGCAGGCAAGTTGTGTGGGTCAGTGATAGAGCAGGATGTTGTCAGGTAGAGAGGCGCGCGGAACTCCTTCAGCACATGTCCGTCTCATCTGCCATCTTGGCCACGCCCCCTTCATTAAGTTTTTTAATGCTTTTGTTTTTATTGTAATAAGTCGTGCAGTTGTGATGACAAAAAGTTAAAAATATGCGTGCAGCATAAGAAATTAAAATGGAAGGAGCTTGCGTTTTTCACAGATGTTAAACTGCACACATCAAGAAAGACGTAGGATATTTGCACTCAGATTAAATTATAGCAATAAAAAGAAACATGAGGGACATAGAAGTTGCACACTGCAGGTGTTAAAGAAATAGCAGTGTCTTCTGATTAATGAAGCACCATACCGGTTTCAGGATAAGGTATGGCATGAACGTAGCAGCAAGTATGTGATTAGACAAGACAGGCAAGTTTATGAGGGCCTTTTAAAAATGGTAGCTAAGGGCCCCATTACGGCGGCGGTCCCGTAAGGCCAATTATGATGCGCCTGACACACTGGCGGGCGCATTCTGGAATTTAACATTGCGGCGGGCGGTGCTGTAAGCAGCACCCGCCGCAATGTTAAATAGGCATGTTGTGCATTGCACTGCACAACGTGACAGGCACAGTGCAGCCACTCACCCCCCCACCCGGGAGCCCCCAATGGGCCATCAATGTCATTCTCTGTATGCCTTTCCAAGGTGGAGTCTCTGCCATGGAAAGGCATGCCCACCGCAATTATCGTAATATGGATGGCCATGCCTGCAAGGCACCGCCACCATATTGTGGGCCTTTTCCGCCTGGCAGGCAATCGTCATGATTGCCAAGCGGCGGACGGTCTTTCCGTCCCCCGCGATACCCCCCCGCCATGGTAATGTGGCGGGGGTAGATGGCGGGCAGGCGGGGAGTTATGGCGGGCAGATCGCCACCGCCGGTCGGGCTGTGGCTATCCGCCCGCCAACATAATGGCTCCCTCAATTCTGTAAAGTAAATATGAAAACGTGGAGATGGAGTAGGAGGGTGGGGAAGATGCACCATGGACAAGAGGGTTGGAAGGAGAAGAAGAATTAGTACCTTAATAATAGAGCAAGCAGCAGATTGACACAAGTCAAGAGGAAGCAATTTGTGCTTGGTCTATGCTACACAGAGAAACAGGAAATGGCGGCTGGCACGTGCTCGTAAATTAGGAGGCAGTAAAGAAAAGTGACAAAGAAGCCAAAGAATGGTTAGCAATGGTTGGGCTCCAAGTCCTTTTTTTTGTCATATTGACGTTCAGTTGATGGTAGTGTTCTGTCACCTCCGTGGCGCTGATCTGGTTTTCCTGCGGACTGCACCCCGTCTTCCTCTCCCTCTTCTCTTTGGCCTTCCTCGACACCGTTGTTCCTTGCTGGTGGTCTGTGGGGCTTGTGGGGTTCATCTTGCCCTCTGCACTCAGTCCGGGGGCATCCATGGTGCTACGCAGTTTCTTTTGGTTTTGGTGTGGTTTTTTTGTTGCTTTTATAATGCATTTTCCCGCATGACGCGTGGGAATTGCAGGCCTGTCCCATGGTTTTCGCTGATTTTTGTATTGCGATTGGCGTAATCGCAACTTTTTTTGCGTTCGTGTTTCGCATTTTTGCTGCGTCGCATTGACTTTATCGCAGACATTTGACGTGTTCTCGTGAACCTATCGCATGGTACCGCCGGCTTGTGAATACCACATTAACCCGGAGTTATTTTCCCGAGATAGACTGCGATGTGAAGGGTTGCGTTAAGCTACTTTTGTGGTAGTTATCACACGTTCTTGAGAATATCCCCCCTCTCTGAGAGTGCCTCTCAGCATTCTCTAAATGTCTTCCCTTATACACCTCCACTCTGTTGAGATTCCACATGCTGTGGTCCTCAGTCCTGTTGGTGGTGGAAAAAACTTTTATAACCCCCAGGGGCTTCAACAACTTAGCACCAGCTACATTCCATCCCGGGTTTTTTAATCATGACCAAATCACCTACAGCGAGAGCTGTTGGTTTGGCTGAGTGTTTCTCATCAAAGCGGGTTCTGCTGTTTTTCATCTTCACGTCCTCCTTCATCTTCCACTCCTCAAACACAACACTCCTCCTCTCATCACACAGGAACTTGTTCACCCAGGATGGTTCTAGAACAGTATTAGGGTGCCTTCCACGAAACAAAACAAATAGTGATGTGCCTGTGATAGTGTGGGACGTGAATCTGTATACAACAACCTTTTAGGTACTTCTTCTTTCCAATTGCAACAATTGTTTTTTCCCAGAGAGATGGTTTCTTTTAATACTCAATTGAACCTCTCTACCATTCTATTATATTTTGGATGAAAGACAGAACATTTCTTATGTGCAATGCCACACCCTTGCAGAAAACCCTCCATCTCCCGGGGTTTCCACAGGGGCACAGTGGAAGGAACAGATGCTGAATCCCAACTTCCCTCACCCAAGTCCTTCGTCCAACAATGTCAAAGCAAAACAAGTTAAGTATGACCCTAGAACCCCGTGACAGCTATATAGAAAGTGAGACTAAATGTAAGAATATACGTGTTGAATGTTCTGATAGTAGAATAAGGAAGACATGAACAGCTAAAACTTGAAACTGATACAGTGGTATCTAAAAGGTAGAAATATGCAAATTACTCATTAGGACTGCAGAATTTAAGCATTAAACAATGATAAGTGTGAAACATACCAACCTTAACGGTGACCATCATCTGAATTCATTAGACCGATAAAAATGTATTTTATCCTGAAGAACAAGGAAAAAAACCAAAATCTTATTTTCCCAGACAGGGCAAAAAAGGAACTAAAATGGTGCTGGGTCAGAATAGGTTTAGCCAAGCTATTCAAAATAAAGTAACTAATATCTTTCTGCAGCATAAGAGAAAAAGCAGGAAAAAGTTAGGGCTGAGACTTAACTCTATACTGCTGAAGAGAGGCAGAATCAGATAAGTAACTCTTTTTCACAATAAGCTGTATCATTTGTTACCTACCGAGGGATGAAAACAATGGTTCTTTAAATACTTCTCTTTTCTTGTATTTTCTTTCCAGGTACAGAAAAAACAACGTTAAGGAAGGCTGTTTGTGCAGAGAAGTAACGAAGCTGATTGGCGAGGGAACGCCGACACTGCAGCAAGCCTCAGAAGAGGAGTGGTGACCAGGAAGACAAAATTACACAAGACGTCGGGAGAAGAATGCCAAGGACGTTTCAACTCTTTGACGTGGTCGCAGGAATTCAGGTAAGTGCGGGCTTCATTCACTGGGGAACTGTGGGAGGCTAGGTGGGGTCCGAGATGGAATGAAAAGCGCGTTCCCGTCGTAGACCACCCCTTTTTGTATGTCTCATGTGCCGCCTTTGCCAGCTGACTTGTCTTGGCCAGCGGGGTGTCTGCTCGAGGCTACGGGCGGGACAATTAGCGAGGCTGGTGTGTGTGCTGCAGTGTGCCACGGTAATCAGGGATATGATCTAGTGACACCCTGGACACCAACTGTACCTATTTGTCTGTCAACAACGTTTGTTTCAGGAAGACCCTCCCTTGCAAAGATCACATGTTATTTCTCAATATATCTCTGGCAAACTGGAAATCTAATCCATCACGACAATAACATAGCTCTCATGACCTTCCCCATGGGTTGGCCCCAAAATGTCCTGGGCTTCAAGGCCTTTTCACTCAAAGCACATTGCATGCATTCTCTCACATGCAGATCCATTCCAGCCACCCTTATGATGAACATAGCCTTTCTTTTGTTTTCGAGATGCCTATATGACATTTATGTGCTTGATCCAGCAATTCTTCTCTTACTATGACAGGATAGGGCCAATCACATTTTGTAATACTTTATCTCCTTTCACTGCTTCATGCCATCTCTCTTCAGAAATTTTTTCATAATCAACCTCACAGACAAACTCTGTGGGATCACCTGTGGTCAAATTCAGTATCATGTTCCACATTCGTCTCAGGTACTAATCTGGATAATATATCCGCAATCACATATTTTGTGTCCCTGGAATCAAACCTGTATTCCTGTAAACTCGCCACCCATTTTGAGATTCTAGCAGAAATAGAGTCAATTCCTTTTGATTTGAAGTCTTCACACAAGGGCTCGTGATCTGTCTTCATTACAAATGTAGTGCAGCACAGAAAGTTCTTTAATTTTTTGATTGCCCAATGAGCAGTAAGGGCTTCCCTCTATGTTATGGAATATATACATTTGGCTCCTTTCAGGCTCCTTGAGATGAATATGATTTCAGGGCCAACCCCACCTTGTTGCAAGACTGTCCCCAGTCCTGTGAGACTGGCATCCGTGTTGATAATCAAGCTTTTGTTGGGATCAACATTTTTAAGTTGGGGGCCTGGGCTAGTCTACGTTTTAATCCATTTAACTTCCTCTCACATTCCATGCAAATTTAACTCTTCAACAGATTTGTCATGTTAGACCTTACATCCACAAAATTTTGAATGAACAGATAATAATATTCCACTATTCCTAGAAAAAGCATCAGTTCTTCCTTAGTAGTCGGAATGGTGTTGACAAGCTCCACTTCAGGAATTCCCACCTCGCCTGTTATGGTATTACCCAGGTAATCATTAGTTTTTGTACCAAACCTGCATTTTTCCAATTTTTTGTTCAGATCATGATCATGTAGAAACCCAAAACCTGTCTGACTCTAGCACTATGTTCAGTCTCATCCTTTCCATGTACTAGAATGTTGTCCTGGTACACACAAACACCATCTACCCAATGCAAGATCATCCCCATTGCTTGTTGGAAGATTGACGCTTCTGAGACAAAACTAAATGGCAGTCTGACATACCTGAAAGTTCCAAATGGGGTTACAAACGCAGTGAGATCTTTGGATGTCTCATATAACCTTATTTGATGATAGGCCAAAGTAAGGTCTATAGTGCTAAAGACCTTCGCTCCTCCTATCCTCGGTAACAACTCTGAGATATTGGGAATAGGATATTTATCAATCAGCACACATTTGTTTAGTTGTCTGAGATCCACACACAACCTTAGACACCCATCCGGTGTTGTTGCTGCAACAACCCGAGCTAGCCATGCAGGCCCTTCTACCTCCACAATTATTCCTTGAGCTTTAAGTTTCTTCAACTCAGTCCTCATTTCTTCTCTTACAGTCATGATACAGCCTTGATTTTTGATAACCCCAAAGATTTTATACTCCCTCTTTACAGCATCCTTAACAAACTCCTTCTCCTTACTCCCATGCTCAACCACATGTCACTCTTTAGAGGAGTCTTTCTTCATCACCTCCACACATTTCATGAAGTGCTCAATCTTTGTAGCAATGAGCAACACCTCGTCAAGAGTAGGCTCATCTCTGAGCCACAGTTCATTTTGCACTTTCTCAATGTGACACCCCAGCATAATCTGGTCCCTGATTCTTTCTTCTAACAAAGACCAAAATTTACAGGAGGACGATAAACATCTAAGTTAAGTTACATAGTTTTTGTATTGGACTCTCCCACTTTTTGTAATCTTTTTCCAAAATAATAACATTCCAGAATGGTGCTTACTTTAGCCAGATAATGTAAATCCAGTTTATGTATGCAAGTTTCGCACTTATTTAGATCAACCGACTTACTTTCCAGAATATCAGTAAGGTAGTCAAATACTTCCTGTTCTTCCGATCCAAGACCGTGCAACAAAAGTGCTGTTCTCCTCTCCACACTCAAAGAAGTACCACACACCCTTGCACAGCACTCAAAAATCTTTTTCCGTTAAGACCATTTGATGGGTAGATTTCCAGGGCTAGACAAAAAGAATGGAGGTGCTGTGACATTCTGCATTATATCCAAATATTAAGGACCTTATCACCTACCCTTTAACCCTTTAAATGGTGAGATAACAGTTGTAAGTTGAACACTAGGCACAAACTATGTAAGACAAAACCCAGCACGTCCTATAAGTCCAAAACATCTATTGAAAAAAACAAAAATTCCACGAGAGAGTCAAATTCCTCAAGAGCAGTACTTGTTCCCTTAGAGATATAGGCAATAATGTACCTTAAATTGAGGTGAGTCTAGATAAAAAATACCCAGTGTGAGAGAAAATCTTCAATTGTGAGAGAAATTGCTCCAGAGCAGTATTTCATCATGAAAATAAATATATATGGGAATACGATCCCATTAAATGAGAGAAGGGGCGTTCCTATCACCGTGTAAACATAGGCACTGTATTCAGCATGCCTGTCGCCGTATGATGCTTACATTAAAATGACTAAATTTAAAAAATGACTGTTTTTGGCATCCTGTAGAAGTACTCACTGCGGCGTGTACATCAGTAACTGGCAGGTCTGACAGACACACCGCCTATCGCCGTTCTGAGCTGATAAGCTTGAATAGTATTCCAGGTGAATGCCATGACAAAATATTAGGAGAGGCACAAATGCAGCGTGACTATCGCTGTTGCAAAACTGGTAGCTGCGTACCAATGCAATGCAAGTGGTCCCAATTCTTTCAGATGGCCACCTGACGTACACATACGCAGCTGTCAGAGGGAGGTTAAGCTTGTTGCAGCCCATGACATGCTGTCGCGTTCGCTCATGATCTGTTTCAGCCCTCTCCAAGCACAAACACTTCTCTCTGTTTTCCACCTCTCTCAGGTGTCAGAGGCACCCTTGTGCACACTGGCGGCTGCACAGAAGAACCACAGAAAGACCACAAACATCTCATGCAGATGAAAGGACTTCACGCGCACATCAAGAGCCGTGATAGAGCCCAAAACGATGATAAGTCCAGCATAGCAGTGCACATTCCCAAGACAGGCAGAAAGAGTCACACATGGAATTAATAAAGTTGAGTGTTGCACATTTAGATGTTGAGCTGTCCTTTCCTCTCCTCGTTTTTCATCCTGTCGCCAGTGTTAAAGCTGGTCTCACAGAAAGATGCAGTTAGCCAGTAATGGAGGTGTAGAGATGTATTCAGTATCTTGTTATACGAAGGACAATTCAACCAACCTCTTCAGTCTCGGGCACTGGTATAAAATTTCAAATATCAACATTCCATAGGAATCCCACCATTACAATTCTATGCGATTCCATATTCTAAATGAGCTGTTGCCAGCTCTAGTTACCACATCAAGTCAACAAATTGAGTTTATACAATTTTAAAATTGGGTGTGGTGGGTGGGGTAATGTTAGCCTCATTTATCTTTAATGAAATCAAGATTCTTTCTGTATGCTAATTTGAGAATTGCTATTTCATTACAAGACCAGAGGCTATCATTATGCATGTTTAATGTGCTCCAGCGCCAAACATGCTCCACCGGTTTTATATACAATTTTGCAAAAGTCCTTGCACTAGACCAGTCTGCTGCCTGTAATACAATGTCAGAAAGTGTACCACCTACCGAAAAGACTTTACTAGCCATCGCATCCCTAGAGGAGTGAGCTTCAAATTTGGATAAATCAATCCCAGCTTGAGACATCACTACTCTTACCCACCATAAAATAGTAGCTGTCGATATTGCCTTACAGGGCTTCACATAGGAAATTAACAATTGATCTTCCATATCTGCTCTAAATTCCAATATTCTATGTTCATAACTCTCATGCAATTCACAACACACAATTTCTTGCAGTCTTTAAAAAAAAATAGAAAATGTTTCCAGACATGCTATTGGTCCTTTCCAAATTTCAAAATGGACTCCAACTGGGCAATAGAACCTAATGCACATCTTTAATGCTTTAACGTCTGAAACTCTTCTAAAAGAGATGAGACACACCAAGGTAGCTAATTTCTATAATATTTGTCTCAATGAAAGATAGATTTTATCTAGCCAGGAGACAAAAGGTCAAAAACTAGAATGGCATTACATAAAGAGTCATAGCAAGCCCTAGCTGGCCATTTAAGCCTTATTGCTTTCATCACTCTGTGGACCAAAGGATCAGTGCAAATGGGAACATTATTCACCAAGAAATGTCCTCCTGAGAGACCTTATCTATGACAATGAACTGTTCTATAGGACAGACCTGAATTGAACAACTCAGCTAGATAGTTTGTCACTTCTTCTGCAAGAACCTCCATGGAACCCAAATTCCTCTCCTAGCACCAACTACACCACTTTCTCCAAACTCCTCTGTACCTTTTCTGTCACCGGTCCCTCGGAGGCCTCTCAGGATTGGTTTGTTGCTCAAATGGGTCCACCTATTGACACCCTCAATTCCGAGATGCTTTTATAGCACGGAAGATTAAGGTGGTCAATCGGGGGACGGAAAGGAAGGGAACAGCGGGGAGGGAGACCCGAGGAAAGAAAAACACCCTATTATAACACTGCATATAATACATATAGCAATACAGTTCTCACTTAGTCAGTAAGCCACTTTCCTATATACCTGTAAAGAAAATAAACACGCTTCTGGCAGTGACATCAAGTAGGATGATCAATACTCTTCCTAGCTGCTAAGCCTTTACATCAGGCCATACTTTGAACATAAACCAGAGGATTAGGCCGAGATCAAGAAACAACTTTCAACATCATAAGACACTTTCCTCTTTCAATGACTACCCACCAATGTTGGTGCAAAGTTCCACTTCACAAGGGAGGAAGGATGGTTTCTATTTTCATCCTCTCACTGTCCCCTTGCTACATAGGATGAACAAAAACACACAACATGTAACATAAAATATAGTTCATAAGGTTCAGTTGAATGATTGTCGGATGTGCATTATTTGATGCATAGTGCAATGCCCCTTAGCCACAGGAATACTTCAATGTCAACTTATGGTATAAGGTTTAACGAACAAGCAATCACCACCTGGTTCCTTCAAATGTCTCTGCATTAATGTTTGGAGTTCGTACAGGGTTGAACAAAACTCCAAAGGTCCCTTTGTAGTTAGCGGTAATTCAACACAGAGGAAAATGAGCACTCCCCTTATTATCAAGGCTTGGTTTTGTTGCGTAGTAAAAATATGCAGTATGCCCCTTTCATCAGCCTCAAAGGAAACGAACAGGGGAGGTGGTGTCATAGACTCCCTTACCGCACCAGGCAAATAACCACAGCAATTTACGAAGCTACAGCGTTTTCAGTAACAGGTCAAGAGTCTTCAGCATATCAGGAACAGGATAATCTGCGCCGATATCCTCCAACGCCCGGCTTTCATAGCCCTCGGCGCTGTGGATTGACGTCATTTCCTGTGCGCGCATGCGATGCATTGCACAGGATTCTGGGGATTGTAGTTCCTATCCCCTTGTCTTCCGGATTCATGTATCTGCGTCTTCCTGTCCACCGTGTCTGTAGCGCTCGGTACGCTGTGGAGTACCTGTCCCAGGTCCTTGTCTGGCTGTCCAGCGGATCCGATGCGGCGCCCGCCTCCCACTGCGGTGAGTGTGTAACATTTTCTTGGTACCTGGTGCCCATGACTAATCCAATAGATTCTTAGTGTCTCCTGAAAGGAGTATTCAACAGGCACACTGAAATCCTACATATAAGAAGGTCCATGATCCCTTCTAGCACTAAAGGATACTTCTCTCCTTCCTGTCCTTCTAAAAGACCTGGGAACTGGGAATTTCTACTCCGTGTTCCATTCCCCCAGGTAACCAAACTTGAGAGGTCCAAAATGGAATTACCAGAACTATGCTGTATTGTCCCCTTTGAACCTTTAACAACACTCTCTGAATCTGTGCAAACGGAGGGAACACGTAACCCCACTACCCTCTCCCCCCCCCCCAAGTCTGCACGAATGCTTTCACTGCCAATGCTCTGGGGTTTGATTCCCAACCGTAATGCTTTTATTTTTACCTGAAATGTCAATCTTGTGGAAACCAGATCTACCTGAAAATGACTCCATATGTCCTGAATCTTTTCGAAAAACACTGGATTCAGCTTCCAGTCGCTGGTATCCTTCAAATTCCTTGAGTTTTAATCTGCCCTCTGTTTCTGCTAACCTGGGATGAATTCTGCTTTCAAAATAATTTTTATTCCCAACAAAAATACCAAATTTCCCTGGCTAGGTCTACAAGTTGTTTAGATCTTGCTCCCCCTAAACGATTGATGTATGATACAGCTGTGAAGTTGTCCAATCGAATCAATACTGTACTGTTTGCTAGAATAGTCTTCAAACTCATCAAAGCATTAAGACCTGCTAGCATCTCCAAACAATTTATGTGTAAATATTTTTCCTTACTGGACCATTTCCTTCCAGTTTCTATATCCTACAATTGTGTTCCCCAACCAAGGTTGCTGGCTTTCGATACTACAGTAAATTCTGGAACATTTCTGAATTTTGCCTTGCCGTTCGAGTTCTCCAGGTTGTTCAGCCACCACTCTACATCCTCTCGAGCCTCCTGGGACAGGTGAATTACATCTGCACACCACAGACCCTTCCTCAAGCTCAGGGATTTTAGTCCGTGGTGTGCCCTGTAATGGAGTAGACCCGGGGAAATTGCCTGAATGGAGGACGACAAGAGTCCAACCACCCTTGCCAGATCCCGCAAATTCACCACTTCCTTTACTAAGACATGCCCTACTTCTTTCTTTATTTTTGTCGATTTCTTCTATGGGAGACATAACTGGGCCAGATTTATATCTGCCTGAAACCTCAAACATTCCATATTTTGTGTAGGAGTCATGATAGATTTCTCTATATTGATGAACCCTAAGGCCTCTAGGAGAACCTTTGTCCACCTTATGTGTTTCAGCAACTCCTATTAATCTTTAGACATCACTAATATATCACCTAGATAGATTATTAGGCACACTTCCCTTTCCCTCAAGAAAGCTACCACAGAGTGCAGGACCTTGGTGAAGGATCATGGTGCTGATGACAGACCAAAAGGAAGACAGGAGGATTGGTACAAAATACCTCTCCATCTGAACCGTAAGTATTTCTGTGAACCTATGTTGATAGGGATTGTGAAGTAGACGTCATTCAGATCTAAAATTCCCTAGCCCGTCTTTCTCCTGTAAAACGTCTCATAAAAGATGGATTCCCTCCATCTTGAAGTGTTTTTACACTACAAACGTGTTTAATTCCTTAAAGTTCATTACAGGTCACCAACCTTTGTCTTTCTTCTTGACCAGGAAAGCAGTGCTTACAGAACCCTTTTGCGAATCCATAACTTTCAAATAGCTGCTTTGTGTATCATTTGGATAACTTCTGTATCTACCAATACCATCTGATCTTGGCCTAGAGATATCTCTCTTGGCTGAAACCTTTGGTAAGGAGTTTCCCAAAACTCTATATTGAAACATTTTACAGTTTGTAAAACCCATGAATCTTTCCATATGACTGACCAGTTTTGGAGAAAAAATGTAATCTACCTTTTAATACAAAGAACCTAGTAGAAGATTGAACCTTATCTTGGTCTCCTGATCCTTGAAATCTACCCCGGTTCCCACTGAAGTGAGGGGTCCGCCCTCTCTGTGGGAAGAAGCCAATGTTGGAACAGAAGTTCCTTCCATAGGCCTGCAGTTTTTGATAGTAGTGCGGGGACATTTGTGATCCTCAGCTAACAACCAGTCCCCCTCCTGCCAGCCTTTCCAAAAACTCTTGAGTTAAACATGTGTTGCATAATGAATTGGGCTCTGCTAAAGGCAGTAAACGTGGACACATACTTGCCCAGGGATTTTACTAAACGTTCACCAAAAAGAAACCCATTTGGGTCTCCTGTTGCTTCCTTGTTGGCTAGATCACACAATTTAAGAATCATCCTCATGAGGATGGCCCTTCTCCTCTCTGCAATTAGCCCGGCATTGGTGTTTCCAAACAGGCACAAAGCCTGTTGGCTCCAACCTCTCAGCAATTCCATGTCTACGAGCATGTCTGTGCAATTTGCCTCTCCAGCCATGTCTAAAATCCTGACTAACAGACCCAGACCGTCCAATAACTTGTCCTGGCACTGCTTAAGGCAGTGATCCATGCCTTTTCTAGGGTCCTTTCCTGATTTAAAAAGTAATGTAATTAATTCAGAATTCAGGTTGGGGTTAGTTCCTGATTTATTATCCAGGAATGGTCTGAGACATTCAGCCCTCATAAGAATACAGGTCTCCTTATCAAGAGACTTTCGTATCCAAAACTTAATAAAGGTAGTCACAAGGTCCATTGGCCACCAATCTGAACTTCCTGGGTTCATAAGGAGATGGAGATTAAGCATATCTGCACCAAATGAGTCTTTAATGACCTTCGAGGTTGAAGGTTGTTCCAGGTCTTCATCGAGAAACTCAGTCTCCAAGGTCTCTTGTGTATCTAATACATATTCTTCTTTTTGATCTAGATCATCCTCAAATATATTGTCATCAGTATTTGTATGGAAGGAGTATTTACCATCTTTTGCACCATGAAAGCCACTTATTGTATCTGTGCCGCAACGGACACCCATCTCTATCACGCCAACATAGTCACTCCTGCTTGTTGTACCGGTATGGACACTATGGTCTATTGTATCGCTAAGTTTACCCTATCTCAAGACTCTATATCAACTCTAGACTCCTCCCTTTTCAGATGTTTCAATTTTCTTTTAGACCTTACCTCCCCTTTTGGCAACTGTAGGAAAACCTTTACAGATAATGAGAAAAAATCCATCCACCTCAGAGGGAGAATCTCTTTTCCTTACTGGCTCTTTAAAGGAAGATCTGAGTTTCCTGTCAAACATTTCTTGAATATATCCTCACTGAGGGCAGAGGAAGGGGGCCCTGTGATGTTGAATCATCTGCCATAATGTCAGAATTAAAGCCCCTTTCTCTGGAGTGAAAAACTCCTTAAAAGAGACAAATAAACCCTATTGTAGCTTGATACAGTGCTGAGCCAAACCTGCCTTAAGAGCACTTCACTGGCTCCCGATACAGGAAAGAATACATTTCAAAGCCCTTTGCATCGCACACAAAAGCCTTCGGGGCAAGGGTCCCCCCATCATCAAAAACCTCTTCAAGCCATACAAAGCCACTAGAAGTCTCCGTTCTGATGAACTCCACCTGGCTGAGGTCCCCAGAATTAAAAAGGCCCGGACAGGGGGCCGCCTTCTTTCCTATAACTCCTCCAGACTCTGGAACTCCCTTCGTCTTTCTATCCGCAAGGAAGCTAGTCACTTAATATTCCGCAAACATCTGAAGACATGGCTATTTCCATAATTCCACCTGCTTCTCCATCCGCAGCGCTGGGATGCCTCCGGGTAGCCATGCGCTATACAAAAACATTTTCATTCATTCATTCATTCATATATATATATGACCCTGTTGCGGGCTACAGCTGAGACTCGTTGGTCTTGTGTATGCCTGCACCTGATGGTGATATTTATTTAATACTTTTTATAGTAACAATCCCTCTGTTAAGACACAATGGTACAATCCTGATACCAAATAACAAGCAATTATATTGAACTTATGACCAAATGTTTGTCACATTTATTATATAAAAAAAACAACATACATGTACTTCATTAAAATCAATAATACATTTCACAAGACATATTAAAACACATTGTTCACACTACTAAAGAATTATCAATTCATGTACACATAACAACCTGTTATGAGCCCGCATAACAGAAAACAACAGAAGACAATGCACTTTGTCATATGTTACACATCCTATTGGGTCATAAATGTATATCCGCAGTTTGTGATATATCAGACACAATTATATCTACAAAAAAGGCCACAACCGTGGCCTTTTTTGCACTATCGATGTTTTCAGACAGCCTCCCTTTGCCTGTAACTAGCCGCAATGGACATACTACGGATGTGGCCACACAGGGAAATACATTAAAGGATAAATTCAAAGTATTAGAAAAAAAACTAAGAAGCGAACAGAGTAAGTGGTGGGAGTCTAAATCGTTGCAAAGCTACATTGATGTAAATCGCATCCCCCGTGGGTTGCGTATTCTGACGGCACCCAGCTACGAAAGCCCCAACCCCGAGCTCATGCGTGAATGGGCAGAAACGAACTTGGAATCCTCACGCAGGATGGTCCTAATATTGATAAAATATGCTGATATCGATAGAGCCACACTACTCAAAGAGATTGATGCTTTAAATGAGGAACTTGATAAGATCGAGGATTCTGATGAAAAAACCAAACTAAGAAAGGACATGACTGAGAGACTCAAGAAGGAGGAAAAAATAATCATGGAAAGAAAAACGTTTAAATTTCAACGTGATCGCAATGATTACCAATTGGGTCAGATATTCACGTTTTCTAAAAAATATGACTCCTTGCGGATCTCAAAGTCTAAGGCGGTTCCTGTCAATAGGGGCCCTAATAAGGAGGCCTTTGCCAATGATACAACTCAGTCCGACCTCAGCTCAATGGGAGGCAGTGACTCGGAATCGGAACTACGAGACAATTCGGCAGCTGGTATGATGCCTAGACCCACTCCAGCACAAGAGATGAATTTTTTATGCGAGGAGAGAAGGCAGACCCTACGCCCAAGGCCGGCAATGGTGAATCAAACCGGAAACGTTCAAACTACAAATCCCGGCAGAGGCATAGGGCAAGGAAGAAACACCTCAAATCCAAACAGGAGAAGAGGAAGGGGTTATTGGGCGAAAAACCAATAGTTTGTGAAGACGCCAAAACCATCATCAATCTGACGCCCTTAGAGCTAACTGATGACGACAAGAGAATTCTTGCATTAGGCCTGTCCTTTGCACCACAAAACAACTTTGACTATGCCTCTGTGCGTTTTGATATCTACAAAGCTGTCCGCAAGCTTAAGCTCAAGAAATCATTTGCTATGCGAAGCAATCGACGCAATACTCTTGACTGTGCCAATGAAATCTCTCTACAGGATGCCATCCAGGATCTATGGGACACTGAGGGTATAGGTGGCAAGGAAAATTCCAATTGCCTTGATGGTACCAGCCCTAAGGGACCTATCACATCTTTTAGACCTAAGTCTACCTACAACCCGGTTATGCCCCATGATGCCTTAGATATTTTCAACGACAATGTGACAGCTGAGATCAAAGCATTACACACTAAAACCCAAGCAAAGAAACAACGATACAATCGGCAGACTCAGCAATACAATCAGCTTATCGTTAAACTCAAAAGTAACAAAAAGATCATCATACGACAAAGCGATAAGGGTGGCAATATCGTCTTACTAACCAAGGAACTCTATGACCACGAAGCCTTCAATCAACTAAATGACAGGAATTGTTACATTCGCACAACTGCAGCAGCCATCCAGATTTCAAATAACGAATTCCGGAATAAATTGGCCAACTGGAAGAGACTTAAACTCATTACTGAAGCTGAATTTAATTTCCTGAAAAATGATTTGATGATTTATTTGTAGTGTGGAATGGTTCATTAGAAGAGGCCCATGGGTTTATTGAGAGTCTAAATGTGAACAATCTCAATCTCCAATTCACTGCTACATATAGCCAAACTAGTGTCACCTTCCTTGATACGGAGATCTACATCCATGCTGGTAAACTAGAAACTAGGTTATATCGCAAACCCACTGCAGGTAACACCACCCTCAATGCTACGAGTGCACATCCACCCCATCTCATCAATAGCATACCCTATGGGGAGATGTTGCGGTTGAGGAGAATTTGTAGCAATGATACTGATCTCAAGACAGCACAAGGACTGAGCAAACTAAGATTTAGGGCGAGAGGTTACTCGGAGAGTATTATTGAAAGTGCTATAGTTAGATCCAATGCACACAGTCGCAATGATCTGTTAAAACCCATCAGTGGAGTCACTAGCAGTATCATTTTGCCATATAACCAAGAAGTGACTAACAAGAACTCACCCAATACTTTCAGAATCATCATGGGCTATAGCAAACAGCAAGCAGACTTACGCAGAATCATCAACAAGAACTGGCCCATTGTGCGTAGTGATCCTGTCATTGGTCCTCTGCTCCCACAGCAGGTTACCATCACACATAGCAGAGCCCCCACAATGAGACAAGCATTGGTCAATACCAATCCAGAAACCATTGACAAAACATCATGGCTACAACTCAACAGTGGTTTCTACAAGTGTAAAACTTGCAAAGCCTGTACCCATGGTGTTAATACCAAAACATTTATTGATCCGTTTAGTAACAGGCAGCACAGGATCAATAAACTGTTGACATGCAAGACTGAATTTGCTATTTATGTCCTTACCTGACCGTGTAACCTTAAGTACGTGGGTAGCACAAAACTAGCAGTACACAAACGCATCTTGCAACACCTGCGTGCGATCTCTAATCAAGACAACACCGACCCCGTAGCTCGTCATTTTAGAGAAACTCATAGTAGTGACAACAAGGGTTTAAGCTACTATGTTATTGATTCCATTGAGCCCAGCAGGAGGGGTGGTGATCGCGAGTCCAACCTCCGCAAATTGGAAACACGGTACATTCTGCAACTTAACACTAAGGTTCCTTCAGGACTGAACATGACGGAAGACTTGCATACATGTTTGGCTTGATCAAACAGGGTTGCATAATTTTGACTATCAGCCAAATATTATATCTAAAATACCCCGTTGATGTTAATATTACTCAGATGACACACTAGGTTAGCCTTCCCCCCTTTTGAACAAAAAGTTTTTACATACGGTTGTGTCTACTCGGGAATTTTACCATGTGAAACTTTTTATCTGATGTGTACATAGCAGTATTTTACATATTAAGTCATTTGTCTTAACCTCAAGAAATTTGCAAATTTTAGGTTATTTATTTGGTATTTTACTATTTATTATTGACAATTTGTACTTACATATGTGATTTTTGCGTATTTGCACATCCCAATCCCTTCATGAATCTCTGGGTTTTATCTCTTTTTATCTCTTGAGATTCAACTTAAAAACTTCCATCTATAAACCCACCACACCTTACTCTGTGAAAGCTTCATTAATGAGCATACATTATTTCTTACGGATTTATTTAATCCGTGCTAATGCCTTTTATGTTCCATATTAACACAATATGAGTTTCATAAATTGAGTACTATGTCCCTGTGTTACATCGGGATGAGTTCCATTTTTACACATGCATTGTTTAGGAAGTATATATTTTTTTCTGAACATTTAAGCGCAGGCACTTTAATTGTATTTCTTACCTTTTTACTAATATTTTTCTTATTTACTGCACTATTCACTTTTCGGATAGCATTGGTCAGTGGGATAACCAGAATTTTTTTAACATAATTTTTTTTATCATAATATTTATATTTTTATGAGGAATGTTATATTATGTTCTGAGGACTGGCTGAAACAGATTGATTCCGCTTTTGGCAACTTTGTTATTTATGAGCAACTGGTTAATTCATTTTTAATTCCTTGGAGTTTACAAATGCTTATTATGTATTTTTTCAGGCTTTATGGGCATTCATGCCGTCATTGCAACACACGACTTACTTTAGTATTCATCTACATGTCTCTTATGGATAACATGTTAGCCTGTGACTTGATATTCCGAATCCATTGCCAGCGGTAAATTGTACTTTCCTATCCATCCTTGTCCTTGTACCCATGTGATTCCCCCATGTGACCTGCTATATCACTTTAAATTTGTGACATCACGAGCTAAACGCTGTCATCTGATCAAGGCTCCACGGAGCCGAAACGTTATGGCCGTCGCTCTGGGCATTAAATGAAAATTGCACTATTTCCAGGCTTGTGTACTTACTTCTTTGGCAGTTGAAGGAAGTTCAAGGCTGGTGGGAGTAGTCTGTTGGATATATATATATATATTCACTGAAAAAACCAAAGGTTTCAGGGGCGTTATAGTTAGCTGGACATTTCCCTCGTACAAAACCCTAGAAATTCCCCCGTTTTAGTTAGTTCAGCTAACTATAACTCGCGGCCCGCAATGCACTGCTGATGACGTCACATATTACATCACTCATGACATGGTCAGTGACATCACTGATGACATCACTGATGACATCTGAAATGACATCACTCATGACATCACTGATGACGTCATCCAGTGAGTGTGTGTTTCTGTAAATTTTAAATATGTTTAATATATATATAGGGGAAAACCTATGGAAGAATGAGTGGGTGTATAAGTGTGCGAATGGATGATTTAGTAGGTGCGTGACTGACTCTATAAGTGAGTCATTAAATGTATCTTACTGCAGACTAGTGATTTTTTGTGTGAATTTCAAAGGTTTTTTAAATGCTAATTCCTATCTTAAACTTATCTCTGAAGATATCATGTTTAATGATTTTGATTGGATTTCTATATTTTTCAAATTCAGTGTGTCAATTTCATAATTTTTTTTTTTTAAATACTTTTTTATCACCATTTTTTAAACTTATTTTATCAATTAATTCTTTTAAAAATTAAAAAATATTATTTGAATTTAATGGGTTTTTCAAACATATTTTTTATATTTGTCAAAATATCTTTTTAACTCTATGTTCAAAACTTTATTTTATAAAAACAAAATCCATGTTTTTGGATCCGCGCACCCTAAGCGCACCGTTCCCGATCCCTACGCGGTAGAATCCGCGCATGGTATGCGTTGGGTACATGTTTAGTGCGCGATCGCAATGCAACAGGTACGCGACTCCCAGCCTATACGCGACACGTTCGATGTACGTAACGCGACGTTTACACGCTTCAGCGATGCGTCATCTGCGTCTATGACACGGTAGGTGCGCGGATGCCACGAAATATTTAACATTGAAAAAAACATATATATATATATGTATTGCCTGTGAATATTAATTGAAGACAAACTCTAAACTAGTCTTAAAACTAATATATTTTTACATCTAATCCTATAATTTTTTTTAATTCAATTTCGCGGATGCGCGCTGGGTGCGAGCTGCGTAAGCGCAAGGTGCGCGGATCCCATGTGACCTGCAAAAAAAGAGATTTGATTGGTTCATTACACTTCCTATTCCAACTATTGAAAGACCCCACCCATTTCAATCATTCCTTGAGCGTCTTTGGAGGAACATCTCACACCTTAGAACTAGAAGAATCTTTTTGGGGAAGATTTCTACAGCTGCAATTTTTCTGAAGACAATGGCTTCTACGCAGCAGCCACCATCAGAATCAAACCATTCGTCCGATGAGGAATTTGTTGTGGAACCACCACGCCCAGAAAGATACACCTCTGTGGTGTGGAAAAAATGTGCCTTCCCAGAAGGACTAAATAAAACTAATTCAACTAAAGTGACATGTAAAATATGTCAAAGAGTGCTTTCCAGAGGAAATCCATCAAAAAAATACTCTTGTGGGACTGCGAGTATGTTAAAACACCTGAAGACTCTGCATCCCGTGAACCTGGCCAAGCAGGAATACAGAAGACTCCGACAGCAGCCTCAGCCAGCAGTGGCAAGCACTTCTGCAGCATCACCATCAAGCACTCACCCGGACATACGTCCAGAATTTGGAAAACTAAAAATTTGTTGCATTAAATGCAACAAACTACTATGTTACGGCGAGCAGTCAATTGAACTAATCTGCCGAGCGCAGCAAAACCACAAGTGCTAAACTTGTTTTTATTATTGTTTTTGCAGAAGTTGACTGTTTTGTTCCTCCTGTTGTCTTTTTTTCCTTTTGGAAAAAAAAAAAAAATTGTTCCAAAAAGTACAAAAAAATTAAAAAACAAAAAAGAAGAAAAAAAAAGTTTTTGTAAGAACTAACTTTCCTGGTTTAAAAAAGGAGCTAAATTTCTTTGTTAGTGTGTGAAAGTTTAGATGAATGTATGTGTAGTACGTAATTGACTGAATCAATGCATTAGTAGCGTATGGTGAATGTCTAAGTGCAGAACTATGAGGAAGTGCTGCAGCATCACACAGTAACCTCTTTAACTGCTGTGTGCTGTAGAACTTCCGAAGCACAGGGATGCAACATATGTACATAAATATGTTGCAAATCTATGCTTCTCTCTGCACGGCTGCTTAAACTGCAGCCATGTGGTGACACAGGCACCCTTGCACCATAGTGCAAGGATATCTGTGTCATGTGCTGTTTGTTTTTCTACAGGAAGACACACCTTCCTGCACAAAAACAATGAGAAAATGCATTTTTCTCCTTCAATGTATGCTGAACATTTCAGCATGCATTGAAGATATAAAAATTGGAAGAAATTAAAACAATTCTCCTTGTTGTGCTTTCCTACACCAATTTTAGAATGGTGCAACATTCACACACATATCGAGATTTATGATTTATGATAAATCTAGACATATGTCTTGTTCTGTGAGTATTAAGTGCAATCATGCACAACAACACTTATAGAACACCCTTTCAACACAAAGTGGTCTGCATGATGAGGTTGTATTTACATGGAGTATAAAAAGTGCACAGAGTGCCTTTTCGTCTCTTTGTAAATATGAAAGAGTATCTTGCACAATAACTATGTTACAAAAAGTGACATATTTCCGTTTGTAAAATTCCTTGCGAATGATAGAAGGTAAGCACAGAGTTTGGTCTGCAAAGATGTTCAACTAAGAATGATTGAAATGATTGCGGTCCTTCAATAGCTAAAATGGGAAATATTATGAACCCCTCAAATCCCTTTTTTTACAGGTCACATGATATCTGATTATGGTCAGATTTCAAAACTACATAGGTATAACAGAGTGTTTGTAGAAACGTGTTTCAATTTTGTAGCTTCTTGCAGACCTCCTCATTCTGCATATTGAGACTTAGTTAAACTTACCTTCACAGTAATAGGAATAAAAAATGGTATACATTTTTTTCAGATTTTCATTCCAATCTAAATTCATATAAATTGCTTATTTTAAAATTTGGATCTGTGAAAGAAAAGGAAAAAAAAATTATAACATATAATAATACATTTTATACAACACAGCATAATTTTCACAAAGTAATTTGTTTGCCTTTTTTGCTGTTCTCAGAATATATTAAATTTCACTAAAAATAGTGATTTCAATCGTACTCATCACTTAACAGCGGGCAAAAAAAAAACAATCACAAAGATTGGTAAAAAAAAACAAACAACATACTATTCTCAACAAAATACCACAAGATACAAATCACAGATATATAAAATGCTTACAGCTAACAAAATTTTATAAGTTTAACAAAAGCTGTAAATGTTGTCGCTTTAAAATATTCACCGAATCTAAGGATGAATTTTTGGAGGACGCACCACGCCCACAACATTTTCCTTCAGTGGTGTGGACATTTTTTACTATTCCCGAGGGGCAAACAAAGACCAATGCCACCTTGGTCACGTGCAAGATTTGCAAAAGAGTTCTGTTGCAAGGGGATCCTAACAAGAAATACTCGTACGGCACGGCAAGTATGATGAAACACCGAAGGACCCTTCATCCAAACAATCTTGCACGAGAAGAGTGCAAACAGATGAGAAACACTCCTGTTTTGTATCTGTAAAAAGAATCACAAATAAATGTATATTAATAACTTTCAAATGTATACTATTCCATTACTGTACAAACACATTTTATATAAAAACTGACTAAGAAACTAAAGCCCTGAACCACAAGTGTGACGATGGTTAAAACACTACATGCATAGTGCATACTACTTTGAAGCAGTTCATGCCCTAAAGCCTACCTCACTAAAAGACTACATGCTAACTGACTGAATGATTACAGTACTATAAGGAGACACACTGGATGAGTGACAGGGTGTTTGCTAGAAGTGTATGAATACTGACTGGGGAATTGAAGGTGTGAAAGACAACTGTGTAGGTGATTAGAGGACTGCATGCATACTGGATAGGCATTTAAAGCAGTCCATGTGCTAAGGCCTGGCTCACTACATGAGTACTTGGGTACTGACTGAATGATTAAAGTACAGCAAGGAGAGTGCCTGGGTGAATTTATAAGTGGTATGCTTGTGTCGCAGGGAATGGATTAGTACTTGGTACTGAATGGGTCACTAGAGGAGTGCAAAGGGAGTGACAGGATGTTTTCTGGACTGTATGGATACTGACTAGGGAATTGAAAGTGTGAAAGACAAGTGTCTAGGTGGTTAGAAGACTGCATGCATAGTGGATAGGGGTTTGAAGCAGTCCATGTGCTAAGGCCTGGCTCAGTGCATGAATACTTGGGCACTGACTGAATGATTACAGTACTGCAAAGAGAATGTCTTGGTGAATTTATAAGTGTTTGGGTTTTGGCACAGTGAATGGATTAGTACATGGTGCTGAATGGGTCACTAGAGGACTGCAAAGGGAGTTACAGGGTGTTTCCTGGAAGTGTATGGATACTGACTAGGGAATTGAAAATGTGAAATACAAGTGTATAGTATGTTAGAAGACTGCATGCATACTGCATAGGCATTTGAAGCAATATATGTGGTAATGTATGGTTCACAATATGAGTACTTGGAAACTGACTAAATCATCAGACTACTGCTAGGACAGTGCCTGGGTAAAACTTTTGAATTTTCAGTTCTGGCATAGTGAAGAGAATAGTACATGGTACTGCACTTTAGTGCCAAACCCTGACTCATTTTATCAATGCATAAGCAAAGAATAGCTTCTAAAGCTACTAAAACTTGACAACATGACCGATTTCAAAACAGTTATCAGTCAGCAAATACACTATGTTACCAAATGCTTCTCTCACAATGGTTCCCAAATGCACACAGACTCACAGTGTGATTCTAGACAAGCAACAATATCCCTAGCAGCTTACCAAAACTCATTCACTACTGTGCAAGGTGTAAGGGGACTGCACACAATCTACATATATCTCAGTACTGCACTTTAGTGTCAAAGCATGAATCATTTTATCAATGCATAACCAAAGACTGGCATCTTATGCTACTAAAACTTGACAACATGACAGGTTTTAAAAGAGTTATCTGTCACCAAATACACAATGTTACCAAATGCTTCTCTCACAGTGGTTCCCAAATGCACACAGACTCACAGTGTGATTCTAGACAACAACCACTATACCTAGGAGTTTACCAAAAATCATTCACTACTGTGGAAGTGGTAAGGGAACTGCACACAATCTACATATTTCAGGACTGCACTTTTGTGTCAAAGCCTAACTCATGTAATCAACGCATAAGCAAAGACTGGCTTCTAATGCTACTAAAACTTGACAACATGACAGGTTTTAAAAAAGTTATCTGTCAGAAAATACACAATGTTACCAAATGCTTCTCTCACAGTGGTTCCCAAATACACACTAACTCACAGTGTGATTCTAGACAAGCACCACTATCCCTAGGAGTTTACCAAAACTCATTCACTACAATGGAAGTGATAAGGGAACTGCACACAATCTACATATTTCAGGACTGCACTTTTGTGTCAAAGCCTGACTCATTTAATCAAAGCATAAGCAAAAACTGCCTTCTAATGCTACTAAAACTTGACAACAAGACAGGTTTAAAACAGTTATCTGTCAGCAAATACACGATATTACCACATACTTCTCTAACAGTGGTTTCCAAATGCACACAGACTCACAGTGTGATTCTAGACAAGCAACACTATCCCTAGCAGCTTACCAAAATGCATTTACTACTGTGCAAGGGGTAAGGAGACTACACACAATCTACATATTAAAGTACAGCACATTAGTGTCAAAGCATGACTTATTTTATCAAGACATAAGCAAAGACTGGCTTCTAATACTACTAAAACTTGACAACATGACAGGTTTTAAAACAGTTATCTGTCAGCAAATACACAATGTTACCAAATGCTTCTCTCACAGTGGTTCCCAAATGCACACATACTCACTGTGTGATTCTAGACAAACAACACTATCCCTTGCACTATACCAAAACACATTTCTTCATCTAGAAGGAGTACTACATTTTAATATAGAAACATAACTCAGTTCACAAATTCATAAACAATGACTGGTTTCTAATTCTACCAAAATATAAAAACAGCACAGTTATCTGTCCGCAAACACATGAAAAACACAAATGCTTATCACAGAATGGTTTCTACATGCACACACACTGTCAATAAGATTGTAGAGAAAAAAAGTACCCCCTACACTTCAGCAGGAGAAATACATTAGTCTGATTAAAATCAAAATAGTCAACATACATCCCCTCACAATTAAATAACTCACCTTTCAAGTTGTTTTGTAGATTAAGAAGTATATCAGTAACACACCAGATTTTGTTTTACAGAATCTCTGCACTGTGCACCTCTCAGCAAAAACAAAGAATGGAAAAGTTTCCCTTTCATTTTCCACACATATACATGTAAACATCAAATCACAATCCTTCACACATAAACTCAAAAGTAAATACACATTTCTATTGGTTAAACATTTCAACCCTTTCCAACGGAAATACATTTCAACCCTTCCCCCAATCTGCCTTCTGCCTGTTACCATAGAAACAGGTCATGGAACACTGCACTGAGCACACAGGGCACAAGTTCAGCACACAATGTTACTAAACAAGACAGCAAGTGTGCTTGACTTTTCAACATATCAGCTTTTCATATATAATGTTCCTTACAATCTGTTTTTGTTAACCAATAAGAATCATACCTTTAAAAAACAGAAATATACACCCTACCTTTCAGTGTAGAAAGTAGTCATACAACCAATGATTTCTTGTCTTTTTTAAAAAAAAAATTCCGTGGATCTGCGGACCCAACGCTAGAGAATCTGAGCACTCAACGCGATAGGATGTGCGCACCGTGCGCGCATTTCGCAGTTTTTTCTTTTTTTAAAAAAAGGTGGCCCCAGGGAGTCCTTCTGGGACCCCCTAAGCAGGTCTAGAGGGTCAGAGTATTTCCACTCTACCCCCTTTATATGTTTTACACACTTATTCCCCTTGCTTCTTCAGCCTCGCTTCTACCGAGGCAGAAAATGGCCGTCAACAGTTCCTGGCTTCGAATGTAGAAAGATACTCGACAGCCAATTAGCATTCAGCGTGCGATCGGGAGGGTACGTGCTCGGTTCGGGGAGGGTGCGCTTACGGTGCGGGTAGGGTCTGCGGATCCTCCCTGGCCATAGATATATATGTACATTTAACTCTAATTTTCTCAGAAACTACTGAACGGATTTACACCATTTAAGCAAAAGGCACGAGTCTGAACTGAGGACTACACCTCTTTGCCAAATTTGGTGTCATTCCATTCAGCGGTTCAGGCTGTAGCTACGTCAACAGATCCTATGGGAAATTGCATGGGGAAAACGCGTTTTGGGACCTCCCCTTTTTTTTCGGCCCCTGCTTGACGAATCACCACAAAACTTTCAGGGTAGGAGCGGAGCGGAGTTGGCCAAAAGTTTGGAAAATTTCACGAGGATTCATCAACCGGCGCCAGACTTATTGGGAATAGAATGTTGCGGATTTCCTATGGAAAATAGGTCCTAACTATAACTACCTACTGGCGACCGCCAGTAGGTAATATATATATATATATCTTTTTTTTTTCCACTGAAAAAACCATAGGTTTCAGGGACGTTATAGTTAGAAATTAGCATTTAAAAAACCTATGTAATTCACTCAAAAAAATAGGTTTCCGGGACGTTATAGTTCGGTGGGCATTTCACTCGTACAAAACCAGTGTAATTTGGTTGTTATAGTTTGTTCAGCTAACTATAACTCACGCCCCGCAATGCACTGCTGATGACATCACATATTACATCATTCATGACATGGTCAGTGATATCACTGATGACATCACTGATGATATCTCAAATGACATCACTGATTACATCATCCACGTGATAATCTGATGCACCTCCTCACACCCTAATATAACCTTTGATACACTCAATCTAAATTACAGACTACCATTTTCAAAACCATAGACACAACAATCCCAGTTACTACATACCTACTCACTGATTCCTAGGTCTATACACACATCTACTCATTTACCCATACAGTCACTCATACATGCAGTCACTCATCAATACAGCACTATCATATGCATTCATACCCCCATACAGACACCCACACACCACCACTCACCCATAGAGTTACTCACACACTTAGTCAATCACACCCCCATTTGCTCACCTATACAGTTATACACACACCACCTCACCTATTCATACAGATACTAGCAGCACACTTACTCTCTTATACAATCACTGATACAAGTACACACTCATCCATACAGCCACTCTCACAATCACTCACTCTCACATATAGTCATTTATATACTCCAACACTCACACATACTGCTTTTTACATATATAGTTACTCACACATATACCACTGAGACAATCATTCACTCACCAACACACCCATAGACACATTCACCCACCCATACAGTCCATCACAGATGCACTCTTTAACCCATATACCCAGTGAATCACCCACTCACACATCTATGCACAGAGTCAGACACCCCCCATGTACCCACACAGACACTCAGGCACCCATGCAGATACTAAGACAATCAATCAATTACCCATATACACACTCATTTAGGTACTCACCAACTCATGCACCGCTTACACTCCTACAGATACAGACCTTTACACAGTTTAGTCATCATCATCATCATCAATTTCTTTATTTCGGTTGAAATAACCATAAAAGAGTACAATACAATATTTAAAAACAATCATCATAAACAGGATATGCCGTTTAAGCGAAATACAGTTGGTACATGCATGGATACATAAAATATCTACTTAGTAAAGGATTATCTTTGAGGGGCACACAGTATATGAAGGCTTTAGAGAATCTTCCAAGCACAGTATAAATTCATCAGTCTTTTGGAGCAAAACCAATCATCCATGGGCGAGGTAATACTTATATATAAAAAATAAATATAATAGAGAAGTTAAAAATACCAGGACATATTAAGTTAAAAAGAAGAATGTCAGAACTAATAGGTGATTGAGTCATGGTGATCTATAAAACTTTACACATATTACAAGTAATTAATGCATAAAGGGGGCGTCCGAAAGAAGATCCCCCTTATTTAACAAATTTGCATTCAATGGATGAAACTTTAAGGCTAATATATGTCATATCAGTACTTGTCCTGATAATACCATTATATTTTTAAGCCATTTATTTTCCTAACTATCGCTACAGCAAGAAGAAAACGACTCAGGCTGAATACTATAGTCTGTGACGTGTCGCCCTTGAACACTCTTTCCCCATCTTTAATGCGCCGAAAACCTAAGAGGAGGCAAATGGGTTTAATCCACTTTATCCTTGCCTGCAGATATGCGGGGCATATAAATAGAACATGGGCCTCATCCTCCCTAACACCCGTGTCACACAATTGGCACAAGTCAGATTTGGCACTGGGCCCAAGTCCTTTATTACACGCCCACGTTGATATTCTAGATTTAAATTGTAAAATACCATAGCGGTACTTTAGATACACTGATTTAGCTAGAGGGGGCTGAATTTCATCCATAAAGCATTCGAATTTACTTTCAATTTTTACATCGGAAAATTTAAGGGTCAATATTCCTACTTTAGAGTTTTGTAATATATGATTATGAGTATATTCCCAGTACCTTGCCTTCAGCAATTTTTTAGAGGAATTGGTAAGGGAATCAGGATCTGTCCAAAAACTACGTAGGCCCAGCTTTGAAAACCAGTTTTCGATGTGCACTAACCATGCCAATCGGATGGTGTTCTTTATTTGCATTATTTCCTTTAGTGCATCTCTGTAGTCCACTAGCTCATCGGTGGACCACAGGCGAACCCAGTATAGTAGTGGGCGTAGGTAGGCATGATCATCAGAACGACGTATGTTCAAATCCAAAAATAAAGGGGTTAAGAGGGTGTAGCCTGGAACGGCTAAAAGTTGTCTGAAAAAGCTGTTTTCTTGGACTGAAAAGGCATCTCTTACTACGTGGGCCCATAATTTTGCCCCATATAGGGTAGCCGATTGAGCTTTATATTTAAATAGCTCAATTGCAGGTGATACTGCTCTAACAAGGCTATTCTTATACTTCCTAATTATGGGGGCTTGATTTTGTGTTAGTATTAACCTCGATTTTTCTATTTGTGGCTTCCAATTCATTTTAGTGTCGAGGGTAATACCCAAGTATTTGAAATTTTGCACGTGTTCAATCGTTTCATTATTTACAATAAAAGCTTTGTTAAAACCCCTGTGAGGACTGATCATCATGACCTTAGTTTTGGAAGCATTGATTTCGAGATTTTTGTCCAGACAATAGGACAGGAATTTATTCAACAGATTCTGTAGTCCTTTAGGGGTCTGGGAGATTAAAATCGTGTTGTCCGCAAATAATAGGGCCGGAACGGCTTGACCACACAACTTGGGAGAATCATGCTCGCAACCCAAGAGGGTGTCTGGGATATCATTCACATAAAGGGAGAAGAGGGTTGGCGTCAAGACACAACCTTGCCTGACGCCTCTCTTAATATCTATTCTCTCTGTCAGCTCTCCATTAGGTCCCCACCTCACTCTTGCGTAGTTACCCTCGTGCAGCCTGATCAGTTGTTGGAGAATTTCCCTGGGGGCACCCATATCCCTTAGCAATTTCCATAGCTTCTCCCTGGGGACCAGATCAAAGGCCGCTCTGAGGTCCACAAAAGCTACATATAAGTGAGATTTCCTTATATTAATATATTTCCAGATTAAACATAGAAATTTGATCTACCGTACTAATTCTAACTCTAAAACCTGCCTGGTATTTTGTTAAAATAGAATTATCCTCAATCCACATATTTAGCTTGCTTAAAAGTTGACGGGCAAAAATCTTTTGAAGGACATCTATCAAACTGATAGGTCTATAATGTGATGGATTAAGTCTGTCTCCCTTCTTAAAAATAGTCACAACTTCTGCGCCCCACCAGGTCTCCGGGATTGGAGCTCCTCTTACAATATCATTTCTGAGCAAATTAATGTATGGAGCCCACAAGTGATTCTCATGTTTCCAGAGATCCCCGGGAATTTTATCTGGCCCTGGAGCTTTGCCCTGTTTGACTGCATTAATAGTTAATATAGTGTCTGTCAAACTAAATGTTAAGGATGTTTCACATGTATTTAACTCTGTACATTCATGTATCCACTCTTCCTCATCCCCTCCACACGAATACAATGTAGAAAAGTGTTTGACCCAGATATTTTCCTCTAGAAACCTGTCCCTGGATAGGGTCCCTTCTTTAGTGCCTCTAGCTATAAGATTCCAAAACAATGTTTGGTCTTTTAGTTTACATGCTTGAAGCAAGTCCGTCCAAACTTTTTCATCCGATTCCTTTTTAGCTAATAAAATGGTTTTTTTTGTAATGCATTCTCTTATCTCTAACAGTGTTTGTTTGATTCCCTTGAACAGCTTTTATTAATTCTAATTTGGCCTGGCGACAGGCTTTGTTGTACCACAGTCCTTCCTTCGGACGGTTGTTTCGGCAAGATTGTACTTTTTTAGTCCCTTTTGAAAGGATCTCACTAAGTTGCTGTATCAGGTTCCCACGCACTGCTGTTGAGGAAAAATCCTTAGTATTAATATCAACTAGTGGCGATATGAGTGTTACATAGAGTTCGTAAATTTTCTTAATAATGGCAGCATTACCCATTACAGCGGGCCATTTTAAGGACCTGCGATTATTTGACTCTAAAGGATCATGTGAAGAGTTATAATCTCGAGGGACCTTCTCCATATGGAGCACGAATAGTGAGCTAAGAGTGGTCAAAGAGAGAGGCAAGTGGTCACTTTCTATACGGTTATCCACCTTCAGGTCCATAAGCATTGGCCATAGACTTACAGAAACCAGTATATATTCTAAGTGGCTAGTAGAACAACCTCTTTTGAAGGTTGGTTTACTTGGGCAATCTGATGGAAGTCGCCCGTTGCAGGAACGTAGACCATGTTCCATTGTCATTTTTAACAGTTGCAAGGAGCCTTTTGTACAGGGTATTGTATGGCTTGCATCAATACTGGGGATATTATTAGCATTATCTTCTTCCCCATAGATATCTTATAGACCCACAACTGGTTCGAAATTCCTATTGAAATCTCCCCCTATGATCAACATAGTTTTATGGTCTAGATTATAGATAATGCTGTCTAACTGGGCTATCGTCTCTGATTCTTTATTTGACGATTGGGGTCTATTATAAATGTTAATAATACAGATTACCCGTCCTTTAACATCTTGGGATTTTATGGCAAGAATGTCAGGACTATTAGAGTCTATCTGTTTAAAGTCAATGCCCAGTGTAATTTTTACCCAGATTATCAAACCACCAGAGGGTCTACCTTTATTTGGATTTGATGCCGGTATATAAAATGACCTGAAGCCTACTTTAAAGAAGTTTTCTACTCCCTATGTTTCTTGAAATAAAATGAGGTCCCCACTATTAATGTAGTCGTGCCATGCGGGATCAGACATATTTTTCCTTATTCCGGCAATATTCCAAGAAATTAGTTTAACCTCGGCATTGTCCTTGCTATCAAATTTGTTATGATCCATATTTGTACCTTCGCCAATTATCGATATTAATAAGTTGTTATTTCCCAGTTGATCCATCGGGATGGGGTTAAAGCCCTGTTTGACTGCTTCCCTTGTATTATACCTGTCCTCATTCACCTGTATGGAGTTAACAGTTATGTCACTAATTTCCTTTCCATGAGTTTCTCCCGGTCACTCTACCTCATCTAACCCATATAATTCTGTAAAATAATTTATTGTAGCTATCGGAGGATAGATGTTAAAACCTCCCGACATCACTTCATGAGCCGTGGTTTGCTGACGTCTATGTATTCGCATAGCCTTCGCGCTGTAGAAATAATTAAGATTTTTTACTCTAATAGGGCCCCTATCACTGTAGTGCTGTTCGTTGCAAATTAATCTTACTACATTACCATCTCTGAAATTGACAATAATTGAATCTCCTTGTATGTCTTTTAGTCTTCTTCCTATCCAATTAACCCTTCTAACAAACAGTATTTCTCCTTTCAAGTATCTAGGGATCGGCCTATTCTTGTTCAACCAGAATATCACTTTATTTTTTAGTTCTTGATAAGATTCTGGTTTCCCATTCTTTAATTCAGGGACGCCAGTGAGCACGCTTACATATGGTAATGACTCTGGCGGTAGGTCAATCGTTACCAATGGGACTTTCGTGTTGGTATCATAGTTATCTTTTGTGTTTTGTACACTTTCAGAACAAACGACCCCCCCACTCACATTTTTTCCCTCACTAGTTGTTATACCTTGTACACTTTTACCAGGGTTTTTTTTGTCTGTTTATTGCAAGTGGGACCCTTTCGTTTCCCTACCTTTGTCGGTTGAACAGTAGCTACACCAGTTGCAGCCCCTGTAGCAATTACAGGATCCCCATGAGGTGGAGATATGTTCTCCATTCTCCCTCTAACTTCAACTTTTATCAGGTTTTTTAAGGAGGTAAAGTTGTCTAGAGTTAACTGTTCAAATCGCTCAAGCTTTTCATTTACCAATTTTATCCTTTCAAGGAGGGGAGGATCATTGATCTAATAATATGCTCTGTATGTGCCATTGACCCTCCAACACCCTCAGTAGAGGCGGGAGGGATAATTTCAGTATGGCTACCTGCAATGATTTGGATAGGTCTCCCTTGATTATCGTCAGGCCTTGCGGAAACCCTTCCTGTAGGTAGCCCTTGTTCAGGATTTACCAAGTCTACAGTTTTTAATAATTTTGGTTTCCTCCCTTTTTGTACAGTTTCTGTCCTTTTTCTTTTTATAGTGCCTCCGGCATTTGCTCGAGTTTCGAGATATCGGTTAACCATTTTGGGGGAAGAAGCATCATTAGTTAAAGAAGTCTCCTGGGCTAATATCAAATCATTATGATTTTGATGGCTTATTTCCTCATTGGTCAACGAATTTGGTGGCCTGTCTAGTACATTTAAGGGGTTAACCCGCTTTGGAGGCCCCAAGAAAGGGGCGTCCAAACCCTCTAAGTCCGTTAAATCATTTTTTGAAAAGGAGGACTCCACAAATATATCTTGGGACTGCAGAGTTGGGGTTTGCGAAAGTCTAGTAGCAGTAGGGAACGTTGCAAGAGGTGGGTTTTGTGATGGCAAGTTGTTATAATTACTCTCTATCCTTGGGAGATCTGAATAGGAATCCAAAAGTATAGAACCAAAGGAATTTACTTGTGTAACAGTAGTGTTAGGGTATAATGAGGGAAGGCACATATTTGGGGGGAGTGATAGGCGTCTCTCAGTGCTCTCTATGGCTGTTACAACAACCCCTATTGTTTTCTGTAGCATCCTGTCTATCGCGGTCAAACTTGGCAAGGGAGTCATAGTGCACTTTTTCTGCCTGGTACTAGATCGTGTTGTAACAGGAGTATTTTTACCCATGGTTCAGATGGCAGTACAATCTCTAGGTCAATAATATCGGATACCTTAAGTTCGCGGTGGTTATAATCCAGGCAGCCCTGCCTCATTCTGCCTCGGACGGCCACAGACGGCCCGCCCTTTGCCCGGGCTTAGCCCGGCTAGTCCCGCACGCGATCCCGCAACGTGGGGGCTGCGCTCGGTTTTATGCGCCTCCAGGCGCGATGGTGACGCTAGGCAACTTCCGGTACTGGGGAGGCTGGGAGTTGTAGTCCTCGGTCTCCCTCCTCACTGCGGCCGCGATGCGGTGGTGTCTGCGACGGCGGGAGGGAGATGGCCAGCGGGTGCAGATGGAAAACGGGTGGAGAAGCCACCTGGAAACAACAAATGGCCCGGGAGGGAGACGGCCAGCGGGTGCAGATGGAAAACAGGTGGAGAAGCCACCTGGAAACAACAAATGACCCATAGTCAGGGTGAAAAATGCAAAAAGCGTTGCCCACTCCACCGGGGCTGCGCTCGATTTTGTGCGCCTCCAGGCGCGATGGTGACGCTAGGCAACTTCCGGTGCTGGGGAGGCTGGGAGTTGTAGCCCTCGGTCTCCCCCCTCACTGCGTCCGCGATGCGGTGGTGTCTGCGGTGGCGGGAGGGAGATGGCCAGCGGGTGCAGATGGAAAACGGGTGGAGAAGCCACCTGGAAACAACAAATGGCCCAGAGTCAGGGTAGAAAATGCAAAGAGCGTTGCCCGCTCCACCGGGGCTGCGCTCGATTTTATGCGCCTCCAGGCGCGATGGTGACGCTAGGCAACTTCCGGTGCTGGGGAGGCTGGGAGTTGTAGTCCTCGGTCTCCCTCCTCACTGCGGCCGCGATGCGGTGGTGTCTGCGGCGGCGGGAGGGAGACGGCCAGCGGGTGCAGATGGAAAACAGGTGGAGAAGCCACCTGGAAACAACAAATGACCCATAGTCAGGGTGAAAAATGCAAAAAGCGTTGCCCACTCCACCGGGGCTGCGCTCGATTTTATGCGCCTCCAGGCGCGATGGTGACGCTAGGCAACTTCCGGTGCTGGGGAGGCTGGGAGTTGTAGTCCTCGGTCTCCCTCCTCACTGCGGCCGCGATGCGGTGGTGTCTGCGGCGGCGGGAGGGAGACGGGCAGCGGGTGCAGATGGAAAACGGGTGGAGAAGCCACCTGGAAACAACAATTGGCCCAGAGTCAGGGTAGAAAATGTAAAGAGCGTTGCCCGCTCCACCGGGGCTACGCTCGATTTTATGCGCCTCCAGGTGCGATGGTGACGCTAGGCAACTTCCGGTGCTGGGGAGGCTGGGAGTTGTAGCCCTCGGTCTCCCTCCTCACTGCGGCCGCGATGCGGTGGTGTCTGCGGTGGCGGGAGGGAGATGGCCAGCGGGTGCAGATGGAAAACGGGTGGAGAAGCCACCTGGAAACAACAAATGGCCCAGAGTCAGGGTAGAAAATGCAAAGAGCGTTGCCCGCTCCACCGGGGCTACGCTCGATTTTATGCGCCTCCAGGCGCGATGGTGACGCTAGGCAACTTCCGGTGCTGGGGAGGCTGGGAGTTGTAGTCCTCGGTCTCCCTCCTCACTGCGGCCACAATGCGGTGGTGTCTGCGGCGGTGGGAGGGAGACGGCCAGCGGGTGCAGATGGAAAACGGGTGGAGATGCCACCTGGAAACAACAAATGGCCCAGAGTCAGGGTAGAAAATGCAAAGAGCGTTTAGTCACTAACCTTTGCATTCAGTAAGACACTGTTAAACACTCACTTATACAGTCAGTCACACACCTACTAAATCATCCATACACCCACTCATTCTTCAATACACCTTGGCATATATATATAAAACATCTTTAAACTTTACAGAAACACACAATCGAGGGATGATGTCATCAGTGATGTCATTTGAGATGTCATCAGTGATGTCATCAGTAATGTCACTGACCATTTCATGAATGATGTAATATGTGACATCATCAGCAGTGCATTGCAGGGGCGCGAGTTATACCGAAATATTGTTTAATGTTTTTGTTTTATTTTAATATATTTATATTATTTCCTTTTTAAAAAAAAAAAATCCCAAATTTTTTCGGAGTTGTGCACCCAAAGCGTACACATCACAGTGAGTGCGCGGATTCTAGCGGCCATTTTAGAAACGTCGTGAAGGATCCGCATACGGTGTGCGACGGCTGCATGTTTCTCAGTTACATCATATACATTTAATATTACGTGATGTGCGCGATTGGTATGCGACCAGTCCGCAGCTCCCGCTCCCGCACATTCACGACACATTCGCATTACGGTACATGACGCTTGTGCGGTGGTGGGTCCCGCATGACGTCATATACGTGCTGGGGCGCGCTGGGTGCGCGACTCCCGCTAAAAAAATTTATGTTCTAAAATTATATGTATGTGTGTTTAATATACATATTAGGGCAAGAGACTATCTAAGATAGTCAGAAAAATAATATATTTGTACTTATAATAAACTTATATTATTTTTAAATATATTTTCGCGAATTCACGTCGGGTGCGTGCTTCATGAGCGCAGAGTGCGCGGATCCCATGTGACCTAAAAAAAAAAGATTTCATTGGTTCATAACATTTCCCACTGTAACTATTGAAGGACCCCACCCATTTTAATCATTCTTGTTGGAGCATCTTTAGAGAGACATCTCTTTTCCTACAAGAACCCTTTTTGCTTGTGTTTTTGTGGTGTTTTTCAAAAAATATCAAACAAAATGGCATCTGGACAGCAGCAGGAGGAGGAAGTATCTTCTGAAGAAGAATTCTTGCAGGAGGCACCACGTCCATAGAGGCCGAAATCTGTCATTTGGAAATTCTTCACTTTTCCATCTGGAGAGAAGAAAGTAAATGCGAGAAAGGTGAGGTGCAAAATTTGTGACTGAGTCCTGTCAAGAGGCAGTGAAAAAAAACACTCTTGTGGCACTGCTTCTATGTACAAGCATCTCCAGACCACACATCCTCTCAATCTTGCTCAAGAGGAAATGAGGCGAGCTGCTTTGAACCCCTCACCTGCTGTGACGCATCCTCTGGAGCATCCTCAGGAACACCTGCAATGGACATTAGGCCAGAATTTGCCTTTCTCGAGCAACACTGTGTGAAGTGTAAGAAACTTATATGCTTTGGTGAGCAGTCGATGGATGTAGTTTGTGCTGCACAACACAACCATCGCTCTTAATTTTTTTGTTTTTTTGTTTTTGGAATGATAAGTAATTCCAAATGTTTCCTGTTTTATTTGTTCTGTTTTTTGTTAATGTTTTGAAAAAACCCCAAAAAATACAAAATTGTTACAAAATAAAAATACAAAAGAAAAAAAGAAGAAAAAAAAAGTTCTTATCAGAACTACCTTATCTGGTTAAAGAAAGAACTATAATTGCAAGGTAATGTGTGAAAGTTGGGTTGAATATATGTATACAGCATGATTGACTGAAAGAATGCATTAGTAGTGTATGGTGAATTTATAGCTGAAGATTTATGAGGAAGTACTGCAGCGTGACACTGCAAACTCTTTAGCTGCACTGCACTGTGGCACTTCCGAAGCACAGGGATGTGAGATATGTACATGAATATGTTGCAACTCTGTGCTTCCCTCTGTACTGCTGCACAAACTGCAGCCATGCGGTGACACAGGCACTCTTGCACCATGGTGCAAGGATGTCCGTGTCGTGTGGAGATTGTTTTTGTGCAGGAAGGGACACCTTCCTGCACAAAAACAATCAGTAAAGGCATTTTTCTCTATCAATGTATGCTGTGGAATGCAGCATGCATTGAAAGAAGACAAAATGAGGAGAAATGAAAACAATTGTCCTCGTTGCACCTTGCTACACCAACTCTAGGATGGCGCAGCATTCACACACATCTCCAGATTTACAATTTCTCATAAATCTGGAGATGTGTCTTGTTCTATGGGTGTTGCGTGGGAACACCCACAGCAACACCTGTGAGACACCTCTTCAACGCAAAGTTCTGTGTATGAAGGGGTCGTATTTACAAGGAGAGGAAAAACCACATAGGATAGGATAGGATAGGATAGGATCGTCACTTATAGAGCGCGAACAAATGCCGAGGCGTCTTGGCGCTGGTCCATAGAGAGAGATCGCTCCATCTAACACCGAGTCGTATCAAACAGCCGTGTTTTTATCAGTTTTCTGAAAACTTGGTGACTTTCCGTACGTTTAACAAAGCCAGGGAGCTCATTCCACCGGCAGGCCGCATGAAACGAAAAAGCTCTACCACCCCATCTGGCTTTTTTGACACGATTAAGTTTCAGCAGGCTTTGCGTAGATGACCTAAGTGTCCGCTCCGGAAGATATGGGCTAAAGAGCTTCTGAACTTCCTGGGCCCCTCCCCCATAGACCGCCTTATGGACTAGGCATAACGCCTTGAACTCTATTCGCTGCTGAACAGGGAGCCAGTGCGGCGCTTTAATTCCCTCGACAACAGACTGGTCCCTGGGTACATCCAACAAGAGTCTAGCTGCCGCATTCTGCAGAATCTGCAGTCTCTTCAGCAAGGTCTTGTTCAATCCTAGCAGAACTGCGTTGCAGTAGTCTATTTTAGACAGCACTAAGGCTACCACCACATTCCTGCGAAGATCAGGATTGATGAAAGGGAAAATCTTCCGCAATATCCTGATTAAATAAAAGCAGGAGGAGGCAAGGTTATTAACATGTGCAGAGAAAGTAAGTTTGTTGTCGAATACCACTCCCAGATTTCTAACCTTGAGCACAGGACAGGGACATTCACCTGCCTCCGCCGGCCACCAGGAGCTATTCCATACCGGACTTCCCGGGCCGAATTCCATTATTTCCGTTTTCTCTGTATTAATCTTAAGAAAGTTTTCTCGCATCCATCTCATGAATTCGGACATACAGCTGTGAAATTTCTTAGCCGTGTCATTTGGTTCTTCACCAGCCGAAACTATAAGCTGTGAATCATCAGCGTAGGAGATTACAGTAAAGCCCTGAGCCTTAATAAGCTTGGCCAGGGGGGCAACGTAAATGTTGAAGAGCGTGGGGGACAAAGAAGAGCCTTGTGGCACACCACATGGTAGGTGGAAAGGGTCCGACTGTAGGCCGTCCCATGACAGGCTGTTATCTCTGCCATCCAAAAAGGAGGCTAGTAGTGCCAATGCCCTTCCCTGTACCCCAAACTCCTGAAGCCTTCGAAGCAACACCTTGTGATTAACGGTATCGAAGGCAGCCGAGAGGTCCAACATCACCAATACTGGGATGTATGACGTTACAACGCACACTTTTACAACGCATGCACTTACAACGTATTTTTTACAACGCATAATCCATTACAACGCATGACATTACAACGCATGACACTACAACGCATTTTTAAAAACTACCTTTACAACGCATTTCCATTCCAACGCATAATACCTTTACAACGCATACCATTACAACGCATAATATTAAATTGCATTTAAGGTAAGTATTAGATAGTATAGGGGTAAAAGTTACTTTTCTAACTCCAGGGGGTGCAACAGTAGGGTAAGTGTTGGATAGTATAGGGGTAAAAATTACTATTCTAACTCCAGGGGGTGCAACAGTAGGGTAAGTGTTGGATAGTATAGGGGTAAAAATTACTATTCTAACTCCAGGGGGTGCAACAGTGGGATAAGTGTTGGATAGTATAGGGGTAAAAATTACTATTCTAACTCCAGGGGGTGCATCAGTAGGGTAAGTGTTGGATAGTATAGGGGTAAAAATTACTATTCTAACTCCAGGGGGTGCAACAGTAGGGTAAGTGTTGGATAGTATAGGGGTAAAAATTACTATTCTAACTCCAGGGGGTGCAACAGTAGGGTAAGTGTTGGATAGTATAGGGGTAAAAATTACTATTCTAACTCCAGGGGGTGCAACAGTAGGGTAAGTGTTGGATAGAATAGGGGTAAAAATTACTATTCTAACTCCAGGGGGTGCAACAGTAGGGTAAGTGTTGGATAGTATAGGGGTAAAAATTACTATTCTAACTCCAGGGGGTGCAACAGTAGGGTAAGTGTTGGATAGTGTAGTGTAATATTATGCGTTGTAATGGTATGCGTTGTAATGGTAGTATGCGTTGTAATGGAATGCGTTGTAAAGGTAGTTTTTAAAAATGCGTTGTAGTGTCATGCGTTGTAATGTCATGCGTTGTAATGGATTATGCGTTGTAAAAAATGCGTTGTAAAGGTAGTGCGTTGTAAAAGTTGCGTTGTAAAGGTTGTTCCCCCCAATACTGCCCGACCTCCCCGGTCTGCTATAGCCCGTACATTTTCTGCTGCGATCAGCAAAGCTGACTCCGTAGAATGCTGCGCACGAAAACCGTGCTGAGAAGAGTCAAGCAGATCGTGGGCTACCAAATGTGCCATGAGGGCACGATTTAGTTCTTTCTCCAGGATCTTTGCCCCCATGGGCAGGGCAGAGATTGGACGATAGTTCTTTAAAACGAGAGGGTCTAATGTAGCTTTTTTTAATAAAGGTTTAATTATTGCCCTCTTCCAACAAGACGGATAGTGCCCAGATTGCAATGCTATGTTAATTACCTGGGACAGTTCCTCCGCTATCAGGTCAGCTGCCAAATGGAACACTGATGGAGGACAAGGATCTAGAGGTGATCCTGAGTTTGTTGAGAGAATCCACCTCTGAGTTTCCTCCACCGTAATTGAGGCAAACTCACTGAGTCCTGTGTTGTTCCTAGGGCCCAAATCCGGCCCTACCTTTCCCCCTTCTGAACTGTAACACATGCTACTAAACTCATTATAAATGACCTGGACCTTCTCTTGGAAATATACTGCCAACGTTTGGCACATTTCTTGGCCCGGTCTAAAGTTGCTGTCCTGGGGTGGTTTAGCCAGAACTGTTATAGTTCTGAACAGCTCCTTAGCCGAGTTGCCGGCATCCCTGATTTTGGCAGAGAAATGAGCACTCTTAGCTGCCACTATCGCATGCTTGTAGGCAGCAAGGGTGCGATTATAGTGTACTTTGCCCTCCACGCTATAATCCTTTCTCCACGACCGCTCAGCCCTTCTACATGTGGCCTTCAAGGTCTTGAGCTCAGAGTTGTACCAAGATGCACTTGGTTTGGTTCTCCTCGTACCAAGTAGCTTCTGAGGGGCTACCCTTTCCACCGCCGACTCCAGCCACTCCCTAAAATACGTTGCCGCTACAGAACTATCATTCGTATAGACAGGACGTGACCCGGCCAATATAGGGAGTAGTTTCTCAGCAGACACCTGAGACCATAGTCTGATCATACGTTTCTCTACTCTATGACCTGGGGAAATAACTGATATCCCGGTCATAATGGTGAAATTTACTACCTTGTGATCAGACCAGGGAAGCGCCATGATATTGACCACTTTCAAAGCCATATTATTGATAAATATGCCATCTAGGGTATGTCCACCACTGTGCGTGGGACTAGTAACTATTTGGTTAAAGTCCAGCACCGCTAAACTATCAATTAACGTGGCAACCTCGGATTGATTCGGGAGTTCCAAATGATAATTAAAGTCGCCCAAAATCATAAACGGATGATAATCCACTCGAGACTCTAAGCAATGCATAAGCAGACCTGGAAAAGTGGACTTAGGACCTGGTGGACGATAAACTAAAATTCCGCGGAAATTATACATGTTAGCCACGTAAATATTAAAAAACATTGCTTCCGCGGCAAGGTCCAGATGTGTTTCCACACGGATTTTCAGCTGTGATAAATGAACAACAGCTATTCCCCCCCTTTCTTATCACCTCTATCCTGGGAAGAGACAACATACCCACTCGGTAAGGCAATGTTCCAGTCAGGACCGGACGCCTCGTCCGACCATGTTTCGGTTAAAAAAACTAAGTCATACGCACCACTTTCTATCAGATCATGAATTTGGTAACTATGCTTATGCAGCGACCGAACATTCACCAGAGCACAACTAAGCGACTGAAGTGGGTGGTCTGTCATCAAGGGGGGGACACTGCTTTACTCTCAGTCGTGAACTCTCCGGCTTTCTGGCTGGTCAGTGGGATCCTCCCATCATCCTTCCTGATGTTGTTCCAAACCTGGCCCTCACACTTGGAGCAAAGTCTTAACCATGAATCCTTCTGATTAGGATCCCAATTATGGGGTCTACATACCGAGTTATCCAAATCAAACAACTCCTCTCTGCTATACAAATGCAAATGGCGAGGGGCAGGGGTCCTGGCGCTGGGCGTGGATCGGGCGCGGACGGGCGCAGACGGACTTGCCTTTGGCGCGCCTTCGGCACACCACCGGCGCGCCCGCTGCGCGGCCGTCCCAGCGCCGTTTTTATCTTGCCAGGAATCACGCCCCTAACTGACACGTCGATCCCAGGTGCAGTGCGGACCCGCCTACAGCCGGGTCCGCTTGGGTCGAGTGTCGGTGATTAACAGGGAGATGAATACAAGAGGAGCATTCACGGTTAGAATACTCTCGTGCAAAATAGGCAATGTGCAAAATGCTAAGCTATTCCCACAGTGTTAATACATATGTAAACGTTTTAAAAACATACATCAACAATATTATTAAAAAAGAGCAGCGCAGAAATATCCCACATTATTCAGTGGTTCTTTCAGTAAAAGCAGTCTTAGTAAAATACAACGGAGTAGACCAGAGGCCAGACAGAGGTACTCTCTACAGACCGCTGCGCGGCCGTCCCAGCGCCGTTTTTATCTTGCCAGGAATCACGCCCCTAACTGACACGTCGATCCCAGGTGCAGTGCGGACCCGCCTACAGCCGGGTCCGCTTGGGTCGAGTGTCGGTGATTAACAGGGAGATGAATACAAGAGGAGCATTCACGGTAAGAATACTCTCGTGCAAAATAGGCAATTGTGCAAAATGCTAAGCTATTCCCACAGTGTTAATACATATGTAAACGTTTTAAAAACATACATCAACAATATTATTAAAAAAGAGCAGCGCAGAAATATCCCACATCATTCAGTGGTTCTTTCAGTAAAAGCAGTCTTAGTAAAATACAACGGAGTAGACCAGAGGCCAGACAGAGGTACTCTCTACAGACATAGGGTGACTTCTCCTCTCCTTGTAAATATGAAGGAGTGCCTGGCGCCATCACTACGTTACAAAAAGTGACGTACTGGTGGCGCAGGGGGCTTGTAAATCTGCCCCATAAGTGCTTAGGTATTTGCAGACTGATACAATAAGAACATAGTGCTGGATGGGTGATTGAAGAATTGCATGAGACTGACAGGAGGCATCCTACGCTGCATGGGTACTACTTCAGTGTTTAATGGAGTGGACCAATAGTATGTATCTGCTTAGAGATTTGTAGGGATTATGCAAATAATATTTTATGTGTACTTGTGTTGGTGCCTAGGTCATTTTATAAGAATACCACTAGAAACTGGAATGATGACACTGCTGCAAACACTTAATTTATAAGTGCTTACGTATTTGTGGAGTGATAGAATAAGTAAAAAGTGGTAGATAAGTGATTAAAGAAGTGCATGGGAAAGACTGGACGATTCCTACACTGCATGAGAACTAACTGGGTATTTAGAAGAGTGTATCAATAGTATGTAGCTAGTTAGAGGTCTGCTTGGATAGTGCACAAAATATTATAGATGCACTTGTGTTAGTAGCTAGGCCATTCCATAAGTTCATGCCTAGTAACTAGAAAAATTACAGTATTACAAACAGAGTGTATAGTGAATTTATAAGTGCTTAGGTATTGGTGGAGTAATAGGATAAGTAGCTAGTGCTGGTTGGGTGATTGGAGAAATGCATGGGACAGGCAGGAGGATTCCTACACTGCATAGGTACTAACTGGGTATTAAGAAGAGCGTATCAATAGTTTGTAGCTGGTTAGAGGTGTGCATGCATAGTGTACAAAATATTGTACCTGCACTTGTGTTTTTGACTACGCCATTCCTTAAGTATACAACTAATAACTGGAGTAATTTCAATGTTGCAAAGAAAGTGCGTGCTGAATTTATAAGTGCTTAGGTATTGGTTGAGTGATAGGATACGTAGATAGTGCTGGATGGTTGAATGGAGAAGTGCATGGGACAGACAGAAGGTTTCCTAGACTGCATAGGTACTAATTGAGTATTTAAAAGACTGTATCAAAGCTATGTAGCTGATTAGAGGTCTGCATGCATAGTGCACAGAATATTGTAGCTGTACTAGTGTTTGTGTGTCTATGGTTTCGAGAATGGTAGTCTGTATTTTAGGGTGTGAGGAGGTGCATCAGATGATCACGTAGATGATGTCATCAGTGATGTCATTTGAGATGTCATCAGTGATGTCATCAGTGATGTCACTGACCATGTCATGAGTAATGTAATATATGATGTCATCAGCAATGCATTACTTTAATCCAAAAAGCTGGCGGCCATATTGGCCTGGTTACGATGTGAAAATTCAGGAATTGATACAATAAAGAAAAGAAAACAAGTGTTAATATGCACACAACGTCATTTCAGCATATCTTGCCCCGTGACTGCCATTCCTGTATGTTAGTCAACGTGACTTATTCATAATAAACATACTTAGAATTGCAAATATCAACATAAACAATGGACTAAACATTACTTTAAAGTGAAAGGCTATCGGCCATATTAATCTGGGCACGTTGCTTATTATAATGGTTCTTACATGAAAGAAAAGGAAAAAAAGGGGTGTTAATATAGACACACTATCCCTAAATAAAGTTCTAGCGATTATAGTTCCATTCCATTCAGAGCTCATTTGAGATGTCATGAGTAATCTCATGAGTAATGTAACTGACCATGTCATGAATGATGTAATGTCTGAGGTCATTAGCAGTACATTGCGTGGGCGTAAGTTATAGTTAGCTCAGGTAACTATAACTGCTGAATTTCACTGGTTGTGTATGAGTGAAATCTGAGTCTAACTATACCGTCCCTGTAATCTTTGTTTTTTTCAGCAAATTTCTAGTTTGTTTTTAACGTTGAGTAAGATGCATATCACAATGGATGGTGGGGGGTTGGAAGCAGGGCCTGGCATTGTGCTGCCCCCACCCAAGCTTGCTGCTCCTGCCTTCCCTCCTCCTAGCCATCCATTGTCCAAGTCCATGTCCCTGCTCCCTTATTACAGCCCTGTGTGGCCGTTGTTCTGCCACTGGCCTTCCCGCCTTCTCTGAACAGTTAGCTTGCTGCCCCATCCACCTCCTCCCTATCCTCTGTTGTCTGAATCCATGGACTAGCCTCCTCCCTCCTGCCATGCATGGTCTGATGTGCTGCCACTGCCCTCCATTTAGCATGATGTACCAGTCCACTCCTCCTGCCCTCTATTGCCCAATTCTATACCCCATCATTGACCTCCTGCTTAGCCTCTGTGCTTAGCTTGCAGCCCCTATTCTCCTTCCCCCTGCCCTCCGATGTCTTTGTGCATGCCCCTGCTCCATCCTTTTAGCCCACCATGTTCCATGAACCTGCCACTCCTATCTACTCTGAGTGTTCTGTTGAGCTGACACTCTCCTCCCACCTGCCTAGCATTGTCAGATGACTGTAACCTGTCCCAGATACCTCCACCCTGCCTGTCCACATTCCATGCCCCTATCCCCTTCCTCCTGTCCTCAATGGTCCATTTTACTGCCACACCCTTCTGCCCTCCCTTGTCTGTTGTGCTGCAACTGCTCCATCTGCCTGCCCCACGTGGTCTGTTGTGAGGCCCCTTCCCCTGAACTCTCTTGTCTGTGCCCAGGTCCTGACCCTCCTTTCTATCCTCCAAGTCCTTTGTGCATGCCCATGCACCCTCCTTCTTGCCCATCATAGCCATTGTGCTGCCACTAACCCTCCCGCTTGCCATGCATGGTCTTCTGTGCTGCCATGGCCCCTCCCACCTTCCCTCCATGGTCTGTGTGTATGCCATCATAGTCTCACTGTTGCTCTCCATTGTGTGTCTTGCTTCCAGTGCCCATCCTGCCTGACCTCCATGGTCATCTTGCTGCTCCTGCCTTTCCCCCTTGCCCCCAGCCCTCTGTTTCCATGTGCAGACCCCTATTCCCTCCCTCTTGGCTTGTCTGTTCCATTGTAATGCCCCTGATCCGTCCCTCCTGCACTTTATGGTCTGTTATGCTGCAGCGTTCTCTCCTGTCTGTCCATTATGGTCAGCTAGCTACCATTGTCTCTTTCCCCTCTGTTCTCTGTTGTCCATGTGCATGGTCCTGTCCCCTCCCTATTGCTTTTTATGGATTGTTGTGCTGCACTCCCATCCCGCATGCCCTGTGTGGTGTATTGTGCTGCTGCAAACCCTGATGGCTGCCCTGTAGGGTCAGTTTGGTGCACCTCTCCATGTCCCACCAGTCCTCTGTTATCTGAGTCCATGTCCCTACCCCAATTCCTCCTGCCTTCCATGATCCAATGTACCATACTTGCAAACATTTTGAATTTGGTAAGAGGGAGATTTTGAAAACAAAACTGGGGTATTGATTTTCCCCTTTGAGTTACATTGAAAAAGAGGAGATTGTAGACAGGAGACAGATCAAATAAAGCCCATTGGAGCTTAAAACATTGGACGTTTCCTGGCTGAATCGGGTCTGTTGGCATGTATGGTTGTACTACCACTGCCTCTTCCTTCTGCCCACAATGGTCCATTATATTGCCACAGCCTTTCTTGCCAGTCCTGTATTGTAGGTGTGTTGCCCCTGACCCCCTTTCCACTGCCCTCCATAGTCTGTTGTGCTGCCACTGCCCTTCCTGCCTGCCCAGTGTGGTCAAATTGTTGCCTCTGCACCCTCCTACCTGCCTTCAATTTTCAGAGTCCGTGCCCCTGGCCTCTGTCTCTCAACAGTATCCTAATGAACAACTAGATTGCTAACATTCTATATTTATTACAAAAGTGTGGAACGCCTGACGTCATCTTGATGTAATCAAAACTGTAATACCTAGAGCATTTCCTTTAGAAATTACATATATGACAGGGTCTTATTTGCATCAAAATTATGGTTAGTGCTCTAAAAAACTAAAATGAGGACATATTTTCTGAGTTTTCAAATAGCGACAAAGCACTTTTAAATTATTTGTTATCTTTATGTTTTTTTATCCAGTTGACCACTTGATTAAATGTTGCACTTAGAGGAGAGGATGTGGTGTTACTTCCAGAGCTGCAGACTTTGCAACTGGGGAACCAGGTTGGAGTTTCTGCTTCAGCTCGACATTCTGTGATTCTGGTCAAATCACTTAATATCCCCATGTCTACAACCAAAATGAATTTGTTCTTGTGTGATGTAACCAATGCTCATGTAAAGCACTCTAATACCTGACAAGTCTGCACTATATAAAACTGCAAAAACACAAAAAATAAAAAGTGTTTTGCACACTTCTGTCATTGGGCTACATGGGGGCTACATCTGGGTGATATGTGTGCTACATTTGGGCTCTTTTGTCTCTGGTGGCCATCTTGGGAGACTTAATTGTTATGAAGTTTACTAATTTCCTCATTTACTGCAGTCTCCTCAGTAGGAAATACTTTCAGGTTTTTACTTTGGTTCCATCAAGAAGGCATTCTAATGTGTCACACATTTGCCATAAATTCTGAATGTTAGCACTCTAGTTGCTCATTAGACCACTGTAGTAAAGCTACTGCTCACCAGGGAAGTCTGCTGCTGGTATTCAAAGTGCATATTTCAGTCTGCATGTCAGAATTTTTTTAATGAAATAGAAGAGGATTTGAGAAGTCAAAATGTGCCCTACATTTTCTTTCTGCAGCACTAAACATAATTTCTATGGCAAAATGAACCCCCTCATTTTGTTCCTTTGCAAATTAAATGTTTTAAGTGTTACCACTTTATTCCAATCAAGATGGCTTCAGGTGTGCCATACTTTTGTCATAAGTAAGACTGTTAGCACTCTAGTTGTTCTTTACTTTAGAACACTCTGGGACATTCTGTCATTGGGCTATACTTGGGCTACATCTGGGTGATATTTGTGCTACATTTGGGCTCTTTTGTCTCTGGTGGCCATCTTGGGAGACTTATTTGTTATGAGGTTTCCTAATTTCCTCATTTACTACAGTCTCCTCAGTAGGAAATACTTTCAGTTTTTTACTTTGATTCCATCAAGAAGGCATTCAGATGTGTCACACATTTGCCATAAATTTAGAATGTTAGTACTCTAGTTGCTCATTAGATCACTGTAGTAAAGCTACTGCTCACCAGGGAAGTCTGCTGCTGGTATTGAAAGTGCATGTTTCAGTCTACATGTCAGATTTTTTAATGTAATCGAAGAGGATTTGAGAAGTCAAAATGTGCCCTAATTTTTTTTTCTGCAGCACTAACCATACTTTCTATGGCAAAATGAACCCCCTCATTTTGTTCCTTTTTAAATTAAATGTTTTAAGAGTTACCACTTTATTCCAATCAAGATGGCTTCAGGTGTGCAATACGTTTGTCATAAGTAGGACTGTTAGCGCTCTAGTTGTTCTTAAGAACACTCTGGGAAGCTGCAGTAGAACACAAAGGAATCAACTGACAGTCTCTGCCCTTGTTGGATGTACATGTTTTACTGAGAATGTCAGACTTCATTCTCACATGACTGAGAAAGATAATGTGAATTTACAGAAAATATGCTCTCAGTTTAGCTTATAGATCACCTTCCAAACCTCTGTGGGAAAAGCATGAGAAAATAGTTTTCTCCCAAACATGATTCATGATATCCCAGCAGAAGGCTTTTTCACATGGTAAAATCACCTTAGAACACACCACAATTCCTAAAATGAGTAAGGTACCATCAACAAATGATTTATAATGTAACTAAAGTCTTAAAACCTTCTATTAACTGCAATGCTTTTTAATGAGGTGCTATCATGTATATTGGATGAAGTGCTGACAGCCAATCAGATCTCACGATGAGATCGCCCATGTCGCACGTCAACATAACCTCAACATCATCTCCTACGCTGAAGACCCCCACACCGCCAAAGCCAACCTCCACAGAGGAATGAAGGCAGTTGCCGACTGGATGAAGGACAGCAGACCGAAGCTGAACTCAGACAAGACAGAGGTCCTCATTCTCGGACCAACCCCTTCAGCCTGGGGCGACTCTTGGTGGCCCACATCGCTAGGCACAGCCCCGGAACCCACAGAATACGCACGCAACCTGGGGGTCATCCTCGACTCCACCCTCTCCATGACCAGGCAAGTCAACGCTGTCTCCGCGTCCTGCTTCAACACCCTCCGCATGCTCCGCAGGATCTTCAAATGGATCCCTCCCGACACGAGGAAAACCGTCACCCAGGCCCTCATCACTAGCAGACTCGACTACGGGAACGCCCTCTACTCAGGAACAACAACCCAGCTCCTGAGACGACTACAACGAATCCAGAACGCCTCGGCACGACTGATCCTCGACGTCCCCCGATGCAGCCACATCACACCACACCTGAGAGGCCTGCACTGGCTCCCCGTCAACAAGAGGATCACCTTCAAACTCCTCATCCACGCACACAAAGCCCTACACAACACCGGACCTACATACCTCAACAACCGACTCAGCTTCCACACCCCCACCCGAAGCCTCCGCTCAGCCAACCTCGCCCTCGCCACAGTCCCTCATATCTGGAAAACCACCGCCGGCGGCAGATCCTTCTCCTACCTCGCCGCCAAGACCTGGAACGCTCTCCCCACCAGCCTACGACAGACTCAGGACCTGCTGGCCTTCCGGAGACTCCTCAAGACCTGGCTCTTCGATCAGTAGCGCCCCCCCCCCTCCCCTCCCCAGCGCCTTGAGACCCTCACGGGTATGTAGCGCGCTTTACAAATGCATTGATTGATTGATTGATAGGCTCCGTCCAAATATATATGTGATTTTACTTTTGATTTTCTCAGGAACTACTGAACGGATTTACACCATTTAACCAAAAGGTACGACTCTGAACCAAGGGCTACCTTTTTGCCAAATTTGGTGTAATTCAGTTCAGCAGTTCGGGCTGTAGCTGTGACTAAAGGTTCCCATGGAAAATTGCATGGGGAAAACATGTTTTGGGACCCCCTTTTTTCTCAGCCCCCGCTTGACGAATCACCCCGAGACTTTCAGGATAGGAGCGGACCGGAGCTGGCCAAAAGTTTTTAAAATTTCACGAAGATTCGTCAACCGGCGCCAAAGTTATTGGGAATAGAATGGTGCGGATTTCCTATGGAAAATAGGTCATAACTATAACTACCTACCTACTGGCGACCACCAGTAGGGTGGGTATATATATATATATACATCCAATTTGACTGTGGATGATGCAGATGTTTTACATGACATTCAGGATCTAGCCATGGGAGACACTTTTGTCAATACAACATCTAGCGAAGTATATGATCTTGATATTCCCACGGATTCGAGCGCAGCTACAAACTTCAAACCTCGCTCAGTTTTTTACCCTAATCTCCCCCACGACAATATAGACACATTCCATGAGGTGGTCACACAAGCATTGATCAAAATGAAACATCAAAAAAACAAAAGAGTCATTTTTAATTTAACTTTTGATCAAAAGAAATTGTTGAAATCACTAGCAGATGACACTGACATCATTATCCGTCCTGCTGACAAAGGAGGAAACATTGTTCTTTGGGACAAACAGATGTATATTACTGAGGCATCTAAACAACTAAATGATCGTAAATTCTATATGAAAGCCAATGTTGATATGTATAATGCAAGCATTCTTGTAATTTGGGATAAACTTAAGGAATGGGAACAAAAATGCTACATATCTTGGGAAGAGTATTGTTTCTTAAAACGAGATTACCCCAAGCTTTCCATATTGTATCTTTTACCTAAAGTCCACAAAAACCCCGTTATACCACCCGGGAGACCCATAGTATCTTCTATTGGCAGTGTTCTAGAGAATGTCTCTAAATATGTGGACCATTTTCTCCAAGACTATGTTACATTACTTCCATCCTATGTAAGAGACACTAAAGACTTTTTAACAAAATTGGAAAGTGTACGATGGGAAAACACCGACCTTATGATCACTTTAGATGTTAGTTCTCTTTACACGATCATTGATCATAGTCAAGGTATTCAAGCATGTCACCATTTCTTGAAAAAGAGACCTATCGAATTTCTCGAACACACCAACATGCTTTTGGAGATGATACATCTGTGTCTTACAAATAACATTTTTATGTTTGATGGCACTATTTACAAGCAAGTCCTCGGTACTTCTATGGGGACTTGCTTTGCTCCAAATTTCGCGAATCTTTTTCTAGGCAAATGGGAAGAAGATTTAAGAAATGACATCTCCTTAATTTCATCATTTAGCAAAGTCAAACTTTGGCTACGCTATATTGATGACCTTTTCCTCATTTGGTCTGACACTGAGGAAGAAGCTAGAAAATTCATTGAAAAACTCAATAGCAACCATCTCAATATTTCTCTTACTAGTAGTATGAGTAAAGAAAAAATAGAATTTCTCGATCTATTAATAACACCTCAAGGCAGAGATTTACATACAAGCCTCTTCAGAAAAACAACAGCAGGTAACACCCTTCTCCACGCTCTCAGCAGTCACCCAGATACACTCAAGTGGAGTATCCCGTATGGGGAGCTGTTGAGAGCGAGGAGAAACTGCAGTACCACAGCAGCATTCGACCTTGAAACAGATGTCATGATCAAAAGATTTAAAGAGAGAGGTTACCCTACATGGGTTTTGCAAAAAGCTTTGAATAGAGTAAATCAAGTTGATCGAAAACAGACGCTAAGTGAAAAAACAGAAACTACTATCACCAATAAACAAGAGGAAAGTAGAATTATCCTCACATTTAATGGCAACTCATCTCAGATACAAAAAATACTGACTGACAAATGGGACATACTCACCAGTGATCCTATTATCGGGAAAACCTTTTCCCAGAGACCCAGAATCACATACAAAAAAGGCAGGAGTTTGAGAGATATACTTACTCAAAATGACATAACTCCTAAACAATCCAACAGCGAACATAATCTAAAAGGTTTTTATCCTTGCGGACACTGCAAGGCGTGTCGCAATAGTAATATGACTAAACATTTCAAGATTCCTGGACAAACCTTACCTAAAAATATTTCTCAGTTTCTAACTTGCAGCACTCCGTTTTGTGTGTATGTCTTGACCTGTCCATGCAACATGTGGTATGTGGGCAGCACCACATTTATGGCCAAAAAAAGAGTATTGGAGCACATGCGGGCTATAAACAAAAAAGACACCCACTATCCCATTGCCAGACATTTTGAATCTTTTCATCTTTCAAACAGCTCTCTTTTGGGTTATTTTGTGATTGAGCAAGTTCACTCGGGACCCAGAGGGGGTAACCGGGTATTACAACTTCGCAAACGTGAATCTAAATGGATAATTGAACTAGAAACAAAATATCCCAGGGGCCACAATCTTGACGAAGAATTAAGTATACATTTACGTAATGAATAATTGACTATTCCATGTCCGTATTGTGTAACAGGTTATAATATGATAAGTCTTTTTAACCATATGAAAGCACTGTGCTGTGAATAGTGAGTTTCATATCCTTTTAATCATCACTTGATTTTTTCCATTCTTTTCTTTATTCACAGGAGGAAAGGAAGGGTCGCACCGTTTGCGGACTGTCTTATCCGTTCCGGCCTCCCTACCCTTTTCTTCCTTGGCCTGTGGGTCCACTTCAGCTAAGTCTGTGCTTTTCTTACTCTTTCGATTTTCTTTTCACTTTAGACACTATTGAGTAAACTATGTCTAGTTTGGGTAATAACGGACTGAATTTCGACACCACTATGGTGCTGTATTTGGATACAATAAGGTTTTTTGACCAAACAATGCATGTATAATTGATACATCCTATGTACTATACGTTTGACACGATAATTTCTAGGTTATGTATGAAAAACAACCTAACATAAAAACTATACAGTATTAGATTTCCACTATACATATGAATGTGTTCATCGTATAACCATGTTTTAAGCCACTATACAGGCTGATATGGACTATTTTACTTTTATGATTTTGTATGCTGTTCATTATTATTGCACTGCTATTATGGTTTCGTGCAACAGCACTTTGTATTAATTGGACACCATTATGGTATGTTTATCTTGTTGGTCTCACACACGTTAGAATTTTTCTGACTACTCTGTGCATATTAATGCTGAATAAGTATGTGGTTGATCACTTGTATCCTTTTGTTTGCATACAGCGACATATGAACCAGGAATTATAATTTTATGCTACTATTATAGCGTATACACATAGGTTTCTTAGCCATTAAGTAATGGCCGCCGCTGTTGCATTACCAAACACAGTCCGTTTTCACTTTCTTTTCCCATGTAAGACCTGGTTGCACTTTCATGCACTGTGTGAACAAGACAGCTAGTCTGTCGAAACGCGTAACGGTTGCTAAATAAATCTATTTTGGGTTGAAATTCGAGAGTGCGTCTTCCTTGAGGATTTTTCAAGTGTGGAATATATATATATATATATATATATTCACTAAAAAAAACATAGGTTTCAGGCCTGATATAGTTAGGAAATAGCATTTAAAAAACCTTAGAAATTCACTGAAAAAACAATAGTGTGTAAGGGTGTTATAGTTAGCTGGACATTTCACTCGAACAAAACCATTGAAATTCCTCCGATATAGTTAGTTGTACTAACTACATCTCACGCGCCCGCAATCTACTGCTGATGATGTCACATATTACATCATTCATGACATGGTCAGTGACATCACTGATGACATCTCAAATGACATCACTGATGACATCAATGATGACATCATCCAGTGAATGTGGTTTGGTTCGTTATTTAAATATGTATTATATATATATAGCAATTTGCATTGAAGAATGAGTGGATATATAAATATAACTATCTGGATGGAGGATTTAGTAGCAGTGTGATTGACTGTTTACTTGACTAATTTATAGTGTCTCACTAAATATATTGGATAGTGACTAAACTGTGTGAATATCTGTATCACTTTGTCAGTTGTTGTGTAAGCTGCTGCACCAGTTGGTTACTAGCTACATGAAAGTCTAAATTATTTATTGATTAGTTAACTGAGTATTTGTATGGGAGAGGGAATGTGTGTGTGGTTCGGTGGGGGGGGTGTGACTGCCCAAAGATGTGTGAATAGTTGATTCAATAGGTATCTGAAGTTAAAACTGCATGTTATAACAGTTATTTGGGTGAGTGAATATCTTTATGGGTGTGGCGATGAGCCAATATATGTCTCAATGGTACATGTCCAACAAACTAGGAAAATACAAGCCAGTGTATGTGTCAGTTGTTGTATATAAATAAGTATACATAAGACTCAGTGATTGTATGAGTGACTGTATGGATAACTGTATACTTGTAATAGTGTTTTTATAACACACTAATATGAGTTATTATTTATATGAATAGATGAAGTGATATTTTTATAAGTGTATAGCTAAGTAAAAGTAGGTATGATCCATTGTTTGCATAAGTGAGTAGGATGACTTCATAAGTGATTAGGATGTGTGCTGGTGTGTAATGTCGATATAGGTGTATAAGTATATTTGATAGTGTTCTATTGATCATTGACAGCATGTATGAGTGAATCTATAGGTAAGTGATTAGATGTGTGTATAGATCTAGGAATCACTGAGTAAGTGTTTAGAAACTTGTATTGGTGTGTCAATGGTTTTAAATCTGAAACTCTGTATTTTACAGTGAGTGATGAAAGGTTATACTAGTGTATGATGAGGTGTATCTGATTGTCACGTGGATGATGTCAGTGTTTTTTAAATGCTAATTTCTAACTATATCAGGCCTGAAACCTATGGTTTTTTCAGTGAATTTCTAAGGTTTTTTAAATGCTAATTTCTAACTATATCAGGCCTGAAACTTATGTTTTTTTCAGTGAATTTCAAAGGTTTTTTAAATGCTAATTCCTAACTATATCAGGCCTGAAAGCTATGGTTTTTTCAGTGAATTTCCAAGGTTTTTTAAATGCTAATTCCTAACTATATCAGGCCTTAAACCTATGTTTTTTTCAGTGAATTTCAAAGGTTTTGTAAATGCCAATTTTTAATGTATTAATTGTTATACTGATTTTTTTTAATACTGATTTACTACAGTTTTTAAACTATTTATTTTTAGATACTTTTTTTTTATTACATTATACATTACAATACAAAATATACTTTCTCAGAATGAATTACTTTACTTTAAATACTTTGCAAATAGGCAATAGACTTTAAAGTACAGTAGTTACAATTGTTGCAATGGGCAACACAATTTCAAACACAATGCAATATTGAGATCTATGTGAATTTCTAGTCAAATGCAATTAGTTACTTTATGGATTACTTTTCTATCCACAGGACTGGATCCTATATTCAGTCCTTGGACATCTCCTGTAAACAGTTGAGTAAAAACGTTTTGGTTAGAGTAGTTATTTTTAAGGAATATTAGTGTGTTTTAAAAGTTGAAACTTAGAAAATTGTTCACATAGAATCACCAATGTTATCCTATGGCAGAAAATTCACTTAGCAGGTAAGTAGTGTTATCGTTACTTTTACTTACTCAGTGGTGGATCCTGGATCCAGCGCTGGCCAATCTCCTGTATACAGTTGAAAGAATGTGTTTAAGTCATACAGATGATTTTTTAGGAATATTTTTAGTTTGTGAAAATAGACACTTAGAAACTTTTCTGCTGAAACCCACACAATGGATTCCTATGGAAGGAAATACAAATTGCTGGTAAGTACGCTTAGAATTGCTTTTCAGTCAGTGCTGGTCTAAAAGATGCAGCACTGGGTTCTCTCCTGATAACAGGTGAGTAAATCGGAATTCGTAGATTGGCTGATTTTAGAGGAATATTTGTACGTTTCAAAAATGGACACTTAGAAACTTTTCTGCTGAAAACAACACAATGGATTCCTATGGAAGGAAATACAAGTTACTGGTAAGTACGCTTAGACTTACTTTTCAGGGTCAGTGCTGGGTTAAAAGATGCAGCACTGGGTTCTCTCTTGATAACAGGTGAGTAAATCAGAATTCGTTTTTCGACTGATTTTAGAGGAATATTTGTAGGTTTCAAAAATGGACACAGAAACATTTCTGGTGAAAACCACACAATGGATTCCTATGGAAGGAAATACAAGTTACTGGTAAGTACGCTTACAATAACTTTTCAAAGTCAGTGCTGGGCTAAAAGATGCAGCCCTGGGTTCTCTCTTGATAACAGGTGAGTAAATCGGAATTCGTAGTTCGGCTGATTTTAGAGGAATATTTGTACAATGGTAAAGGAAGGGGGCGGGGTCTGAGGTGACCTTTGCAAACACGCCCTGTGGCGCGTTTTAAGTTGGGGAATTAATTCCTCTTCAATCCTGAGGTCCCCTGGGGGCCAATTAGCCCACCAGGTACCTCCAGTATGCCAACAAAAAAGACCCAATCTATTAAGTACAAGACTACTTTAAGCACTGTGTAGAAAAAGGGAATCGAGAGGTATCAAATTAGCCTCTTGAGAACCACACCCAACTATCCAGATTTGTGAGGTGGCTTCCCAATTTACCAGGGTCTGTACTGATTTAAAAAAAGGTTTTGCAAGAACCCTAGACCAAAGAAGCAGTCACTGTGTTCAAAAAATTAAACAATATGTGAAGAAAACAGTTCAATCACAGGGATGTAACAACCCACACCGTGAATCTCAGTGAGAAAAAATGTGCTGGTGGTCCCCGGGGCTTGGGGGGGCCTTTGAGCCCCAGGGACTTGGCCCCCCGGTGGCTAAATAAAAACGAAGCGCATCCCGTGATAGGCCTTGGGGGTCCTTGTGGGACCCCCTGAGCAGGCCTAGGGGGTTTCTACCCTGCCCCTTGTTGCGTTTTGCGCCTTTTTGGGGGGTTTTCTTGTGCCCCAGTTCTACCGAGGCACAAGATGGCTGCCAACACTTCTTGATTCAGAGTGTTGGAAGCCAATTAGCATTCAGCTCGTGCTCGGGAGGGTGCGGGGATGGTGCAGGGAGGGTGCGCGGATCCTCCGAGGCCATAGATATATCTATCTTTTTAACTCTAATTTTCTCAGGAACTACTGAACGCATTTACACCATTTAAGCAAAAGGCACGAGTCTGAACTGAGGACTACCTCTTTGCCAAATTTGGTGTAATTCCGTTCAGCAGTTCGGGCTGTTGCTGCGTCAACAGGTCCTACGGGAAAATGCATGGGGAAAACGTGTTTTGGGACTCCCCTTTTTTCTCGGCCCCTGCTTGACGGATTACAGTGAAATTTTCAGGATAGGAGCGGACCAGAGCTGGCCAAAAGTTTGGAAAATTTTGCGAAGATTCGTCAATCGGCACCAACGTTATTCCAAATAGAATGTTGCGGATTTCCTATGGAAAATAGGTCCTAACTATATCTACCTACTGGCGACCGCCAGTAGGTAATATATATATATATGCATACATATATATATATATATATACATATATATATATATATATATATATATATATATATATATATATATATATATATATATATCACTTTCCACTTCCTCAGTCCTCCGGGACACAATTGCGGCGGTGCACAAAACAGGGTCCGAGGAAATCCTGTTATCATAAAACGTCTCACCAAGTGTATCTCGTACACAGAGGCACTCCTCCCCAAAAACGACACAGCATATCCGAAATTCCTTTGCAAGATTTTAATGTGCTTCAAGCCAAGGTTTTACCCAACGCGTTTCGACGAACATATCGTCTTGGTCACGGGTAAGTATCTGTTTGATTTCAACAGTTAAATACAGTTACACGAAAAGAAAGGACAACGGCACTTTGCACGAATCTGGCATTCATTAACATCAAAAGAGGACTACTGTTAGTGTTCATGCCTGATAGAAATTTTGGCGGCCATCTTTGAATGGTAATGTACTCGTAATATTGCCGACTACATTTTCAATAAAGTTATACAATTCAATAATTAAGACTTTAGTGGCCATCTTTAAACGGTTACATACTTATAATGTCTACCTTTGTAATTCCATCTTAATAAAGTTGTATCTTTCGAAAACAACCATAACGAGAACACAATAATAATGACGAGAACAATTATTAATTCATGTTACTGCAAACATATCAGTATAGGCAATTAACCAATAATAAATTCATCCTCTATTCTCCTTTATATGTGTCATTCACACATTTTAAATTCATTCAGCTTTGTTCTCAGGTTATATTTCAATCGTATTATGGGTCTAAAGCCAGAAGGCACACATCATCATCGTCGTGTCCTACCCAAGTGGGTGAGTGTTCCCAGACTTAAAATAAATGAATAAAGGTGTGTTCTATCCAAGTGGTTGGCCTAAACAAATATCTGAAAACAAGGTGCATGGTCGATTTGACTATTTCTTCTTAATTCCATAACGAGAGTCATTTCAACTTAATATTATATCTTGAAACAAGATCATGCCCAAGTGGGCAACAATTAATTCTATACCGCTTGTTCTGACTCTCGTGATTATGCTCCTATTGGCACTTTCAATCTTGATTGTTGCCTCTTTCATCCTTATTCTACGTCTGGGGTCACCTAATAGCAAAACAAAATTCAATCAGACTAGTCCTCTTGAAATTCTAGCGCCGGTATTGTCCAACTCAAAGGATAAATGCAGATTAAACGTAGAGCAGTTCAGAGCTAAGTTACTGGCAGCTTAACAAGAGATAATACATGAGGTTAAGAACTCACAGCACTCATCCCACATGTTTGCCGGTTATTGAAACCATTAATGAAGTTAACACTCTAATTGCTCTGAAGGAATTGGATTATGAGAATGTTGAAATAGGAGCGATTAACGCACAAACATTGGGTTACAAAACGGACTTCAATTGTCCAAACCACTTCAAACCTAAATCTGTTTTTAATCCAACGTTGCCACCCTGTGGCATTGATATCTTTGAAACCCTGGTAATCAATGATCTCATGCACCTTGTTTTCAGATATTTGTTTAGGCCAACCACTTGGATAGAACACACCTTTATTCATTTATTTTAAGTCTGGGAACACTCACCCACTTGGGTAGGACACGACGATGATGATGTGTGCCTTCTGGCTTTAGACCCATAATACGATTGAAATATAACCTGAGAACAAAGCTGAATGAATTTAAAATGTGTGAATGACACATATAAAGGAGAATAGAGGATGAATTTATTATTGGTTAATTGCCTATACTGATATGTTTGCAGTAACATGAATTAATAATTGTTCTCGTCATTATTATTGTGTTCTCGTTATGGTTGTTTTCGAAAGATACAACTTTATTAAGATGGAATTACAAAGGTAGACATTATAAGTATGTAACCGTTTAAAGATGGCCACTAAAGTCTTAATTATTGAATTGTATAACTTTATTGAAAATGTAGTCGGCAATATTACGAGTACATTACCATTCAAAGATGGCCGCCAAAATTTCTATCAGGCATGAACACTAACAGTAGTCCTCTTTTGATGTTAATGAATGCCAGATTCGTGCAAAGTGCCGCTGTCCTTTCTTTTCGTGTAACTGTATTTAACTGTTGAAATCAAACAGATACTTACCCGTGACCAAGACGATATGTTCGTCGAAACGCGTTGGGTAAAACCTTGGCTTGAAGCACATTAAAATCTTGCAAAGGAATTTCGGATATGCTGTGTCGTTTTTGGGGAGGAGTGCCTCTGTGTACGAGATACACTTGGTGAGACGTTTTATATATATATATATATATATATATATTACAGCTCCACACTGCCGATCGGTAATCATACCGGAACACAGACGACAGCACTCACGGGGGGAGAGTTCCAAAAGATGATTTATTAGGAACCCTTGGCGTTCATAACAGACGCGTTTCGGCAACTCGCCTTGCAATGTCTAACACCATTAAGCAGAAACCCTGTTCTCATTTCACTCGTTCAATTTGTACCAAAAAATCTTTAGTATCTCTGAGATACGATTTCAATAGTACCACCTGTTGGAACAAAAAATGATCAATGTACACGGACAAATGTTCGGTCAAACTTCCCAAGGAGGCCACAATGGGCCTGCCTGGGGGATTTATTATGTCCTTATGGACTTTAGGACACCGAAGAAAATTACCAAATTTCTCACATGCACCAATCCCTACACCATATACTGTTTGACCTGTCCTTGTGGACTCCGTTATATTGGCAGCACTATTCATCCTGCCAAGATACGGATCCTAGAGCACATGAGGGCTATTGCCAATTTTGACGAGTCCTATCCCGTTGCTCGGCATTTCAATCAATGCCACAAGAGAGATCGTGATTTACTAACATATTTCTGCTTGGATCAAGTACCCATCAACCCTAGGGGAGGTGATAGGATACAAAGTCTTAGACGTCTTGAATCACGGTACATTATTGATCTGCAAAGTAAAAATCCGTCTGGTCTGAACAGTAGTGAGGAGTTAGCTGTGCATCTAGGAGAATGATACATTAAACATCAAATTATTTTACTGTATATCCATTATCTGTATAGGACGTTTGCATTCGTTGAGTCCTCTCTCTCTCTATCTTCTTCTTTTCTATTTTGTCACTACAGGCACTGTTTTAACCATTATGTGTGGAGGATTGAAAGCCGCTGACCACTGTTTTATTTCTTTGAAATATTAGGCTTGTTTTCGCATAGAATGTACGCCCATCCAGGGCCTTATTATTATGATTGTTGATGAAGTGCATTTATTTTGATGCTTCTAGACACCATTTGATACGTTCTAGCGGAATAATGAGATATCACGCTTGCTTTCGCGTTATAGAATGTATGCCCATCCCGGGCTTTATCACTGTTGGTGAATTGCATTTATTGTGATGCTTGATGGTACGTTCAAAGATGGCGGAATATTAACATCCTGATTTCAGGATTCTGTTAGTCTTTCTACCATGTTGATTGTTAACATGAGCGCGAAACATGAATTTAAAACAGGGGCGATGCTGGCGTTCCGAGCTTAACATCGAGAAAGGCGAGTTGCCGAAACGCGTCTGTTATGAACGCCAAGGGTTCCTAATAAATCATCTTTTGGAACTCTCCCCCCGTGAGTGCTGTCGTCTGTGTTCCGGTATGATTACCGATCGGCAGTGTGGAGCTGTAATTTGATGGCGGGAGCACCCCCGCCGTGACAAGCACCGTTCATGTGTGCGCTGGGCTGGTGCCTAACTCAGGAGCGATACATATATATATATATATATATATATTATCTACTGGCGGTCGCCAGTAGATAGTTATAGTTAGGACCGTGTTTCCATAGGAAATCTGAAAATTCTATTTTGAATAACTTTGGCGCCGGTTGATGAATCCTCGCGAAATTTTCAAAACTAATGGGGCGCTCCGCTCAGCTCCTACCCTGAAAGACTCGGGGTGATTCGTCAAGCGGGGGCTGAGAAAAAAGGGGGTCCCAAAACGTGTTTTCCCCATGCATTTTCCGATAGGACCTTTAGTCGAAGGTACAGCCCGAACGGCTGAACAGAATTACTTGAAATTTGGCAAAGAGGTAGTCCTCAGGTCAGGCATGTGCCTTTTGCATATATGGTGTCAATCTGTTCAGTAGTTCCTGAGAAAATTGCAGTTAAAAGCACATAAATATCTAACGTGCGCGAGCGTAATTCTGATTGGTGGTTACATGTCTGTCAACGTTCGAATCGGTCAAAATCAGGAAGTGTCGGCCGCCATTTTGTGTTTTGTGTGTGTGACAGGGAAAAAGAAAGGTGGAGAACGTGAAAAGGGGGCAGGGTAGAGCGTTCCTGACCCCCTAGCCTTTGTCAGGGGGTCCCTGAAGGACCCCGAAGTGTGAAAAAACATTTTATATTTTTTTCAAAAAATCACGGGGTGCGCGCACGGTGCGCGCATGGTGCGCGCACGGTGAAAAACCTTAATAAAAAAAAAACACATTTTAAACGAGTGTAACATAAATATATAAAAAATATAATAAAACATACATAACTTAGCATTTAAAAAACCTTACAAATTCACTGAAAATACCATAGGTTTCACACACGTTATAGTTAGGAATTAGCATTTAAAAAACCTTGCAAATTCACCTAAAAAACCATAGATTTCACACATGTTATAGTTAGCTGGACATTTCACTCGTAAAAAAACCAATGAAATTCCCCCGTTATAGTTAGTTCAGATAACTATAACTCGCGCGACCGCCACTCTATCACAAGGATGATGTCATCAGTGATGTCATGAGTGATGCCACTGACCATGTCATGAGTGATGTAATATGTGATGTCATCAGCAGTGGATTACGGGCGCGCGAGTTATAGTTATCTGAACTAACTATAACGGGGGAATTTCATTGATTTTTTACGAGTGAAATGTGCAGCTAACTATAACATGTGTGAAACCTATGGTTTTTTAAGTGAAAAAAAAAAATATATATATATATATATATATTTCAAAGACACCCTCCGAGTACCGGAGCCTCCGACCCTTCAGGGTGACCTCTTGACAGTGGGTACGGAGTCGCCCACCAACTCTATGACATGAAGAAACAGATAGAGGCCCATTGCTGGAGAAAGGTTTTTATTCCTGGCACAACAGCATACGCGCTTCCGTTTCCTTACGCGTTTCAGCGGACTCTGCCGCCTTGATCACAGGTGGAAGCTGTTAAACGAGCAAATTGCAAAGTACGTGTTTTAAAGAAAGTCATTGAATCACATGACCAGGCATTTAGAACTTCATTTCCCACAATGCAGGTAAGTAGTTACGAAGTACAATCAGGAAAGTCCTTTTCTGTTTACCTGCATCGTGTTAGTAACACAGTATAATCGTTGCTGGCCTTGTAAATAACGGTTGAACCGTGCTCAGAAATCATGCTCTTCTCCAGCACGATCAGGAAGAGAGTTTTCCTTTCCCGAAACCCTTCCAGGCTTTCCCAGAGTTCGCTCATAGCATATCCTTTCGTAGGTTCTGAGAAAAACAAGTGGGTCATGCTCCTCATTCAATATTTCAAAGACACCCTCTGAGTACCGGAGCCTCCGACCCTTCAGGGTGACCTCTTGACAGTGGGTACGGAGTCGCCCACCAACTATGACATGAAGAACCAGATAGAGGCCCATTGCTGGAGAAAGGTATTTATTCCTGGCACAACAGCATACGCGCTTCCGTTTCCTTACGCGTTTCAGCGGACTCTGCCGCCTTGATCACAGGTGGAAGCTGTTAAACGAGCAAAGTGCAAAGTACGTGTTTTAAAGAAAGTCATTGAAACACATGACCAGGCATTTAGAACTTCATTTCCCACAATGCAGGTAAGTAGTTACGAAGTACAATCAGGAAAGTTCTTTTCTGTTTACCTGCATCGTGTTAGTAACACAGTATAATCGTTGCTAGCCTTGTAAATAACGGTTGAACCGTGCTCAGAAATCATGCTCTTCTCCAGCACGATCAGGAAGAGAATTTTCCTTTCCCGAAACCCTTCCAGGCTTTCCCAGAGTTCGCTCATAGCATATCCTTTCGTAGGTTCTGAGAAAAACAAGTGGGTCATGCTCCTCATTCAATATTTCAAAGACACCCTCCGAGTACCGGAGCCTCCGACCCTTCAGGGTGACCTCTTGACAGTGGGTACGGAGTCGCCCACCAACTATGACATGAAGAAACAGATAGAGGCCCATTGCTGGAGAAAGGTATTTATTCCTGGCACAACAGCATACGCGCTTCCGTTTCCTTACGCGTTTCAGCGGACTCTGCCGCCTTGATCACAGGTGGAAGCTGTTAAACGAGCAAAGTGCAAAGTACGTGTTTTAAAGAAAGTCATTGAATCACGGGGTGCGCGCACGGTGCGCGCATGGTGCGCGCACGGTGAAAAACCTTAATAAAAAAAAAACACATTTTAAACGAGTGTAACATAAATATATAAAAAATATAATAAAACATACATAACTTAGCATTTAAAAAACCTTACAAATTCACTGAAAATACCATAGGTTTCACACACGTTATAGTTAGGAATTAGCATTTAAAAAACCTTGCAAATTCACCTAAAAAACCATAGGTTTCACACATGTTATAGTTAGCTGGACATTTCACTCGTAAAAAACCAATGAAATTCCCCCGTTATAGTTAGTTCAGATAACTATAACTCGCGCGACCGCCACTCTATCACAAGGATGATGTCATCAGTGATGTCATGAGTGATGCCACTGACCATGTCATGAGTGATGTAATATGTGATGTCATCAGCAGTGGATTACGGGCGCGCGAGTTATAGTTATCTGAACTAACTATAACGGGGGAATTTCATTGATTTTTTACGAGTGAAATGTCCAGCTAACTATAACATGTGTGAAACCTATGGTTTTTTAAGTGAAAATATATATATATATATATATATATATATATATATATATATATATATATATATATATATATGACCCCTAGTAGTTAGGATCTTTGCTCTGTGTCACTCCATGTCTAAACGGCAACAGCTTCAGCCTCGCATTGTCATGGTAATGCTCTGCGCCTGCCAAACATGTTGTAGGAATGATTTTATTGCCCAAGGAAAAATGGCGACCAAATGCTGCGTCTTCTGTCTATTGTTAATGAGGACTCTGCAGTGTATAGGACATCTGGTTGCAACTGAAGCAAGCAGGAGAGTCCTTGAAGGCAGACAAGCCCACCCTAACTATTAACGGGGTGGAAGGAGCATGCTCATTCAGTCCGTTTGAGAGTTGATTACCACTGCCCATGCCCACGCGTCTTTCAAATAGAGCCACCTCGCAGGGCCTGCCACAGCCCATTAGATCCTCACTGAAAGCTGCCTCATTAGCATCTAGAACTGTTTAGAGGCCCAGGCTTGTGAAGAATATACCCACCTGAACGCTATGGATAAAACAATAAATTGCGATTATGAAAGGAAGAAACCCAACCATAAAATGGAGGGGACAAATATAGAACACCTACCTACAAAAATAAGTAAAAGGTGATACAAATGCTAAATAATAAAGGTAAAGCTATAGTAAGTATCTTTGTCAAGAGAAGCCAATAAAAGAGGGATGTGACATGGACTTATATATTGTTTTGAAAATTCCAACCTGGAATGTTTGTTTATGATGTGTTTAAAGTTCATTAAAGGGCTGCATGTTGGGGCAGCAATAAAAGGTTTATGCATAACGGTAGCCTCCGGTCTTGTAATGAAATGCCAATGTCTCTGGTGTTCTTGCAAAGGGTATGGAGTCATCCTCAAGCTAAATAAATGGGATACACACACTAACATGTGTGAGAAACTCCAAAAGAGTGCTTTGCAAAGTTTCACTAAATGTCCTTGAATTCACTTTGTTGTCTTTTGCATGTACATTGAATGCAACAGCATGCCTTGCATTCAAAATGCATGCAAGATATCGACATTGTTTCCTTTTGTCGATATCTTGCACGCCTTTTAAACGTAAATGCTAACTTCTCAGAATTTAACATAAGACACAATTAGCACATTTTAAGGGATTAATAAAAATGTTCCACGGGCCTATTACCAAACTACTCATGAGCCTGGGACCATACAGGGCAACAACCACCAATGACTCTTCCAAGTTATTGATGTAAAGATTAAGGAAAAGCAAAAGTCCTGACATTAAAAATTAAACACAGTGGAAAAACAGTATGCAGGTGTAATTTTCTAAAGGTCTGCTTAGCCATCTTGAAATGTAACATCCTTTTGAGGGGCCTGAATATTTGAGCTGACGACTGCTCCATCCAGTATGCCCATAGACACCTTTTTAGTCACTAACTTGCTCAGCCCCTTCTGCCCCCAACTTGATATAATCGTCTCTCAAGTTTCAATATGGGCACATTGTAAGAAAGTGCCATCTTTTTGCATGGTTACCCCCACTTTTTGCTGATGTACTTTGACTGACTGTGCCCTGGGCTCCTGCCAAACAGGTACTCAGGGCCTATGTTCTTTCCCTAAAACTGCATTGAAAACAAAACCCAATTGGCACTCTCTGGCCACAGGTCAGCCCCTGGTAAATAGTACCACAGGCACCCAGGGCACTGTGACCAGAGAAGGTCTCTAAAGGCTGCAGCACTTATTGTGCCACCCTGAGAGGCCCTGTACCTTTACAGCCACACACTGCCTTTGCAGGCTGCGTATTTTGGTGCAGAACAAAGTAAAGAGTCAACATGGCACACATCCCTGTGTGTGATGCCTATAACCCACTGCCCTGGCATAGATCAGCCCCCCTCTAGCTGGATGCACTATACCAGTGGTGAGGGGACAGGTGCATGTGCCGTGTACCCCTACAGTGTCTAAGCCAATTATTGGACATTGTAAGTGCAGTAATGCCATTAAGGGTACATGGTGCTGGGAGTTTGTCATTACACACTTTACAGTATCACAATGGCTTTACTGAAAACTGGGGCGTTTGGTATCAAACTTTTCAGCACATTAAACCCACACTGACGCCAGTGTGGGATTTAATGAAAAATTAACACAGAGGGCATCTTAGAGATGCCCCCTGAAAAACGACCTAACACTAGTGTCCAGGCTGAGTGGCTGCTCACCAGCTGCCACCACCAGACATGTTTCTGAACCCCTGGGTCGAGAGCCTGCTGCTCTCGGTGTCTGAAACAATGCACATCCTGGGACAAGGTGCCAAGCCTCCTCCCCCAGGATGGGCAGGGCCCACGAAGGGGAATCTTCAAAGGCTTGACACCTTTGTGAGCTTCCCCAGGCCTTTTGCTGCTTCCACAACTGGTCCCCACTGGTTCTGACCCCCACTTTGGGCGCGAGAACCGGCCGGAAAACCAAGCGAGGATCTTTGCCAACCTCACCCCTCAGGTGGGGAGGCGAGGTGAAGCACAACTCTCAGTCCCTGCCATCTTGAAGATGGGAGGACCCAGCCAACCAGAGTGAGGCATATGCCCCCCTTCCACTGGAGGGTGGTATAATAGGGGGTGTACCCACACCAAGGAAGGGACCCATTGGCCCCAACCTTTACTGACCTGCAATGCCCCTAAATCTAGTATTTAGGGGCACCCCTGAACCTTGCATCCTCAGACAAGAAACGACCAAGAAGAAAAGAAGAAAAAGGACCGAACAGCCATGCTGAAAATAAGAAGATGAGGACCCTCACTGACTTGGCCCCAGCCCTACCGGCCTGTCCCCACCTCAAACCTGCAGAAGTGAAACTCCAATGTGTCCTGCAGCCAGCAACCTCAAGAACCCTGAGGACCTGCCCTGCCTTCCAAAGAAAAGACTTTGTCTCCCGTGAACACCGTATTTGTTCACCCACAGACTTAGGCTCCGGCCAAATCCACGAGTCTGCATCACTCTGCACCCATCGCCCACGTCCCGAGTTCGAGCGGCCCAACACCACAAGGAGGTCTCCCCAGCAATTCTGACCCGAGATCTGGTGATCTCTAACCTGTCTCGAATCTCCCAGCGAAGCCTGCAGCCTCTTTCTATAGACGCCCCCCGACCGCGACCGGAGCTGGTAAGAGAAACCAGACGCCTAAAGACACCCCTGCACCCGAAGCCCCACGACCTTGGGTGGCCCAACCAATGGTGTCCCAGCATCCCCAGGCAACCCAACTTACCTCTCCAACCGGTGCTCACCTCCAAAAGATCTTCCCGCGCCTGCAGTATTTGTTGAAACCCGAGAATCCCCATTGAAATCAACAGGGCACCCAACGCCAAACCAGCACCCAGCCGCCCCTGCACCACTGCGGGTGCACTTTGTGTGCTAAACAGGATCCCCATGTGCCCTGAGCCTAACACCAGGAGCTTTGCTCCCACAACCCAGTGGCTTGCTCATAAGCAGCCACCAACCAGAAGCCCCCTATCCCCATTGGATTACATTGGGCCTCAGCACTCTGCACCCACCGCCCTGGTGCCGCTAAGGGTGTAACAAGAGTGGATCCTCAACCCTGGGGGAACTCTAGTTCTTACCCCAAAACTCAATTCCAAAGACCGAGTCCATACCTGGCAACCGATAACTTCATTTCTCTCCATAGGAATCCATTGACTGTTTTTCTCTGAAAAATGTTCTAAGTGTGGAGTTGATTTGTAAGGAAACCTGAAAAATTACAACTCTGCAAAACTGTGTTTACTTACCTTTTCTCTAGGAAATGTCCCAGTGGGATATCTGGGCATATCACACTGAGTAGAAAAAGTAACTTTAAAAGTAACTAAAAAGTAACTAAAAATTAATGTGTACAGTAATTTCAATACCTTGACTTACCTGTATTCCAAACAACTGCATTTGAACTTGCATTCACTTGTAAACACTGCATAATATTTTGCAAAGCATTTATTTCACTTACCTGTGCCAGGCTTGGCTTGGTTCTAGAAATAAAGTAACTTAACAATATTTTTATGCAAACAAAATTGGTCTGAGTTCAGTCTTTGAGTGTGTGAGACATCATTTGCTGATTTAGTGTGTACAACAACTGCTTAAAACAACCCTCTGATAACGCCTTACTGCTCGCCCACACTACAACAAATAGAGAGTTAGGTGCTATCTACTTTTACCTCTGCCTACCTTTGAGGTTCCACTGGACTCTGTGCACAATATACCTCATTTTGGTATAGTATATACAGAGCCAGCTTCCTACACACATATGCCCTTGTTGGAACATGTTCACCTTATTTTTTTCACCACATGGGAGCCCATTAGCAAGCTCATTCCCACAGCATGCAATACTGTTAGCATCTGAGCCAGACACGTGAACAAACCTAGGACCAGATATACTAACATTAGGAAATGCGATTTCCAAATTGCGATTCAGTGGCGTAGCTAGGGGGGGCGGTGGGGGCGGTCCGCCCCATGCGGCACTATTTTGGGGGCGGTGGCGGCTGCGCAGCATTGGTGGCCTGTGGCCTTTATTATTTGGGGACACTGTCAGTGAAGTACACCCACCACCCCCACACCCGCGGCTGTCGCTGTGCAGCACTGCACATGTGTATGAAGTGCATGCGCACCTGCATGCAAATGCTGCACTCACCACCTAGCATAGTGGTGGTGCGGCGCGCGGCGTACTGTATATCTGGGTCCGAGGGCCGTCAATCTTGTAACGGGCGAAAGCATTACCAATGACGACTCTGGACATCGATTTTGGCCAGCCCCGTGCCGCCACACGCTCTCTTAAGTGGAGTCTCGGGAGTGCTGGGCGATTTGCTGCAGAACCACTACCCCAACAAAGAACGGGACGTGTTTGCAGGTGCTGCCACCGTGGAGTCTACCCAGGAACTCAGGAAAGGTAAGAGCTAAACGGGAGACTGACTTCCTTGTGAGAAATAATTGTGCCCGAAATTTGATTGTGACTGACACAGTGCCAGTACCATACTCTTTGAATCTGGCCTGTCACCCGCCAACTCTCTCCGGATGAGACTCTAGAATTTTGGGAGAGGGGTCCCATGATTACGGTTGGCCGGGACCCTACAGAGTGACAGACTCCACAATGTCCCGGGTGGGAGTTTGTGGGGGCCTCCTGTATTGTACTGCACACGTAGGGCAGTGGAACTTCATGATGCACCCCTTAGCTTTAATTCTTTGTAATAGGTACATTCTGTGCTAAATGCAGTCCTTTTTCCCCAGCACCCCCCTCCCCCCGGTACCTGCCATGGGTGGCAATCTAAGGAATAGAAGTTCTAGCTACGCCACTGTTGCGATTGCCTGTGTATCGCAAATAGGAAATTGCTATTCCTAATGTATGAAACTTGTTTTTCTTTTTAAATACAAAAACAACAGTTGGACAGAATGCAGAACAATGTCATACATTCACCCCAGCACAGAAATCTGGGCCTAAATCCATCGTTTTTTTGCTCACCAATCCATTCCAGTTTGAACCCAGCCAAATGCAAATCAGTCTTGACCCTGTGCCTCATAGGAACAATCCATCCCGAACTGCCAAGCCACGTCCTCCCTGGACTGGAAACAAGCATCCTAGGACCGGTTTCGGGGTGTCCGTCCAGGGAAGACATGGCTTGGCAGTTCGGGCTGGACTGTTCCAATGAAGCACAGGGTCAGACTGATTTGCATTTGGCCATGCCTGAACTGGGGGGGGGCGGAGTGAGCTAAAGCATGATGATGGATGAAACCCAGATCAGTTGACTGGGGGTGAGTGCTTGCAATGTTCAACACTCCGTCCATCATCCCCTGTGGTTTTGCTTTGTTCGCCCTAAGTTGGCAGGGTATGACCAGACGTGGGTCCCTTGCTCATTTTGCTACTGGATTCAAGATAGCCTGGCTGATGAGGGTTATGAACCCGAAACTGGTCCCAGGATGCTTGTTTCCGGTTTAGGGAAGACATGGCTTGGCAGTTTGGGCTGGACTGTTCCCATGAGGCACAGGGTCAGACTGATTTGCATATGGCCATGTCTGAACTAGGTGGCGGAGTGAGCTAAAGAATGATGATGGATTAAACACAGATCAGTTGACTGGGGGTGAGTGCTTGCAATGTTCAACGCTCCGTCCATTATCCCCTTTGGGTTTGCTTTGTTCGCCCTAAGTTGGCAGGGTGTGCCCAGACATGGGTCCCTTGCTCACTTTGCAACTGGATTCAAGCTAGTCTGGCTGATGAAGGGTGTTACCCAGAAACCGGTCTCAGGATGCTTGTTTCCGGTCCAGGGAAGACATGGCTTGGCAGTTCGGGCTGGACTGTTCCCATGAGGCACCGGGGTCAGGCTGATTTCCATATGGCCATGTCTGAACTGGGGTGGCGGAGTGAGCTAAAGAATGATGATGGATTAAACCCAGATCAGTTGACTGGGGTTGAGTGCTTGCAATATTCAACACTCCGTCCATCATCCACATTGGTTTTGCTTTCTTTTTAATTAGCTATTCCTAGTGGATAGCAAAACAACATATTATTATTAATGAGATAGGTTGCAGTTTGCAACTCATAAGGAATTATAGTTATCACAGGGAGGGTGGTCTGCTGGGGTAAGCAGACCACCATGTCTGTGATTGCTTTTAAATAAAGTTTTGTGTTTTTTGTAGGTACTGGTTAGTGGATCAGAAAGAGCCCCCGACCTTTGGAGTGTTTCAGACTTTGCACATAATGGGACATGGTAGTCACCTGGTTCGGTGGTTGTATCGAGGCCTATGGCCTCATTTGGGAATTTCTATGTTGACTCTTCGACAGAGATGGGAAGGGGGGTGTCTAGAGAATTCACTGGTAGGGAATCAATCAATCAATCAAGCATTTGTATAGCGCGCTACTCACCCGGAGGGTCTCAAGGCGTTTGGGGTAGGGGGGTCCGCTACAGCTCGAACAGTCAGGTCTTGAGTTGCTTCCTGAAGGCGAGGTGGTCTTGGGTCAGGCGGAGGTGGGTGGGGAGGGAGTTCCACGTCTTGGCAGCCAGGTAGGAGAAGGATCTTCCTCCCGTTGTGGCTCTTCAGATGCGGGGGATGGCGGCGAGGGCGTGGCTGGTCGAGCGAAGCCGGCGGGTGGGAGTGTAGAAGTTCAGGCGGTCGTTGAGGTATCTTGGGCCTTGGTTGTGGAGAGCTTTGTGTGCGTGGGTGAGGAGTCGGAACGTGGTTCTCTTGCTGACGGGGAGCCAGTGCAGGTTTCTCAGGTGTGCGGCGATGTGGCTGTGTCGGGGGATGTCCAGAATGAGTCGTGCTTAGGAGTTCTGAATGCGCTGGAGTCTTTTCTGGAGTTTTGCGGTGGTTCCGGCGTAGAGGGAGTTGCCGTAGTCCAGTCGGCTGGTGACGAGGGCCTGGGTGACCGTCTTCCTGGTTTCGGTGGGGATCCACTGGAAGATCTTACGTAGCATGCGTAGGATGTTGAAGCATGACGAGGAGACGGCGTTGACTTGTCTGGTCATGGAGAGGGAGGAGTCCAGGATGAAGCCCAGGTTGCGTGCGTGGTCTGTAGGTTTGGGTGCGCTGCCCAGGGCAGGGGGCCACCAGGAGTCATCCCAGGCGGCGGGCGACGATCCCAGGATGAGGACTTCCGTCTTGTCTGAGTTCAGTTTCAGGCGGCTGTTCATCATCCACTCGGCTACGTCTTTCATCCCTTTGTGTAGGTTGGTTCTGGCGGTGGCGGGGTCGTTGGTGAGGGAGAGGATCAGCTGGGTGTCGTCGGCGTAGGAGATGATGTTGAGGTTGTGTTGGCGTGTGATGGCCGCGAGGGGGATCATGTAGATGTTGAACAGCGTGGGGCTGAGTGAACATCCTTGAGGTACGCCGCAGATGACTTCGGTGGCTTCTGATCTGAACGGGGGGAGGCGGACTCTCTGTGTCCTTCCGGCGAGGAAGGAGATGATCCATTCCAGTGCCTTCTCTTGGATTCCGATGTTGTTGAGGCGCTGCACTAGGGTGCGGTGGCAGACCATGTCGAACGCCGCGGAGAGGTCCAAGAGGATGAGGGCCGCTGTTTCCCCGTTGTCGAGCAGGGTTCGGATGTCGTCGGTGGCTGCGATGAGAGCGGTCTCGGTACTGTGGTTGGCCCGGAAGCCGGACTGCGAGTGGTCGAGTGATCCATTCGTCTCGAGGAAGGCGGCCAGCTGTCTGTTGACGGTCTTCTCGATGACTTTGGCCGGGAACGGGAGGAGCGAGATGGGGCGGTAGTTTTTGAGGTCGCTGGGGTCCGCTGATGGTTTCTTCAGTAGGGCGCTGAGTTCGGCATGCTTCCAGCTCTCTGGGAAGGTGGCGGTGTGGAAGGAGGCATTGATGATGTCCCGTAGATGGGGAGCGATGGCGGAGTCGGCCTTGTTGAAGACGTGGTGAGGGCAGTGGTCGTTTGGTGATCCGGAGTGGATGGAGTTCATCGTGCGGATGGTGTCTTCGGTGTTGATCGGGGTCCAGGCGCGGAGGGTGGTGGTGGGGGGCGCTGGTGCGGTCGTAGGGTGCATCGGCTGTGTGCTGAAGCTGTTATGGATGTCTGCAATCTTGCTGTGGAAGAACGAGGCGAGCGAGTTGCAGAGGTCTTGCGATAGGGTGATGTCGTTGTTTCCGGCGCTGGGATTGGAGAGCTCTTTGATGACGTTGAAGAGTTCCTTGCTGTTGTGGGCGTTTTTGTCCAGTCGTTCCTTGAATGCGGTTTTCTTGGTGGCGTGGATCAGTTGGTGGTGTTTTCGAGTGGCGAGCTTGAGGGTGGTCATGTTGTCTGGTGTTGGGTCTCTACACCAGGCTTTCTCGAGGGCTCGGCAGGTCTTCTTGGAGCACTTGAGTTCGTCGGTGAACCAGGAAGCTTTCTTGTTGCCGGGTCTGCTGGGAGGGGTCTTCAGTGGGGCGAGGTCATCTGAGCAGTTGCTGATCCACCTCGTGAGGTTGTTGGCGGCTTGGTTGGGGTTCGCTGAGCTGGCGGGAGGGTTCTGGATCAGGGATGCGGCGAGCTGGTTGGCTGTGATCTTGTTCCAGCTTCTGCGGGGGCCCTGTTGCTGGTGGTGGTGGAGCGTGGTCCTTTTGAAGCTGAAGTGGACGCAGCTGTGATCCGTCCAGTGGAGTCCGGTGGCGTGGCTGAAGGAGATGTCCTTGCTGGAGGAGAAGACGGGGTCGAGCGTGTGGCCGGCGTAGTGGGTGGGGGTGGTCACCAGTTGCTTGAGTCCGAGGTTGGAAAGGTTGTCGAGCAGGGTGGTGTTGTTGCGGTCGTTGTTGTTCTCCAGGTGGAAGTTGAGGTCCCTGAGGAGGATGTAGTCAGCGGAGGGGAGGGCGTGCGGGCTGATGAAGTCGGCGAAGTCTTCGCTGAATTGTGTGCGTGGTCCTGGGGGTCTGTAGATGAGGGTGCCTCTGAGTGTAGTCTTGGGGTCGGTGTGGATTTGGAAGTGTAGGTGTTCGGCGGCTGTGAGGGTGTCGTCGGAGTTGGTCGTGATGCGGCTGGTGTTCTTGTGGACGATGGCAATACCTCCTCCCATCTGGTTGGCGCGGTCCCTCCGGGTGATCTTGTATCCGTCCAGGATGGCGATGGCGATGTCAGGCGCTGAGGAGGCGTTCATCCAATGGGCGCAGATCCTTGAATACCCCAGGTGCGCTTCTCGGAATGCCAGACTAAAAACTATACAGATGTTTGTACTACATAGAGCCTAGCTCACACCCCGGGTGGTACAGCGCATGTACCCCAATTCCTCATTGGAATGTCCCAGGTGTCATAGCCTGGAGGCAGATTTGATGCACATGTTTTGGACCTGCCCCTCCCTTGTGGAATTTTGGACGGTCCTGAGGCTCTTTCCTCTTCTCAAGAAGGCAAAAGTATTGTGCCGTTTCACGAGTCTCATCTTAATGCTGGCCAAGAGGCTTATCACATAGCGATGGAAATCACACAGGGCACCACGCAAGGGGCAATGGTGGGAGGAAGTTATAAAATGGTTCACAGCTGAGAGGGAAGCACTGCACCGTGAAGAATGCAGAGGATTGAGGAAGAAACCTAAGTCTTTAGAGTGGTCTCAAATGATAGAATATTTCAAAACACAAGATGTAGATGTCACTGGTGACTGATGTGATATTGAAATCACAGCCTGCTTCCCCTCCTCTCTTTCCCTGTCTACCCCGCCCCCTTGTCTCTCTCCTCCCCCCCGCTCCCCGCCTTCCTCCTTCCTCCTCTCCCCTTCCCTCCTCCCCCCCACCCCCGATATTGGTGATCCTGCCGTGACCTACCTCCCAATGAAAATGAAACAGACCTTCCGTTTTTAGTAGCACAGTTCTTTATTGTTGATTCTTTATCTTCGACACAGATTGGGTGTTGCATAATGAGATAATAGACACTATAGTCAGAATTATGGTCAATGTATCGATTATACTTGTTTGTAGCATATTTGAATTTATTAGTACTACTTAGTTATTACCTATTTGTACGACCTCTGTATGTGATGGATACTTGAGGATGTAATTATTGTACTCATAGTATGTTATGTCACCTGGTCATTACCTAATGTCTACTCTTTAGGTCTAGATTATGGTGAGGGGCAGGGTAGGGTTAATGGTACGAATGAAGGTTACAGTTAGTGTAAAGATAAAAATTATGTTATAGATAAAGTAATGCGCCGTGCTGGGGTAAGGGTAAGGTTGTGGTTAGGTTAAGTGCTAGGTTTTGGTTAGCGACTGTGTTAGTATTAAAATTAGGGTTAGGTATAGGCTAAGAGTTAACTGATGGATTTTGGTAAGTTATAGGGATCGGTAGGGATGAAGTGACTGCCTTAATATCAGGATTTTGGGGTTGTGGGTCAGGCTTGAATATATATCAGTATGGGGACCACGTGAGGGGTTGCATATAGTTTAAGGTGTTGGGTTTAGTGTTTAAATACTTATAGTATGGGTTAGTGCCTATAAAACCAAACGTAACTTTTTAAAGCAATCGAAAGAAAATTAAAACTTTGGGTTTTCTAACTGTCAATTACAGACAGTGCATTAAATTTCTAAGTTTAACTATCTCCCTTCATATTGGAACCTATGTCTTATTTTCAATTACATTTTCAGACTTTCGACGTAGATTGGTGACCATGTATTCATGATGCTTCTGGATCAGTTTCGCTTTCACTCTAGATTAGGATGCAAGTGACAATTCGAAATTTGACACTGACGTAAACTGACCTAACTGATTGTCTGCTTGCTTGAAAGGGTCGAATTAGATTTTTTTTTAAAGGCGAGACTATGAAAAAGAAACGTGCCCATTTCCACACACCATGATTTACATCTTTTCATGGCACACTCTTCCAGAGATTTCGGAAAAAATATATTTTAAACCACACTGGGCCTGCAAAAACAATGTCGATCATTTAAAGCACACTGGTATTTTGAAATAATAGTAACTCAATTTTCTGTTAACTATTCGGAAATGATGTACTTTCAGGCCCAACAGTATGTTCAATCAGCCCTAATTTAAAATATCCGGCCTCAAATTGCTGTTTAAACCAACTACTGTTTAAAATATGTCTTAAAAATGCAAATATTAAAACTCAAGGGACCCTACCAGTAACAAACAGGGAAGAACACAATTTGTACTGGAGTCGTTTATCGCAGAGATCAGTTTGATTGTTTTAATTTGATCCACTTAGCCGACTTGTAGAGAACCTACAGTCTTAAACAGGGGCATCCAATCTGTTTTAAAGTCAAATCCATCCTGTCCCTGCCATAAGCAGCTTGTAGTCATCATGTCACGTTCAACTTAAACGCTACCAATAATTATAGGATTCGCTCATTCGCTTTGACTGACGAATGAAATAAATCCACATATACACAAATACCTCTGAGGATATCATGCTTAATATAAACACATTTTATTACCCAGACGAAGGCAGTAATGACGTGTGTTTGCATTCATTTTCTTGCACGTTTTTAGAAAAGAGTCTCGGGTTAAAATTCGCGGTGCAAGCGGATTATAACTCCCCCGCTGCACGCGAGAGATAATTTCACTTGTAGCGCTAATACGCTGAGCAGGCCCCGGCCGCGCGCTGACTGGGGTGCACTCCACTGCACATCTTGGCTCGGCCAGGGATCGGAAACAGATGGCGCTCGCGGCTGGCTTCCCACTCGGGCCCGCGCAGCGCCAGCCTGTGGTCGTCGGCTGGTTGCTGCTGGCACTCGGTGACTTGAACATGCTAGGACAGCGGCAAGAGAAATCAAGTGTCCCTCATTGAGCAGCGCACGCTAACGCCGAGCGACACGCCTGACATTCTATACCCCACGTCTACTTAGAATACATTAACCTTTCGGTTTCCTTTAAAGTCTTCGCGGGCAGTGTGCGAACGTACTTCCTGGTTATAAACTGCGTAGGAACATTAAAAGCAGGGCTGGCGCTTCCTTGTGCCTAGTTATAAATGAAGATAGCACAATGGACAGCTACTTGCTGATTCTATAAAACGGCGAATGTGTATGTATGCTTGAATCACGGCTCAGAAAGTCGCAGGCCACTGCATTGTGTAATCGATGCTCTAAAGGGATTTAGCAGCTCCCACGCATTTAATTTGTCTAAGTAACTATTAAAAGCCAACTGACAGAACTGCAAAGATCGTATTTAATTCAATCGAAACTTTATTAGCTATAAATGTGATCGTTATTTTTGTGGTCTTTGCATTTAATGGTGTTTTTATATATAGCTGTTACCCCCACCAGCACTTTTCTCCAATCCATCTGTGGCAATAGAGTATTCAGGTGAGACAAGGAGGCCCAGAACTGTTCGAGAGGATCCACTGAAGCAAGTTTTGGTGAGGATCATAAGATCCGGGATCTCCACGTAACGCTTGCGGCTGACATTTGCAATGTTTTAATCAGGGCTTTGAGTGGGATACAAAAACTGGGGGGTATCTCAAAGGGGCGCGGCCGATGTAATTAAAAGCATGTGAACTAAAAATCTGTGCTTAGCATAGTGTGTCACCCCACTGGTATTTTGCTGCTTCTGTGACTGCATCCAGATAGCTAATACAACAAGTAACATTACACCTACAAGAAGTCAGGGCTGTTGGCTTTGTCAATGGTTGTTAGTTCCAAAGGATAAATAAGCAACAATTATGGCTTTGTTGTATTCATGGGCATTGCTTCATGGGTTTCTGTAAAAGAGCTGAGTCCTTTGGTCAACATATGTCTTGAGAAGTTGATGCTTGAGACACTGTGTCATAGGAGCCTGTCAAAACTATTTTCCATTGAGTGTGCCTACAGAGCCCATGTGCCCCTGCCAAAACAGAGTTCACTGCAAAGGGCTTTGATTGCTACATTTTTGAGCTTTGGAGGAAGAGATGACATCTTGTAAAGTACATGCACAGGACATGCATAACAATACATAGGCCTTAATTAGGATGCCGGTCGGACGACCGTCCGACCGGCATCGTTGCGGTAAAGGGATTGGCCGACAGGTAGGCGGCAGTCCCGACCACCTAATTAGAATCCAACCGCCATGGAGGCAGTCAGAGGCATGCCTCTTTGCACTGGGGCTTGTGCCGCGGCCCAGCCACATGGGGCATGGATGTTTGTGGGGGTACCTGTGGTGCCTCCATGGCCTCATCGCAGAGGCCGCGGAGGGACGGGGGCCCTGCAAGGGGCCCCCCAAAGGCGGTTTCCGACAGCCTTTCAATGGCAGCCGGACACCATTGAAAGGCCGTCGGAAAGGGTCATTGTAATCCCTACGGCTGTGCCTGAGCAGACATCGCCCTCATTGTAGGGATTCCAATCTGACTGCAGGGCCGCCCATCGGAACCGCAGTGGTCTTTCTATCAGGCATGCGGTCAGACAAACCACATTGTAATGCGGCGGTCTGACCACTGCTTCGATGTCAGTGGGACTGACACCGGCGTGCCGTCGGTGTCGGTCCCACCAACATCCTGAGCCCCTAAATCCTTACAATGAAAATTATCCCAGACTATATCAAGACTGCCCAACAGCTGAGAAAGACCTTTGAAGGAGTAATTTGCAAACTTCAAGAGTCCAATCTGCAATACAGGCTATCTTTCTGGCCAAAATAAGGATCATCAAGGATGGCAAATCAAATTTCTTCATATTAGCAGAGATATTGTCAGAATGGTTAGAAGGATGGGAAGAGACACAATGCTCACGCAGTGCTGGTGACACTGAATCTGAAAATTCATAGCAGAACTCTATCCATGACAGAAACAGTGATACTGAAAGGCACTCTGCAAGAAGAAGAACTATGATAGATGATGGCACTTTGTCAATGATCCACTGGGAATCTCGGAATCTCTGGACACATTGGTTGTGGATCACTGACATAATATCACTACTTACAATATCAAAACACAAAAATATCAGAAAATAAATATCGGTAACAAAAATATCGACTTCCTACACATCACTAGTCAAACCACAAATATTGACAACACAAATATTATTAAAAATATCGATTTTTACTTATATAGAAAACACAAATGTTGGAAAATATCTATTGTCATCTTTTCAATAATCATGTAATACATCAAAAATATCGATTCATGCAATATCGACTGCAATAATATTGTCAAAAGAATTGAATTATCATTAGTAATTAGAAAAAAACACTTCTTACATAAAACAATTATTTGAAATAAACCTACAATATTTTATACATGCGTAAATGAACATAAATTACATCACCATAATATTTACCATTCGCCCTAATAAATTATACAACTAAAACATGACAATACAACTCATAAAATATATTAGCATTAACTACAAACATTACAAACATTTGGAGAACTATTCAAAATATTTAATATATATGTATATATATATATATATATATATATATATATATATATATATATATATATATATATATATACATAAATGATAAATATATTTAAAAAACTATTAAGCTATACATCAAATTAAAAAGGAAACCTGAATTAGCATTTACCATAGAAGGACATAACTGATAAAAAAAAAATCCAAACAAAAACTAAACCAACCAATACAATCAAAATATAAACTTTATCCAAAAATATTAGGCAAACAATTGCAGCTGTTTTCCTTGTGAATTGTGACACATCTGAAGGTACTTTGTGTAAAATGACCACATCCATAGAGTTCTATGGACAGATGTGCTTGAAACCTTTCAAAAGTCATATTTTGGGATCTGTATGTTGGATTTTTGTCATATTGGTCTTATTTGGTTTAGAAAAACATACTTCATGTTTCTAACCTGGTGTGATGTTCATTTGTAGTGCTTTCATTGTGTTGCTGTGTGTGTTATGTACAGTTGCTTTACACATTGCCTCTGAGATAGGCCTGATTGCTCGTGCCAAACTACCAAGGGAGTGCGAACATGGGTTATCTTGGGTCTGTAATCCCCTTATCCTGACTAGAAGGAAAGGTCCCAAATTGGACAGGGTGCATACCACAGCCAACTAGATTAGAAATATATATATTTCTAACATATACTATTACACTACTTTCATATAAAGTGACAAAGACAACAAAATACATAACCTTGCAGAAAGGAAAGCAGTTACTAAATCACATGAGCTACACCTAGAGCCATGAAAGAGCATCAAAAGAAAATATGACTTAGAAATGTACCAAAGGTTATTCTAAGGCATGCTATCGGCTGGCAACTTCAAAAGATGATGTTGCAATTCACGTAAGAGAGCACAATAACCCCTCAAATGTGACAAAAATAGAAGTAAGGTAGGTATTGCAGGAAATAAGGGAGGCAAGCACTAGCTCGCAGGAACCCACATCCAAAATCCTTAAAGATATACTGCCTAAAGTGCCCGAACACATCTGAGGGCAACTACCACCTATACCCACTTTAAAATGTTTAATTGCATGACCTAAAAAAGCCACCAGTGATACTCCTCCTGCCCCTAGAATATAACTAGACATATAAATACCTGTAGATTTAATAATGACACATAATGAGGGAACTTTCCTTTTACATAATAACCTAAACAATGAGAAACAAATCCTAATATTCTCTACAGCAAATAAATTACTAAAACTAGGACATTGTCGAACTTTGATGATGGATGGGACCTTCAAAATGTGATCCAAATCATTCACTCAGATATACACCATACATGGTGAATATCAAAACACAAATATCCCTTTTATATATGCCCTAATCCAAATAAATAAAGCAGCATTTACTACAATCTCTTAAACCACATTTAACATAAAACAAAATACTACTACCCCCCGAAAAAAAATCATTGACTTTGATTAAGCCATAATCCAAAGCATTTAAAAAGAAATCTCCATTCAGCCACATAAGGCTATTACTATTATTTTAATCAAAGCATATGGAGAAAACTCCAGCAATCTGAGCAAAGTGTAGGCTATTCTACAAACAGTCAATTTGCCTTTGAAATAAAATGATAGCACTAGCCTTTGTCACTATCACAGAGATGGCTAACCACTACAATTTACTAATAAAAAGCCCTAATACATAAAATGATTCCTGAGGCAATAACCATAAAGTGCATTCTTTGAGTAGGAGTTAGCTATACTAGTGTGCTTCTAATACTTTGGCTTTTATAGATAAAGTCATGTGACAGGAATTAGGATTGATGTCCAGTGTATATTAGATCAAAGAGGACTTGGATTAGGGCGGTCCGTACAGCCTTGGGTGTGAGACACATTAAAGTTTCACTTCGAATCTCCCAGACAGATACCAGCCCATTTATAGTTTTTGGTCTTAGCTGCTATTTATATTCAGTTTGACTTCAAAGGAAGAGGTTGGGTCTGTCATTATGACTTTCAAACTAATCACTTGTAAGTACTTTTTAAATGATTACTAATCTCCCGGTGTGAGCTTTCTGTTACATGTTGAAGTGGAGCTTATTATTATGGAGAGCATTTTTAAAGAAAATATCTAATTTGAGAGCCTATTTTATCCTATTGATAAACCTAATGCACTATCTGTCTTTAGGTGGGGTTTTTTGTTCTAAGCTCTTGTTGTGTAATGATAAATATATTTTTTTATACAAAAAATAATATTTCATTACATTAGTCTCAGAAATTAAATAAAAATCCACCATTAAAGAGGACTGAGATAATAAAATGATATATAAATTATTTAAACAAAAGAATTTAACTGCCACCAACTAAAAAACAGAAAAACAAACTCAATCCATCACATAAAATAGTTACCACACATAAACCACACAATTCCGAATAACAATCACATAATATTCACATACACAATAAAATTTAACATTTCCCGCCCAAAAGAATCAAAATACATAAGACTTACTGTTGTGTATCTGCAGATCTTTCTCTGTATCCACGTAGTCAAAATTAGTAATCTACTCAAAACAGGAATATTGTCCAAAAAGCCCACTAAAATATGCAAAAATAAAATATATCCAATAAATGTCCCCTGAAGCAATCCAAAGTATCTAGAAACCATCAAAAACATGAAAAAGTGTTCTTTATTAAAATAAGTGTTCCAGGAAACCTGAAAAAATTAAATCACAGTAAAAAGCATTAATTTATTATGAACCACAATTGATTTGAAAACAGAAAATCCAAATGTCCATAGGACACAGTGGCAGAAAAAAAACCTGTAAAGTAAATAAGAAAGCTCAACAGTAAAACACAATACATTCCCAAAAATACATTACATCACACTTAGGTGCGGATTACGATCCTGTAAAAAATTTCCCCGTACGACTCGTATCCGGTCTTTTTACCGTACGTATCGTACAAGTGCCGTACAAACTGCCAACTACGATTCGCATGGGAAAAAGTCCATATGAATCGCATTGGGAATAATTCCCCACACGTCCTCGGGTCGGAAAATGTGCCCGACACGTCCCCGGACGAATTACCGTACAAATGTGAAAAGTGAAGTCCGACCGCGGAAGTACGATCCATCCCGTGCGTCCGATGTTACAACCGGATGGAAAAAGCACCGTCCGCACCGAACTCCCATAGCAACCATGGAGACATGTGCCCGCATACGTGCCCAACACTCCCCCCAGCCCCCGTATGTACGCGCCCAATCACCCCCCCAGCCCCCGTATGTACACGCCCAACCACCCCCAAGCCCTCCTATGTACGAGTCGAACCCCCACACGTGTATGTACACCCATGTACGTACGAGTCGAACCCCCACCCGTGTATGTACACCCGTGTACGTACGAGTCGAACCCCCACCCCGAGTCGAACCCCCACCCGTGTATGTACACCCGTGTACGTACGAGTCGAACCCCCACCCGTGTATGTACACCCGTGTATGTACAAGACGTACCCCCACCCGTGAATGTACACCCGTGTATGTACACCCGTGTATGTACGAGACGTACCCCCATCCGTGAATGCACACCTGTGTATGTACACCCGTGTATCTACACCCGTGTATGTACGAGACGTACCCCCACCCATGAATGTACACCCCCGTACGTACGGCCCGTACCCCCACCCGCGTATGTATGGAGCGTACCCCCACCCCAAGCGTGTATGTACAGCCCGTACCCTCACCCGCGTATGTATGGAGCGTACCCCCACCCCAACCGTGTATGTACGGCCCGTACCCTCACCCGTGTATGTATGGAGCGTACCCCCACCCCAACCGTGCATGTACGGCCCGTACCCTCACCCGCATATGTATGGAGCGTACCCCCACCCCAACCGTGTATGTACGGCCCGTACCCTCACCCGCGTATGTATGGAGCGTACCCCCATCCCAACCGTGTATGTACGGCCCGTACCCTCACCCGCGTATGTATGGAGCATACCCCCACCCCAACCGTGCATATACGGCCCGTACCCTCACCCGCGTATGTATGGAGCGTACCCCCACCCCAACCATGTATGTACGGCCCGTACCCTCACCCCCGTATGTATGGAGCGTACCCCCACCCCAACCGTGCATGTACGGCCCGTACCCTCACCCGCGTATGTATGGAGCATACCCCGACCCCAACAGTCTAAGTACGGAGCGCACCCCAGGCCCCAACACCAGCACCTTCACCCAACATCGCGCATGTACGAGTCGTACCAAGCCAGAGACAAGGACAGCACTGTACAACCAAATGGCCGATGTCCACACCGTACACACGCTAAAAACACACGTACACAACCAGGACAAAGCAAAACAACACAAGAAGACTCTATTCGAATCGCACAAAGCCACAAAACATGTCCAACAAGCACAAACACAACACATTCACTGACCTGCAACTGCCAAACTCCCAAACAGAGGCCCAAAACACAACCACTCCTTATAACACACCCACCCAAAGTTCAAACACAGCCACACCCACCAATGGACCAATAAAAAGGGCCCCAAGACACAAACCATGAGCCTTTGCAACAGACTCACTGCGGCCAGACCCCACAGACAACCCACAGCACCATACTTGAACCTTTACTACACCTTACACTTGCACACCTTCACACAACCACTTTCACAAACACCCCCTCATCACATTCACACACACACACCTGCACAACCACACCCACACACCCACAACCATCCACACCCACACCCCCCAATGAACCATCCACACCCACACCCCTCACCATGCCCACTAACAAGAATCCAAAGTTCACTAGCCAAGAGTTGGAGGTCCTTGTCGACGAAATCCTCAGAGTCGAGCCACACCTCTTTGGAACATTGGTCAGACAGACCAGCATTTCCGAAAAAACAGCCATGTGGCAGACGATTGTCGATGCTGTGAATGCTGTTGCGTACACCAGAAGGACCAGGCATGAATGCCAAGCCAGGTGGTACGATCTGCGGAGGAGGGTCCGAGCCAAAATGACCGACGACCACAACCAGGCCAACATCACTGGAGGAGGGCCGCCCCGCAGACACGTACAATACCATCCCTGGGAGGAGAGGGTGATGGCCATACTGCCGGTGGTGGCAGTGGACGGAGTAGAAGGACTCCGAGAGCCTGGTGAGTACACAAACAACTCACCTCACATGGGGGGAACGTCATCCACGACCAAACTCACAATCATGCACGCAACCACCCCAAGCTATCGCATGACTCAACCACACTCCATAAACACGCACATGCCACTAGTGCCACCATGCCCCATGCACCCAGCTGGACAATCCCAAGTCACAGGCCACAGAAAACACCAACACAAGACACGGTAACCCGGATGGCGGGAGTGTGGGCCTCAAAAATCACATAGTGCAACTCAGAAGCAGACAACAATGCCCTCTGCCCATATGGCCTAGGTCACAGCCAGACAAACAGTGTGTCCCCACACAGGAAAGACTTGCCAGCAAATGGCGGACGCCTTGCATTAAGACATGGGGGTGAAGGCACTTTTTGCACATGACAGCAGCTAATGAACAGCCAACACTGTGAAAGAGTGGCAGCACACACCACCACAGCAGCAGCGCAGACACAGACACTACACCCAATGGGTGCCTGGAGATCAGAAACAAACTCACATAAACAAGCCAAGGGCCATTCAAAGATCTGCAAAAAGTGTGTGCCTAGGAAGCTGGCCTGAGGTGACAGAGGGTGACACACAGAGGGAGGGAGAGGGGGAGAGAGAGGGAGGGAGACACAGGGAGACAGACAGAGGGAGGAGGCTGACACAGGGAGGGAGGGAGAGGGGGACAGAGAGGGGGTGAGAAAGGGAGACACAGGGAGACCAATTCAGCCTTGGGTGGTGTGGGAATGTCTGCTCGTCAGCAGGTGGACTGCGTGCATGTAGACAAGGGTGGCCAGTGCCTGAATCCCCCTCTCTTCTCCATGGCAAAACACTGGGCCATGTCTCAACCTGTGCACGAGCACAACGCCAGCTACCTGCATTATATAAGTGTGTGGAACAACTCCATGTGCCCACGTACAGTGCAACACGGAAGGCGCCAATGCATGGCTCGCCACACCTGCTCACTCCACTGCTGACTGCAGTCACAATTGACGCAGCAAGTAAGACTGTGTCACACATAGGTAAAGTCTCAAAAGCTGTGGCCAAGGGACATACCCATGCACAAGTGCACTGTGAGTGGAATGCAAGACATATCCAAATACCCAGAGGAAATGTGCCAACTTTGAAACGAATGAAACATGGATGTTGCATGGAACAAAAATAACATTGTCTCTCTCACACACAGGTCAACGTCGTGGATCACCCCCCAACACTGGGGGGGAAGACTCACAGGACCCGGCTCTGCGGGATGACGATCCCACCGGCAGCGACGACTCTCACCACTCTGTGGACGACCCCGACCAACCTGGCCCCTCTGGTGTCCAACCACCTGCAGCACCTGCGTCAGGTACCACTGGGCCAACCACCACCCCCACTCCTGCCACATCCCAGGAGACACCCAGGATCCCTGCCCCACCACCACAACGCAGCCAGGCTGACCAGGAGGGACACGGTGTACCGGGCACCCAGGAGGAGGCAGGCGACAACGCTAATGCCACCCCTCAGGGGTCCCGGAGACCCGATGTGCCTACAAGGGCAGGCCAGGTGCAAGTGGGCAGGGGTGGTGGGAGTGGAGGGCGGCGGAGGCGCGAGCCTGACCAGTTGGCTGCGGAACCGGTATATTCCCATGTCAGAAACATCCTGGACACATACCGGCAGGACACCACGGGCATGAGCCAGGTTGTGTCCACCCTCAACGAGATGAAGGGGACCCTCGAGGAGATCAAGACCCAGCAGGCCCAGCAACATGCGGAGCAACATGCCTGTCTACTGCGACACCAAGGGCGGATGGAGGACAGACAGGCTGAGCTCGTGACGGTGTTCACGGGAATTCACCGTACACTCCGTCAGATAGCCGACAACATGGGCAACCCTCCCTGTGCCACCAGGCCAAGAACATCACCACCCACAGGGAGGGATCAGGAGGAGGAGGAGACATCCGACGGAGCATCCCAAACATCGTCACGGCCTGCTTCTGAGGGTATCCGCAGGAGGGCGGGTCGTCCACAGAAAAGACCGTGAGGGTCGGCGCAACAGCACCATCTCCAAGGACACCTGGCCTGGCACCTGGCCCACTGGACCAACAGCAGCACATCAGCAAAAGACATTCTCTGCCACATGGACTTGCTGGTCACTGTCTGACCAATGTTGACAAAGACTGTGGCATGGACTCTGATGATTTCCAATGGCAAGGACACCAACTCCCCCAGTGAACTTTGGATTCCACACACCCGGAAAGCCCCTCTTGTCATACCCCCCCAACACGTACCCCAACACAAATAAAAAGTTACACGATAAAGAGATGATGCCTACATTTTGCATTATTACCTTACATGTGTCTTGTAAAGTCTAACCATGCCTGAGTTCTCATATGACTTCAACCATCCATACCCTGGGGCCTGAGTCTGGCACAGGACACACATGGGTCACAATGTATTAGGCAAGACAGACATGGAGCACCATACACACCCGTGATGGGCCCAACCAGCTGAGGGGGTGGCCGCACAACCGTGCCGACAGACATATTGAGTACAGCGACAGTCATGAGCAGAGGTCAGGGATCATGTGGAGTGTCCTGGGGGGCACCCAGGTATGTGTAGACAGGTGGCAGAACCATGTCCTGCAAGCTTGAGTCAGGTGGATGCAGAGAATGATGGCCTGGCCAACGTTGGATGCATGGGGATGGCACATGTCACAATACCCACACAGTCATGGACATCATGCACAATACAGAGTCTAATCCCACACAAACAGCTTGCATCTTGCTACTCTACACATAGACACATAGCCTCTATCACGGAAAACCGTGCCAGACATGCCGTATGCACCGTGGCAACACACCAGCATTGACTGAGAAGAGGCACCTTGGAGGCATAGGGACATCTTTATTAGTCATGTATTCCTGAATGCAGAGGCAACTCGGAGTACGCATACACAGGTCATGTGGAGTAACATGTGGGTCCAACACTGGCACCCCCCTTCTGCAGCACAAATGCGTGATAGCCATGGAACTGGCACACAAGTGTTGGGTAACAGCTAAACACCCCCTGCTGCTCACGGAGAGGCTGCCATACACCATTGATCCTCTGATGTGGAAGTCCCACACCATGTCAAGCCAATGCAAACCGTATGTGTCCGAGGCCAGTGTTACACACATTGATGCCATCATCACAATCCACCATCCCATCACAGATGACTGTCAACAAGTCTGACCATCTATTCAGGTGTCTCCAGCTACATGTAATGTGTCCCATGGTGATGCGACATGTCTGCAGAGGAACCAAACATCAACAGGGGCAGTGTGCACACATCGTAAACAACTGCCACACCCAATACACCCCTGATGCATCCCTTACCCGAAGGAGACTGCCAAACTTGTCCGTGCGTGTAACGCTGAGTCAGCACACGATGACGTGTCCATGAGGAATAGCAGTGCCACAACAATGCAACCAGCAGACGGCATGCGCAAGTACCTGGGGATGAGAGACACACAAGAAGTCAGCCACAAAAAGCACAGCCACTTGCATGTGCATGTACTCGACACATGTAAGGATGACAACATGCTAGGTCACAATTATGACTGTGGAAATACACTCATCACTGGCACCATCACTCGAGTGACACATCCACACACACCTCTGACTCACGTGGCATACATGCAGATGGACACACACGGCAACACATGCCACACGGGGATCAATGCGTGCACACTCAGACACTGGTACTCACCACTAAGCAAAGAAGTCACGTATGAGCCGACTCCGAATGTCCTCTTGCGGAACCACATCCTCCACATCACTAGCCCCATTGCCAAGCCCTTCGTCCTCCACGGGTGGATGGTCCTGATCATCTTGATCCAGGATGAGTGGCACAGCTTTCTCAACTGCCATGTTGTGCAGCATGCAGCAGACCATGACGATTTTGCAGACCTTCACCGGGGCATATGGGAGGGCGCCGCCGGTCTTGTGTAGGCACCTGAATCGGCTCTTCAGGAGGCCAAATGTCCTCTCTATCACTCGCCTTGTCCGGCCATGGGCGGTGTTGTAGCGGAGCTGGGCCGGCGTGCTGGGGTTGCGGAGAGGTCTGATCAGCCATGGCATGTTGGGATAGCCAGCGTCCCCTACATGGAAACCACATGGACATAAGTAGGACAGGAGAAGCGGTCGTGCTGGAAGTCTACGCAAAATACAGGACAGACAGAGTGTACCCACCAACAACACATGCTCGTTCGTTGCGCAGCTGCGTCATCATTTCAGGCACCCTGCTACGCCTCATGATGTAGGCATCGTGTGCTGATCCTGGAAAACGAGCACAGACATGTGAAATCACCATGTTGGACAGACACACCACAAGGGCATTGATGGAGTGGTAGTGTTTGCGATTCCTGTACGCTACCTCCTGTGCCTGTGGTGGTACCAAAGCCACATGTGTCCCATCTATGGACCCAATGACATGGGGCATCCCTCCCAGGGCATAGAATCCACGCTTGACCTCAGTCAACTGTTCAGGACTTGGGAAATGGATGAACTCATCCAGGTGAAGCAACATGGCCTCTAAGAAATCATGCAGCACACGGCTGAACATGCTCTGGGACATGCCACCAACATGAGCTATGGTATATTGAAAGGTACCCGTGGCAAGAAAATGTAGGGCTGCCATTACCTTCAGCTTGGGTGTCAGTGCCGTAGGATACCTGTGCAGCAGTTGCAGGTGTGGTGCCAGCCTTGCCGTCAACTCCTCAATCAACGGTTGTGGGAAGCGGTAGCAGCGTATACCGTCATTCTCCCGCATGTCAGCCAAGTCCGGAATTGGTCGGGGAAGAGGCGGCGCTCTGCAGTAATTTGGAAGTGACAAGAAAGAGTGAGTGCACTACAACAACAATTTATATGTACTGAGCACATGTTAATCTGTCAATACACATATGCTACATAGGGAGTCAGGTATGTGCTACATGCCCTGGACACGTATGGCTGCCAGGTGATACTCCTACCAAGACCCAGCTACACACGGAGATTGTGAACCTCCACATCCAATGGCATGGGACTAGCTGTGTCCCAGTGTAAGTGAACAGCCAGACGCAACACAGGAGTGACATACATCAACACATCAGCAGAAGTAGGATGTCGATTGCAGAGACAGGTAGCGGAACACTAGAGCCACAGGTCACATGACATTACACTAGGACAGCCCACACACCTTGCCATTAAGGTGTACATGTCATGACTCACCACACATACATTGAGAGGATGCAGACAGGTCCTTGTTACGCTACTCCATGTCCCATGCATACATAAACACCTTACATCCGATACCACATGTGGCCTGGTGTGTGTAACAGTGTGCCATGGCCATCTACACACAGACACATGTTGGTTGCTGCAACAGCAGATGCTTTTGAGGGAACACCAACATCAAGCTAATGGGAACACACCACACATACATGACATAGACACATCGTGCACCGTGGGTAGTCACATGTCTGGTGTGGTAACCCCTGTAGCGGGCATCAGGGTCAATTGTGTGTGATGTTGACTGTGCCATGCCAGTGACGCCCATCCCAAGTGTGCAGTACGACATGCACACATGTCAAAGGAGTTAAGGGCATGTCTGCCACATATTGCACCGTCAAAGCTAATGAGTATCCCTCTGGACCTATATTTCTTTTACTTAACAAATAACTTGTTGTGGGTTCACATAAAGAAAAGACCACCAATTGTATGTTTACATTTCAACTACTGAATTTATTTTTATAAATTATTTTTAAATATTTTTACTTATTTATATACATTTTTCTCAGATATACATCGGATTCTTTTCTTGTTACTAAAAACAACCTACTTAAACAAAGGGATCCACCCGCATGTATAGTAGATCAAGAGACTCCCGTTCATACCATGTGTGTCCCACGGTCGTGGAGAATACACATCAGTTGTTAAAATACCCCTCACACACCAAAAGGGCCCTTGGTGTCATGCTTCATCATAGGGGTCTTCCCGCCCCTCTACGGGACGGGGCGTGCTACGACCAACGTATACGTGGGAGCACTGTTCTTGGTGAGACTACTATGTGTAGTGCAAGGGTGTGCAAGGAAGGGTCAGGAGTGAGTGGAGAGTGATTTTAAAAAAATACCTGGCTCACTGGACTAGGAAAAATTTTTTTATTCTGCCATCTAAGCTGGTATTAGTAAAAAGGTGGGGGTGGAGGGTGTATGCCTCAATGAGCTTGACCTCCTGGTGTCGACATGTTTCGAAGCTTCCCCAAGCTTCTTCGTCAGGACCTAAGAAGATCCCTTCCAACGACGCACTGTGATGTGGTGAAAAATAGTGGGTGAAAAAATCAAATAGGAGGTAAATAGCCTCCAAGAGTTGGTAACGCCCCAATGGGTCTTACATACTCCTTGTAACCTAAATGGAGAGAATGGTATGAAATGAGAGATACACAAGACATTATTGTTATAAGGATAGACGTTCATTCCGTCGTGTTTAAAACAGTGATCTGAAAAGGAAGTGAGCGATGATCGTCTTCTAACGCTATCACGTGATCTGTGATAAAAATATGGTGTGACATACTACATTAAAAACATACAATAACAAAACAACAGAAAACACACACTCTACTTAGAAAGGAAACGAGGTTCCTGTAGGGCGAAAATGTCATTGTGGTTGTTTGCATGCCCAACAAAGCAAAGAGAAAAACATACTTGCTGCAAAGAGAACAATTTCCTCATGAGCTCATTTACCGAGTGGTTGGAGTGCCAAATAGGCTACCTAAATAGCGGGAGAGAGGAGACTGTAATCCAATCGTCATTTTTTTGAAGGTAAATCTTCCACCTGCCGGCTATGCCGTACTTACGCCTCCTAGGATCAGTGTCCCGCTCAAATAACCACCCCGGTCGGCTCCGTCGATAAATTTAGACTGGAGATATTGTAGTTTAAATACCCCCACCAATCAGGGAATAAGTGCCACTCCGCCCCGTTTGACAGACCAATAGAAGGCAACCTGCTCACAAAGTAAGTGGAAACCCGCAGGCGCTGCTACACGGGACCCGGAACCGGAAGTTAGAAGCGGCCGGGTCACCGTGGTGAGACCGCAAAGGACCCCTAGAGGGAGAGAGGTGTCTATGTCGGATGCCTGATGGAGCGCTGACGAAACCCATTAATGAAGGGTGATAGATGTTCCAAACTGCGTGGAATGGACAGTCAACATCACCTGATTTTGAGGTTTAAATGTAAAAAAACAAATAAATAAACTGGGAAGGGGTATGCATATATCGAGAAAGTATCCCTAGGTGTCCATATAGGTTGCCTGAATAACATCGGGATGAAAAGAATAAAATAAATAAAGGCATGTAACAGGTAGGAGAAATGCCCCCAACCTGCGTACTAGAGACACCCAGCTGGTACATAGCTAAACCAAGAGGTACATATATGCATGAGGTATGCAAAGCCCACATGAATAAGGAGGCTACAGCAGGGGGGCCTCAGCTGTGGTCAGGAGGGGTAATTGACAAGGGCATGAAAAAAAGACAAAGAAATTACACAATGGTCCTAGAGTGGTACTACACTGGTTCAGGACAGATACGGGGGACCGAAAAAAAAGGGAGAAAAAACGTGAAAGGATTATTTTCGTCAGGTGGAGAAACGGTAGCTGAACAGTATTCAGTCAGGTATGATGATAGTTATACTCGGAACTGATTCCATGGTATATCCTCATTTAATCCATGGATGTGTGTTTTGAGACGGAACACCCATCGTTGTTCCTTCTCTAGGAGGCTGTGTTCGTTACTCAATTGTTCTATCACTGTCCACTGTAAATCGTCTATACAATGACTTTTGGAAATATAGTGATTAGACATCTTGGTAGTGCTCCTACCGCATCTGACATTACTGCGATGTTCGCCAATACGTACCTTAATTGGTCTGGATGTCATCCCCACATACTCAAGGCCGCACGGACAAGTGATAAGATATACAACATTTTTACTATTACAATTCGTGAAGCTTCTCTGGTCCCACTCATCGCCATTCCGGAACGTAATGTGTGTACTTTTTCTCGTCAGGTGACAGGTACTGCAGTTCCCACAGGGATGATGCCCTTGTACTGGGGGTAGTAGACCAACAGGTCTTGGTCGAGATATGTTCTTTGGTCTTGTGTGAACAAGCATGTCTCTTAGGTTGCGTCCCCGCTTGTGAGCGAACATAGGTTTCGTTATGTTCAAGCCGCAGGAATTGAGTAGACGCCAGTGTTTATTCACTATCTTAGTGATCTGGTTAGAATGTGTATTGTAAGTTGTTACACATATCGGTCTCTCATCGATCTGGTTTTCCACTTTGTCTTCCAAAAGAGCCTCTCTGTTATTATTCCTTGCTCTTTTCAAGGCTTTGTCAACGATTTTCTCAGGATAATTGCGTTTTATCAGTTTGGTACGCAGTTCAGATGCTTGTTGTTTGAAGTCACTAAGTTCAGTACAGTTTCTTCGGAGACGGAGGAACTGACCGTACGGTAAGTTTTCCCTCAGGTGACGGGGGTGGAAACTGTCAAACAAAAGTAAACAGTTCTTAGCTGTTGCCTTAAAGTGTGTGGTGGTTTTGAGTTTCCCCTGTTCAGGGTAGATATTCAGGTCCAAAAACACCAGGTTTTCCGCCGATACACTATGTGTAAATTTCAGAAATGCATTCTGTTGATTCAGCCATAGCATGAATGCCTCTGTTGATTCGACGTCACCTTCCCATACGACCAAGACATCGTCAATATACCTTTTCCATACTTTGATGTGAGCGAGGTATGGGTTCATCGTGTGTAGGATCCTGTTAGTTTCCAGATGGTGTACATACAGCCCTGCTAGACTTGGAGCAAAGGTACTCCCCATGCTGGTACCGTGGCGTTGTTCATATATATCTTCAGCATACATAAAGAAATTACGGGTGAGAGCCAGTGAAACACATTCCATCACCAGACTACGAGGTGTCTGGTACTCCCAGGGAGTAGAGAATAAAACCTCCTCAATGATTAGCAGTGTTTCGTCGTGTGGGAGACTGGTATATAGGCTCTCCACGTCTAATCCCATAAGCAGATTTTTGGTGGGGTCAAAGTCGATGTCCTGCAGAATTTGCAGGACGTTCTTGGTATCACGCAGGTAGGTGCTGGTACTTTGAACCAATGGTCGAAGGAACGCATCCGCGAACCTTGATAGAGGTTCCAAAATGGAATTCACACCAGAGACGATGGGTCTACCAGGTGGTGAGACCAAGTTCTTATGGATTTTAGGTATGGTGTAGAAGTAGGGGATCCTGGGATTGGTATTAACCAGAAATTCAGCCTCCTTCTTGGAGATCCAGTCGTTTGCTAAGGCCTCCTCTACCATTGTGACAATCCTGACCCTGATTGACTCAGTAGGATCTACCTGAAGGATTCCATAGTTTCTACGGTCATCCAGCAGTTTTCTACATTCAATGTCATAGTTGACAGTGGTTTGTAAAACAATGGCTCCCCCTTTATCTGCAGGTTTGATGGTAATGTCCTGGTTTGTTGATAATTCATGTATAGCCACCTTTTCCTCCCTTGATGTATTGTGAAAGGTGTTACCAAATCCTGTCGTGATGTCTTGGATTTCACCCATCACCGCTTTCTCGAATGCAAGCATCTCCACCGGTAGGGTGGAATTAGGGGGAACAAAAGTAGATTTATTACGGAGGCCAGTATCTTGTCTTACCACCTCAGTGGTGGATGGGTTGTTTTCAAAGAAAACCTTCAATTTCAATTTACGTATGAATTCGGTGATCTCAGTGAGGATCTTAAATTTGTCCAACCGATTGGTGGGTACAAAACCCAGTCCTCTCTCAAGGACCCTCTTTTGTGTTGGTGTAAGGACTACATCGGTGAGATTGACCACCAGGTTCACTTCCGGCTCGTTGATGGTTGGGGAGGTATGTTGTTGGTCATACTCCTGGTTGACATTCGAGGGGTCTCGGTCTCTGGTGCAGACCAATGGACGTTGTATCCTCCTCTGTTGCGGGCCCTCCGTGGGCCTTGGCGTGCCCCTAAAAAAGGTTGTGGGTTGTAGTTGTATTCATACTCTTGAGGAGGAGGTATCCATTGTGGAAATGGTCCCATCATAGGTGGACCATAAGCGTATGGGGGATACATCGGGGGGCCTTGATAGCCATCCCATCTCCCTCCCCTCTGATACGGAGGGCGCTGGTTGTAATTGCCTCTCCCTCTATAGAAACGTTTGCCACTGCCCCTGCTGGAGTTTGAGTTATCTGAACCGGTGTCAGAGGAGTCACCATCCTCACTCTGATCCTGGTTCTTAGGAACATAGTCTTCTCGTGTATAGGGGTACACTCGTTCATGACTGAACCGTGAAGTGTCCTTCTTGAGTTTGTTATATTTGCTTTGTTTTAAAGTCATTTCGAACTCTGTCATCTCTTGATTGAGTTCCTCTAAACGTTTCTTGAGTACACTGGGGGATATGTAGGCCTTCAAACGGACTTCTAGATTGACGATCTCGACTTTGAGTTCTTGTGTAAGTCTGGTGGCTGTTTTTATAATTAGGACTAACCAGTCCCGAGTGCAATGCCACGAGATTAGTGACCAATCACGTTTGAAAGTCTTATCCTGTTGAAAAATAAAGGGCTCATTGCGGACAATCAAACCTTGGGGGGCTGCATTCGCCCGTAGGTATTCCGTCATTAATAGACCATGCAGAGCAGTTCTAATCTGGTTTCTCCTTAAGTTAGCTAGCTCATCCCAATCGGCATGATTGGGACCTGGATCGGTATTGCTTAATCCTTCAAAGGGGTTGATAGCTGCCAGGATCCTTTCCACTTCGTCGTCAGCGAAGGTTAAACCCATGTTATCCGCCATCTTAGTAAACTGGAGATGTAAGTGTAGTAATACTAGATAGAGTGGGTGTGTCAGCTTGGAAATGTCATGTGACAGATGTTAGTAATATAGTAGTCTACAAAAAAAGTATGTGTAACAGAGGTAAATAGCCTCTGATCTCAGATGAAAGGGGGATATAATGCTATCATTTACAGCACTGATATCACAACACCCAGAATTTGGGCGAAAACAAAAAACTCCCACAGCTGTACGCTGTCTATCATGGAAAGAAAAACAAAGGGGGGAGTAGAGAGGTTCCACTCAACGAGTGGTGGAGGTGGATACTTCCTCCCAATGAAGCGTACTTAAACAAAGGGATCCACCCGCATGTATAGTAGATCAAGAGACTCCCGTTCATACCATGTGTGTCCCACGGTCGTGGAGAATACACATCAGTTGTTAAAATACCCCTCACACACCAAAAGGGCCCTTGGTGTCATGCTTCATCATAGGGGTCTTCCCGCCCCTCTACGGGACGGGGCGTGCTACGACCAACGTATACGTGGGAGCACTGTTCTTGGTGAGACTACTATGTGTAGTGCAAGGGTGTGCAAGGAAGGGTCAGGAGTGAGTGGAGAGTGATTTTAAAAAAATACCTGGCTCACTGGACTAGGAAAAATTTTTTTATTCTGCCATCTAAGCTGGTATTAGTAAAAAGGTGGGGGTGGAGGGTGTATGCCTCAATGAGCTTGACCTCCTGGTGTCGACATGTTTCGAAGCTTCCCCAAGCTTCTTCGTCAGGACCTAAGAAGATCCCTTCCAACGACGCACTGTGATGTGGTGAAAAATAGTGGGTGAAAAAATCAAATAGGAGGTAAATAGCCTCCAAGAGTTGGTAACGCCCCAATGGGTCTTACATACTCCTTGTAACCTAAATGGAGAGAATGGTATGAAATGAGAGATACACAAGACATTATTGTTATAAGGATAGACGTTCATTCCGTCGTGTTTAAAACAGTGATCTGAAAAGGAAGTGAGCGATGATCGTCTTCTAACGCTATCACGTGATCTGTGATAAAAATATGGTGTGACATACTACATTAAAAACATACAATAACAAAACAACAGAAAACACACACTCTACTTAGAAAGGAAACGAGGTTCCTGTAGGGCGAAAATGTCATTGTGGTTGTTTGCATGCCCAACAAAGCAAAGAGAAAAACATACTTGCTGCAAAGAGAACAATTTCCTCATGAGCTCATTTACCGAGTGGTTGGAGTGCCAAATAGGCTACCTAAATAGCGGGAGAGAGGAGACTGTAATCCAATCGTCATTTTTTTGAAGGTAAATCTTCCACCTGCCGGCTATGCCGTACTTACGCCTCCTAGGATCAGTGTCCCGCTCAAATAACCACCCCGGTCGGCTCCGTCGATAAATTTAGACTGGAGATATTGTAGTTTAAATACCCCCACCAATCAGGGAATAAGTGCCACTCCGCCCCGTTTGACAGACCAATAGAAGGCAACCTGCTCACAAAGTAAGTGGAAACCCGCAGGCGCTGCTACACGGGACCCGGAACCGGAAGTTAGAAGCGGCCGGGTCACCGTGGTGAGACCGCAAAGGACCCCTAGAGGGAGAGAGGTGTCTATGTCGGATGCCTGATGGAGCGCTGACGAAACCCATTAATGAAGGGTGATAGATGTTCCAAACTGCGTGGAATGGACAGTCAACATCACCTGATTTTGAGGTTTAAATGTAAAAAAACAAATAAATAAACTGGGAAGGGGTATGCATATATCGAGAAAGTATCCCTAGGTGTCCATATAGGTTGCCTGAATAACATCGGGATGAAAAGAATAAAATAAATAAAGGCATGTAACAGGTAGGAGAAATGCCCCCAACCTGCGTACTAGAGACACCCAGCTGGTACATAGCTAAACCAAGAGGTACATATATGCATGAGGTATGCAAAGCCCACATGAATAAGGAGGCTACAGCAGGGGGGCCTCAGCTGTGGTCAGGAGGGGTAATTGACAAGGGCATGAAAAAAAGACAAAGAAATTACACAATGGTCCTAGAGTGGTACTACACTGGTTCAGGACAGATACGGGGGACCGAAAAAAAAGGGAGAAAAAACGTGAAAGGATTATTTTCGTCAGGTGGAGAAACGGTAGCTGAACAGTATTCAGTCAGGTATGATGATAGTTATACTCGGAACTGATTCCATGGTATATCCTCATTTAATCCATGGATGTGTGTTTTGAGACGGAACACCCATCGTTGTTCCTTCTCTAGGAGGCTGTGTTCGTTACTCAATTGTTCTATCACTGTCCACTGTAAATCGTCTATACAATGACTTTTGGAAATATAGTGATTAGACATCTTGGTAGTGCTCCTACCGCATCTGACATTACTGCGATGTTCGCCAATACGTACCTTAATTGGTCTGGATGTCATCCCCACATACTCAAGGCCGCACGGACAAGTGATAAGATATACAACATTTTTACTATTACAATTCGTGAAGCTTCTCTGGTCCCACTCATCGCCATTCCGGAACGTAATGTGTGTACTTTTTCTCGTCAGGTGACAGGTACTGCAGTTCCCACAGGGATGATGCCCTTGTACTGGGGGTAGTAGACCAACAGGTCTTGGTCGAGATATGTTCTTTGGTCTTGTGTGAACAAGCATGTCTCTTAGGTTGCGTCCCCGCTTGTGAGCGAACATAGGTTTCGTTATGTTCAAGCCGCAGGAATTGAGTAGACGCCAGTGTTTATTCACTATCTTAGTGATCTGGTTAGAATGTGTATTGTAAGTTGTTACACATATCGGTCTCTCATCGATCTGGTTTTCCACTTTGTCTTCCAAAAGAGCCTCTCTGTTATTATTCCTTGCTCTTTTCAAGGCTTTGTCAACGATTTTCTCAGGATAATTGCGTTTTATCAGTTTGGTACGCAGTTCAGATGCTTGTTGTTTGAAGTCACTAAGTTCAGTACAGTTTCTTCGGAGACGGAGGAACTGACCGTACGGTAAGTTTTCCCTCAGGTGACGGGGGTGGAAACTGTCAAACAAAAGTAAACAGTTCTTAGCTGTTGCCTTAAAGTGTGTGGTGGTTTTGAGTTTCCCCTGTTCAGGGTAGATATTCAGGTCCAAAAACACCAGGTTTTCCGCCGATACACTATGTGTAAATTTCAGAAATGCATTCTGTTGATTCAGCCATAGCATGAATGCCTCTGTTGATTCGACGTCACCTTCCCATACGACCAAGACATCGTCAATATACCTTTTCCATACTTTGATGTGAGCGAGGTATGGGTTCATCGTGTGTAGGATCCTGTTAGTTTCCAGATGGTGTACATACAGCCCTGCTAGACTTGGAGCAAAGGTACTCCCCATGCTGGTACCGTGGCGTTGTTCATATATATCTTCAGCATACATAAAGAAATTACGGGTGAGAGCCAGTGAAACACATTCCATCACCAGACTACGAGGTGTCTGGTACTCCCAGGGAGTAGAGAATAAAACCTCCTCAATGATTAGCAGTGTTTCGTCGTGTGGGAGACTGGTATATAGGCTCTCCACGTCTAATCCCATAAGCAGATTTTTGGTGGGGTCAAAGTCGATGTCCTGCAGAATTTGCAGGACGTTCTTGGTATCACGCAGGTAGGTGCTGGTACTTTGAACCAATGGTCGAAGGAACGCATCCGCGAACCTTGATAGAGGTTCCAAAATGGAATTCACACCAGAGACGATGGGTCTACCAGGTGGTGAGACCAAGTTCTTATGGATTTTAGGTATGGTGTAGAAGTAGGGGATCCTGGGATTGGTATTAACCAGAAATTCAGCCTCCTTCTTGGAGATCCAGTCGTTTGCTAAGGCCTCCTCTACCATTGTGACAATCCTGACCCTGATTGACTCAGTAGGATCTACCTGAAGGATTCCATAGTTTCTACGGTCATCCAGCAGTTTTCTACATTCAATGTCATAGTTGACAGTGGTTTGTAAAACAATGGCTCCCCCTTTATCTGCAGGTTTGATGGTAATGTCCTGGTTTGTTGATAATTCATGTATAGCCACCTTTTCCTCCCTTGATGTATTGTGAAAGGTGTTACCAAATCCTGTCGTGATGTCTTGGATTTCACCCATCACCGCTTTCTCGAATGCAAGCATCTCCACCGGTAGGGTGGAATTAGGGGGAACAAAAGTAGATTTATTACGGAGGCCAGTATCTTGTCTTACCACCTCAGTGGTGGATGGGTTGTTTTCAAAGAAAACCTTCAATTTCAATTTACGTATGAATTCGGTGATCTCAGTGAGGATCTTAAATTTGTCCAACCGATTGGTGGGTACAAAACCCAGTCCTCTCTCAAGGACCCTCTTTTGTGTTGGTGTAAGGACTACATCGGTGAGATTGACCACCAGGTTCACTTCCGGCTCGTTGATGGTTGGGGAGGTATGTTGTTGGTCATACTCCTGGTTGACATTCGAGGGGTCTCGGTCTCTGGTGCAGACCAATGGACGTTGTATCCTCCTCTGTTGCGGGCCCTCCGTGGGCCTTGGCGTGCCCCTAAAAAAGGTTGTGGGTTGTAGTTGTATTCATACTCTTGAGGAGGAGGTATCCATTGTGGAAATGGTCCCATCATAGGTGGACCATAAGCGTATGGGGGATACATCGGGGGGCCTTGATAGCCATCCCATCTCCCTCCCCTCTGATACGGAGGGCGCTGGTTGTAATTGCCTCTCCCTCTATAGAAACGTTTGCCACTGCCCCTGCTGGAGTTTGAGTTATCTGAACCGGTGTCAGAGGAGTCACCATCCTCACTCTGATCCTGGTTCTTAGGAACATAGTCTTCTCGTGTATAGGGGTACACTCGTTCATGACTGAACCGTGAAGTGTCCTTCTTGAGTTTGTTATATTTGCTTTGTTTTAAAGTCATTTCGAACTCTGTCATCTCTTGATTGAGTTCCTCTAAACGTTTCTTGAGTACACTGGGGGATATGTAGGCCTTCAAACGGACTTCTAGATTGACGATCTCGACTTTGAGTTCTTGTGTAAGTCTGGTGGCTGTTTTTATAATTAGGACTAACCAGTCCCGAGTGCAATGCCACGAGATTAGTGACCAATCACGTTTGAAAGTCTTATCCTGTTGAAAAATAAAGGGCTCATTGCGGACAATCAAACCTTGGGGGGCTGCATTCGCCCGTAGGTATTCCGTCATTAATAGACCATGCAGAGCAGTTCTAATCTGGTTTCTCCTTAAGTTAGCTAGCTCATCCCAATCGGCATGATTGGGACCTGGATCGGTATTGCTTAATCCTTCAAAGGGGTTGATAGCTGCCAGGATCCTTTCCACTTCGTCGTCAGCGAAGGTTAAACCCATGTTATCCGCCATCTTAGTAAACTGGAGATGTAAGTGTAGTAATACTAGATAGAGTGGGTGTGTCAGCTTGGAAATGTCATGTGACAGATGTTAGTAATATAGTAGTCTACAAAAAAAGTATGTGTAACAGAGGTAAATAGCCTCTGATCTCAGATGAAAGGGGGATATAATGCTATCATTTACAGCACTGATATCACAACACCCAGAATTTGGGCGAAAACAAAAAACTCCCACAGCTGTACGCTGTCTATCATGGAAAGAAAAACAAAGGGGGGAGTAGAGAGGTTCCACTCAACGAGTGGTGGAGGTGGATACTTCCTCCCAATGAAGCGTACTTAAACAAAGGGATCCACCCGCATGTATAGTAGATCAAGAGACTCCCGTTCATACCATGTGTGTCCCACGGTCGTGGAGAATACACATCAGTTGTTAAAATACCCCTCACACACCAAAAGGGCCCTTGGTGTCATGCTTCATCATAGGGGTCTTCCCGCCCCTCTACGGGACGGGGCGTGCTACGACCAACGTATACGTGGGAGCACTGTTCTTGGTGAGACTACTATGTGTAGTGCAAGGGTGTGCATGCTGTACCATGGGACTTAGTAATTTTTTTGTTCTGATGGCGGATCTATGCTCACTATATCGTGTTCTAAATTCCCGGCCTGTCTCGCCTACATAGCCTAAGGCACAGGGACATAGTATAAGGTATACAAGATTTTGGCTTTTGCAGTTAGTGAAATCCCGTAATTTACCTCCCTTACCTTGGTATTGCCAAAATTCAGTGACGATAGCACTGTCACATGCAACACATGTGCTCTGTGAGAAAGGCTTGAAAAAATGAATAAATAATTTTACGACGATCTGTGATACTGATTCTTAGGATCGCAATCCGGACTGACCAAGGTACATACAATATAGATACAAAGCAGATACGTAGAAGAGGAAGTGTATCCACAGAAAAAGTATAATGTGTAATAATAATATGAAATCTCCTTGCAGCACTGGCCATATCAGGAAATAAGAAGAGTGACATATGAAATACCAACTGAGAAGAAGACCTTTATTACCTGAATAACAGCATAGAACAGGTAGCTCTAGGTTCTCTTCTGTATGTTCACGAATAAGAAGTAATAAAATGGAGTAATTTCAGCGAGACCCCAAAAAAAACAGAGAATATAAGCCAATAGGACATAGGCCCGTAGAGAAATAAGATCCTTATGAAAAAAGTAAGATTACTTGAAGTATATATCTCTCTCAGTTATCCTATCCTTTCTACTCTCTGAGCAATCACCATTCTTTTCAAAAAAAAATTCAAACTCTTAGAGAGCTATGTAGTCACAGGCACGTTTGTAATCTTGACAGAAGTGTAAATTCTTGGTTTTTTAATTGTATATATTGGAGAATAATGAAGTATTCTCCTGTGGGACACATAATAATATATGGTGTAAAACTATGTCCTAATACTATTTAATTGATTTACAGAATAACAATCCCCTCATCTTTGCCCGCGATAAAAAATTCGTAAACAACAGGTCCGGAAGAAGGTGGCAAGAAAAGAAGCTAGATCCACCGAAACGTGCGTCGACCAGACAGAGTGACACACCTCAGTATCTTGCATCATAATCAAAGGGTCGAGCAGTTGGACCAGTCCTGGCTAGTCCAGTAACACCTTGGTGCTTATCTGGGGTGTAGTGTGAATGTGTCGTATGATAGTGATATGCATGTAGTATGAGTAGAGGAGTGATTGCTGTGGGGATTTCTCTCTAATCATTGGAGAGACGTTTTGCAGAATGACTAATAGTCTATACCTTTATGTACTGTGTTGATAAAGTTGAGTAAGCGCAGAGTAATTAAGAATATTTCTGTATAGGTTGTTTTTAGTAACAAGAAAAGAATCCGATGTATATCTGAGAAAAATGTATATAAATAAGTAAAAATATTTAAAAAATAATTTATAAAAATAAATTCAGTAGTTGAAATGTAAACATACAATTGGTGGTCTTTTCTTTATGTGAACCCACAACAAGTTATTTGTTAAGTAAAAGAAATATAGGTCCAGAGGGATACTCATTAGCTTTGTTTGTAGTATCTTGTTCCCCCTGATCCCTGACCTAAAACAAAACTTCCTAGGGGGTTACCTTTTTCTAATTGACATATTGCACCGTCACACATAACATCTGTACACATCTCATCATACATCTATTGCCTTCACGACTCAGGAGTAATGTGCCACATCACAGCCTTTCACACCTGTGCCCCACACATGTAGTACTGCCCAGACAATGCCTTGATGTCCATCCATGGACAAGTATGTCAGCTCTATTCCTTCCTGTACATTCGCTCTGAGGGCCTGTGTACGTTCCCTATCACTATGGGAGTGCTGCCGTAGGCCTACCCATAGTGATAGTGAGCGTACAGGCGTGTGTACGGTCCGTATCACTATGGGTACGCATATGCGAGCACACCCATAGTGATAGTGAGCGTACAGGCGTGTGTACGGTCCGTATCACTATGGGTACGCATACGCGAGCACACCCATAGTGATAGTGAGCGTACACACGCCTGTACGCTCACTATCACTATGGGTGTGCTCGCGTATGCGTACCCATAGTGATACGGACCGTACACCCGCCTGTACGGGCCGTTGCTCTACATTTGGGGTGCCCTAGGGCCCCGGAATGCACCGTAACTGTGTGTGAATCTCCAAATTACATAGGGGACACATGAGGGACAAGTATAAAGGGCCTACATGCATGCTGGTTGTCATGGAGACCAAGTTTAAAGTATGAATTGTTTTCTGCAGGTGCACAGCAAAAGTCGGTTTGAATGAATCTACTTTGTTGCAAAGTGGTTGTGGAGTTGACATCATGCTCAAGAAAAAAACCAATATGAACCCACTGACTGTGCTAGGTTTAAAGGGATTGGAGGAAACATAGGATGCAAATGTGAGTGACCAATCACTCTGTACTCCTGTGCATGAAACAGGCCAGCAAGGCAGATATAAGGCAGCCAGGTCCCATGAGAGAGCACTTGCCTGCACATCTTTGGATTCTACGACCCAGCTGCTGCTCGTGATTCCCTGGCACCATGTCAAGGTCTGTGGAGAGGGCCCGGCCTTTCACCCTGGAGGAGAACCTGGCATTGCTGGATGTGATCCTCCCACAGTAACCCCTGCTGTATGGGCGACCAGGGTATCAGGTGAGTGCAGAGTCCACTAGCACAGACTGTGTCCCTTTTTTGTGACTGTGACTTCTGGCATTGTGTCCAGGTGTGACACACATGCAATGTACTGTAGGGGAGGTCCCAGGGGGGGAGAATGCCTGATGTCTCCCAGCCAGAGCATGCTGTGGTGCATGTCTGCCGTCCTCACTTGCATTGTGTTTACTGTGACAATCACTGCATGGTCCATGCCACATTCTGCCTGTCTTATCCTCCTGGGAATGTTGCCTCTACAGTCCTCATGTGATTATGTGGTCAGCCCAGTGTGACAGGTGACTGTACCCACATATGTGTGTTAGTTCTGTGTACCTGTGCTGAGAGTGTCCACATCATGTGTTCGTACCCTGGACATCGGTGTGTGTGTAAGTCACCTGTCATGTGGGTGGGTGCATATGTGGAGTGTAGCACCCAAGCTGCATGAGGGATGGATATACCCTGCCCATCTGATGTGAGCAGGGAGCAGTGCTGTGTGTCTGACGTGCAGAGCCAGCCCCACACCTGTGAGCCCCCCCCGTCTAGTGGCACATGTGCAGAGTGAGGTTTGTAGCTGCATTTGGCAATGGCAGGTGAATGTCCTGTGCCTGTGTGTGTCTGTGTACTCTGCTGAGGTAGCATCAGTGGCCTGTGGCATGTGACTACTTTGAGGTGCTGCACATAATCCTGGTGTAGCTTGTGATGCACAGTGTGAGCCTGGATCATTGATTGGGTCGTTGCCCTCATTCCACCTGTGTACTTTCAATGGCACGTACTGCTTTTGCCCTTCCCCAGAGGATAATGTCCCTATGACAAAGGTGCAATGCGTTGGCTGCATACTATGCCTTGTTGTAACCAGCAAATTTGTTCTAAAATGTGTCTCTGTGACATGTGCCAGGTGTATTGATGTAGTGTCACTTGTTCATCCTCACAGGTAGGCGCCTCTGCCAAGAAGCAGATCTGGATGAACGCCGTAAGTGCCGTGAGTAGGACGGAGGGTCGCAAGCGGCGCCTGGCCCAGGTGAGAAAACGCTGGCAGGATATCCGGTGCTGGACGCGGAGGATCGCACGGGTCCTGATGGGGGACTCACCTGAGACCCATAAGAACCGTGGGCGCCGCCGTCTGACCCACATCCACAAGCGTGTGCTGGCGGTGGTCTTTCCAGACTTGGACAGGCGCTTACAGGAGAAGCAGCAGCAGGAAGGGGGTAGGTACATGTGTGTTTGTTGTGTGTCACCAGCATTTGTAAGTGCGCAGTTGCATGGATACACTGCCAGGGTTTAAAGGTGCTGTGCAGATCCTGTTACCCACAGTATAGCGGTGCTCTCCTGCCTCCCTTCCCCTCCTTGCAATGTGTTCCCTGGTCTGTGTGTAGTCACTCCTTCACAAGGTTATCTAGGCTGACAGTTTATCCACGTGAACAATGCCTGTAGCATCATGTGTGGGGGTGGTGTGTAACAGGTTTTGGGACCTTGCCTGTGCCCTGTCCAGCTCAGTACTTGTGGGTTCCATGTCAGTTGGCACTGATGCTGAGTCCAGACATGGGAGTTAGTCTCTCAAGTGTCATGCCTTACAGCACGCATGTCCTATGTTGTGGCCTGTTACATGATGTGCATGAGTGTGCGATACGCATAGTGCAGGGATGGTGGCGTGTGTTGCAGTCATTCCCATTCAGGACCATGGAGTTGTGTGGCCACTACTGTCCCCTGGGGCATATTTTCCTAGGTGTCATGTGTGTCAAACCAAAATGTGGACACTCTCAGTGTCTACAGCATAGGTTGTGCTCTGTGCCATTGTCCCCTGGCACCATGTATATTGACGTAAAATGTAGTACAAGTGTCCACTGTACAGCCTGACCTGATTTTCCTTGTTCATACTCACGGTGGCCAGTGCCTGTGTGTCTTGTTACAATCATCTGATGATGCACATTTGTACATGATTATTTGGACAGGGGCACCTTGGGTATTTTGTGTCCAATCTTGCATTTTTCCAGCCCATGTGTATTTCACCCAGACTAAGAGATGTAAGTGCTTCCTGTGTCTCAACAAATTGTCTCATGTAGGGGGTGGTTGGTGCGGGCAAAGCCTACATGTCAAAACCTGAAATCTCCTTGCTAGGTCTGGCCAGTGTGTGATGTTTGTCTGGACAGACACTCAAGGTGCAGTGAGCCAGTCATGGTGGGCATGTTTTAAGTATTACCTATGCAGCATGTGCCTAAAGTTCATGGATATGGTCCCTGCTCATCCCTATTTTCGGCAACGCTGTGTGGTGCAGATGCAGTGCTGGATTGTCCCCAGAGCCTGGCTCCTCTGTCAAAATCCATTTCATGTCATTTGCTATTGTGTCATGCTCTCCATAGTTTTTCAGTGGCATGGTGGGTCAACCAACTGTGTGTTGCAGGGCCTACATATGTACCTTGTTTTATAGATATTACTCATCTTTCTTTTCAGGCTATGCACTGTAACCTATGTAGATTGGACTCATGTGACATATGTATACAGGTGTATGATTAATTCCTGTGTCTTCACCTTGCCCACAGCATCGTCGGGGGACACGGATGGAGACATCAGCACAGACCGAGTGGAGGGACCGAGCACCAGTGCCAGCAGTGACATCTTGGCTGGCACATCGAGTGGAACTGAGGCGGAGGGGAGTGAGGCGGAGGACCTGTCCACTGCCACCACAGAATATGAAGCTGACGGGTCCGAGGCTGAGATCTCCGAGTGGGCGGAGGCTGCACCACCAGCTGATAGCGGCACAACATCTCTCCCCGCCCCCTCCATTGCCATCAGCTGCCTCCCACTTGCTCGTGTCCCTTCCCAGCGTGCCCGGTCACCACATGTCTCCTTCCTGCCAGGCACCGCACCCCCTGCCCCGGTCTCCACTGCTGCCGCCAATGCCGAGTCTGTGGACATCCAGCGGCAGTTGCAGGTTGGTCAGGCTATGATGCTTAATGTCCTCCATGGCTACAGCCAAGTGCTGAACAACATGGAGGCATACTTGGAGGGAATTTTCTCATCGCAGGCTGACCAACGCAACTTGCTGAGGTCTATTGACTCGACACTGACTGCAGCAGTGGGTCTCCTGCAGCGCTTCGTCCAACCCCCTACCCCTGACCCATCCACACTTCCCACTCCCATGCCTGTCCCACGTACACCCAGACGTCAGCATGCACCCACCACAACAGACACAGGCACCACACCAGCAGGGAAGGTCAAGCGCACACCTCCTGGCACGCACACACAGGGTGAAGTAGGCACACCCACTGGGTCGGGGGGCAAACGTAAGACACGCAGCCAGAGTGGGAGTCCGCATTCCACAAAATCCACTCTCTCCAAATCCCCTCCCCTCAGCTCTCCTGGCCAAAAGTCGGATACAGGGTCAGTCCTGCCCAGTCTGTCCATCAGCCCCAGTGTGGCTCCACCCCACAAGTGGAGGAGGCAGGACACTGGCAGGGGAGTTGAGTCCCCCCCCCTGTCCACACCCTCCCCCAGTGGCGCTGCGACCCATCCCTCCGACCCCCCCTCCTTGGGGCCTGTGATTCCTTCGGGTGCAGGGGAGTCGCTGGAGGACCTTGCTAAGGTGTGCAGCACCATCCTGACCTCCGCCTTTGGCGCTGCCCCACCCCCTGTGGTGGAGTCCTCCGTCCCTGCACCCACGACGTCTACCCTTCTCCCTCATGTCCCTGCGGTGCCTGGTCCTTCCCCCCCCACATGATGCCCCCCCCTCTGGAAGACAAAGGAGTCTGACTGTGCAGGCAAGCTAGGGGACACGCGTCCCACTGTGTCCCCCACCTGGATTTGAACTTTGGATTGCCGTATGGGTATTGTACATTTTGAACTTTCAAGGGACAAACAGATTTTTGGATGCTGAATAAAGCAATTTCTTTTTCCTTAGTACACTACTGTCTATCTGGTATTGCTGTTGGTGGACCTGCTCCATTATTTTGGGTGGTGATAATGTGTTGGGTGTGTGGGAATTGTCGTCTTGTGCTGGTCATAGGGTGGACCCTGGTATCTGTGTGCCATCACAAGCTGTTGGCTACATAACTTTGTTCATGTAAGCAGTTACTGCATGGTGACATCGTCCCAAGGTGTGTTCCTTCCTCTGTGTAACCTGACATCTTCCCTGCAGGGTCATTCCAATAGGTGGTGCTGAGCTGTGTCTACATTGGCTGGGTGTGTGACGGACTCATTAGACTTTGGCCATGCATGCTGAGCGATGTCTCTACCTGCATCATTCGTGGCGTCCTTGGTGGTCACTGTACTTGTGTATGTAGACTGTTGACATGACTTCATGTGGACATGTTTTCTTTTCGGCGCTATGCATGTGTATACTCCCAGCCTCGCACACATGTGGTACATGTACTGCAGGATCTTTGTGCACCTGACTGACATTTGTGGGCATTGGATCTGTGGGTACTCCACCCTTTTCTTTGCAGGGGCACTGCTGTGAGTGTTAGGCACCCACCCCTCCTGTGTCTGGGCACTGAAACCACCCCTCCTGTGTCTGGGCACTGCTGTGAGTGTTAGGCACCCACCCCTCCTGTGTCTGGGCACTGCTGTGAGTGTTAGGCACCCACCCCTCCTGTGTCTGGGCACTGCTGGGAGTGTTAGGCACCCACCACTCCTGTGTCTGGGCACTGCTGGGAGGACTCTGCACACACCCCTCTTATGTCCGGGCACTGCTGGGAGGACTCTGCACCCAACCCTCCTATATCAGGATATGTGCGCTTAGAACATACACGGGTGTGGGTTCGCTCCATGCATACGCGGGTGGGGGTACGGTCCGTACATACACTGTTGGGGTGGGGGGTACGCTCCATGCATATGGGGGTGGGGGTTCGGTCCGTATGTACACTGTTGGGGTGGGGGGTACGCTCCATGCATACGGGGTGGGGGTACGGTCCGTACGTACACTGTTGGGGTGGGGGGTACGCTCCATGCATACGGGGGTGGGGGTACGGTCTGTACATACACTGTTGGGGTGGGGGGTACGCTCCATGCATACGGGGGTGGTGTTACGGTCCGTACGTACACTGTTGGGGTGGGGGGTACGCTCCATGCATACGGGGGTGGGGGTACGGTCCGTACGTACACTGTTGTGGTGGGGTACGCTCCATGCATACGGGGGTGGTGTTATGGTCCGTACGTACACTGTTGGGGTGGGGGGTACGCTCCATGCATACGGGGGTGGGGGTACGGTCCGTACGTACACTGTTGGGGGGGTACGCTCCATGCATACGGGGGTCGGGGTACGGTCCGTACGTACACTGTTGGGGTACGCTCCATGCATACGGGGGTGGTGTTATGGTCCGTACGTACACTGTTGGGGTGGGGGGTATGCTCCATGCATACGGGGGTGGGGGTACAGTCCGTACGTACACTGTTGTGGTGGGGGTACGCTCCATGCATACGGGGGTGGTGTTACGGTCCATACGTACACTGTTGGGGTGGGGGGTACGCTCCATGCATACGCGGGTGGGGGTACGGTCCGTACATATCCGTACCCACGCTGTGGAATGATTGTGCGGGCCGTACCCAGGCCTTTGCCACGTGGGTACGAGCCATCCCGCCATTGTTGGGGTGACGTAGGTGTGGGCATGGTACGACTCGTACCCACGCTCTTAAGGCGTGGGTACGGGTCGCGTGCAGGTACTCCTTGTTCGCGTCGTCCTGATTTCCCGGCAGTTTTTGGCTGACGGAAAATATTCTCCGTGCGGGATGACGTCGGTGCGAATCGTACTTCCTGCTCCGTGAATGACGTCACGTCGGCGCTTTCCCGGATCACATTTGTATGTATATTTTCGTCGGTCGGTGTTTTGTACGAATCGTACGGAAATAGTATTTCCGTGCGAATCGTACTTCCATGTTTGTATATTCTTCCGAATGGGTACGCGTCGGACGGAGAATATGCTCCGTCCGACGGTTCGTACCCGGTTTTTACAGGATCGTAATCGGCACCCAAATCATCAAAATATAAGTTACATAACACTGCTAAAACAGTGTACGAAAACTCAAAACAAACTGGTAAAACCACTACTAATAATACATCTAAATATACAGCAAACCCACAAACAACACCATAACTAAGTTCTAGAGCTCCCTCTAAACCCCCCACCCTAAAAACCCTTACAAAATCCATCCATTACTTGTTCCGAATAACCTTACCATAACCTAGTTCCGGGAAAATAGTCTAAAAATAACACAAATAGACTACAAAATAGAAGGTATCAGTAAAAAAGATGTCCGCTAGAAATCAATGGAAAATTATGTAAAAATCTTGAAACAATGTATGAAACAATTGTAAATGATAAATTAAAATATATACAATTATTTAATATACACTGAAGAAACTTATGTTAAACTGATGTTGCAAATATGTATATATAACAATTTAAGAAATGTTAAAAAAGTGTTAAACAATAGAAAAAAGGGGAAAATGTACAACATACAATAAAATTTAGATATACTTTACATTTTTTATTTAATAATAAAACATCATTTAAAATGTTTTATTTATTTACCTATAGAAATGTTTATACTTAAGTTGAAATATATATATGTTTTAAAAATGTGAAACTATACAATAAATAAACTTTGAAAACATAAATAAAAAGTGAAAACTGTTTTACATGTTTTTATTCTATTGAAAAATGTAATTAATGATATTATTGCTTACAAACATACAACTATTTTTTATTATATTTCTTATCACCAACAATACCAATGAAATAACACACAAACTATTTCTATATACCTACATATACAATTAAAACAAAGGATTTCAGGCTTAAATTAAATAACCACACTCCAATGTTAACCATTTTTAAGAAACATTGGACACTTAAGGGGTAAAATTTACTATTCCCACTCCAATCTAAACAAATTTGGGACAGTGTTGGACACTGAAAGGACGTCATTTACTATTGCCACTCCTACCTATACCAATTTGGGGAAGGTGTTGGACACTAAAAGGGTAACATTTACTATTTCCACTTAAATCTATACCAATTTGAAAAAGGTGTTGGACATTAAAGGGGTGAAAAATACTATTCCGATTCCAATCTATACCAATTTGAAGCAGGTGTTTGGACACTAAAAATACTATTCATACTTCATTTTAAACCAATCTAGGGATAGTGTTGGACAGTAAAAGAGTGTAATTTACCTTTCCCACTCCAACTTATATCAATTTGTGGAAGGTGATTGAAACTAATGGGGTGACATTTAGTATTCCCACTCCAATCTAACCATATTGGCGGAAGGTGTTAGACACTAAAGGGGTGACATTTACAATTCCCACTCCAATATAAGCCTATTTGAAGAAGTTGTGAGATGCTAAAGAGGTACACTTTTCTATTTTCACTACAATCTAAAACCTTTTATACAAAGTAATACTCATTAAACATTTTAAGTACACATTTTAAATACACAATCAATACTTCATATTCAAACATAAATTTAAATATAAAATAAACAAAAATGTTATCCATAACCACACTAACCAAAACTACAAACCAAAACTACAAACGTACATATTATTATTAGAACATTAACATATCAGAAAATATGTGAATGATAATAAATAATTAATATATATTTTTTAATATTTACAACCATTCCTAAACCTCAAAGAATAAAATAAAAAATAAAATAATAATACAAAATTAACAATCCTAAAAGAAAAATATCAAACAATTTTTATATTAAAACAATTAAATATATATTTTTAATATAAAAGTATAATTTTAAACAAAGAAAATTTCAAATCTGTGCAATATTTAAATGTCTTTTTCAAACAAATTATAAAATTACAACTTTTATTTAAAGAGGTGTGGTTTCGGCACCTTGCAAGATGATGGTGCTGCCCTTAGACCCGCTCGAGTGTGAAGCTTCTACCTGGACAGAGTGCCCACATCCTCACCTCAACAGTTTTCACTTCCGGGGAGGCCGGTGTGTTGCCCGGAATGCCCTTTTTCAGCCGTACCACTACATTTTACCAGGAGCCAGCCCCGGGGATATGGCGCCACATAGTTGATGCCGCGCCCGCCATTATGGTGTTTTACGAGCCCCTCTCCCTCAATGCTGATCCTCTCATATTGGCCTCAAATTAACTTTATTCCTTCGCCTGTTTATTACTTTAATGGCCTTATTTTTCAACTACAATGCATCAATGGCTCCATTCATCTTTATTTGAGGCATCTTTCCATCTGTTTTACATAATAGACTCACAGGGAAGCAGCACCTTATCATAATTTATAACTTCCCTCCTCAGCCTGGCCGAACCTTAATGTAACTCTACACAATACTTTAGAGCAACAGAACTATTTATTTATGCTCCCTTTGCTACCTTCACGCAGTTGGTCACTTAGATCATATTTTCTCCGATACTAATGACAAGATGTGACTTGTTTCACCGCAGTTCCGTTCTTCCATACTACTAAGTTACTACAATCAATCATTTTCCTCATGTTGGTCTTTATTACGACTTTGGCGGTCCTCCACCAGTGTCACCACTGTGCCATCTGCTTGAGGACCACCAAGGCCATGGGTGCCCACCTATTGGATTACGATTGTAATCCATGGTGGGCGGGCAGTGCAGCAGCTGTCTGACAGCAGTGGTCTGTTAGGCTCATGGGAGAGGCTAACATGCAGACTGCTGCCATGAGAGCTCTGACTGCATGTTCCTGCGTGGTGTGGCATGCATGCCACACAGTGCAGGAACTAGGTATGCAAATCCAGGGGGCACAATATGTGTTACCCTGCATGCACCCCAGGCCCAGGAGTGGCATAGCTGCCTCTCTGCCACCCTTTTTATGGTGAGCTCACCGCCATGAAAGAGGCAGTGGAAAGCCAACTCACAATATGCTCGACAGTGCCGCAGCTGCACCGCCAGCATATTGTATCTCCTGACTGCTGTGCGACCACTAGGGGATGCTGCATTCCCAGTGGATACAATGGTCCTGTGGCGGTCCGACCGCCACGCTTGTAATTTAGCAGGGGGCCCGCAGTGTGACAGTGGTTGGACTGCCACCGCGAGTATGGCGGTCCAATGAACCGCCGTACTTGTAACAAGGCCCTTAGACTTTATTGTCTGTATTTTACATTTTCAGCAAACGGTGATCTCCTTACTTTTCTAACCCTTATGTCTCTCTGAGATCTACCTTTGGCATTTGTAGCTGCATACTACTCTCTGAGGTTGCCTTCATCCGAATGTATTATATAAAGAGCTCTTGGAATTATGGCATTTACTTTTTGAAAAGATCCGTCTATGTTTATCCATATTTTGTTTTTGATATCTTATCAGTATTTATACATATTTATTTTGTGTTCTGTCTCTCAATGACGTTGTAAAATTGTATATTTCCACATTTATTCAACTAATAAACGTGCAATCATACTTTGACACCTGGTGTGTTTTAGCAAATTAAACTGCCAAATATTACACAACTATACACCCACAGGTAAATATTAGCATTATACTACAAATGGATGTTGATATATTTTGGTATTTGATGAAATCTCACCCTGATTTCTAACTCCTCATGCCATCTATCTGTTCAGCCCTGGAATTGATGAAAGACAGTATGGAAAGTCACTTAAAAGAAGCATACTTTTCTGTATTTTTTCATTAAAAACAATAAAAACAGGTAGAAAACATGCTGTTTTCTGTCTATTTTAACTGTAAAAATCTGTAAAAACAGAAAACTGGGAGCCTTAATCAATATGCTTCATGGGAAAATTAAGGACACTTAACCTTGTTGGTATCCAAACTACTTTTTCATTTTCAGACTCATTATGTATTCTACAAAGCATGGAGGAGGCCACTGCTCAGAAATCAGACATCGCCCCTGTAACGATACCTAAAAATGATCTTACCTCTCCAATTAAATCAACCCTTATTACCATGGAAATCATCCTTGAGGAAATTATCACTTTAAAGACCTTCATGGAACAAACTAATAACACTCTACAGCATTTGGATGATAAAGGTCCTCTTTAGACTTGCGAGTTCCAGGGTGGAATAAAGGGTTGATGAATTGCAAGACACCTCCTCACATATTACGCATTTGGACTCAGAAATCTTAACACCCAAAAAATATACAGAGGACCTTGAAAATCGTAACTGGTGGAATAATCTCCAAATTTATGGTTTTCCCGAGGGATCAGACGGTTCTTATCCAATTGCTTACTTTCATTCCTTCCTTCCAAAGCATCTTGATATACCTTCTTCCACTCATGTCAACCTCCAAAGGGTACAAAGACTTGGCCCGAGGGTTTCATCCAAATGGAGAGGGGTTATACTTTCTTCTTGCAATAAACAGATCTCCTAAAAATAATAACTGCTGTTAAATCCAGGAAGCAAATAATTTGGTCAGGTTGTAAACTTTACTTCTCCCAGGATGTAGTGAAAGTCACAGCAGATCGTTGGAAGCAATTTCTAGATATGTGACCCTCCCTGAGAGCCTTGAAAGCCAGATTTTGTTTTCTTTACCCTATGACGATCATGCGGTTCTTCGACAATTCCTTCAGCAGCATGGTGGAGAAGCAATGGAGACTTCAAGAATTACATGAATGTTTCATTTGTCATAAATGTCTTCTTCCATTATAACTTCTTATTTTCACTGTGTTTCAATTGTTGTATGCCATGAATTATTAATCTTATTATGTGCCATTTTAATAATTACCTTTTTTCCATTCACAAGTTTATGTTGTCCATCTAACTTCCCTGAGACCCCATTTCATATGATTCATGCTTCATATCCTTGCTCCCCTGCTCGTCTTTTGGAGTACAGATTTTGTTATCATCATCATCCTCTGGTCTCATCATCCTCTCTCATTTTTTCTCATATCCATAAGTACGTTTCTCAGTAGTCATTTGTATGACTTGTGCTGTCTCCTTTTTCTCTTTTCTATGTTTCTTCTTTTCAAGACGATGTTTTACTCTTACCCTGCTTTCCTTTCTCCCCTTTATCATCCTCACAACATTTCTTAACTCTCTTTTACTATCTTCCTCAAACCAATTTCAATTCTTTCCAATGTTCCAACTACTGTTGATCTACATGTCTCAATTTCCCTTTTTCATTTATTACTGTAGAGATACAAATTGTTCACTTTCTCATTTTAGTCTTACATTCCGAGTTACCTCATGGAATGTTAAGGGCTTAGGTAACTTTATTAAAAGACAGAGGGTTGTATGCCATTTAGCCAAGCTTATAACAGATATAGCATTACATCAAGAGTTGCATTTGTCTGAATTGGAGGCTAACAATTTGAAAAAATGTTGAGTTGGTAATGTATTTGAATAGCCTGCAATGGTGAAGAAAAATGGTGTGCTTATTCTCTGTCATAAGAAGCTAAAAATATCAATTACTAGTCAAGACCATGACTTAGAGGGCAGATGGATCATAGTCAAGTTGTTCATTGATAATATTTCTGTTATAATTTTTAATGTTTATGTTTATGTCTCAGTGCGCTATATTTTTTGGTAAGAACATTTTTGACAAATTGCACCACTATAATGATGATTAGATTGTTTTAGGAGGTGACTGTAATCAGGTTAAGGATCCTATATTAGATAGGATGGGAGGAATGCATATCGTTATATGCGGACGACATGTTGCAAACTTTGACAAGAGTGACTTCGACAATCCACATACTGAGAGATATGTTCCATATTTTCTGCGAGGTCTCTGGGTTTGCCATAAACTGGGATAACTCCCTCCTATTCCCAGTGGGAGACTGAGACCAGGGGGAGGCACTTGCCCTGCCATTGAGGGTGGAATTGAATAGATTAAAAAACTTTGGGATATGGATTACTAGAGACCTGGAGTCTCACTACAAGGTGAACCTGGCCCCCCTCTAAATAAGACTAGACTAAGATGTTAGGCATTGACAGTCACTGCCACTCTCCCTGCTGGGTAAGGTGGCAGTGTTTAAAATGTTGGCACTTCCCAGATTTCTCTACATGCTGCAGTATTTGCCACATAGGATCTTGGATTCTTTCTTTGCAAGGGTGGACACACTAGTGTGTCTACTGTTGTGGGCAGAGGGTCAGCCTCGGGTGGCACTACGAGTCCTCCAAAGATCCAAATATGAGGATGGAATAGCTCTGCTGAATATTAGGAAATACTACGAGGTGGCACAGATGAGCGTGGCTAATCATTGGGCATACGCTGACTGAGAGGACCCGGTGTTTTGCTATCATAGTCTGGGAATGGGTGAGAAGAGTTATGTACATGCACTCTAAGCACAGACACACACTGTCTCAGAGGATGTAGGCAGGAGGGCAACTTTTACCATATGATCGGGAGTTGTCCCAACATTAAGGGTTTCTGTGAACCTGTGGAGGGAAGGATTGAGGGAGCATCGGACATACTCCTAGTCCTCCAACCCAGGCTCACAATATTGGGAATTAAGGGCCAGACCAACCACACCCAGTATCAGAACACTTTGGTAATCCTGGGTTGCATCATAGCAAAAGAAGACACCACTCAGAAATGGGGCTCGAGGAGTCCCCCCAGTAGCAAACCTGGGTGTCAAAAATGGAACACTGCATATGTATTGATGTCAAAAGAAATTCGAGAAAATGGTGGGGGGGTGGAACGTTGGGACCACCTAGACTGGGCGCTTTGCTGAGGAAGTCTGTAACAGAATCAATCTGAAGTAGGACAGGTTGAACCTCACGGACCCCCTACAGAGTAAAAAGGTTGACCCGGGCAATGTGATAAAAATGGGACAATGCAAAGTGGGGTGGCAAACTTGATTCTGTATCTTGCAGATGGGGACACTGAACTGTGGTGGAGAGGGGGTCTGCTGCATTGTGCTGGTCCTTGTGCGTGTTTTGTATAAACTTGATAAAAACACTTGAAAATAGGAATCTGAGTAATCTTTCATTCTTATTATTTACTATATTTTCATATTTTTTTACAGTATTTGTTCTACCTCCTTAATGTTTTCTCTTCACCATTATGTACTGCTGTTTAATACTTTAAAAACCTTAAACTTAAAGGAAAGCTTTTATATAAAACAAGTTTTAATTACTTTGCATTATTAAAATAAATTGTTATATCGTCTAAATTTTTACATATTTTTATAATTTAAATATTTTTTAATATTTCAATTTAAAAAAATGTAATACAATTAATATATATTTTCATTAATCAGAAATTAAGATACATTAAAAATATTAATATAACAAAGTACATTTAAAAATGGTCAAATATTAATTTGCATAGCATAAAAAAACTAGCATAAAATATACATTTAAATTTACACTTTTTAAAATCTCCCTACCATCATCCCCTAAAAACCCAATTACCCGCTGTTAAGTACAAATACACGAAGGCAAGAAGTGTATGTACTCGTTTATTGTCTGGAGCTCATAGATGTCCTTCCAGCTCCTCTGCACCGGGCGCTTCAAATGACCAGTACATTCCTATTCTCATCATAACAATTCTAACATGGAACTTCCCCAGTTACCTAGCAATACTTCAAGTAACAACACAGCACATCCCCAATCTTATAATAAAAATAATAAGGAACATAATAACATGGAATAAGGAAAGAAGATACATTAATAACATGACAAAAAAAAACATGAGAGTTCAAGAATAATTACATTACATTACACTATTATTCAAGATTCCGAGCCTTGACTCCTTCAAGTACGTAATCCTCTAGCCATTTCGGGGGTCTTCTAGATCTTTCAACTTTATGGTCAATAGCCTCAGATGTAGAAGGGTTAGTCTCATTACAATTCACATCTCTGTCTGAAATAGAAGTTGTGGACAGAGAAGAAGTTGCGGACAGATAAGTAGTGCCATCCACACTCAAAGGATTCTCTTGTCCATCCAACTGAGCAGTTACACCAGAACTCTCCACCACTTCATCATAAGCAGTATTCACGATAGCACCATCCATACCTACACTACTACAATCAAGGTCATCTTCCAACCAATGAAAATTACCAGGAATGTTGGTTTGTGGAATATCCCCTCCAAACAACTTGGAGGTTAAAACAATGCTATGCATGTTCCACATTTTTCCACTCCTAACTCTCTCAGCATTATTGAGCACTTCCACCACTTCCTCTGGCTCAAAAAATTGGCTTTCACCCTTCTTTGCCTTACAAGGTTTTTTAATACGGACACAATCACCAATATCCACACTTACAGGTTTGGCTCCACATTTATTATCACAATACGACTTGACCTTCGCATGACGTTCTACCAATCTGTTGCGAACCAAAAAAGGAGACCAATGGCACACTGTAGAATCATAACACCAAATAGGATTGTACTTGGATCTAGGCTTACGTCCTCTCATCATCACAAAAGGCGAAAGACCAGTGCACTCATTTTTAGTCACTCTGTAAGCACACACAGCCTTGAATAATTGAGTTTCCCAATCAAGTTTAGCGTTACACGCCGACTGAATAACGCCCTTAATCACACGATTAAACCTTTCTATGGCGCCATTTACGCTAGGATTGTGTAACAAAGTGGTTTTATGGAAAACACCAACTTTCTCAAAATTATTCTTGGCAGCATTAGATAAAAACTGAACTCCATTATCACTTAAAATCGTCCTAGGTAATCCTTCAGATACAAATGTTTTATCCAAAAACATTAAAATCACAGGAGTATTGATAGCTTCAACTGCTTCAACAACTGGCCATTTTGAAAAAGGATCAAGTAAAACAATAACATACTTTTGATAATTACCCACAGGTCCAAATAAATCAATAGCTATAGAGTCCCAAGGACATTGTGGTGGTACACATTCCAGCATAGGAGGACGTAAGGTTTGCAGGGTTTTATCAGCTGAGGAACAATTAGTACAATTCCTCACATACCTCTCCACATCCTTATCTACTCCAGGCCACCAAAACAAATCTCTTACCACATTTTTAGTACGCACAATACCAAAATGACCATCATGACATAACTGTATGATTACCTTACATAAACCAATAGGTGGAACAATTCTCTCACCTCTGAAAATTGTATCATTTTAAATACTCAGTTGAGACCTTATTTCCCAAAATAGCCTCAAAATCTCATTCCTCTTCGAATAACCAGACCAATTGTTATGAATGCATTCAATCACCTGTTTGAGAACTTCATCCTTTCCACATTCCAACAACCATTCTTCCTTACTCACCACACAACCACCTTCATCATGAACAAAAGTCGCCTGAAAATTAACATAAATATCATCTTCACAATCTTCTAATTTGACCGGCAACCTAGACAGACAATCTGCCAATAAATTGTCTTTGCCTGGCAGATATACCACTTTGTGAATAAAATCTTGCATACGCATGGATAATCTAAAAATCCTGGCAGATGCACTCACCGTACCTTCAGTTGTCAAAGGTTTAACAAGGGGTTTATGTTCACAAAATATGGTAACAGGGTTTTCCCCAAACAAAAGCTCTGAAGTGATTGAGAGCCCAAGAACAGGCTAAGGCTTCTCTTTCTATTGCAGGATACCTAGCTTCAGCAGGTGTTAAGGCTCTTGATGCAAATGAAATAATTCATTCTTTACCATTAATATCCTTTTGGAATAAAACAGCCCCAGGTCCTTTTCCACTGGCGTCCGTGGAAATGTAACTGCCCAAATTCGGGTCAAAACCATCCAAGGCATGAACTTTATCGATGGTTGAGGTGAGGAATGAGAATTCTTCCTGACATTCATGTGACCATTCAAATTTGACTTTACATTTTAATAACTGTCGCATATTATAACATTTAGAAGCGAAATGAGGAATGAACTTTGAGCAATATTCAACCAGTCCTAAAAAAGACCTTAACTCATCCTCGTTACTAGGAACAGGAGCATCTTTGACGGCATTAACTAAGGTAGCTTTAGGTTTAACACCATCAATACCAATTTCATGTCCTAAGTAAGAAACCTTCCCTTAAGCAAATTTGCATTTGGACAACTCCACAGTAAGGCCATTTTCCTTTAAGGTGTTCATCACATTCTTGAGTGTATCATCATGGCAAGTTCTATTTTCCCCAAAGACAAGAATGTCATCTTGATAGAATCTGGTGCCTACGGTCTTGTTAAACAAATTGAACATAAGTCTTTGAAAGACCGCAGCCGCAGATGCCAACCCGACAGGCATTCTTTTAAACGGAAAACAACCTATAGGGGTAATAAAGGCAGTACGTTTCCTAGACTCTGGTGTTAAGGGAATCTGGTGATAAGCAGACGATAAATCGATTATTGAGAAAACCTTAGCATCTTTTAAACTGCTCACCATCTCATTGATCTTTCGCAGGGGAAAACTGTCAATTACAATGTTCTCATTAAGATGACGTAGATCGACACACAAACGAATTTACCGTTGCTACGTAGTGCAACTACTAAGGGAGAAATCCATTCAGAACCATTAATAGGTTCAATGACATCTGTTGCCACTAATTTATTCAACTCATTGGTTACTTCTTCCCTGAGCATGATAGGGATGTTCCTACACTTGTGAATCTTAGGAGTAGGATTCTCCTTTAATACAGTGCAATGTTCGAAAAAAATTATTTGCCTAAAACATTGCTGAAAACGTCTGGAAATAATGTAGACATAGTATCAGCTACCCTAGTTCCCTCATCAATTACTTTAACTTTATCCTCGCTATTAAGATCCAATACAATATGTAGTTTGCCTTGGTCTAACCACCCTAGTACTGGTGGACCCTTCTTTCAATATATAACTTGGCCCTGGCTGATCTTCCTTTAAATTTAAAGGTGAACAACCTGTAGCCTAGCATATCAAGTTTTTTCACCAGAATACCCTTGAGGATGAATATCAGATTCAAGTAAGGTATCACCAACTGTGTGTACGAATTTGTTGTTCCACAATTCTTCGTTAATGATAGTGTATGGTGATCCGGAATCAATAATTTTTTTTATCTCAACACCACCAATGTTAAGTAAACACTCAGGTTTGTTCATGGTCACATTATCATCAATGTTGAGAACCAATTTGTCAGATAGATTTAAAACATTCCCAATATAATTTCCATCCAAATCTCTCTCATACTCCACGTCTGGTAGGTCTTCTTCTAAAACACATTTAACACCAACTTTTTTCCTTTTTCAAACTTTTGTATAATGACCCATTATGCCACAATTAGTGCATTTCTGTCTTAAAGCAGGACAAAATTAGCTGCGAGCTAAATGGTACCTGCTGTCACATCTATAACAACGAAACTTACTTACCATATTAGTTCTAGTTTGTGGTTTATACTGCCTTTGAACAGTTTTTCTATTGACCTTAGCTACAACATTTGAGTTGTTAATTTTATCAATTAATTCCTTTGCACACTTGCCAGACATCTCACCTTTCCGAGCAATACTAATAATAACGTCCAGAGGAGAGTCACCATTGACCCATAGACGATCTTGTATAGATTGGTTATTTGAATGCATGACAATCTGATCACGAATAAAATCATCTAAGTGGTTCCCAAACTTACAATCCATGGCAAGTTTTTTTAACTCAGATACATATTGATCAATTATTTCCCAAGGTGATTGTTTGCGTTGGAAGAACTTATACCTAAATATTCCAATGCATACTTTAGGAGCAAAATAAGTATCTAGATCCTTTAAAACTGCAGGAAAAACATTAGTATCTCCCACAACAGTTGTCTTAGACATTTGGTTATAGACCTTTACCCCATAAGGACCAAGTGAGTGTAATAAAATACGTTTCTTTTGAGCTGGGTGCATTGTTCCAGATTCATCAATAGCCTCTATGTAATTCAAAAAATAATCCTTCCACTCACTCCACTTAAGGGTAGGTTCCGCAGCAGAAGGCCAAAATGAATGAGGGGTAGAAATCGAAAAATTCTGAGTAGCCATGTTAATAATAAGGTTAAAATATGTGACACTAACGTAAATAAATGTAAAATGTAACACGTGTTGAGAAACTACGGAAACACACAAGTACTTAGAAGTAGAGGAAATCGTTTGTCTTGCAGATGAGAGAAAAAAAATGTTGACAATATGCGCGCGTCAAAGTACCTTGAATACTGCTGAGAAACACTTGAGAAATAATGCCAATAACATAACACTTGCTTTGAAGTATCCTCTGTGTGCGCTGTAACAAAAATGAAATGAAGGAACACACACGTTACAATGGACAACCGGCACTTAACTGCTGACTGAGAAGATCTCCAAGAACTTGACAAAGTACAACAAAATGGAGGCACGTACGCGTCACGTAAGGTCGCGCACTTTTGACCTTGCGTAGCATGAAGCATGAAGAAGTGACGTGCAACTCACGGAGAAGCCACCGGTGCACTCCAGAATTAAAGTTCCAGCGAAGAGTCCAAGGAAGATTCCAAGATGCGAGCGATCGAGAACTCGAGCAGCAGCAGTTGTTCAAAGGTAAACAACACACGCTGATAAGGACAATTTGGTGAAACAAGTAATTTCCGTATTAAACTGTCACTTAAACCACCACAAAAACATGCGGGTATCAAATAGTGGCAAGACCAACAGTATCAATGTAGATAATATTCCATGAAGGAACGAAGTAGAGAAAAAGGATGTTTTTGATTACCGATTTCAAGTAAATTCAGTAGGTAATCGTAACGCAGCCAGGACAGTCCATCCGACTGTGGTAACGGTAGCAGGAAGTTAAAATTGTAGCAGTATGAGGAACTCCTTGAAAATTGAAAATGTTAATCTCCCCAAACATTTTTGACCAGGTAGTCGAAATTCCAGTAATCACGTGGATTCTGCTCCAGACAAATCGTCGCCAATTTGTTAAGTACAAATACACAAAGGCAAGAAGTGTATGTACTCGTTTATTGTCTGGAGCTCATATATGTCCTTCCAGCTTCTCTGCACTGGCCGCTTCAAGTGGCCAGTACATTCCTATTCTCATCATAACAATTCTAACATGGAACTTCCCCAGTTACCTAGCAATACTTCAAGTAACAACACAACACCCGCTACCAAAAAAAATAATGAAACCATTACTTATAGACATTACAAATGAAAATAAAAATTTTAACAATTTCATAACTTATAGATTATTTTACTAAAAACACAAATAAAAAATACCATCATTTCTGCATCGATATATTTTACAACAATTTAAAAACAATATTTATACCTTCAATATGACATTATGATATTCTTGTGTCACGATATTCTTTCAGAAATTTTGTCCAAACACTGTGGTTATAAATCTCCAAATTTACGACTGAGGATCCATGGGTAGGAATAAGTAAGAAACCTGGAGTAGGGACTACTCCCATGCTCTTTTTAAGTTCCTCTCGTTTTTTTGGAAAGTTCTGGTGCGGGCCCTGTCTTTTGCATGGGCTGCAATACCTGGGAGGTCCTCTATATACAGGAAAATTGACAGTTCATGCTATTGTTACTTGCTGTTGTGGATTCTATTTTTAAGTTTGGTGAGTGTGACATACTGGTTCCATGCTTTCTATGGACAAGTGAGTGAGGTTTTACTGTTCCTTTTTACATGTAACTCTCAGCTTCTGGGGTAGGGATATTTAGGTGAATTTTTGGAGGTATGTTTCACATGTAGGGGTAACAGCAACCATTACTGTAAGCATGTGGTGGTGGACACAACTTACTTTAGAAGTGGAAGACTGGGGAAAGAGTCCTCTTCTTTTAGAAGTACAAAGCAATAATGGCAGGTAGACTGCAAAAATGGCATGTGGCTTGACTAATTATACAAAATGCTACGGGTATTACAGTGGCATTCTTTCACGAAACACGCCTACACTACCTGAAACACAGGAAACTGGCAAAGAACTGAAGTGGTAACTTGTAATACTCCTCATATTCAACACTCTCTAGAGCAGTTGCAATATGGATATCTAGTGAGATGTCCTTCAATATGCTATCTGTTACTCCAAGGGCAGATATATACTGATGATGGCATCCTTGATGGACAGAACCTATGTCTTCTCAATATGCATGCCCCCAATGTACTGGATATGTCACCCATCATCAAGTTGTTAGACGTGACAACTGCCTAGGTTGGTCCCCATGATTTGGGCTGAAGATTTTAATACAACAATGGGCAATAGTCTCGATAGATTTCTAGATAGGTCTGGCATTGCCTCTCTCCTTGCCAAACAACTATAAGGCATGATAGGTAATTTAGGTCTTCTTGATATGAGGAGATTATAACATCCCCAGTGACAGATTCACTCCTTCTACTCCTCCCCCACAGCAGAATAGACTGTATATTTATCAGTGGGTAAGAGTCTGAAATCTGTACCAATTTCCACTGTTTAGGGAGGATTACATATGACCATTTTTCCTCACTGTCTTTTGTACACTTGGTATGGTTGTAGACCCAACATTCCTCTATGGAAACACAGAGTGAAAACTCCTTTGGATGCAAAACAGAATATTTTGAAGCACTGCATCTGATAGCATAGTGGGGTTGGAGGTGATAATAGTGGTTTTTGGGGGTACTGGTATCAGGAAATCCTATGGGGCTAAGACAAAAGTTGAAGGTAGACACTGCAGCTACTGGGAAACAATTGATGTGCTAGAGCATAGTGTTGCACTCGAGCCTGAGCTGAAACATGAATTGTCAGGCAATAACTGTAGAAATGGGGAGTTCTATATATTCTATGTTAGATTTTGCTGTGTATCTATTCTACGTATCATAGATCAGGAGCACACATTGCAGTTAACATAACAGGCAATTAATACTGATTTCAAAACCTATCTGTAAAGATGTATTCACCCTGTGAACGCCCAGATACCTCAGTATTGTGTATCTTGCTCTAAAAGCCGTGTCTACACAGACTGACCTGGGACCAAAAATTGGCCTTAGATGAAGCTTTGCCAAAGGGGAAGACTTTGGGAGTGAGTGGATGTCAGAAAGCACTTACCATGTGGTCTCGATCCAAAGGGATTGACATATGTTTACACACCTCTGAATGCTGACCCAACTATACACAAAATAAGTTGTTTAGCCACAGACTCAGGTGGGGGAATGGGACAAGAGAGAAAACAGAGATTCTGGATATTGCATTCTGGTTTGGCATTCAGCAGGACACTGCCTTCAATTGGATAAGCACTGATATCTAAGAAATAACAAGAGATCTTTAATGTCATATCACACTTGCAGAAGCATCTAAGATTGTCTATCACACTTGATATACATTCAGAATATCTCTGTTTCCAATTCTTTAACTTTTGGTGGAGCTCTGAGTTTTTGTAAAACTAAAAACGCAAATTTTATCTCTTAAAACAGACATAATTTATTCAGAATTACTGTGTTTCTCTCACTATAAATAACTACTTTCTGTCTTATTAGAACATGTTCCCTGATTCGAAATGAGATTCACCATTCATGGTACATGTTAATGAACTGCAATGTAGCAAACACACATTAGAAATATAAAGTTTACCTACAAGAAATCACTTCCCCAACCTACAGCGCTATTGTAATACAGTATTTGCATCAAGAGACAATATATATGAAAGTCTTTGAAGTGATCTGATCTTTCTCATTCCTCAAGTTGAATAACAAGGTGTGCAAAGAAATCCAAGTTTATAATCCTTAAAGATAGCTCGTGAAACAATAAATAGAGTATATCTTAATGACAGGAACAGATTCCTAAAAGTACTACCAGTTCAGACAACCGTTGATTCTAAAATATGATAAAAAAACAATCTCTCAAGGTTTCCTTAACTGTGACAACAGGGTCCTGTCTCAGCAAACATGTATCTTGATTACACAGGTAAGAGCATGGGGAGATGGGGTGGGCCGGGGGCGGGCCAGGGTGGGCGTGGTGTAAGTCGACAGACGACGAGATGCGTAATATTAAATAATTAATTAAATTAAACCACTTAATTTGCGTTTGCCGTAATGCGGCATGTGCAAAGTAAGTGGTTTTATTTATCCCATCGTCTATCGACTTCCACCACCCTCCACCCCACCGCCCAACCACTCTTACCTGTGCAAGCCGCTACTGCTTCCTTCTGCCTCCACTCATGTATGGGCTGATAATTAAGCCTCTGCCCAGCATTCTTAGGCTCCACATGGAGCGATGTAATGCATGTTGGTACATCTTAGAAACCAAACAGTCAGTCCCACACATGCTAGAAATCCTGAACGAGGGTGGACCTGTTTCTGAATTCAGCACTAATTGGTTCAAATCCATTTGGGACACCTGACTGGTATGAATGCTGATGCTCTCCATAATATAAATCTCCCATAGCAGACAGACATATTTAAGTATGCGACTGTCACGTGACTGTGATACTTGCATGCAATTAAAAGGAAGTAAATCAATATCAGGCATTTGTGACTTAATTGCAGTTTGATCAAGTTTGCCCTTTTCCATGATTGGCAGGGGGGCATGTTTCCCTCAGTGCCTATATGTGTTTCGGTCAGTGTTTAATTTGTGCTGGTGTTTGTCGGTGCGCAGAACTAACACTTGTTTTTAATCATTGTCACTTTTGTATGAGAATACACCACATGGGCGATTTTACTTTAGCATAACACAAGCAATTCAGTGTATTAAAACAATATTGAACCTCACATGACCAGACCATCCCTACAGCTTGGGGTGACTTGCAATTGTCCGAAATGTTACAAGTGTGATGGTTAGTAGTTAATACTGGCACTGCCATTTGGCAGCACTGGGTGGTTCTGGCTGCAGTTACATACTTGGGGCCCTGGCACCTATATTTTGACAAATTAAGCACTGGTTTTAGTGAGTATTCTCTTAGTTTCCAAGAAAATTATTTTGGAAGTCGAATAGCTTACAATATTTCTTGTTCTGGGTGGGCATGTGAATTAATGTCAAATTTAGTACACTGAAATTACACTATGAAAGGGGTAGATTAGGTGTATATGAGTAGAGTGTTACTACCTGCCATTCCAATTGCAATATCTTCCTGAAGAATTAAGTGAAGGACGGATTAGGGACCGCAGTCTATTGGAAAGAAGTTATGTCAACATAGAATATACCTTGCCCAAATGGGAACTCCCAAGGAAAGGAAAGAAGGAATTCTTGTCACTAATGCAGAGGAGGAACGGGGACCCATTATCAAAACTGAACAAAGCACTGCTTAGAGATGGACTCACTCAGATCTTGCTGATTAAATACATATGGGAGAGAGGTTGTCAGAATCAAATTGCTGATTCAGGTTTAGATAGGATTTTGACATACGCAATAAGGATACAAATAAGGCCAATTTTAGCTTTATTCTTTTTAAATATGTGCATAGGACTTACCTTGCTCCTGCCATCTTCCTGAATTACCCTACACACACAAGGCAAATTTCAGGGTGTTGTATAGATGGGGATGATCTATGTCATATGGTATGGAAACTTTGTTCTGGGATTACCATCAAGCCCAATGAAAAAAACGTATGTGTTGCTGTGCCACATTAGGCCCCTTGCTTGCAAAATTATGCATTGCAATACACTGTTTGCATTTCGTATATGAATCGTGGTGAAAAGACATATGTGAATGGATAGCGCTCTCTATGGGCCTTATTTTGATAGCGTTCCGTCGGACTGCCACCTGCTATCACGGCAGTCAGGAGACTGCCCAACAAGCAGGCGGCAATCTGACCACCCAATTATGATAGTACCGCCGTGCTGACAGTCGGAAAGTGCTCTTTAACACGGCGGCTTATGCTGTGGCCCAGGAAAAGGGCTGCAGTGTTAATGAACACTTTGTGTGTGGGGGCACTACATGTGGCCCACTGTAATGAAAGGTCTCAGATCTCCCCTGGACCAAGGTATTTACCGTCACTTTCCCAGGGAGAGAATATCAGTTCCAAACTTATGGAATATAACATATACACAGCACTTCCTAAGGTGGGCAAACTTTCAACACTCCCCCAAAGGCAAGGCAAGCACATGAGTCTCCTCTAGACCAAGGTAACACACACAACACTTCTCTAGAGCGAGATATACTTTGCACATCACTTGCCAGGAGTAGAACAACTTCCTATAACACAATTACCTGCTAGAAGGGAATTCACCCATCCTTCTACAACAGAATACTTGGCCAAGAAGAGTCCACACATCCTGCTACAAGGAAAAGACGAATTGGTATATCTGGGATATATTTATTAGTAAATAGCACCACACGGTAAGCCAAATGCACCTATCATAGCAGACTCTAACATATCAATAGTATGATTGAAACACAATCAAGGCAAACATATATGTAGAAATCTATATATGTATATAAATGTATGGAACCTGAAAATAAAGTTATAGTAAGCAAGAACAGTAGGAAAACTAGAAATTAGTGGAACACCTCACCAACTGTCTGTCCATCCCGTTTCCACTTTGCCAGAGGGGAGTCCGGTTCTTCGGCCGAAACAGGAGACAGTAGTGACACTATACACCCCACTATCACAGCTGCACGTCTGCCCTGTGATGAACTTCCATCGAACAGAACCCAGACACCTCCTTTAGTACAAGGGGAGACGTAAGACGAAGCTCCTGGTGAGCCTCGTCCCCTTTTCCCATCAGAGTCCGTACCACTCCGCACCAAGGCCACAGCTTCAGCTGGCCAGGCGTCTGTTATGGCTTCAGAGCAGAGCGAGCGCATTCCTCTGACAAGATCCAGTTCTTTCTGGTCAGTAAAGTGCGAAAAACAAGTGAAAAGGAAAACATGCCCTTCTCACCTAGTGAAGCTCAGAAAATGGCGACAGCTCAGAAAATGGAGTCATTCAAGCATAAGCCTCTATTCACGCAAAAGAGCAAAATTAGTATGCAAGATGACATAAGATCAGGCCAAAGCCAATAGCAAGCACTGCCATTAAGCAAGATAAAGTCAGAAATCAGAATGACATGAAGCCATGTCAAAGGCAATAGTTCAACACATAATTCACATAACCCAAATGACACTATACACTTTATCCCTCAGTATACAACATTGAGCACATGTGTGCACCACCACCCACAACACTGCACCTCAACGTCCCATACCTTCTATTCTTAGCAAGACTATTCTACTGAAAGACACCAAGATTACAGGGCAGAAGAGAAGCAGACATATGCAAGGCCATCCTACATTAAGGCTAGGCTAACATAACACACTTAAATCAGTTCAAATGGTGGTGGTTGAGGGTCATCATAGGGTGTCAGACCACAAAAGTGGCTCACTACACCCACAAGGGATGAGGGGCTGTTTGGGGCCCCCAAAGTCCCTTTCTGACAGCCTTTTTATGGCAGTTGGACCACCATGAAAAAACTGTTGTAAAGGGACATTGTACTCTCGACATCGGTGCCTGCCACGGCACCACCGCCATTCAAGGGATAGGATTCCAACCGCCTCCCAGAGGGTTCGTAGATCCTGTCGCAGGCGTGGTCTTCCCCACCAATGGTTTCGCTATGACCGCCTGCATCATAATATGGCAGTCGGACTGAAGGGCTCTCTGTCGGGGGGACCGCCACCGACATCAAAATCAGCCCAATGTTTATGGTCCGAATTGATCCAAATTGATCATAAAATAGCAAAACTACAAATCTAAATTGAAGAGAATCATTCAAAAACTTGAATGACCTGCAGAGGACATAAAAACAGTTTCTTGTCATGTTTTTCTTGAAACAGCTTCCAATTTGTATCTATAAATTGCATCAAACTTAATCCACAAGCTCACGACAACTGTAATATCATTTTTGTTTTTTATTGTTTTTTTTGTTTCCCAAAACAATAAAGTATTCTTAAAATTCTTAAAAACATACTATTATTAGTGTTAATATTATTATTGTTGTTATGAATAATATTGTTATTATTATTAGTTGTTGTTATTTATTAGTAGTAATATTATTATTTGTTGCTATAAAGATTATCATCATCAGTGGGTTGGCATTTGCCCAGCTTTCAAGTGAAACTGTGTATTAACCCACTTACATTTCCAGCATGTAGAGTTACTGCAAGGATCATGGGAAATATAGTAGTAGTGCACTGATGATTTGAAAATAATGTGGAATCATACAAAACTAAACCGATTAAGAGATAAAGGAGCCTATTTAGGGTTTTGATATGCCAACAGTAGCAGATGCCCAATAAACCAGCAACCGCCAAATGAGAGGACACACAGAAGGCAATAAGTTTCCACCAGTCAGGTGGGGATCTCATAATATGGAGGGGAGTCCACTTCTAGAGAGCAGAGACCATCACCTTCACTGACCAGATACGCGCAAAGGCTATGCGTCGGCTTCTAAATAGGCCTCTAACTTGGCTAACACCACTTTTCCTTAGTAACAGAATTTTCAGAGCTTCATCATTCTCATTATTGATTCTATTTTCTATCTCCAACAGCATCTTGTTCAAGCCAAGCACTTGCTGTGATCCTGACAGCTGTCCATCTTCCTCTTGCCACAGCTTTTTGTAAGTTTCATTGACACGTACTCTGAGTACACATCAAACCAAATATAAAGCAAGACAAGGGTACAGCCATGTTGATTTTACATGCTACAAAATAAATCATTTCATTTGCTCATACACACCTGAAAGTCTAATGCCGGGTCCTGTGACTATGGCATTCTCATAATCTGCAGAGGCACATTAGCTTCATGCCTGAGATAGAACTGACATACAAACTGATGCAAGGCATCTGCAGATCATAATGAATGAAATAAACACATGTTAAAGTTGTATGCTGTACTGCCATGCCTCACACAATAGGAAATACATGTGTCGGCCATCTGCCCACTACTTTCTGTCTTGACTTCAAGGTTAATCACCTAATAAGACCCAGCAGCAGGATGCTGCAATAAAGACATTGGCACAACCTATTGAAAGAGAAGCTTGGAGATGCCAGATCTTTGGCACACAAAGACACACATACATTGCTGCCAGGAGACTGAATAAGTGACATGGTGGAGGTGGTGTGGTGCACATGTGTGTGTGTTGTATGTATTTGGTATTTGTTTGTATAGCACAGGCCTAGCTAAGAGGCAGATGAACACTGTCAGGATCAAAAGCAAAGATAAACTTGACATGTGATTGGAGGAGTAATTGGGCTCTGAGAGCAAAGGTGAACTATTACTGTTTTGTGATAGTCTATTCTTTAAAGAGGTGTGTCATAAGCTCTTTCCTAATTGTATCATTGGGTTGGTGCTGATGGATACTTGGATATTGTTTCTGATCATGGGTGAATGGAAGAGAAGGCCTGTTTTTGTGTGTGTGTGTGTGTGTGTGTGTGTGTGTGTGTGTGTGTGTGTGTGTGTGTGTGTGTGTGTGTGTGTGTGAGTGTGTGTGTGTGTGTGTGTGTGTGTGTGTGTGTGTGTGTGTGTGTGTGTGTGTGTGTGTGTGTGTGTGTGTGTGTGTGTGTGTGTGTGTGTGTGTGTGTATATTTTTTTTTGTATGGGAATATGTGGCTTGAGGTAAAATATTGGAGGCGAAATCAGATCACAAGTTTTACCAAACAGAGATGTGTCATGATTCATAACACAAAGACTGGATACATGATATAACAGACTAGGTAGGCACTAAACATTCTGCAACTTCGCATGGGTAAAATAAGCCTGGATCCAGACCTTCTATTTAGCACTGAGGAGGTCTTGCTATTTATTTAGTGAGAGGGAAGAATGGGCAAAGAAAACCACCATTAGAGATCACCTACTTTCACATGCCACTGAGCTTGGAGCCCCACTACGGTAACTACTAGGTAACCACTAGGGCACTGGCTTCTAGAGTTCAAACTATCTGCATGATTTCATTCCATCCAAAGCTATGCTATGTCTTTCAGAAGAAGAGTCTACTAATTCTGCAGCCCAGGTTGAGTATGGTTCTGATACTTTGTGTGCTAAAATACACTTTATGGCACACTTTCAATGGGTAATTGGTCCACAAAGAGTTAGATAACTGGGATGCAAGACCTGCACACTGGTAGCGCTGATTGGCTCAAGAAGAATGGAAAGAGGAGAATCAAACCCCCTCTCCAGTAGTGGTAGATGGAGATCCTGGTACGGTGCAAGTTACTGATGACTTGATGTAAAGAAGAGACCTCAATGATTGCTTTTGGACCTGATCCTATTCAGGTAGCGGTTCTGTTAAAGTTTTTGCTTTTTCCACCTGGTTTTTGCTGATTCTCCTATGTGGCCTCCAGGCTTTGAGTCGTTTCCCACTGCGACTATGGTATGAAAGTGTGTGCGCCCTTCCTATCTGTGTTGGGAAATGGTGCCGCTCGTAGGCGAGGACATTCTTTGTTTTAAATTCCTTTAACTCGCAACTGCCCCGGAGGAGTTGACTGGGCATACTTCATAGAGCTACATACCTCCCAAGGCTGCCATCGTTGCTGGGACTGCGAGGACCAGTGTGCTTTGCCAGGTCTTTGCTCACCGCACCTGGGTCCTCTTCCTGGCTCCACCTCTCATTAACTTCGGCCACATACCGCCTCGCGGCCCCCGCTTCGTGGGAGCCGCTCGTAGGTGAGGACATTCTTTGTTTTAAATTCCTTTAACTCGCAACTGCCCCGGAGGATCTGACTGGGCATACTTTATAGCGCTACATACCTCCCACGGCTGCCATCGTTGCTGGGACTGCGAGGAGCAGTGTGCTTTGCCAGGTCTTTGCTCACCGCACCTGGGTCCTTTTCCTGGCTCCACCTCTCATTAACTTCGGCTACATAACGCCTCGCGGCCCCTGCTTTGCGGGAGCCGCTCGTAGGCAAGGATATTCTTTGTTTTAAATTCCTTTAACTCGCAACTGCCCCGGAGGAACTGACTGGGCATACTTCATAGCGCTACATACCTCCCAAGGCTGCCATCGTTGCTGGGACTGCGAGGACCAGTGTGCTTTGCCAGGTCTTTGCTCATCACACCTGGGTCCTCTTCCTGGCTCCACCTCTCTCCGCTATATTACTCACGCCTACCATTGCGTGAGCGGGACGCGTGCGGGGCGCAGACCGGGCGAAGCCCGGGCAAAGGGCGGGCCCGTTTAAGTCCGTTCAAGCACGGACAAGACCGGACCGGGCCCCCCCTCTTGGCTCTTCCACTTCGCTCCTGCTGTGACGTTAGACGCTCCCTACCATGGACACCCGAAGTAAACCTGCAAAAGTACAATCTATGGTTGCTGGTACTCTGGATAGTTTTATTATTAGGGCAAACTCCGTTGTAGAAAGCGAACTGAATATGCTAGAAAGGCGCCTGTCCGACAGAATTACTAGTACTAGAAGGTCTTCGTTGGGTTTACTAGCATCTGTCAGGTCCCCTCCTAATTTGGATGACTCACATACAGCTCTCATGGATAGTATCGATCAAACAATCGAGTCGGTTCTCCAAGACCTTAGGTCTAGCACCTCCTCACGTAGAGATACACTCCAATCTATCCCTGAGTGTATACCCCCTCCTACGCTTGAAATATCATCTGACCTAAGGAGTAATCCCAGGTCGATTCATGCCCAAGCGCCACACCAGGGTGCAGTACCCAAAAGAAAACGAGAGGGGAACTCCAAACGGGGGAAAAAAGCGAGATTGGACTGCTCTCATATAAATGTATTAAGTATACCACCTGTAACGGTTACCAGTCCAGTTTCAGATTCCATGGTAACACCAAATCCAACCCGAGTGATAACCCCTTCCCAATCCCAGCCTCCGTTGCCTTCCCTAACTTCGGGAGAAGGGTCCGAAGGGGGGAACGTTTGTCTTATAAATACTCTAAATAACGTCCTGAAGGGATTCCTCACCCCCCTGATGGCCAGGTTTGACACTATTGATGTAAGGTTAAAAGAAATAGAAAGGGTCATAGCAGCTACAGCTAATTCCCTGTGGAGTAGAGGTAAAACCTATAATGTGCCCGTGAAAAATATGGGTGATTCTCTGCTCCCTTCTTCTTCTAAACCTGTAGCTGCGACAAACCTCTCTGCTAGAACTGAACCTATTCCATCTAGACTATTACCACCTATATCTAACTCTTCTCTTCCTATTACTCCTATCAAAGTCAACTACTCACTTCGTTAAGGAGTTCTATACGAGTATCTAAACCCAACCCAACAGAAGTAGGGGAAACTTCTAGGGATTCAGATGACCGTATCCATCAAGAAGTGGTCAGTGCAAGATGGAAAATGGTAATCAATCTTCCTCCTGAAGCATCGCCCTATGTCACAATTTTAAGTGGTGTTTCAGAGCTTGTTAATCCCACCTTAGAAAGCTATGCTTCCCTTAAAAATAAAGTGATTAGTTGGCTAAATACGTATAGGCCTCTCCCCCCAAATATAAGCTCTGAGGTTTTAATGGTTAGGAGGGTTCCCTGGTTAGGAAGCACCATAAAGAAAATTAAGGGCGACTGTATTTTGGTGAATTTTAGCAATCCCCAGACTGCATCATACATCTGTAATTGGCAGGGTAATATGGGAGGTACCTCCATCAAATCCCTCCCACTGTCTTTTTTCTATCCTCCAACAAACATCTTTACCCAGTCCGAGAATGCCGAAAACTGGACTAGGGTCGGATCCAGTTCAACTAGCAGAAGACAGAGGCACACTCGATTTGTTGTGCCCACACGAGGTGATTACTCGTGTACCAATAGGTACGGTTGCCTTGAAGAGGTTGACTGATTGAGTCGAGAGGATGCTATTTCCAATCCCCCTATTGAGGTTGTGTCTTTTCCCATGCTACAGTCTCCCCGTTGTGTCCCGCCTGATACCCTCCCAACCTTTTTGATGAATTCTAGTGAACCCCTTGCGCGTAAAAAATCTGATGTTACCATAAATTCTTCATCTATATATAAAATCCTTTCGTGGAATATAGCTGGTCTCGCCAACAAGCTTACCTGCCCTATATGGGGATCATTCATAGACCTCCACCACATATGTTGTTTCCAAGAAACATGGGCAAGGCAAGAATACTTTCGTATGGGGTTTGCTTCCTTTTCTATTCCGGCCACGTGGGGAGGTAGAGGTCGCCCTTCAGGAGGTTTAACCATCTGGGTTGCTACCCATTTGGGCTGTAGTGCCAGGATTCTAGAAACAGGGTCTGATGATGTTCTCTGCTTGTTACTGGATTGGCGGACAGGCACTAAGCTAGCAGTGATTAACGTGTACTCTAGACCTGTGAATTTATGTGTGGAATCCGGGGTTATTGATGTTTTATCAAATGTTTTAACTAAGATCCCCGAGGGTACAATGTTTGTTATAGCTGGTGATCTTAACTCCCATTTCGAACCTCTTCAGGGGCTGGTGGACCAAATAAATCAAGAGGAGGATGAAATATGGCACATCCCACATGTGGTAGGCCCAATGGTAAGGTCTTGGGCCTCCCTGGCCGTTCAAATCACCTCCCTAACGATGGCCCATTCGATTAGGGCCTGTAATGGTCGAACAATTTCTGACAATCCTTCAAGGCCTACGTATAATAAACCAGGGAGGGAGGCCAGACTTGATTATATTTTTGTCCAGTGTAAGGAGTGGAACAGAGTCTCCGACTTTGAGGTGGTATCTAGGGGGGAGAGTGACCATAATCCCTTGATATTGGAGGTTTCTCTATTAGGTCTGTGCCCTGGTGATTCCCTGCCACTACCGAGATCTGTGGCATCAAATAGAGCTATTTTGACCAACTATAAACGCAGAGTTAAATGGGCTAAATTGGTTGGTAATCCAGGTGAACTATCTCAAGTGTATGCTAGGGTTGGCCCAGCACTGGACGATGTACTTATTCTTATGGAGCAGCATTCTTCCCCTGATTTCTATGGAAAATTGGCTGATGTTAATAAAGTATTATTTATCAGTTTAGCTGATATATTCAATCCAACTGCCCCCTGTACGAAAAGGTCATGTAGACGGTACCAATGGTATAACAGGGCATGTAGTTCGGCTAAGAGTGACCTGCTGGATGCACTAAAAAAGAAAGCTAGCAGGGATGTTATCCAACACAAGAGACAAATTTATCGGAATTTAATACATTATGCTAAGCTTGATGGGCTACAGAAAACTGGGTTAGGCTAACATCTGCCCTTCAGGCTAGAGATTCACGGAGATTCTGGTTGATTGTGTCTACCGGCACAGCTGAACCTGATGCAGCAGTAAAACCAAATATTGCCCCTGAAATATGGGAAGATCATTTTAGTACCCTCTACAGGGGGGACTATCCCTGTTTGGACCCCCTTATGTTTGAGCCTCTTCTGTGCGATGCTGCTGGTCTAGAGCAGGGTAATTTTGCCCTGAGTGAGGGTCAACGTGCTATATCTATGCTTCCCGCGGGCAAAGCACCTGGGTTGGATGGGGTTCCCGGTGATTTGTATAAACATGAACCCAGAGTGTGGGCGCCTTACCTTACAACAATATTTAATGCGATTGCTGGGGGTATGCCAGTTCCCTCTACATGGCTGGGCGCAGAAGTTGTCCCTATTTTCAAAAAGGGGTCGCCTTTGCTCCCCGGTAATTATAGGCCTATTAGCCTTATAGATGTTGCTCAGAAACTCTTTGCAAGGCTAATTCTAGACCGCCTTTTGGACTGGATGGAGGAATCGGAGATTCTGAGTCATTACCAGGCGGGATTCAGAAACAGCGTCTCAACAACTGACCAGATCTTTAGATTGAGTATGCTCTTCTGGAAGACAGTTAAGGTGGAGGGGGGTTCTCTCTACACTATTTTTGTTGACCTTCGTGCGGCCTTCAATTTGGTCCCACGCAGGAAACTTTGGACTGTGTTGCAGGAATTAGGCGTCCCAGCACCTCTTTTGCAGATTATAGTGCGTCTCCACACTAATAACTTTGCAAGGGTCAGATGCGGGAGAGTAGGAGATCTATCATCTAGTTTTCCCGTTGAAAGGGGGGTAAGGCAGGGGTGTGTTTTGGCACCGACCCTGTTTTGCCTCTACGTAAACGGGCTCATCTCCCATTTGAAAGAGGTCCAAAACAGAGACGCTCCAAGACTCGCTGGTACAGGGATCTCAGCTATTATGTTTGCTGATGATACCCTGCTACTCGCCAAGACTCCTATGGGCGTCCAACGAGTCTTGGATGGTTTTGTCTCTTTTTGTTCTGATCGGGGGCTGGAGATCAACACGGCTAAAACAAAATTCATGATCTTTAACCCCCCTAAGTCATCTCGTCCTAACCCGGTTATCCATGGAGTCAGTCTCGAGAGAGTTCACACTTTCGAGTATTTGGGATTGACCTTGAATGAAAAGCTGACTTGGTCCCATCACCAGATAAAATCAAATTTAAAGTTAACCCAAAAGGTGGGGGGTATTATAAATTTATGGAATAAATCCATGACACATCCCATTGGTCCGCCACTTGAAATTTATAAAATGCAGGCGCGTGGGGCAGTAACATATGGGGGTGAATTGTGGGGCCACAATTGTGCCCCTGAAATTGTTGCTACAGAAAACAAGTTCCTACGGAACTTGGCCGCTCTACCTTTGAGCTCACCACTTCTCCCCCTTAGGCTTGATCTGGGATTAAGATCAGTAAAGGAGGAATTAGGTGTGAAGCCCCTAACTTTCTGGAGGCGACTTTGGGTAACCCCGAACTCTCGAGTTATCGGTGTGAATTCATGGAATTATATCAACATACAGCTGTACGGAAAATTCCATGGCTCAAATATATTAAGGATGAATTAACAAGGTTGGGTTTATCGGCCTTGTGGGCAAACCCGCAAGTGGCCTGTAGTACTATATCCCGCAAAGATTTGGTTTCATTGTACTATGATCGCAATTTGACTGCATCTCTAGCAAGTGATACACTGGGGATAATGTCTACTACATTCTTAACAGTGAAGGATTACTATAAACTGGAGACAGTCCTGGATGACATTAACCCCATTGGTCTTAGGAAACTATTTCTCCAATGGAGACATAATGCTTTGCCAATTAGAGCCCTTACTAGCAGTTGGCACCCACCTACTAGTAAAAATTGTCCAGACTGTATTGAAGAGCTGGAGAATGACATCCATCTAATGTTTTTTTGTCCATCCTATGCTAAATCTAGGAAAAAGTGGATTATTCCCATTTTCAGAAATTGGGGTTTTAGGCGTCATTTGGATGCCTATCGATTAATGAAATCTGATTTATCCCCTCTAACTGTATTTGCTGTCAGCAAGTATCTAGCTGCTGTGTGGAATATTAGAAGAACTTTTTTGACAAAATTAAATGTTATTTGCCATACATGAAGTTCTTATTTTTGGGAAATATTTTTGTAGATGATGTAATTTTCTTTACTTTTCCAAAATGTTTACTCATTGTGTAAAGATTTGTTCTTATTTGGATGTATTTCTTTTATGACTCTATGAAGTCGAAATAAAGATCACGAAACAAAACGAAACAAAACGAAATGGTGCTGATTCCATTTTCTGAAACACAAGCCGATCTGTCACTGCAGATCGGTGGGTGCGCGCTCATATCTATCATGGGTAGACTCATGAGCAGCTTGCCAGTGTAGGCCACGGTTAGTGTACCTCCGCACCTATGGTGCCAGTAATTGCATGTGCCACCTGCCAACGCAGGTTAGTGCATGCGCAGAGACACACGTACTAGTTAAACCCGTGTTCAGTCTGCTGTGCAGACTTGGGCGAGTGCACAGCCACTACGGGTGCTGGGAACTATGTGTCCCTTCTGCCATCGCAGGTCAGGGTGCTCAGTAGCGCGTGTGTGCCCAGGTAGTGAGGAATACCTATGTGTGTTTTTACTACCTATGAGGCCTGCTCTGCCCATTAGTTAATATGGGGAAGTGGATGACCATACTTCACACTGCAATGGTGGATTACAGTGGAGCAGCCTCATGATGTTTCATATCAATGGATTTGCAGTGCCAAACCCTTTCTAATGGTAAAGGGAGTTTTGGCATACCTCGCTTAGAAATACCACTTATAGATTATGGACATTTCTATGCTCTAAGAGTTTCTGGACCGTGGTGTTAGACTCCAGTGGACACCAGGGGTCAGGGGAAGCACATCTGTGTATTCCCCAAGTGACTGCCAAAAAACATGGACACCCCACAGGAATGGCAGACCTCTGCCATTTGACGGCTGAATGGGATAGATGGAAGATAGAGGTTGTGACACGTAGCCTCTAGGGGCCGGTTCATGGCCACCTAAAGATTAAGATCTGTATTCCAAGGCCCATTGGCAGACAGGCCTACAATTTACGGGAGACATATGTGGTTCAAAAGGAAAACCCCTAAACCACCCCGAACTTCAAAGACACATAACAGTATAACTACAGGTGCCATCCTTCAGCAAAGGGTGAGATACGCTTGTAGGGACGTGGGACCAGAGAACCTGGACAGCGTAGTGCACATTGCCAGAGGACCCTGCTGTGCCCGTGGAGGATAACTGTCCAAATAGAGACTGGTCTGGACAGAGGACCTGCTGAAGTGTGGTGCCCTGAAGTGTGATCTCCAAGGGCCCATAGGTGGACCTCCTTGTTCTCCCGGAGATCTCAAGGACATCACAGATCTCCCCCAAGGGACCTACACCATCTACCTGTGACATCTGAAGAGAGTGGTGCCCTCTCAAGTGCCCACCTCAGCTACTAAATCCAAACTGGTGGCATGGTATGAGAGTGGACCTAAGACTTGTTTCTGGAGACCAGACTGCCTAGTGCGGAGCTCCAGAAATCTTGCCTGCATCTGAGATGTGTTGTTCCTGTGTGCAGGGACCATGACATTCATAAACATCTAGTGGTGAAGAGCGCATTCACCGGTTGCTGAACCATGCGTGACCCGTTTCGTAGATCGCGCCGCATTCCTCTCGTGTGACCCGTCGACTGCATGTTCATTGCGTGAAATGTCCAATTCACAGGGTTCGACCCTTTGCAGGTGGGGATGTACCTGGAGTAGTGCCTCATTCTACCTCATGTGGCTCTGGTGAACTGGCATCTGTTTGTGTGTGACCAGACTGCTCTGGTGCAACCTGCATCATCATGCACCAGACATTGTGCCTCTTTTCCAGAGAGGTACAGAATTGCAACTCTTCGCTGTGTGTGTGACCGGAATTGCCTGGTGCAACCCAACTCGACGTACACCCGTCAGTGTACCTACTTATCAGAGAGGTGCGGAATTTGCAACTCATCTTGTCTGAAATCAGATGTGCCTTGTGCGACTCATCCCTGTGTGTACCAGTCGCTGTGCCCAAATCGTCTCGGCATGACCCAGATCATTATGTACCGATCGGGCACCTCATCCTACCAAGAGGCTCCCTTGTGTTACCCCCCATTCATCAGTTGTTTACTTGTTGACTCTCATCAAGTTGCACCAACTGCCCTCCCAAAGGCATCTTGGCGCAAGGTAGAAGTGAGAGAAATTGACTGGGTTGAAGAAATTCTTCTGGAAGCAGGTCAAGAGACTGCGTGACTCCTTTGTGTCTTGAGACCTGTGGGTGAACTTCCCGAGCGGCTGCTAACCTCTCCCTTGTTTATGTCTACCATCTAATTAAAACTGCTACATATTCCCATCTGCTTCCTGAAGACCCAGACTTCGTGTGACTTTGGCCGCATGCAATCCAGTGTCCGGGAGGCGGGGCTGGTTATCTTCCACCCTGGGGTATAGGACAATGGGGGTGAACTTGAGGGTGGAGGGAGGCCACGAAGTCTGCAGAGAGTGAACCATTTAACTGCTGGTTACAAGTGGCACCACATTAAGGTGCTGAGTGCGTGTGTGCATGCGAGAACGTGCGGTACAGACTGGCTGATACCTCTCGCACTGCGGAGTGGTGTGGAGTGAGTGAGTGTGTGTGTGAGTGAGAGTGAGAGTGAGTGTGTGCAGATCGCCTGTGATTCACAACACTGGCCAGTGGTGCTGTCTTATACGTTGATTTGTGCCAAAAGTACAAAGCCTTTCAACACTGGGTTTCCCCCACGTGGCTTCAGCCCACGGTGATGCTAATAAGTGTTCTCTTTTTTGTGTAGCTATAATATTTTGATATTGTGCACTGCATAAGGGTGCTCTCTCTCAATAAATTAGGGGTGTTATATAAGGAATTGTCCACAGTATGCATACTAGTAAAAACATGACAATACGACTGGGCCTAGTACTGCTAGTAATATTTCTGATTGTGTTTTATGCCCAAAAGTATATTACGGTCATGTTATAATGACTGAATACGTGTGTTGAATACAAAAGTTTTTACATAAATCCTGTGTGAAGTCTCTCTTGTGATGCTCAGTGTCTTTATCGCGAGTCGCTGCTGTGACTGTGCTTTACACATTGCCTCTGTAGTGAGCCTGACTGCTCAGTGCCAAGCCACCCAAGGGTGAGCACGGGTTATACAGCGAGTGTAATCACCTGCCCTTGACGGGAGCGGTAGTTCTGCCTGGCTGGGGGCATCCCTTCAGCCAACCAGACACTGTCGGTTCCAACAACCGCAATCAAATAACTAGCAAAAAAACAGAGATTTCAGAGCCCCCATAGAGTTTACTCTTACAGAATGATTTGGGATAGGCATGTTCTGTCACTGTGTTTGATCTTCAGTGTCTGGGGAAACATTGCAAACAGAAAAGAACAACTTTGTCCTAAGTCTATGCACATGTATAGTTTGTGTATAGTTCAAGTTAAATGTAAGGTGTGATAAGTGTATTTTTTAACTTCATAAACTAACAAAAAATTAGCACTGGTATTTGGTGTTGAATAGAAGAAAGACGGGTGTGACCCAATGTGCAACAAGGAATCCTAGGCTCAAATCAGAGCTTCCCACGAGACCAAATCATTGTTCGGTGGCACATAACTTTACTACGTATCTTTTTCCTTAACCAATCAGTTTGAGAGCTCGTTGAAGTAATTCAGTGGAGGGTCTGCACTATACAAAAACCTCACTTACAGATGGTTAATATAAATTAATCTTGCTTCACATCTAATAACAAGATTGGCTACAAAAGTAGAGAACATGACAAACTAAAACATTTTGGGTAACTCATAGCACTGTCTTTAGGGCACGGGGTTATTCCTGAATGTTTCATGTTTAAATGTTTTTTTAAATGTTACCTTCAATAAATGTCACTTAATACAGTGATAGAATTGTATGTATTTAATTGAGACACAGAGAAATGGTGACAAATATATAAACATTTTCAGCTGTATGTCTTTATCACATTTTTATGACATTTCTTGCCTGGTTGACATCTTTTGATGGTTCAGCTCGCTCTTTGGCTTTTATAGTCAAGCCAGACTGCTGGATCGGCTCTCTCCAAGGCTGCCCATGTCCACCCCAGATATGTAGTGTTTCCTACGTCCTTGCCTATCTCTTTCTGTTCTCCCACATACCTTTCGCTCCTTGGCACCTTTCCTGTCACAGTAAGGCACACCCCTCATGGGCTAAAAAACAGCCTAATTGTTCAGGTGTCACCTTTGTGAGTGGGACATCTTCCGTCTGGAAAACAACATATTTCTGGGAAAACTTAGCACAGGCCTTCACAAATTCTGCTGAAATTAAGTTTCCCATTTCGCGTATACTTTCACCCCCTCCTAGTTTCTCCCCAAACAAGATTCACCCTTCGCCTCCCTCATCAACAGTGAGTTCGGGCACCTGGTTTGGAATAACCACCCACAGATGCACCTAAAAAGAGAAAGTGGTTGATGAAAGTGATTAAATTAATCTAAATCACTTGTAACTGCTTGGTAACTACTCTGGGCGTACTTCATTCCATTACAGAAGAAGATCAGCTGTATGTACATAAGACACTGTACAGCCCCGAAAAGAGCAGTGCCTCCCAAACAACAGGACACTAGTATGGTAGCATACATCTCAAACAGCAGGAAGTTATTACTTGTAGAATGACTTTGATGCAGGAGCGGTTCATCATGAACAGCAGGGCGCTAGTACTGGTTGCATGCCTTTGATGCAGGAGCAGTTCATCCTGAACAGCAGGACGCTAGTACTGGTAGCATGACTTTGATGCAGGAGTGGTTCATCATGAACAGCAGGGCGCTAGTACTGGTAGCATGCCTTTGATGCAGGAACGGTTCAGCCCGAACAGGAGGGCGCTAGTACTGGTAGCATGCCTTTGATGCAGGAGCGGTTCATCATGAACAGCAGGGCGCTAGTACTGGTAGCATGCCTTTGATGCAGGAGCGGTTCATCGTGAACAGCAGGGCACTATTTCTGGTAGCATGCCTTTGATGTTGGAGTAGTTCATCTTGAACAGCAGGACGCTAGTACTGGTAGCATGCCTTTGATGCAGGAGCGGTTCAGCCCGAACAGCAGGGTGCTAGTACTGGTTGCATGCCTTTGATGCAGGACCGGTTCATCATGAACAGCAGGACGCTAGTACTGGTAGCATGCCTTTGATACAGGAGCGGTTCATCATGAACAGCAGGGCGCTAGTACTGGTAGCATGCCTTTGATGCAGGAGCGGTTCATCATGAACAGCAGGATGCTAGTACTGGTAGCATGCCTTTGAATCAGGAGCGGTTCATCATGAACAGCGGGACGCTAGTACAGGTAGCATGCCTTTGATGCAGGAGCAGTTCAGCCCGAACAGTAGGGCTCTAGTACTGGTAGCATGCCTTTGATGCAGGAGCGGTTCATCATGAACAGCAGGGTGCTGGTACTGGTAGCATGCCTTTGATGTTGGAGTAGTTCATCTTGAACAGCAGGACGCTAGTACTGGTAGCATGCCTTTAATGCAGGCGCGGTTCATCATGAGCAGCAGGGGGCTAGTACTGGTAGCATGACTTTGATGCAGGCGCGGTTCATCATGAGCAGCAGGGGGCTAGTTCTGGTAGCATGCCTTTGATGCAGGCGCGGTTCATCATGAGCAGCAGGGCGCTAGTACTGGTAGCATGCCTTTGATGCAGGCGCGGTTCATCATGAGCAGCAGGGCGCTAGTACTGGTAGCATGCCTTTGATGCAGGCGCGGTTCATCATGAGCAGCAAGGCGCTAGTACTGGTAGCATGCCTTTGATGCAGGCGCGGTTCATCATGACCAGCAGGGTGCTAGTACTGGTAGCATGCCTTTGATGCAGGCGCGGTTCATCATGAGCAGCAGGGTGCTAGTACTGGTTGCATGCCTTTGATGCAGGACCGGTTCATCATGAACAGCAGGGCGCTAGTACTGGTAGCATGCCTTTGATGCGGGAGCGGTTCATCATGAACAGCGGGGCGCTAGTATTGGTAGCATGCCTTTGATGCAGGAGCGGTTCATCATGAACAGCAGGGTGCTGGTACTGGTAGCATGCCTTTGATGTTGGAGTAGTTCATCTTGAACAGCAGGACGCTAGTACTGGTAGCATGCCTTTAATGCAGGCGCGGTTCATCATGAGCAGCAGGGGGCTAGTACTGGTAGCATGCCTTTAATGCAGGCGCGTTTCATCATGAACAGCAGGGCGCTAGTACTGGTAGCATGCCTTTGATGCAGGCGCGGTTCATCATGAACAGCAGGGGGCTAGTACTGGTAGCATGCCTTTGATGCAGGCGCGGTTCATCATGAACAGCAGGGCGCTAGTTCTGGTAGCATGCCTTGGATGCAAGAGCGGTTCAGCCCGAACAGCAGGGTGCTAGTACTGGTTGCATGCCTTTGATGCGGGAGCGGTTCATCATGAGCAGCAGACTGCTAGTACTGGTTGCATACCTTTAATGCAGGCGCGTTTCATCATGAACAGCAGGGCGCTAGTACTGGTAGCATGCCTTTGATGCGGGAGCGGTTCATCATGAGCAGCAGAGTGCTAGTACTGGTTGCATACCTTTGATGCAGGCGCGGTTCATCATGAGCAGCAGGGCGCTAATACTGGTAGCATGCCTTTGATGCAGGCGCGGTTCATCATGAGCAGCAGGGCGCTAGTACTGGTAGCATGCCTTTGATGCAGGCGCGGTTCATCATGAGCAGCAGGGCACTAGTACTGGTAGCATGCCTTTAATGCAGGCGCGGTCCATCATGAGCAGCAGGGCGCTAGTACTGGTAGCATGCCTTTGATGCAGGCGCGGTTCATCATGAACAGCAGGGGGCTAGTACTGGTAGCATGCCTTTGATGCAGGCGCGGTTCATCATGAACTGCAGGGCGCTAGTTCTGGTAGCATGCCTTGGATGCAAGAGCGGTTCAGCCCGAACAGCAGGGTGCTAGTACTGGTTGCATGCCTTTGATGCAGGCGCGGTTCATCATGAGCTGCAGGGGGCTAGTACTGGTAGCATGCCTTTAATGCAGGCGCGTTTCATCATGAACAGCAGGGCGCTAGTACTGGTAGCATGCCTTTGATGCGGGAGCGGTTCATCATGAGCAGCAGAGTGCTAGTACTGGTTGCATACCTTTGATGCAGGACCGGTTCATCATGAACAGCACGGCGCTAGTACTGGTAGCATGCCTTTGATGCGGGAGCGGTTCATCATGAACAGCGGGGCGCTAGTACTGGTAGCATGCCTTTGATGCAGGAGCGGTTCATCATGAACAGCAGGATGCTAGTACTGGTAGCATGCCTTTGATGTAGGAGCAGTTTATCATGAGCAGCAGGGCGCTAGTTCAGGTAGCATGCCTTTAATGCAGGCGCGGTTCATCATGAGCAGCAGGGGGCTAGTACTGGTAGCATGCCTTTGATGCAGGCGCAGTTTACCATGAGCAGCAGGGCGCTAGTACTGGTAGCATGCCTTTGATGCAGGCGCGGTTCATCATGAGCAGCAGGGCGCTGGTACTGGTAGCATGCCTTTGATGCAGGCGCGGTTCATCATGAGCAGCAGGGCGCTAGTACTGGTAGCATGCCTTTGATGCAGGCGCGGTTCATCATGAGCAGCAGGGCACTAGTACTGGTAGCATGCCTTTAATGCAGGCGCGGTCCATCATGAGCAGCAGGGCGCTAGTACTGGTAGCATGCCTTTGATGCAGGCGCGGTTCATCATGAACAGCAGGGGGCTAGTACTGGTAGCATGCCTTTGATGCAGGCGCGGTTCATCATGAACAGCAGGGCGCTAGTTCTGGTAGCATGCCTTGGATGCAAGAGCGGTTCAGCCCGAACAGCAGGGTGCTAGTACTGGTTGCATGCCTTTGATGCAGGAGCGATTCATCATGAACAGCAGGACGCTAGTACTGGTAGCATGCCTTTGATGCAGGCGCGGTTCATCATGAGCAGCAGGGCGCTAGTACTGGTAGCATGCCTTTAATGCAGGCGCGTTTCATCATGAACAGCAGGGCGCTAGTACTGGTAGCATGCCTTTGATGCGGGAGCGGTTCATCATGAGCAGCAGAGTGCTAGTACTGGTTGCATACCTTTGATGCAGGACCGGTTCATCATGAACAGCACGGCGCTAGTACTGGTAGCATGCCTTTGATGCGGGAGCGGTTCATCATGAACAGCGGGGCGCTAGTACTGGTAGCATGCCTTTGATGCAGGAGCGGTTCATCATGAACAGCAGGATGCTAGTACTGGTAGCATGCCTTTGATGTAGGAGCAGTTTATCATGAGCAGCAGGGCGCTAGTTCTGGTAGCATGCCTTTAATGCAGGCGCGGTTCATCATGAGCAGCAGGGGGCTAGTACTGGTAGCATGCCTTTGATGCAGGCGCAGTTTACCATGAGCAGCAGGGCGCTAGTACTGGTAGCATGCCTTTGATGCAGGCGCGGTTCATCATGAGCAGCAGGGCGCTAGTACTGGTAGCATGCCTTTGATGCAGGCGCGGTTCATCATGAGCAGCAGGGCGCTAGTACTGGTAGCATGCCTTTGATGCAGGCGTGGTTCATCATGAGCAGCAGGGCACTAGTACTGGTAGCATGCCTTTAATGCAGGCGCGGTCCATCATGAGCAGCAGGGCGCTAGTACTGGTAGCATGCCTTTGATGCAGGCGCGGTTCATCATGAACAGCAGGGGGCTAGTACTGGTAGCATGCCTTTGATGCAGGCGCGGTTCATCATGAACAGCAGGGCACTAGTTCTGGTAGCATGCCTTGGATGCAAGAGCGGTTCAGCCCGAACAGCAGGGTGCTAGTACTGGTTGCATGCCTTTGATGCGGGAGCGGTTCATCATGAGCAGCAGAGTGCTAGTACTGGTTGCATACCTTTAATGCAGGCGCGTTTCATCATGAACAGCAGGGCGCTAGTACTGGTAGCATGCCTTTGATGCGGGAGCAGTTCATCATGAGCAGCAGAGTGCTAGTACTGGTTGCATACCTTTGATGCAGGACCGGTTCATCATGAACAGCACGGCGCTAGTACTGGTAGCATGCCTTTGATGCGGGAGCGGTTCATCATGAGCAGCAGGGCGCTAGTACTGGTAGCATGCCTTTGATGCAGGCGCGGTTCATCATGAGCAGCAGGGCGCTAGTACTGGTAGCATGCCTTTGATGCAGGCGCTGTTCATCATGAGCAGCAGGGCGCTAGTACTGGTAGCATGCCTTTGATGCAGGCGCGGTTCATCATGAGCAGCAGGGCGCTAGTACTGGTAGCATGCCTTTGATGCAGGCGCGGTTCATCATGAGCAGCAGGGCACTAGTACTGGTAGCATGCCTTTAATGCAGGCGCGGTCCATCATGAGCAGCAGGGCGCTAGTACTGGTAGCATGCCTTTGATGCAGGCGCAGTTCATCATGAACAGCAGGGGGCTAGTACTGGTAGCATGCCTTTGATGCAGGCGCGGTTCATCATGAACAGCAGGGCGCTAGTTCTGGTAGCATGCCTTGGATGCAAGAGCGGTTCAGCCCGAACAGCAGGGTGCTAGTACTGGTTGCATGCCTTTGATGCAGGAGCGATTCATCATGAACAGCAGGATGCTAGTACTGGTAGCATGCCTTTGATGCAGGCGCGGTTCATCATGAGCAGCAGGGCGCTTGTACTGGTAGCATGCCTTTAATGCAGGCGCGTTTCATCATGAACAGCAGGGCGCTAGTACTGGTAGCATGCCTTTGATGCGGGAGCGGTTCATCATGAGCAGCAGAGTGCTAGTACTGGTTGCATACCTTTGATGCAGGACCGGTTCATCATGAACAGCACGGCGCTAGTACTGGTAGCATGCCTTTGATGCGGGAGCGGTTCATCATGAACAGCGGGGCGCTAGTACTGGTAGCATGCCTTTGATGCAGGAGCGGTTCATCATGAACAGCAGGATGCTAGTACTGGTAGCATGCCTTTGATGTAGGAGCAGTTTATCATGAGCAGCATGGCGCTAGTTCTGGTAGCATGCCTTTAATGCAGGCGCGGTTCATCATGAGCAGCAGGGGGCTAGTACTGGTAGAATGCCTTTGATGCAGGCGCAGTTTACCATGAGCAGCAGGGCGCTAGTACTGGTAGCATGCCTTTGATGCTGGCGCGGTTCATCATGAGCAGCAGGGCGCTAGTACTGGTAGCATGCCTTTGATGCAGGTGCGGTTCATCATGAGCAGCAGGGCGCTAGTACTGGTAGCATGCCTTTGATGCAGGCGCGGTTCATCATGAGCAGCAGGGCACTAGTACTGGTAGCATGCCTTTAATGCAGGCGCGGTCCATCATGAGCAGCAGGGCACTAGTACTGGTAGCATGCCTTTGATGCAGGCGCGGGTCATCATGAACAGCAGGGGGCTAGTACTGGTAGCATGCCTTTGATGCAGGCGCGGTTCATCATGAACAGCAGGGCGCTAGTTCTGGTAGCATGCCTTGGATGCAAGAGCGGTTCAGCCCGAACAGCAGGGTGCTAGTACTGGTTGCATGCCTTTGATGCGGGAGCGGTTCATCATGAGCGGCAGAGTGCTAGTACTGGTTGCATACCTTTAATGCAGGCGCGTTTCATCATGAACAGCAGGGCGCTAGTACTGGTAGCATGCCTTTGATGCGGGAGCGGTTCATCATGAGCAGCAGAGTGCTAGTACTGGTTGCATACCTTTGATGCAGGACCGGTTCATCATGAACAGCACGGCGCTAGTACTGGTAGCATGCCTTTGATGCGGGAGTGGTTCATCATGAGCAGCAGGGCGCTAGTACTGGTAGCATGCCTTTGATGCAGGCGCGGTTCATCATGAGCAGCAGGGCGCTAGTACTGGTAGCATGCCTTTGATGCAGGCGCGGTTCATCATGAGCAGCAGGGCACTAGTACTGGTAGCATGCCTTTAATGCAGGCGCGGTCCATCATGAGCAGCAGGGCGCTAGTACTGGTAGCATGCCTTTGATGCAGGCGCGGTTCATCATGAACAGCAGGGGGCTAGTACTGGTAGCATGCCTTTGATGCAGGCGCGGTTCATCATGAACAGCAGGGAGCTAGTTCTGGTAGCATGCCTTGGATGCAAGAGCGGTTCAGCCCGAACAGCAGGGTGCTAGTACTGGTTGCATGCCTTTGATGCGGGAGCGGTTCATCATGAGCAGCAGAGTGCTAGTACTGGTTGCATACCTTTAATGCAGGCGCGTTTCATCATGAACAGCAGGGCGCTAGTACTGGTAGCATGCCTTTGATGCGGGAGCGGTTCATCATGAGCAGCCGAGTGCTAGTACTGGTTGCATACCTTTGATGCAGGCGCGGTTCATCATGAGCAGCAGGGCGCTAGTACTGGTAGCATGCCTTTGATGCAGGCGCGGTTCATCATGAGCAGCAGGGCGCTAGTACTGGTAGCATGCCTTTGATGCAGGCGCGGTTCATCATGAGCAGCAGGGCACTAGTACTGGTAGCATGCCTTTAATGCAGGCGCGGTCCATCATGAGCAGCAGGGCGCTAGTACTGGTAGCATGCCTTTGATGCAGGCGCGGTTCATCATGAACAGCAGGGGGCTAGTACTGGTAGCATGCCTTTGATGCAGGCGCGGTTCATCATGAACAGCAGGGCGCTAGTTCTGGTAGCATGCCTTGGATGCAAGAGCGGTTCAGCCCGAACAGCAGGGTGCTAGTACTGGTTGCATGCCTTTGATGCAGGCGCGGTTCATCATGAGCAGCAGGGGGCTAGTACTGGTAGCATGCCTTTAATGCAGGCGCGTTTCATCATGAGCAGCAGGGCGCTAGTACTGGTAGCATGCCTTTGATGCAGGCGCGGTTCATCATGAGCAGCAGGGCACTAGTACTGGTAGCATGCCTTTAATGCAGGCGCAGTCCATCATGAGCAGCAGGGCGCTAGTACTGGTAGCATGCCTTTGATGCAGGCGCGGTTCATCATGAACAGCAGGGGGCTAGTACTGGTAGCATGCCTTTGATGCAGGCGCGGTTCATCATGAACAGCAGGGCGCTAGTTCTGGTAGCATGCCTTGGATGCAAGAGCGGTTCAGCCCGAACAGCAGGGTGCTAGTACTGGTTGCATGCCTTTGATGCAGGCGCGGTTCATCATGAGCAGCAGGGGGCTAGTACTGGTAGCATGCCTTTAATGCAGGCGCGTTTCATCATGAACAGCAGAGTGCTAGTACTGGTTGCATACCTTTGATGCAGGACCGGTTCATCATGAACAGCACGGCGCTAGTACTGGTAGCATGCCTTTGATGCGGGAGCGGTTCATCATGAACAGCGGGGCGCTAGTACTGGTAGCATGCCTTTGATGCAGGAGCGGTTCATCATGAACAGCAGGATGCTAGTACTGGTAGCATGCCTTTGATGTAGGAGCAGTTTATCATGAGCAGCAGGGCGCTAGTTCTGGTAGCATGCCTTTAATGCAGGCGCGGTTCATCATGAGCAGCAGGGGGCTAGTACTGGTAGCATGCCTTTGATGCAGGCGCAGTTTACCATGAGCAGCAGGGCGCTAGTACTGGTAGCATGCCTTTGATGCAGGCGCGGTTCATCATGAGCAGCAGGGCCCTAGTACTGGTAGCATGCCTTTGATGCAGGCGCGGTTCATCATGAGCAGCAGGGCGCTAGTACTGGTAGCATGCCTTTGATGCAGGCGCGGTTCATCATGAGCAGCAGGGCACTAGTACTGGTAGCATGCCTTTAATGCAGGCGCGGTCCATCATGAGCAGCAGGGCGCTAGTACTGGTAGCATGCCTTTGATGCAGGAGCGGTTCATCATGAGCAGCAGGGCGCTAGTTCTGGTAGCATGCCTTGGATGCAAGAGCGGTTCAGCCCGAACAGCAGGGTGCTAGTACTGGTTGCATGCCTTTGATGCAGGAGCGATTCATCATGAACAGCAGGACGCTAGTACTGGTAGCATGCCTTTGATGCAGGAGTAGTTCATCCTGAACAGCAGGACGCTAGTACTGGTAGCATGCCTGTGATGCAGAAGCGGTACAGCCTGAACAGTAGGACGCTAGTACTGGTAGCATGCCTTTGATGCAAGAGCGGTTCATCATGAACAGCAGGGCGCTAGTACTGGTAGCATGCCTTTGATGCAGGAGCGGTTCATCATGAGCAGCAGGGCGCTAGTACTGGTTGCATGTCTTTGATGGAGGAATAGTTCATCATGAACAGCAGGACGCTAGTACTGGTTGCATGCCTTTGATGCAGGAGCGGTACAGCCTGAACAGTAGGGCGCTAGTACTGGTAGCATGCCTTTGATGCAGGCGCGGTTCATCATGAGCAGCAGGGTGCTAGTACTGGTAGCATGCCTTTGATGCAGGTGCGGTTCATCATGAGCAGCAGGGCGCTAGTACTGGTAGCATGCCTTTGATGCAGGCGCGGTTCATCATGAGCAGCAGGACGCAAGTACTGGTTCTGTGCCTTTTATGCAGGACCAGTTCAGTCTCAGGAATAAATTCCCTGTTCTACAGTCACTGGGGGATGTCTGGGACCCCTGACTGAACTTCTGTTTCTGTTGGCTTTGGCACATGTCTCATTTCCAAACGTTTTATACAAAGCTGCGCTATTTAACAAGTCATGAGTCATGCCCCTGTGCATTGTGCTAACATCAGCAGTTTTGCAGTGTGACTGCATCACAAATGGGGGACCGCTCGCATGGTGGTCTAGGCTAGTGAATCCTAGAATTGAAGTGTTTTGATGAACGAATACTTGATACACCCTGAGAACAATTAAGTACTAGAACTATTGTACTGTGCACTGTCAGCATACATGTTTGTTGATTGTTCTACCTGTTTCTTCTTGCCTAACCATTTGTAAAGCACTCTGATACCCTCTAAGGTCAAGTTTGCGCTATATAAAACTTTATAAATAAATACATTAAATCATTGAATTAAATTGATTTGAGTTCCACAAACTGCACCATCATATTTTCCTGAATGGAGCTACGCACGGCTCATCTTGGATTGACTAGCGGGTCTGTACCTTTACTGAACTGCGATAAAGAAGATTTCAGTTCTGTTCAACCCAATTGCCTCTGGGATTTTGCTGTAGGCAGCTTCCTGGTATTTATTGGTTTGAGTTGGTGTCTTTGTTTAACCTCTTCAATCTCACGTATATTGCCTCCGGCATACATTTAAGCTCACCATCATTTGGAGGCTGTCATCAGCCTTGGAGTCAGCTTCTAGGACACATGCGCTCTGCTCCTGAGACAGTCCAGGCCACAATCAATCAATCAATCAATCAATCAATATACTTATAAAGCGCACTACTCACCCGTTAGGGTCCCAAGGCGCTGGGGAGAGGGGATGCTACTGGTCGAAAAGCAATGTTTTGAGGCGTTTCCTGAAAGTTAGGAGGTCCTGGGTCTGGCGTAGCTGGAGTGGTAGAGAGTTCCAGGTTTTGGTGGCGAGGTGTGAGAAGGATCTTCCTCCGGCGGTGGTGCGACGGATGCGGGGGATGGTGGCGAGAGCATGGTTGGCGGAGAGGAGATGGCGTGTGGGAGCGTGGAAGGAAAGTCTGTCGTTGAGGTAGGCTGGACCGGTGTTGCAAAGCCGAATGCCACACATCACCCAGTAAAAAAGTGTGGGGAGCTCAGAAAGGACAAACAAGAAGGACTGATCCCCACACAGAGAAGGGGCACGCTTTGTAAAAAGCACCATGGAGACAAGGGAACCAAAAGGATGAGGAGCAAGCCCAACTCAAGCCAAGAAAGAAGGGGGCATCTGAGTTAAGCCACTAACAAACCTCAAGCCAAACAAGAGGGGTGGGCTGCCAGCGAGGAAAGTGAAGGCTAAATATCAAAACAACATCACGCAGCCCCTGCCAAGCTCAGCAGGGAGGCTGTGATGCAGCATAGCTAAAGAAGAGATAAGAAAGGAAAAGAAGGCAAGACGACACAAAGCACAGGCCCAGCGAGGAGCACAGTGAGAAACCTCTGCTCAGGCCCTACCCCACAAAGACAAGTCGGGGGCACTCAGGAATCTTCAAGAGAATGGCACTTTAGCCCCGCACTGTAAATATGGATAGTAGCCCAGCCTGAAGCACATAGACAGGAAGGCCCACACTAGTCCTGCTATTCCAGTGGGGGCTCCACAGCCTTAGGGGGAAGGCTGATAGCAGCATCCAGAAAGCAACCACCACCCCAGCCTCAAGCAGAGAGCTAGAGAAGAGCAAGCCAGACTCAGGAAGGAGCGCCAGAGAGTCGCAAAGAAGCCCAGCGGAGAGGCGTGGGTGCACTCACTGCCAGCATAAACCAGGCCACAAGGCCCGCAGGGAACCTACGAGTCATCAAATGACAGGAAGCAATCCACACAAATAGCATAAGTGCAAACATGGCCCATAAGGTAAGCAGGGTTCCCCAACCAGTGTCAGGGGGCACAGGGTGACTGCCTGTCAAAGGAGAATGACTAAACAGGAGTCTTCCGCGAAGAGGTGGGCCTTCATAGGCACACCCTGGGCAGTAAGTGTTTCTCATTTTAGAGAGGCAGCAGGCTGGCTGTCTCCGGGTGTGATCACTCCTCATGACTTGAAAAGGTGATGAGAAGGGAATGGTCTAAACCTCATGGACCATAACAGAATCCAGAAGAAGCTAGTTGTTACTGGTTAACTGGAATTCCCACCCGAGCACATCCCTTTCAATACCCAGAATTTAATGGATAGATCGATTTGCCTAAGATTATTTGGCCAACCGGTCCCTCAGTCTCATGAATGAGTCACTGCTGTACCAGAAAAGGTGGCCTCATTTCCAGTACAGTAAGAGGAAGTGTTGCCAGACACCTCCTTCCTGTTAAAAGCCGAAACTGGTGGGGTGGGAGCAAACTCAGATACTCATAGGCAAATAATAACAAATGATACAAGCAATCTACTGTACTACACGTCCTTCGCCTCTCGGCGCTGTAAGAAATCTCAGTATAAACTCCTCGTGCATGCGTGTTGTGCTTTTTGTGTGAAATGCGAGTTGTTTTTAAAGCATACAGTGCAGATATCCGCAGTATGGAAGCAGGTTCGTCAAATCCCTGATTGGCGATGCTCTCGTTCAAAACATGAAGTCATTCAGGGGTGTGCTGATTGAAAGACATCTATTTACACGTGTGTTCCAAAAAAGCATCTGTCAGCAATCAGGAGAGAAACGTGCAGAAAGGAAAATATATGTGTTTACAGCAGCATTTCCTGTATTTTGCTAAACGTGCGCTTTGGTCCTCAGAATGTCTTCTCCTATTACTAAAGTGAAAGGCAAAAGAGTGTGCGTCTGACTTGGGAGTTTCAAGGCTCAAAAATAAATTGTTTTTTTCTAATATAATTATGTGCAAAGGCAACCAATAATATATAATAATGATGACAAGAAGACGAAGAGCTATTACCACTCGTCTTGCGTTTTATAGTTTCACAAATAACAGAGGCTCCTTGAACCTAATTCAAAGACACTCGTTTAATCGACCAAGGAAAGATGAAATACTGAGACTGAGATAGATGTTTTGCAAGGATACTGCGCCACCTGTGCATTCGTTGTCAATGAACTGCAAGGGGGATTGTTACACTCATTTTCAATAATACAGGTTCAAATGTGAGGGCTTATTTAAATGTAAATAACGCCCCAGTGTCTGTTTCATATTAGATCATTGTTTTCTAACTGTTTTGTTTGGGGGTTATTAAGTGTCAGCAGACAGTTTAATTCAACATTTATGGCATGTTGTGCAGCAGGTTGATATGTCTTCGATTGTGGATTTATCCAGGAGTGCTGCGGAGCAAATCACCAACATGGAAAATACAGGTATTGTGTAATAAATAACTGTGTGTGGGGGCCTATTTATTTCTTTATCACCGAAGTCGTATTGGTGCTATAGAAATGGGTGCGTGTTTTTATAACAAATCTTAACAGTTCCCACTCGTCGAGCTAGGAAGAATACTTGAGCGACCGGAAGGGGAACCTGTGACCCGCTGACCTCTTCCCCGGAAGCGCTACTGCGTGTGCTGCAGTGGCAGCACGCGGCAGGTGTATCCCGAAGTGTGGCTCCTGGAAGCAGTTCGGCATGGGCAAGCGGACTCTTTAGGGACAGAAAGCGTCTGCGTGCTGAGATGTGTGTTGTGGCACTAGACGTGAAGAATGTTAAATACATACAGAAGAGTCCCTCTGCTCTTGAGCGTGTGCACTTGTTGATAATTCGACCTTTACGCAATGCGTTTCTATCTTAGTCCTTAATCGGTGGTAAGAAGAGGGGCGGGAAGGGATGCTAAAGTAGGCATGGACGACGAATAACTTGGCTAAGTGGGAGTGCTGTAGTGAGATAGACGAGCATGATGTGGAAGTGCTGGGCACGAGCCGCCGTCCAAGAATTAAAAGGAAACTTTGCCAGGGCATACCAGTGTGGTGGCAGCGCCAGCACCGGGGCAGGTGCCAGCCAAACTCCGGGAAGGAAAGGGCGCACACTGGGAACTCTTTCTTGTGCTGGCCGTGCCAACATAAGGGTATCTACCAGCCAGAGGGCAAGGAAGAAAAAGGGTGGCAAAAACTGGCATATACTGGTCGAGGAAGCCGGGCGAAAGTGACGTGCCCTGCCAGGGTTTTGAAATGGGCAGACCTGCGTGTCTGCTGTCAACACCAGCAGAGGGCTCGTCACCGCGTATATCAGATATATGAATATATCTGTGGAAATTAAAAGTAAAACAGGGAAAGAATAACGCATATTTCGTGCCACGAGATAAAACCCTTATGCACAAGAGTATTGAAGGCATACGACTTTCAGCGCCAACAGAGGATAATTCTTGGCAATACCCTGTTACCTTCCTACTTCCGTTTCCTCGCGGCGTTATCTTTCAAACCTGGACAGGTGAGTGTCATAAGACAGTATGCCGAGTCACCGCTTACCTGGGAGCCCGTCCCTGCCACGCGCTGCACTACATGCAAAGATCACACAAGGAGCCGAGTGTTCGACGGATTCATCCGCATTTCGTTGGGCTTTGCTAACAATAACTCACCCCTCAGCACGTAAAAGCCTCTGCAGTGCCCTGCTGCGAAGGAGACCTCCTGGATAAAAATAAAATAGCCACCTGGAGTGTTTTCTTGGCAATATTTACGGTCCACGCTGCGTTCCGTTATTAATCTAAAACCAGTGGCGTGTTAACAACATTGAGTATTCCCTGTAGTCTTTGTAAATTCGAATTTAACAGTTTTGGAATAACGGTGCTGGCCCTGTCGATCACATAGATAGAAGAAGCAGTTCAAAGAAATGTTGTAGTTTAACGTAAAAGCCCCGACGTCTGAGACTTTCCAACAACCTCACCCTTTTCCTTTAATAAATCACGGTGGAATCCCAGCTGCAATATCCCACGTCTTTATCCCAGCAGTGGCACGGACCTTGTTTAAAGGTACTCGGAAAACCTAAGGCATTAATAGCAACGAAGAAACTCACACTCTCTGAGCTAAATCACTACTAGTTCTTCATTGCAGCGTTGCTGGCTATTTGTACAGTGTATTTTTATTTTTTGCCGAAAAATATATTGTGTAAACTGAAATGTTAATAAATTGTTTTTGTCATACAGCACTCGCTCCTGTAAATTTTCTTCTTAGTAGTATCACAAAAAATAAAGATATCATATTTATCCCAAGGTCCTCATCCAATGAATTCAGGAATCACTCCGGAATGATGAAAAGGTGAGTCAGCCCTACATTGTTCCAGTTCGTGAGCCGCAAGCTGTACATAGAACGCACGTGCAGGTGCTAAATAAACTATGTGGACAATGTTGCCGCTTTTGAAACGCCGGATTGCGTTTCTTGGCAAACATTACTATATAAAATGTTCTGCCTATGTTAGGTTCCAGTTAATGTACACTGTCCCGCTACCTGCGAAGTCAAGGGCTCGCAGCCACCAGTTTCTCTGTTTAGTTCTATAAGAAGTGGGAGCCGTCGGGTTTTCCTGGGCATGAAACATTTTTATAGCATCTCTTGCTCCCACTTCAGCTGAGGCGCTACATGACACTGCGCCCCGCGCCTCTGTAAAACCGTGCACAAGGTATCCTGTGCAAAGCCTCCTCGCGCGCAGTAGTGTTTCCGCCTTTCATGCCTGTGAAAGTGGCTGTGAAAAACAGATACTGAATCAGACGGAAAGTCTGAGGAAAAAAAAATCCCCAAACATTGCATGATAGTCTCTAAGCAGTTCCATCTGTCAAGCAGAAATGTTAGGCTAATAGCCTGTGGCCATCTCTCTCTGCAGTCCACTACCTGCCTTTGTCCTATTAAATCTCTTCGTTCCCCTACCAAAAAAAAAGAGAGTCAAAGAAAAAAACTCTCCGAGCCAAGCCCGGACTCTAAGCGCCTGCCTTTGATGCAGCGCCGGGCTGGAGCGTTGAAAGGCAGCGCGCCGAAGAGAGCGCTGCGAGCGGTGCCTCGTGCGCGCACTTCACCTTGCCACCGGCTCTCTGAGAGCCTGCCTCATTGTCAGCGAGAGGGCCGGCTCTCTGTTTCCTACCCATGATGCCATATGCCGTGGACCGGGCTACATGTGGCCCACCAACATGCCAGTGCAAATGTTTCCTCAATTAGGTGTCTTATCTCCAGTGGGCAGCATCGGATGAGGCTGGCTGACAGCAGCATGGCAGGGAAACCCTCTGACGGCTCCATCAAATGGCAGCTCTGCTACGACATCTCGGCCCGCACTTGGTGGATGGTGAGTTGGCAGCAAGGCTGATTTTTTTTCTTTCTTTTTTTTTTTTTTTTACTTTTCCACTTTCCCTCCCTCTCTGGTGTCCCAGACCTCACATTTATCAGGTTAGCATTAGGAGCGTTTTTTTCTCACTTTTAAGTCCCGCATGCCACGCGTGTCCCACGTTGTACTTTCAAAACTTTGAAGTGTATGTACAGAGTCCGTGGGAAAGAAGCTGTCTTTAAATGAAAAGCACAGCACGTGAACCATATAAATTTGCATATGTTTTTTTCTGTGCATGGCATGTGCTAACACCTAAGAGAGAAGTATAAAAAAAATCTAAAAAGGGGAGTTTTATTGGCATATTGTCTTTGTTTTACGGAAGGACTATTTTAAGAAGGAGAACTAAAAATTTTAAATATGAACTGTTATTAATGGGGGGACGGGCCTTTCACACAGTTAGAAGTGCGCGCTTATCAGAGGATTAATTAACATTGCGTTTGCATTTTATTTGTATTGTTTTTAAAGGTATAATATGAGACACTTTGAGGGAAACATTTTTTTCATGCATGGGGCTTTCTTCGACGTTGGCGAGTGAGCATAACCGTCTCTCAGGGATAAAACACTCTGTTTACCAACTGCTGCCTGCTTTGTAATAACAATATTAAAGTCATTAAGCACCTTCGCTCGCGTGCTCTTGTGATGCCCGCCCCGTGGCTGGCTCTGGAGATTTCTGGGTGCAGTTAAAGTTGAACCTGAGCCAGGGGATGACGAGTTAAGTCGCAGGCTGTGGTCACCGGCCCGGCCAGGGGACCTCTGGCACGAACCTGGCCGAGTTCGCGCGCGTACAATAGCCCATTGTGGCGGGGGATGCGGGCCCCTCTGCTGGGAGGAGCGGAGCCCTGACTCCGCCGCCTCCTTCTCGTTAGCGCCGGGTCCGGTAGGGATCCACTCATTAACGGGCGCGTTTTGTTGATTGCTTAAATTGTTATTCCCGAGACGAGGCGCGATCCTTCGCAGACGCACAATGGGCGCATTCTTTGAGGCCAGCGAGCGCATCCATCCCAGGGCTGGTCCTGCCCCGAGAGCCACCGGCGGCCGGGACTTCAAAGCCTCAGCGCGGAGGGAGGGCTCCGAGCCGGAGGACGCCTTCCACCGAGGACTGCCTGTGGGTACCGGGGGCTCCGTGGAGAGGCGAGCTGCGCCGTGGAGCAGCGGTGGATTACTGGCGGCACCCAGGGTGTGTTTGTAAACACAGGAGTCGAACCCGGCGACCCACAGCGTCAAAGTCCACAGCCCACCAGGGTAGCCTCAGCCTCACAGAGCCACACAGCCCTTCAGCAGAGCCTCAGCCTTACTTTATGTACCCCAGTCTACCAGGGCAGTGTAGTGGTATCCTCACGATACAAATCCAATCAATCCAAAGAAAAGTGAAGTAGTTGAAGCAAGTAGTTTATTTCATGAGGAAAACCCACGCTCCAGCCTTACAACACCACAGCCCACTAGGGCAGCCACAGCCGTACAGTGCCACACAGCCCCTCAGAAGAGCAACAGCCTTCCTGCACAACAGCCCAGCAGGGAAGACACAGCCTTACAATACCACGACCCACTTGGGTAGCTACGACTTTACCTTACCACGGCACACCAGGGTAGCCACAGCCTTGCAGTGCCACAGCCTTACTGCATCTGTCTATAAGAGGATGCAATGCCACAGCTCACCAGGGCAGCCACAGCCTTACTGTGCCAGCAGGCCACCAGGGCAGCACAGCCTTACTGTGCCAGCAGGCCACGAGGGCAGCCACAGCCTTACTGTGCCAGCAGGCCACGAGGGCAGTCACAGACGAACAAAACTCTAGAACACCAGAGTAGCGACAGCCTTACCGTACCACAGCCCCACAGGATAGCCACAGCCTTACAATACCACTGTGCCTCACAAGAGCAGGCAAAGCCTTACAATACCACAGCTCGCCAGATCAGCCACAGCCTTACTGGTCCAACAGCCCAGCAGAGCGGCCTCAGACTTACAATACCACAGCCCAGCAGAGCGACCTGTTTTACTGAACCATAGCCCACCAGGGAAACCACTGGCTTACAGAACCACAACCACTGGCTTACAGAACCACAACCACCAGGGAGGCTACACCCCACCAGGGAGGCCCAGCACACCAGGGAAACCACAGCCTTACAGAACCATAGCCCACCAGGGAAATCACAGCCTTACAGAACCACAACCACCAGGGAAGCTACACCCCACCAGGGAGGCCACAGCCTTACAGTACCACAGCCCACCAGGGTAGCCACAGCCTTACAGTACCACAGCCCACCAGGGAAGCCCCTGACTCACTCCACCACAGCCTACCAGGGATGCCACAGCCTTACAGTACCGCAGCCCACCAGGGCAGCCACAGCTTTACAGTACCACAGCCCACAAGGGCTGACTTACAATACTGACTTACAGTACCACAGCCCACCACGGAAGCCACAGCCCACCAGGGAAGCCACAGCCCACCAGGGAAGGCACTGACTTACAGTGCCACAGCCCACCAGGAAAGCCACTGACTTACTCTACCACAGCCCACCAGGGAAGCCACAGCCTACCAGGGAAGCCACATCCTGGCAGTGCCAAAGCCCTGGTTTGACCCTAATTTGGACCTTAGAATATTCTAACCAGTTGTACTCTAAAACGACAGTGTGCCTTGTTCTCGGACCCACTCCCCCAGTGAAGTGACACTTACTCCAAACTACCCCCGAAGTTTGATCCGCGTTGTAGAGTGCGGGGGTCCACATTTAGACAAGGAATGGATGAGGGCTGGGCATCACACCAGAGCTGGGTTTTCTATGTACCTTCTGTAGTTCACCATCATGCGCCCACCGCCTCCCAAACTTTGATAACTCTGCCGGCTGATTGCCTGTGAAGAATGATGTTTTTGTCCCCACTCTGGGGTACGACGTGTCAATCCGTGTCTTGTACATCTTCCGGTTTATTCATTAGGGGTGTTTTCTACAAACGCGTTTTGCTCTGTACAGGTGCAGCGCATGAGATTTTGGACACCAAACATGGGTGGCATTTTCAAGTGATTTTCGTAGAATGAACGATTGCTGTGTGGGCCCCCGTTAGTTTTGATTTGTATTTTTATTTACCCACCATAATGTCCACACGTTTTCTCTGTTGGGTGCATATAGTCCCACAAAATCAGCGTGGGTGCAACTCTAATTTCCGCTAGAGAACTCTGCTGATTGACTTGTCCTGGGAGACTTTTCTTGCGTATTGTAGTCGCTTTGAGCTGCCAGCTCTTAATTACACTTAGTGTGGCAGCGCCGGGTTTGTGGCATCATCATGGTTTTCAACCAGGTTGTTTTGCTGTGACCTGCAGTGTTAAAAGCCAAGCCTGCTGCACTGCACTGACCCAGGGGCTGCTCTCTGGAGGTCAACAGGAGGCTCTGCCCAGACCTCAGGTCTCCTTCGTGTAGTCTTTAGCGCGCCACCAGCCTTTGCACCGTCACAACCTGCACACAGTCTTAAACGCACCACCAGCCCTTCTACCGTCACAACCTTCACACAGTCTTAAACGCACCACCAGCCCTTCTACCGACTGCACACAGTCTTTAAGGCGCCGTGGGCCCTTCCACCGTCACAACCTGCACAGTCTGTAAGACGCCGCGGGCCCTTGCACCGTCACAACCTGCACAGTCTTTAAGGCGCCGCGGGCTAACGCTCGTTCACAAACAGCACACGGTCGTTAACTCGCCACGGGCCCTTCCACTGCACAACCTTCACGCTGTCTTTAATGCGCCACCGGCCTTTCCACCATCACAACTTTCACGCGGTCTTTAACAGGCCACTGGCCCTTGCACCGTCACAATCTTCCCGCGGTATATACGGCGCTGTGAGCCCTTCCACCATCACAACCTTCACGCGGTCTTTAAGGCGCTGTGGTGTGGGCCTTTCTACCGTCTTAATCTGCACGCGGGAGTTAATGAGCCACCGTCCCTTGCACTGTCACAATCTTTCCGCGGTCTTTTCGGCGCCATGAGCCCTTCCACCATCGAAACCTGCAAACAGTCTTTCCCTTATACCGCCACAACCTGCTTACACTCTTTAACGCGCCGTGGGCCCTTCTACCGTCACAACCTGCTACAGTCTTTTATGCGCCGCGGGCCCTCTACCGTCAAAACCTGCACAGTCTTTAAGGCGCGCTGGCCCTTGCACGGTCACAACCTGCTGCGACAACTTTTGCCCCTTTATATTCACGGTTTCCTTGAGTGACCAGCACTTCTACACTCATATAAGTGCGCTGTCGACGCGAAGTGTGGCTTTTCCTTTTCAAAAATCATTTTACATGCCTTTTTGCTGTTGTAAATATACATCGTCGAGATGCTGGAAGCGTTTAGTGTGGAGCTGCACCGAAAATAAACAGCCCTGAGCTGCACATGTCACTGTTTAGACTGCGCATATCTGGGCAGGGCCGCGGAAACTTGCAGGCGCCGCCATGTTCTGAAAGTTGGACGGGAAGGTGCTGCCTCGGACAGCCCAGGTTTGACGCATAGTCTTGTCTGGATATTTGTAGCATTCAATCAACACCTAAAGAGCTACCAGGCCAGCTCCAGCAGCTCTTCGAAGCGGACATTACTTGGCACAAGGACACAAGGACTGCCTTCCCTTAGAAAAGGATGCGCTGGGAGGGTTCGCGTTTAATGCACACTTGTTGTGCCTGGGTGGCTTCGACGCCTGAGTGCCCAGCAGGAAAGCTCCCACAAGGACTCCCAGAGACACAAGCCGCACAGACAGGTGACCCCGCGAGCTCTCCTCCCCGTCCCTGGCATGCTCTGTCCCCTGGAGATAACCTGCTGCCCCGCCCCCCCACGGGTGAGGCACAGGGCACACAGGCACTCAAGAACAACCCCCCCCCCCCCCCCATTGCCCCTCACATGCTCAGCCACCCCAGGGATGACGTTCCCTCCGAGAAAGACACTCGGATGGTATTCGCGTTAAATGCACACCCCTTGTGTCAGGCTGAACTCGGGGACTGCCTAGGAAGCCTGCTCCCATAGTGGCACAGGTTACGTGACAGACATCACATGAGGTTGCCTCACACGCTCAGCAGCAGCCTTGGAGGAGGATGCTCCGAAATTCTTTGTGTTTAATGTTAATATAAGTTCCAACGCATGGCGTATGGTGATGCCAGCGATGAAGAAGCAGCAGTCGCGTCATTGTCAATTAACCACAATAACAGTGTCGTCACACATAGCGCCTTCACCTGCTGTCTGTTTAACTCCTTATCCTGCTCATTGTTGCTCTCCGGTGTATCAGGCACCTCACTGCCCGCGTGCTCTGGTACCTTACATTTACCTGTGTCTCTGTGAAGCACCCAGCGCGCATGCGCACAGACATCACAGTGCGCACTTTGGTGTGTCAGGCACCACTCTCCCCGCGTGCTCTGGTACCTTACATTCACCTGTGTCTCTGTGATGCACCCAGCGCGCATGCGTACAGACCCCACGGTGCGCACTTTGGTGTGTCTGGCACCACTCTCCCCGCGTGCTCTGGTACCTTACATTCACCTGTGTATCTGTGAAGCACCCAGCGCGCATGCGCACACACCCCACAGTGCGTTCACCGGTGTGTCAGGCACCTCCCTGCCAGCCCGCTGTGGCTCTTACACCCACCTGTGTCTCTGTGAAGCACCCAGCGCGCATGCGCACACACCCCGCAGTGCGTTCTCCGGTGTGTCAGGCACCTCCCTGCCAGCCTGCTGTGGCTCTTACACCCACCTAACCGGCTTGTATGGTCTTAAATTGTGGAGGAGTTCTGATGACATCACAAACCACGAGGCTAAGCGGGATTTAAGTGTAGTCATATTTCCGAAATGGCGGTATAAGACATGATAACCTCTTATGTATTTTTACATGACATATTTATTTTATGGCAGTTAGCTTGGATGGGGTGTTTGTTTTTCAAACAGGAAAATGTTTGTTCAAAAAACAGTAAGTGAAGTACTGTTTGTAATTGAGAGTGTCCAGTTGTAGAACCTATCCTTCGTTTTACAGACTGTTGAAGGGAGAGGATGTTGAAGTTGTTCTCTGAGGTGCGCCCAACAAGAGCACGAATAGAAAGTTGATTAAACAATGGACCATGGCGAAGCTGAGTAGTGTGCTTTGAAACTGTCATTGTGATGATGAAGTTCACATTTCAAAGGAACTTTTGTGTCTGTTTGTATGAGTATAGACAGAGATAGAAAGATAGATAGATAGATAGACAGACAGACAGACAGACAGACCGACCGACCGACAGACAGACAGACAGACAGACAGACAGACAGACAGACAGACAGACAGACAGACAGACAGACAGACAGACAGACAGACAGACAGACAGACAGACAGACAGACAGACAGACAGACAGACAGACAGACAGACAGACAGACAGACAGACAGACAGACAGACAGACAGACAGACAGACAGACAGACAGACAGACAGACAGACAGACAGACAGACAGACAGACAGACAGACAGACAGACAGACAGACAGACAGACAGACAGACAGACAGACAGACAGACAGACAGACAGATATTGCCGAGTGTGTGGAGGGCCAATGCCTCGAGAGGGCTGTGAATCCTCTGTGCCATGATGTCCCCCAGACCTCAGTAATCGATAATGTTATTCTCACTGTATCTATATACATAGTTCGTGTGTGGATTTTTTTCATGGGTATTGGTTAAAAACATAGACATTTCACATGAACAAATCAGAATACAAGGGGTTACATTTGTCCAAGACCACAATTGTGTCTCTTGGTAGAACTGTGTCCCTCGTTAGTGGGTGTCAAATGATGCCATGTGTGAGCAGTGAATACTGTTTTCCTGGGGCAGTGCTGTGATAATAACCTGTAATTTGACCTTAGTACTGCAGTAATACATGCATGAATGTGTGTTTATTAGTACAGTAGCCATGTACAGTTATTAATTAACCTGTTAGCAGGTGACATGTATGTTAACTGCCATGTCACGCGATCACGCTTACGTCTGTCTGTCTGTCTGTCTGTCTGTCTCGATCTTGTAAGCCCGCTCTCGCTCACTCCTGGGCATTTCAAGCTCTTTTCCGTCGCTCGTCTTCTGTTCTCCATTTCCACTTGTCACTACGCCTTCCTCCATCGCTCCTGTGTTTGCCTCCTGTTCTTGCGCGCGCGTCCTTCTATGTGCCTTGTGCTCCAGACTACATTCTTGGGCGTTTGTGCACGTGGTGCTTTGTGTGACCCTTGTCAGGTCTCTCTTTGGCTGCATCTGTGACATTATCTTCCAAACTGAGACGTTTTTCAAAAATGGTGCAAACACTTTGTGCAACACTGAAATATGCTGCCTCTGTCCGTGCCACGTGTCCCCGCCAGCCCTCGCTTTCTGCAATGAAGGCGATGTTTGAAGAGCCCCGGGTGGGTCGGTGGGGATATTGTTTACTCATGGTGGCTTATCACGGCCTAGTGCAGGGGTCTCCGACCAGCCTGTCCGGCTCAGTAAAGCGTCCGTTGATGCATACGGCTCTCGGAAAGCCTCCCGCACACCTGGGCGTGGGGACACTGAACAGACCTGCTTCTCTCAGCAGGGGAGCAAAGGTGCCAAGGGCCGCCGTGCGGGACATGACCGTGCCCGCCCATGCCCATGTTCATCAAGGAAAACAGCCATCATTGGTGTGCATGCAGGGACCGCCTAACCACCCGTGGGCCCGGTGTTACTGCACACTCTGCACTTTTGATAGCCACGTCTCTGGCTTCTAGGTAGCGGCTCTGGCAATATCCCATAATAACCATGTGCTCGAGTTGGGATGAGGGGGCAGTGACCGACTGTGACTAAAGGTGGCGTAAAAGCCTCACACAAGCAACCCCTCCCCCCTCCCACCCACACCTGTCTAACTACAATCAATCCTGCCCTGCGCACACTGATCTTCCGGTCGGTGTGAATCAGGCAGAGACACGCATCAAACAGCGCCCTCTTACGGAGATGTGATAAAGGCCAAATGCACGGTCTCTGTGCCCAATAAAAAGGTCATGAGAGGTATCCCCCTCTCTGAATCCCTTCCTCCAACCACTGCATTTTTGCTAAAGTAGCGTGTCCTTGATTTGGATTGCAGTGGCGAGTGGGTTATGAACCATGATCCAGATTAGATATACAAAAAATAAAATTATTACAAGTACACACACACACACACACTATATATATGTGTATATATATATATATATATATATATATAGCGGTACACTTGTTCCGATAGATACGCGTCCAACCACTGCTAAAAAAGGGAAACAGACTACAGAAGATAACTGTTTTTGCCCTGGATCACTCATCTCTTACTAAATGGAGGAGCAGGGATTAGAGCCGGGTATACAATTTACTCAAACTACTACATCCCTCCCAGGCTGAAAGTGTGAAGGAAGGCCCCGGACTGGAAAGCAGCATTTGTCCCCAGAGAACGCGGAAATGTTCTGTCCTAATCTCGGGTTGAAGTATCAATGAGGAAGCAACACACGGCGCTTTCTGCAACAACATAAAGGGACGCGGGGAAGCCCCGTAGCTTCAGACAGCAACCCTCTGTGCATAAAGCGCCTCTGTGTAGTCAGCATCAATCATTCCCTGACGAATGGCGCTAACAAGGGGCACACCCCGTTCAGGAGAGTAAGGCACGGCGTGTGGAGAGTGAGGCAAGACACTGCACCTCGCGACTTCAACATCACTAGTTAAGGATCTCACAAAGTGCACGATCCCTCACTCACTACTGCAGTGCGCAGCGTGCCGAGCATTTCACGGGTCACTCTCTATCTCATTCACCATAGCTGGGCGACAGTGTCAAGAGTGCTGGCACCACATGCTGATTACGTCACATGTGACACTGCACCTCATTCAAGAGTGCTGGCACCACATGCTGATTACGTCACATGTGACACTGCACCTCATTCAAGAGTGCTGGCACCACATGCTGATTACGTCACATGTGACACTGCACCTCATTCAAGAGCGCTGGCACCACATGCTGATTACGTCACATGTGACACTGCACCACATGTTGATTACGTCACAGGTTGCACTGTATCTCACTCACCAAAGCTAGGCACGCCTGCTGAAAAAGACACAGGCCACACTGTACCTAACCCACCACACAACACATGCTGAGGATTGCACAGACGCAGCTGCACCTAATTCACGGCAGCTAGGCACTGCTGGTGAAGAGTTCACCAAACAAGCAGTATCTCATGCACCACAGCAAACAGCGAGAGGTTAAGGAGTCTGTGCCTCCCCCACCACACAGAAGCACCTCACGCTGAAGATTTCACAGGAGGTACAAGTCAACATTCACCACAGCAAGAACCGGATGCACAATGCACCACTTTACCACAGCAATGCACTGTATGCTGACGTTTGTAAAGGCTTACTTTACCTCATTCACATACTATGGCAGAGTATGCCGATGGCGTCACAGGTACATTGTGTTGTGGCTGCTACAGACTGGCATTCCAGTCTGAGGATTTCACAGGCCACACCATGCCCTACTCGGGAAACAACCATTACAACGCAACTATTACAACGCACTACACTTACAACGCAGGCATTACAACGCAACATCCTTTACAGCGCATGACACTACAACGCATACCATTACAACACATACCATTACAACGCAGACACTACATCGCATGTCACTACAACGCAGGCATTACAACGCATACCATTACAACGCATACCATTACAATGCATACCATTGGAGTTAACCCCTACACTATCCAACACTTACCCTACTGTTGCACCCCCTGGAGTTAGAATAGTAATTTGTACCCCTATACTATCCAACACTTACCCTACTGTTGCACCCCCTGGAGTTAGAATAGTAATTTTTACCCCTATACTATCCAACACTTACCCTACTGTTGCACCCCCTGAAGTTAGAATAGTAATTTTTACCCCTATACTATCCAACACTTACCCTACGGTTGCACCCCCTGGAGTTAGAATAGTAATTTTTACCCCTATACTATCCAACACTTACCCTACTGTTGCACCCCCTGGAGTTAGAATAGTAATTTTTACCCCTATACTATCCAACACTTACCCTACTGTTGCACCCCCTGGAGTTAGAATAGTAATTTTTACCCCTATACTATCCGACACTTACCCTACTGTTGAACCCCCTGGAGTTAGAATAGTAATTTTTACCCCTATACTATCCAACACTTACCCTACTGTTGCACCCCCTGAAGTTAGAATAGTAATTTTTACCCCTATACTATCCAACACTTACCCTACTGTTGCACCCCCTGGAGTTAGAATAGTAATTTTTACCCCTATACTATCCAACACTTACCCTACTGTTGCACCCCCTGGAGTTAGAATAGTAATTTTTACCCCTATACTATCCAACACTTACCCTACTGTTGCACCCCCTGGAGTAAGAATAGTAATTTTTACCCCTATACTATCCAATACTTACCTTAAATGCAATTTAACATTATGCGTTGTAATGGTATGCGTTGTAAAGGTAGTATGCGATGTAATGGAATGCGTTGTAAAGGTAGTTTTAAAAAATGCGTTGTAGTGTCATGCGATGTAATGGAATGCGTTGTAGTGGATGTTGCGTTGTAAAAATTGCGTTGTAAGTGCATGCGTTGTAAAAGTATGCGTTGTAACGTCATACATCCCCCTACTCACCACTGCTAGGCACTGCAGGCAAAGGATGTCATATGGAACACTGTACTTCTTTCACCTCAGCAAGGCACTGTATGCCGATAATTCACAGGATTGCAAAGTACCTCATTCACCACATCTAGGCACTGAATGCTGATCCTTCTACAAGATACATTATACATCACTCGCTGTAGCAAGGCACTTCAAGGTCACACTGTACCTCACTCACCATGAGGCACCACATGCTGAGAAGTTCTCAGGGAACCCTGGACTGCCTTCAGCACTAGTAAGTACAACATACTGTGGATCTCACCGGGGGTGGGGAGACCTGCATGATGTTCACCCCAGATTGGAACCATCAGCCGAGGTTTTAACGCTAACCACAGCAAGGCAAGGATGCTGAGGATTTCATACTGCACACAAGGACGACCCTAACTTTCACAATGAGAGATGTCCATGATGCACAGATTCTATATGAGCATGCAGCCCTGGACCGTGAAAATGTCATCCGCATGCCAGAGAATAAGGTTCACCTGATAATTGGTGGGGCTTTGCCACATCATTATGAGCTATAGCAAGGCCCAATGCCTTGCTTTGTTATGCAGGAGAAGGCCCATGGGACCACCTTCCAAACAAAATAAGCATTGGCAAAGCCTACAGGTCTCACCTATACTAGAACTATTGCCTTTGGCAATGTGCTTTTGCCATGTTGTACACCAGTGTGGCTGTTGTACAGCCTGGCTAAAAGTTAGTTGCATGGAGTGTCCTAGAGTGGAGTGGGGGGAGTAGAGTGTCGTAAACTGGATTTGTTGGAGTAGAGTGGTGTAGGGGGAGTAGAGTGTCATGGAGTTAAATAGAGGGGAGAAGAGTTCTGTGGTTCAGGGGCTGAGAGTGTTGTAGAGTGCAGTGTCATAGAGTGCAGTGTCATAGTGGAGTGGCAAAGAATGGAGTGCCATAGAGTGGAGTGGAGTAGGGTGGAATAGGGTGGAGTAGTTTGGTCTGGATTGAGGTAGTGGAGTGGATTAGATTGGATTGGAGTAGATTGAGGTGGATTGGATTGCACTACAGTGGGTTGGATTGAGTTGAGTGGATTGGATTGGAGTGAGCGGAATGGATGGGGTGGATTGGATTGGAGTGAGGTGGATTGAAAAGGAGTAAGGTGGTCTGGATTGGGGTAGATTGGATTGGAGAGCAGTGGATTAGATGCTTTGTGGCGGGGTGAATTGGACTGAATTGGCTTGGGTTGGATTGAATTGGTTTGGGGTGGATTGGATTAGAGTAGGGTAGTTTGGAGTAGGGTGAATTAAAGGGGAGTGGAGGGTTGCATTGGACTGGACTGGAGGGCTGGATTGGATTGGGTTGGAGGGGGGTGGATTGGACTAGAGTGGAGTGGATTGGAGTGTGGATTGGAGTGGTGGCTAAGATAACCCCTGCTCACCCCCTTGTTAGCTTTGCACAAGCAGTCAGGCTTATCTTAGAGGCAATGTGTAAAGCATTTGTAACACACAGTAACACAGTGAAAACACTACAAATGGACACCACACCAGTTTAGAAAACTAACTAATCTTTATCTAAATAAAACAAGACCCTAATGACACAAATTCAACAAACATAAGCAAAGATATCACATATAAAAGTTTCAAGATAGTTAACTCACTGAAAACTATGGATGCTTCACTTTTAGCACAAAGTACCTGGGATGTGTCAAAATGAAAGATGAAAACAGGCGCAAGGGAGGTGAGGCACCGAAAAAGCAAAGTGATGCGTCAGTTACTTACTCTGAGGAAAGGTGATGCATCAGTTCCTTACTCACAGGGAATGTGATGCATCAGTTCCTTGCTCCAGGCAAGGTGATTTGCCAGTTCCTCACTCCTAGGAAGGAGAGGTGATGCGTCTGTACATTACTGTGAGAGGAGGTGATGCATCAGGTTCTTACTGTGAGGGGAGGTGACGAGTAGTTTGTCCGGACACGCAATCTCAGTTCCCCACTAAAGCCCAGCATCGATGCCCACTTGGCGCACAGGTACGATGCGTAGAAAATCCAGGTGCACTGGGGTTGATGTGGTGGCGGCGAGACAGGTGTTATGTTGATTATCCCAGTCGCAAGCAGGTGATACTTCAAATCTTTAGCTGCAAAGCCGGGCCTGCGTCGAAGTCGGAGCAGGTGTCTCGGACAAACGGTGCTCAGGCTGCAGTGATTTTTGGGCTGCACGGCATGCGCTGCTCTGATTCTTGAGCCGCGCTGCGGTGATACATTGTTTTTTCAACCACCTGGCAAGCTTGCTGTGGCAAAAACAGGAGCTAAAGACCGGTGTGTGGATTTTCTTCTCTTCTTGCAGCCGAAGCCATCTCCAAGGGCCCAGAACTGGAATTGGCACCACTTGGCAGGTCCGAATTCCCAGCAGAGGAGTTCAGGGGCTGCAGGTGAAGTCTTTGATGGCCCTTAGACTTCTTAACAGGAGTCAAGCACATACAAGTCCTTGGAGAACCTTGGCAAGCAGGATGATGAAAACAAAGTCCAGTCCTTTCACTCTCCAAGACAGAAGCAGCAAGCAGTAGGCCAGCACAACACAACAACAAGCAGAGTAGCAGATCCCCTCCTGCACCTTCTGCAACTCTTCTATTTGGCAGAATCCCCTCTTAGTCCAGAAGTGTAATAAAAATGTGGGGTCCAGTACTTATACCAGTTTCTGCCTTTGAAGTAGGCATAATGTGAAGGAAAGTCTTTGTAGTGCACAAGACCTTGCCTTTCCCTGACCTGGCACTGGACACACTACAGGGGGGTGGAGACAGATTTGTGTGAGGACCGGCACAGCCCTATTCAGGTGTCAGTGACAACTCCTCCCAACACTCTAGCTCAGTAAGACCCATCAGCTTGGTGATGGGTAATCAGGCTATTCAGAGCACACCTCAGCTCCCTTTGTGTGACTGTCTAGAGTGAATGCACAAACAGCCCAACTGTCAGTCTAAACCAGTCGTGGATTCCACAGACAGGAAGTGGCAAAGGATGGTAAAGCAAGAAAATGTCCACTTTTTAAAAGTGGTATTTTCAAACACACAATGTAAAAACCAACTTCCCTTAAATATGTGTTTTTAAATTCTGAGCTCAGAGAACCCAAACTCCAAATCTCTATCCCTTACCAATTCAAAGTTACACTTGTAAGATGTTACAAGGCAGCTCCAATGATAACCTATGGTAGAGAAAGTCCTTGCAATAGTGAAAAACAAAACTGACAGTATTTCACTATCAGGACATGTAAAACACACCAGCGCATGTCCTACCTTTCACATACACTGAACCCTGCCCATGGAACCACCTTGAGCCTACCTTAGGGGTGCCTTACATGTAGTAAAAGGGAAAGTTAGGTTCTGGCAAGAGATTGTACTTTCCTGGTCGACATGGCAAAAATGGTAAAACTGCACCCACAGACATTGCAGTGACAGGTCTGAGGCATGTTTGCAGGGCCACTCATGTGGGTGACACAATAAGTGCTGCAGGACCACTAGTAGCATTTGATTTACAGGCCCTGGGCACATGTGGTGCATTTTACTAGGGACTTATTAGTAAATCAAATATGCCAATCATGGATAAACCGATCAGTATATGCACGTTACCACTAGTTAGTGCCCAGTGTCTTAAAACCAACAAAAACAGGTCAGAAAAAATAGGAGGAAGAAGGCAAAAGTTTGTGGATAACCCTGCAAAAAGTGCCAGGTCCAACACTAACAGAGTGCCCTACAAAAGAAAAAATAAATGAAATATCATTATGAACAGAAATGTGATAATGAACCTCTAGATGGAAGTTTATCTATTGTAAAGTCACATGGCTCTTCCTGCATATTAAGGGGTAGTTTAGGTTTCAAGAACCCCAAACAGACATACACAGAGGAGGTAAGCTTTGTTGATATATTTAAAAGATTTGTTATCAAATGACAAAATACTCATTTAGAGCATTTTTTTCAAAGTGATAACGCTGATGTCCAATAAGTGGCTCAGATGGCTTCCAACTGCAGCCCTATAAGCATCTGCCTTTCAATGTTTAAATCTGACAATGCGTAAATCAGCTTTCCAAGTCTTTCAAGGAAGCAGGAGGCACCAAGCATTGGTGAGTAGAACCCTGAGATGGCACAAGTTCCTTCGGCCTTCCTAGGCCACCCGACTCTGGTTTTATCAGCTCACTACACAGCTCACCAGTGTTGCGCTAACTCTACACCTTTGTCATGTCTGTCGCGATTTCAGAAGCCCCTTTGCATGACTTATTGGTAGGGCCACGGCACTAGGAGCCAGCAAAGTCTGGTTCATAAGTCTACATTAGCTGTGGAGCAATCATCCTACTGAAGTTATCTCGCTGGTGGATTTAAACAGAACACTGAACGCTGATATACATTCTGGGATAACATAAAGGCCATTCACATGCTGCAGATATTTAAATATAGGGTTTTCCTAAGAGCCACTCTCCACTTGGGATAAACTTCAAATTTTGCATTAAATATTTGATCCTCTGTGCTTTTAGACTGCTTGAGTTTTTTTGGACACACTCCGTGATGAGTGTCTGGTGCAGTGGTGGGTCTGCACACCCCTGTCGTGTGCCGACATGTATTTTGACTTTGTATTAATGTTACAAGCCTGCTGAGTACTTTCCTTCCCTTACTGTTGCATCACCTGTCATGCACATTTCCAGGACTGTTTCTAATTTAAAAACATAGAAGCCCGAGACTGATTAGAAGACAGGAAATTTGAGGATTAAACTGTCTGGATGAACTTCCTTCCGGTGTCAGCACTCTGTACCTCACACTGGAGTTTAAACTCGAAAAGCAGATTTTTTTCTAACATTGTTCCTACAGATTTGTTTCAGCAGCCAGTTTAACAATAATGATGTTTTCCGGAGAAATAATATAAATGGCAGTTTATAGACAACCTGCATTGCAAGCTTGAGCGAGGTTTGAATAAAGAGTCTGTAGGAAAGGAGGACAAGGAAAGGTAACTCAGAGCTGCTTTTTATCTCTCTCGCTACACACGTCATTTATGCAGCCTTGGAGGAGAACTGTGGTGGTGGCATGACAAAGTTGCTATACCTTTTCAGTTTCTGCTACGTTCACACAGTAAGCAGCCTTGTAAATAAATATGTCAAGCTGTAGGGAGTAGAAGCATACCATGAACGATAATTGTACTGCTTCAATTCTGATGTTTATGCCGAGCCTACCACACAGAGCCGCGAGACCGGTTACAGCGGCTTACCGTACGCCCATTGCTTACCATTGGTTGGCTTTATCGTCACTCTCATTTACTTGCTTCTTATTCAATGACTTTCCTTGTTCCAGCAGGTCCATCTTGTGTGTGTCCCTCCTCTAGAGCGGAGACACTTTACCATCTCTCTCACCGCCCAGCTTCTTTCCTTCCACTGCTTTCAGGGAACTACTTTTTTGCTCAAGTCCTCTTTAAGAGAGCATGCGTTTTCTAGTGCTCTCTCACATGTGCTTCTCTCCCCTGCCAAACACATACGCAGTGTGCTGTATGTTGCAGTCTTCCTCATTTTGCAACCTTTCTCTACTAGGTGCTTCTACCCCCAGCTAAACCCCCTCCCTCTCTCGCCTCCATGCTGCTTTCGCGGTCATATAGTTCTCCCTCACCCCTGTGTAGCGCTCTCTTGTGTGTTGCTTTTCCTCTTCTCCCACCTGTTTACCCCCAGCCACTCAGCCATTGCCCTACATGCCCACCGTAAATGTTTGAGGGGAGGACCAGGAGACTAATTGCTGCTCCCACATCTCATTAAGCAAATCTCTTTTGTGCTACTTTTTTTCCATTTTTTATTTCAACGATCCTTCTTGGATCAGTAGATAAAAAATTGCACCTGTGTCATCATTTTATGGGTGAGCACGTGTCATTTTGCGCACCTGTCATGACAGCTTGTGCACACGTTGCGCACACCTACAAAAAGACAGCTTTTGAGCCTGTGTCATTGCACCTCCTGTGTTTTTTTGGGTGATACTTCACTGCATATTGCTGATTGTGAACAGCATCATTCAAAGGCATTGGCAAGGCGAATAGGCCCCCAAGGCGAGACCAATTGGCATTGCTAATGCGTGGTCAATAGTTTGAGACAAGGAGGCCAGTTAGTAGCCTCGCTCCTGATGACCCCAGACGCCACCAGGCAACGTACTGGGTGCAATTCTTTCTGTCTGATGTGAATGCTCAGGGATTTTATGGGCTCTGTGCTCGGCGTTGGGTACCACGAGGACAGGTGGCTGCATCCTTCTGTTTGGATCCCATGTGCATCTGTTCAGTTTGTTGTGCTCTCTGCCCAGCTACGGCCCCACGCCAAATTAAGAACGTCTGGCGTGCAACTGAAATGTATTTGTTCAGCAAAAATACATCCAAAAAGTGCTTTTTAGTGTTATTTTTTTTAAAGTTCACCTTGCCTTACAAAGGGCATCTTCCCTAGGAGCACCGGGAACTGGTGCAGTACTTTCCCCCAAACCTCAGCCTGCCTCGGTGCTGTGGTGTACAGCACAAAGAGAGCAAAAGACCACAGGACGCTGGCATCAACCTCTCATAAAAAATGAATTCTATGCACTGTTATATTTTGGTGGCACATAGATCTTCTCCATTTTTTTTATTTTTAATTGGCATATATGATAACATTGTATCAAACATGCATGAAAGGTTAAAAGTTGATGCCTTTTCCTAACTGTGGGAACTTTTTCAAGAGACCCAAAGCAATCGGGGGTTACTGGGCTCAAACTGTAACAAGGAGAACTTTTCACCACTGGTGTGTGTCCTGAAGCTAAACCTTCCTGCTGGAAACAAAACTGAGCAGCAGGTCCATCTCTTTTGCGCTCGACTAGGGCCAGCTTTAGGGCAGTGCAACTGGTGCGGCCGCACTGGGCGCTGACCTGTGGAAGGGGCGCCGACCTCAGGGGGGCACTGTGTTTAGCAACAACTTATGATTGGAGAGTTGAGGGGCACTAATGCCTGGGGGTAGTGAGAGAATCGGAGGAGGCGTTCATGTAGTGTGGGGGCACCAAAAATGATTCTCGCCCCGGGCGCCACCAGCACTAAAGCTGGCCGTGCGCTCGACTGTCAGGGTAGCGAAGTGGAGCTGTCCAAGGCTTACTTAAGGAGGTGCTAAAGAATTCAGTAAAACATATTATAACAGGTAACACATTATTGTTCAGCCATTGCTTTTAAATGAAAATGGATAAGTAACTTATTCACAAACATATAACTCAATACTGTGCACAAAATTTATACGTCACAATGATGCACGCTTCCATTAAGGGAGGTAATTGATGCATGGGGGAATCAGCCAATGAGATCTAGGTCTGTCTCTGACTTTTCTATGCTAGGGGCGTCATGCTGACCTGTCAATGCACAATAGGACAATTGTGTTCTAGGAGGTGGAGTAGGATGTAGGGTCACAATGAGAGTTTCGCAGAGTCGGAGGAATGCCGTAAAGCTGTAGTCTTCGCACCCAGATTCATTCACAGTTCATGGTGATTTAAACTGCTTCACGTTGAAATCCTGGTCACTTCCTTTTAACAGTAGTAACACTATATCTGTTCTTTTACACTAACCCAACATCATTTTCTTTGATACATTTTGCAATTTATTGAGATTAGATGGTGCAAAAATGAAGGAATAACTCGGTTACCTCGATACTGCCTAATGGGCAGTCTAGCTAAAGTACTAGGTATCTCAGGGTCTCTTTCCACCTCTGCTTTCCTGCTGAGGAAGGGGGGTTGCTCCACTAAAACATGTGCAGTTTCAAGAACCTGGGACTTTTCTCATCAGCCAGAGAGAATCTCAGGTGGCTCTAAAATGCAAGTTATCCAAAGGGCTATCTGTTAGATGGCTTCTTCTACCATGGTCACCTGTAAAATCTATGGCTCCTAGTCTGCCCCCTTCTTTGCCTTGACTCCTAACTTCTGCCACATCAGTCTCCTACTCTCAACCCCCACAAGTCTCTTCTCAGCACTGGCATTCTGTTAATGATCTCACTGGATCTTTAACGGTCATGCAATCATATCATGTCATGTCTCAGTGTCAGGGCTCTCAGGGTTGTGTGTCACTACATTGGATCCTCTACATCATGGGTCATTACAGCATCTCTGGGGGAAGACCCACCCCTCCTTTTTAGGTCATGGATGACAGAGCCACTGTCTGGCAGAGCTTTTATGATCAGCCTTAAAAGAGGTTTCAGTATTAGGGCTGTGGCTCCACCTTCATATTTACCTTCCTCTCTACAGCCAGTTGATTGGCCAATACTTGTGCTAGTCCACCTAAGAAGTAGTTCCATTGCCATAACTGATATGGACATTTTGTTTAACGGAGACCCTATATCAAATATAGTAGGAAGGGGCACTGCAGAGTGTAAACCTATGACAAATAGTAGCGAGGGGTTTCACATTGTGAACTCCTTGAGAAAGACAAGATAATAGTGAACTCTATGGCCCATTATCTTCAGTAGAGCCATTTTGTTTATTAGGCATCTGGATACCAGTACAAAGACGATAACATCAACTAAATGTGGGGGAGTTGACCGACATGTATGTTGTGAAAGATAATGTCCACTATCACTTGATAGGTGATAAAAATTGGCCCTCGGTGTAGCTTGCTGAATTATTTCCAGACCACAAGATATAATCAATGCACAAAGCCTATAGCACACTGTCACAATCATGAGGTTATGTCATCCTTTAATATCACCATCCATGTCATCAATTTAACATATCATGAGTGATGTGATATGTGAGGTGATAAGTAGTGCACAACCGGGGCGCAAGTTATAGAAAGCTCACTGAACTATAGCTGGCGAATTTCAGTGGTTATTCAGGTTTTAAACACAAGTGCTGGTGTTATTTTGGTACATCAGTATAATGTCAATACAGCCTTTGGTGTTTTCAGTAAAAAAAAATGTTTTATCCTATAGAAATATATTTGTATCATACGTAACTATGTCTATAATGTCACTTAAACCATTGTTTTTTTCAGTGTTTTCCTGGGGATTTTGATAATATTCGTAATATTTGGGGTTTCTGATAATATTCTAAATTTAGCATATGTAACACCTTCTTCTGATGGCCAATCCCACTGGACAGGGTCAATGGTCGTGCACCCTTGTCTTTGGATGCATGACATGGCCTTGGTAGGCCCTGTATTCAACCCTCCGCATACATCTAACCTGACCCCTAGTTGTGTGCAGACGGGATTGGATAGCCATCCAATTAGATATTTTTAGTACTGCGGTACTGAATTGGCCAATGAGAGAAAAAGCTCCCTCGACCAATCAGGTTTGTGCTTTTTTAATTTTGGTACAGCAGGAGGACCATGGTACTGTACCACAGGAGTAGCAACCATACAGTTAGCTCTAACTTTTATTTGATGATTAACTCCTTTATGCCCAACCTGATCCTCTCTTTAAATGCAAATTTTACTAAAACGTCTAAATGGATTTCCACAAAAGCACACTTTCTGAGTAAAGTTCTAACTTTGGGTCAAATTTAGTGTAATTATTTTCAGTTGTTTTTCGTATAACAGAGAGCAAACTTTGCTAAGGGTATTAAAATGAGAAATCGCACATTAGCGAACCCCTCCTTATTCTTGGTGCCTGCCTGGCGGATCAGCACAAAAACTTTTTATGAAGGACCTAAAGTGGACAAACTTTTTTTTTTTAAAGTTTCTGGCAGATTCATCAAACAACACTAAATTTGTAAAGGAAAGAAAAAATGCATTTCCTATGGAAACTATGACAAACTATAACTACACTGGTGGTAGCGCCTCAACGGTAACGTGCTTTCTAATCTTGAAAGTAGGTGCGCATTCACTGAGAAAAGTTCCAAACAGCTTTATTTGGCAGAAACTGACCTACATGTTTCGGCTTTTCACAGGCTTATTCACGGTAGGAAAGCATGCTTTTTCCAATGAACTATAAACTTCACATCATGTGATTCACATGTGACTAAAAAAGGAAGAAAAAAAATACAGTGATTTACAACTGACTGATATTCTATACATTTTACATTTGGCAACATCTGCAAGAAATCAATGTAGGGAATAATGTATACTCATGAATGATATAAAATTCATATATTTTATATCATCATCATCAAATAACTTTATTTTTGATCACAAAGTTCTTACAAAGTGCGAAGAGCAACACAAATATAAAATAGAACAAGCAATAAAAACCATTTTCCTAAGGGCAAAATGAAGCAATAGTTAAAAGAACAAAGATTTAAAAGTCATTGTACAGGGAGTGATCACGAATTAGGTATGTACAGTTTTTAAAACTTTAAAAAAACAGCTATCCTTCATGATTATACATCATTCACCACATTGATTTCTCGCATATGTTGCCAAATGTGAAATGTTTAATAACAATGCGAGAGTCACATAATGTGGTGTTTAGGTGTTTATAGTACATTGAAAAAACATGGCTTACAACTGTGAACACAACTGTGAAAGACCAAAATGCTTAGATCAGTTTGTACCAAATAACACTGTTTGAAACTTATCTCCGTAAGTGCGCCCATACTTTTGAGAATAGAAAGCATGTTGGGGTAGTCGGTAAGCATCCCAAATGGTGACCCATGCTGGGTGACTTCTTTCTCGTTCAGGTGCCCGGCGTGGTAATCTTGCAGGAGTGATATGATATTGAGATGTACACAGATATACAGGTTGGACATGCTTGGGCTCCAAAAGATCAAACGACAGGAGCAAACCGAGGGCTGTTCTGGGTCTGGGGGACAAGTTAGTTGCCTAGCTTCACAAGCCCATGAACCAAGTCTCAGTTAATAAGCAAGGCAGTGAGCGTTTGAGAAGTGAGGCGGTGGGAACAAGTCTTCTCCAAAATTGTAAGAAAGGAATGGATTCATCGTGGAAAGATACATGGCAATGCTAGGATCCTATTGGACGGAAATGCTTCACCAATACCCAGCAATTCTTATTCTGACCCACATCACTTTTTACTTCAAGGTGATGTAAGTCGCCGCCTGTGAAAGTTGACTTTGGGTTCTGGAGCTCTCACTGGCTATTTGAAAGCGTAACCTCTGTCTCAGTCAGTTTTCCTATCTCTGATATTTCAAAGGCTCTTCCCACCTCCCTGGGGAACAAACCACACTAACCTCCCTCAGGCTTGGGTGCCCGTGAGCCCTTCAAGCTCCCAGGAACAAATAAAGAGTATGCTACAAGGGAATTTCATGACTTCATGCCGCCCTATCAGGTCCTACTAATTGTTCAAGATGTGGACTTTCTGCTGATAATCATCTGATAGTATTGGGAAGGTGATTGTGTTCAGGAAAGCAGATGCCTCTCCTAACAAGTGACCTACCCTCATCCCTGACTTCACCTTTTGTATATTCTAGGCAGTAATAGGATTAAGTATTTCAACAGTTTTCTTTCCGAAGATATACTTCAAATTATTCTGCCACAATTCTATTTTCACGTTTGTGAGTTTTATTCCCAGATCTTCCAGAATTGAAGCTTTTGCCTGCAAACATCTGAACTTTAAAGTACAATAGGAATATCATTTAGGAGGTTGCCTGGATGGATTACTGGAAGAGGATGGTTCTATCCTCTACTTAAAGTTGGTGAGATTTTGCTCAGGGTTTACAAGACAAGGGTTTTTGATTCATAGACTAGGCCCCAAAATGATGAACGAGGCTCGAGTGAATGTTTAAACTCTGTGATCATCTGTGTTCTAAACGGTTGCTGCCTTGGTGCATTGTGTAGAATGGTTCTCTTGTTCAGGTAGGTTGGAGGAATACCAGCAGTAACCCTACTTGTGCCTCGTTCTTACTAAGCGTATTCTGGTTGAGCTTTACAATGTTACGTTTTGGACTCCTGGTTGATAGAATGATTTACATATCAGGGTATATATATATATTTGGCCACATGCTAAGCAGCAGGAGCAGGTCGCTATGGAATGTGTCAATTGTTCACAAGGGCAATTGTGGCAGTCAACCACTGATGAGAATTTAGAGTGCAAATGCTTTGCAATAGGAAAACAGACCCCTTTGGTCAGGGACTGCTGTGGGATTCATGTCAGGAGGTCTCTGGGGATTAGACACTGGTCCAGGTAACCATTTGATGGTGCCCCAATCTCCTCTCTGCATGAGAACTTTTTTATTTAAAAATAAAAAAAGCTGTACCTGTCCTTTTCAGGGGCATGGACTGCTTCTAATAAAAATGCTGACAACCACTTAACGTAAAATTAAGGATAGACGCCCATCCCTCTGTTCGTGGTTACTCATAGAGGGCAATAAGATGATTCCTTCCTCATTAATATTCACCATTCAGGAGGTTTTGCAGCCTCCTGCAAATATGCAATTTGTGGTTGGACTGATTAGTATAAAAGTCGCATCACAAAATGCTGGTCAGTTCAGTAACAGTAGGTGTGCAATTTGCACACGTTGCTTTGAGCCCTACCCAATGATATATAAAAGCCCCCTTTTTTGCAACTTCATTTGGAAATTTGGTTCCCAGATTTTTAAAGTAAATCTATACCCACACCTCATTTTAAAAGAGAAAGTTGTGGCTCTTGAATCCAGACTCCTCAAATTCTGAATGCCCATATTTTGTTTTAAAAAGAGTCCTGTCCTCTTGAACACATCACCATTTTGTAGATTTTTCATTTAATTGAATGCATTAGTATTAAGCAAAAATGCCATTCTATCTACAGAAGAAAATAAACCGGTTATGAGCGAACACCCAATATGCACGTAGATAATGGCTATTTTCTTTTTTCATTTTTCTTTAGTTTCTTTTCTTTTTTGTTTTTAATTTACAGCTGTCAGATTATTTTTGTAAGACATTTGTTGCCACATGATCTTTTTTAAATCAACTTTTGATGAAGTGTCTTCTTGTCTGTAGGTCCTGGCCTTAAAACAGACCCTAAGCATACTGGAGTAATTTTAGGCACATGGGGGCAAATTTAGAATTTGACAAACTGAGTACAGTTTATCAGGGTGACGGAGGACAATACCTCTGCAATCCTGATAGTACTCCATCCGTCAAATTTAGAGGCAACCACTCTCCAACCGATTATCTCTGTACCTTGAAAGAAACCATGGTCATGGTCACGGCCCTTTCCTTCAGGGTGCAAATGGCTTGGTGGATGGCCGCCGTCTGTTTTGACAGTCTCTCACCACACTTTTAACTTTTTTTTTTTTTCATAATCACACTCCCAAAGTAGGAGTTTGTTTGCCAGAAGCAAGAAAATAATGACCTGCTCACCCTTGTTTTCTCCCAGTGTATGGGGTCATTATTACTTCTTTTCTGTCCCTCACTGCCAGTCTTTTCCTGGACAGAAAAAACCCACCACCGTCTGCTCTAAACAGAGCAGGCTTGTGATGGCTTACTCATATGGCCTCTACTCCGTTGGGCTGTCAAAGTTAGATTGTTATTGATGGAGAAAATTGGGGTTCCACTGATGGAACACTTACGGACCCCACATCTCTAAATGAAGCAGGAGGAGCAAGAGTTTCCCATTTGCTACAGAGCACCCTGTCAGCCAAACTCTAAATCAGCCCTAGTCACGTGACTGCAGAAAAAACTAAGACGAGGGATCTGTAAATCAGGAATCTGCTCATCTTGTTAAAGAATTATTGTCAAACACTTTGAAACGTGCCAGGCGCTTGCTAAGTCAAATAAGCATTGCTTTTAGTGCTCCTTTCTCTGTCCCTTTTACTGAAGCCTTACACATAAGTTGCTAGCATACACACAAATCTATGAAGTGAAACATGTTTTGAATTATTTGTTTGTAATATATTATGATTCCGATGAAGTAGGATTCCAAGCGCCAGATTTCATGCACTTCATTTACCATATGCGAGGAAGCTTATTCATAAAGCGCTGCTTACATTATACGCTTCCTCATTCGTGAAAACAAAAACAGAGCCCAGATTTTGTAGCCCGAAGACATTCTTTTGCACAATTGTTCCAGATGTCTGTATCTGACCTCAGAACCTGTGCTGAGTGTCTATGCATAAACTAGCCTGCTGAATGTGAGCGAATCTCTGTCAGTACATGCTGCTTGGCTGCTTTTTATGTTAGATTTGGCCTTGGATGTATTTTGAATGTATAGATAGATGGTCAGATGACAAGATAAACACACAGCTGCTTGGGATGGTGGTTTGTGTTGTTCCACTGTACAGAGTTTGTTTTAAGCTGCATTCCACCATCCCGATGTACAGAAAGAGAGGATGGACTAAAGACCGTGCTCATAAGACTAGTAATACAGATTCAAGTACACGAGGAATGACACCAGAAAAGCTCTTTCACATTCCTCATTTTTGCCAATCACAAACTTTAAGTTTCCTGGTTTAAGTCCACCATCGCCCGTGTATAGTTTCTTCCACCTTGTAAGACAATGTTCATGGAATTGTGAGATAAATTTCACTCCAATCAAATTTGAAAACATGGACAGGTTTTTTTCTCTGCAAGTTTACCTTTTTCAGGTTTTTTTCTTTATACTTTAAAGCAAAGAAATGTGAAGAATTTCAATGCAAGTTTACCAGGGCTGGCTCCAGTGGGGGGAGGGAGGGCGGCATTCAAGGGTAAATGAGCTCAAAAGGAATACAGCAAAGTTCCTCCTATTACACTGGAGAGTAAATCGCGTCAGCCACTTTGTGTTGCTTTGCGTTGGTCTACGGCAGAGCAATAGTAAAACTGAGTCATAGGTCCTGATTTAGAGTTTGGTGTACAAGTTAATCAGACAAAACCATGGTGGATACCCCTCCACCTTATTATGAGTGCATTATATCCTACAGGATTTGTAGTACGGTGGACAAGCTATGTGTCACGTTTGTGATGGAGTAACCCATCCTCCAAACTTCACATTAGGCAGTTACTCTCCAAATGTCCTATATGCTTATGAACCAAAGACACTGTCCTCAGTTCTCCCTTTGCACCACTAATACATCCTTTTTATATCCCCAGACGTTTTCAAGGCAGATACAGATGTTGCTGTAAACACTCCTGGAAAGTAGCTACCCAAACTTCTAACTCATCTGTAAAGACCTTCACCAAGTCACTGATGACCTTCCCCAGAGAGTGCACGACCTCACCATTGTCGGAATATGCTGTTTTTCTCTGCTGTATTAAACTCTAGAGGTATTTTAATGCCTATTATATCTCACCTCTGCCCCTCTCTAATTTCTCTCAAAGTCTATAACCATAAGTCCTCACAGACCGTGTCATTAGGTCTTTCTGGTACAGACTGCTGTAATGTTTTATGTTTAATTGTCACAGCATTGCCTACTATAGCGCTCAGCACAAAAGACAGAGTCGGGGGAAGGATGGTCACTGATCTTTAATCAAGTGCCTATCTGTTACAACCGGTCTCCTCATGTGGAGCTGCTCTCCACAAGTCATCTTCCCTTGTCCCTGTCCTCTAGAGGTCCCTCCTCTTCCTGTCCCTCCAAGAAGTTTCTGTTATCCAGTTCTTGTCAGGGCTAGCTGGGGCACTGACCTACTTACTTATTTAATCATTATTTTGGTTAAGAACCAAAAAGATACACACATATTCATCATTGACAATGGAACCCACGGTACAATTATACAGGTAAATAAAAATATTTCATACACCAGGTTCTAATAGACAAGTGGCTCATGGTGAAATTTATAAGCACAGAAAAAGTCACTGGAATATATAATTTGCTATGTGTGTACTCAATTAAAACCAAGTAAAAGAGGAGAAACAGGAATAAAGTGCGAGTGCAATAATATCTAACGATCTCCACAACGATCTCTGGGGCTTTCAATAGAACCCTAATGCGTTTATGGATTTAAAAGGATAAAAAAGTTAAGATAAAAACTAAAAAGAAGATTAAAAAAAGGATCCTGTGAATTAAGACACCCTCAAGTCTTAAGATTTTTACTGCAGCTAGACCCTAGCACAAGGGAATAGTAGACAGGAGCCTTCGCCTAATGGCCCAGAACCGGCCAAGCACTTTTACAACAGCACATACAAAGGATGGTCTTGTGTCTGATCTTAAAAACCGTAGGGCGTCAAGATGGCTATGAGTCCCCAACTGTCTACATAGTGGGACCAACCAATTCCTTCTTGGTCTGTCATAAGCTAGACATGCAAAAAAGACATGGCCCACAGTTTCATTTGGGTATGGGCAGGAAGGGCATCCCTTGGGCTGACTGATGGTGTTTATCCAGTGGTTGGTAAAAGCATTGATAGGTAGACAACCAAACCTAAACTGCGTATACAGTTTTCTGTCCCCAGGCACGTTAATGATATCGAAATATTTCTCGAGGTGGTTAGAGGATTTTATGTCTAGGAAAACATCAGTTAAACAGCCATGATGAATCCTCAAATAAGTGGTCTGCTCTACCCATAGCCAATATTGGCGCTTTAGCATGTCCTTAGAATACAGTGGTGGGGAGCAAGCAGACTCATTTGGGAGGCCAATTGCTGCCCGAATTGCGTTGGCATATTTTATCCACCCAATTTTGTTATTCCTATCCAGGGCAGACACTTTGTCAAAAGCGGCAACATAGGGTGCCAGGTCAGGGGTGTTGACCAACCTATACCAAAAGAGCAGTCTCGCTTGGTCATGTATAGACCTGACTCCCAGGTCCAATTTTAACAGGAGGAGGGGGGTGCTTTGGGACAAGGCTCCTAAGAAACTTATTTTCGACTGGTGTTAGTTTACTTGCATCTGCTACACCCCACAGTTCTGCCCCATAAAGCACACTACTCAAAACCTTTGCGCTGCAGAGTTTAAGGGCTGGGGCTACGGGCTTCGTATATGATTGATAAGCAAATCTCTCGCCGCAACTCCCCAGATAATTGAGAGAATTTTAGGTACGCCTTGTTCAAATGATTATTCCAGGTCGTAATGTCTGACAACACTAATCCCAAGTATTCGAAGGAACTAACCCTCTCCATGGGGACATTATCTGGGACCAGGTTCCGTTTAAAAGGTTTACAACGATTTATTATCATCAACTTGGTTTTAGAGGTATCAATAACCAAACCCCTTACGTCACAGAAAGCCTTAAATTGGTCCAGGAGCTTCTGAAGGCCCATCGGAGACTTTGATACCAAAAGCGTATCGTCAGCAAACAGTAAAGTAGCTATTTTCTGATTCGTCAACGAAGGGGCATCAGCTGGGGTTGAACATAAAAGGTCAACAATCTGGTTGACATAAAGGGAAAAAGGAGTAGGTGCCAAAACGCACCCTTGTCGTACCCCACGCCAGATCTTAATTGGGTCAGTAAGTTGCCCCTGGTTACCCCACCTCACACGTGCAAAGTTATCATCGTGCAACCTGACCAAGGGTTCTAGAATTTCGAGGGGCATTCCCATAGTCATAAGGGTTTGCCAAAGTAGGTCTCTGGGGACAAGATCAAAGGCAGTTTTGAGATCTATAAAGGCAAGGTACAAACTGCCTTTGCCCAACACAACCACCTTCCAAAATAGCAAGAGAAGGCAAAAGGCCTGGTCAATAGTACTTGTCTTCCGTCGAAAGCCTGCCTGTAGAGGAGAGAGGATCTTCATCTCATCCATGCAGGTTTGGATTTTGGTTAAAAACGAGCGACAGAAGACCTTTTGGGCACAATCCATCAAGCTAATTGGACGGTAGTTGGAGGGCATTGACCTGTCCCCTTTTTTGTAGATTGGGATCACTTCGGCCCCCTTCCATGAATCCGGCATCTTTCCCCCTCCGGCGATATCGTTGGCCAAGTTCATAAAATAAGCTGCCCAATTCTCCCTGTCAGCACGAAAGAGATCGCCTGGGATGCCATCTGGGCCGGAGGCTTTAGCAGGTATAATGGCATCTAAAGAGCACATAATCTCTTTCCTGGTAAAGACAATTGTACTTCGATGGGCATCCAGGCTGGAAGACATCCGTAAACTATCGGTGGTGTTGCCTATGGAATATAACTCTTGAAAGTGGTTGTACCATTCTAATGGTGTAACCTACTTATGAAATCATATCTTTTCCCAGACAACTTTACATCTTACCCCGCTTAGAAATGTAGTCAATTTATTCAGTGCGGCGTTTGGGCTCCTTAGTTAGTTTCTTGCAGCTGTTGGAAGTGGTTTCTGTTCAGGGGTGCAATTGTTGGTTAGGTGAGAGTTGTTCCCTCTCCACCACTAAAAGGGGGCGGAGGTCAGCTCATGTGCCCGTTTACTTGGCTTGTTGTTGCCTCATCAACACAAAGTCACCTGTGTAAATGTTGGAGTCTTTTGCTCTCTGGGCATCTGCATGTTCTTTCATCATCCTCCATCTGCCCCCCTTAGGAATGACATGTCTCTGCTAAGACATTTCTGCCTTTCTTACGGAGGCATGATACAACATTTCCCCTACATTTTTAGGTAACTTTCCATATGTTTGCTCTTGTTCTGTGAGTTCTTTAAGTCAGTTGGACGACCCCTGTAACAGGGGGATGTGTAATGCTCATATTCTGGTGTGGATATAGCTGATATGACGGGTTGTGTGGTGTGGCAGGTGATTCCTCCGAGTCATCAGCGTGTGATATGCTGTTCTGGACCTTGGTTCTCCGATTCCGCTGTGTATTTGGGTGGTTGACTCTATGGGCATTTTCTCAATCTTGATGTGCTTGATGATTCTGTTGGCCTGAGTGATTGTGCTGACCAGCTTTCTAAATCAGACAAGCTTTCTGGCAGTTTCCTTTGAGGAAGTTCTTTTGGGTGTGGTTTATGAAGCAAATGTGGTCACCTCTTAATGTCTCCCACGTGCTTTGGGTGTGGTCCGAATGGTGAATCCCTTAAGCTAATTGACTGTGGTGAACTGCTCCTTGAATTGGCAGTGTCTTTGGGTTTTTCTTTAGTGGTCTTGCTCTTGAACTGGGGTTGTCATTTGATAGTGGAGTATTTCATGCTTTTATTCGGCTCACATGCGTTTTGTCTCTGTTCCTCTCTTGTGATGTTGACTGCTGCCTCTCAGTTGTCTTCGTATTGATGTGTATGTCTTGGGTGTGTTTGTACGCTGATTTCTGGAATCTGGGCGCGTTGCCCAACCTTCTGTAATTTGTTTCTTCTCTCTTGTTCAGCACACTGTCTGCCATTTTTTGTGATCCGTCCTACTGTTTGAGGCTTCTTCGGGGGTGTCTGTGAGGCTTGATAAGCGGCTCATTGAAGTTGTTTCAATTTGGCTGCCATGGTCCCTGGTTGTCCAGCGATTTAGTTTGCTATCATCCTCTGCCGAGTGAGTTATTGAACTCGGATATTGTGTGCCACGTCATCTGTTGTGATATTTTATCTCTGATCTGTCTTTGCCCTTTGCTCTTTCCTTCTCTCTCTGTCTCCTGTGTTGTACTCACTGATGTGGAAATCATCTAATTTATCCTGTCCTCCCTTCTTACATTGAGGTGTGATTCTTTTCTTTTAACCAGCTCTCCCACATTGGCCCTCCAGACAATTCCCTTTAGTGAGAGTGACTTTTGGAGAACCTTGTGCTTCGTAGTTGATGCTAAGCAGCCCCCAATTATCCAGAGTCGAATTGCGTCCTCATTTGTGAATGTATTGAAAGTTCAGTATTGCATTTAATTTTGTATCCTTGTGTAATAAAGTCTGCTATGGATTCACCTGGCTCCTGGCATGCTGAGTTGAAAATGAGGTGTTCTTCATCCACATTTTTCTTTGGATTGAAGTCACCACGTGGAGCCTCTTTAGTGTTTTTCGTATGTCTGTTTCCTTTGTTGAAAAGGTCCTGATCAGGTGTCGGCCTTCATGCCCCACCAGATGAAGGAGCAGCTGCAGCTGTTGTTTGTCCCTTCATTCACCAGCTGCTCCAAAAAAATCATCCAGTGACTCTAACCATCTGTTTCATTTGGGACCCAAACTCTGGGTAACAGCCTGTGTTACTGGGGGTGGCACTTCAATGCAGGGGTTAGCCTGTTATGATGCTGCTCCCACTGGCATGTTGGTGTAGTAAGATAATGCCAAACAGTTGTTTACCATGATATTTTGCTATGTTTGTGTGCACTTTGTTCTGCATTATTTGTCTGCCCTCTCAGACAAAGAGTCTGCTTGCTAGTTGTCTTTTTGTGTTTCATTGGTGTGTCTACTTCCGTTACAACTCACTTTGTTGCTTATGAAACTGGTGTTGCTTTTTCTTACCTGTTACAGATGTTGGTTGTTTGTTAAAATTTACTATCAGACTTACTTGTTGCTTCTAACAGCTTTACATGGACTGCCACGTCTGTGCTACTCATCCTGCTCAGACTATTTGCATTTAGTTATTGACATTTCTTCGTGGGAACTTTGATTATCTGTTTCTATGTTCCTTTTGCTCTTGCTTTTTTTGGGGGAGTTAGCGCCTAGACATAAATTCTGCAGTACTTTGTAGTCACTGGGCTTGACTTAGGGACTTTTATTGCTAGGATATGGTCCCTTTCTCTATACTGCATTTGTGTTGTACCATTGAAAGTTGACATGTTTATTTTCACAGGAGGTGCTACTTACGTCCCTGTTGTTAGAACCTTGTTTTGTTTGATTAATTTACCTTTGCCTCATTTGTCTTCATGGACCAATTTTCATGTGACCTTCTTTTAGTGAGGGATCACTCTAAGATGGCTGTTGTGTTTCTTCTGGTGGTGTCACGCTTTCTCTGTAAGTTGAATATTGAGAATTTATCTCGCCTGACTGCACTGTTCTGTCTTTGTTGCCTGCGAGCTATGTGTATTTCTTCCACAGTCCAACCCACCTTGGTGCCTGGCCCTAATATGGCAGATTCGGTAGACTTCAATATGTATCTTCTGGATTGCCTGACTCCAAGATGGCTGCCTCATTGATTTCAATGAGGTTTGTGTTTGAGCGCCTGCCTTCAAAATGGCACTGCTGTGGACATATGCGGTTCATGCATCTGTCTGGTAAGCTGATCTCCACACCTCCTCTTCCCTCATCCTTGTCCTCTCGATATCCCTCCTCTTCCTGTCTGTCCCAGGAGTGTCTGTTATCCAGTTCCTGTCAGTGTCAGCTAGACCACTGACCTTCTTATGCTGTCATGTCCTTTCCCATTACAACATTACAACTGCCTTTTCATCTTACCTCCGTGTATTCTCCAGGCCAGCTTCAGCCTTCGATATTGCGGACACACACCACTTATTGGTTGGTTGATCTTTACAAATAAGTGAAAATCCTTCTGCAAAGCTTGTGAATACCAAAATATTTGAACTTTGTTGAGGGTAATCAAAAGACTTGCATGGCCCTCAAAAACATAAGAAATACCCCATTTTCCCACATTTTGCTCCCTTATCCTGCACTTACTCAGACACAGATATATTTTGGTCTGGAACACTTTTCCACTTGTCCACGTCTGCTCAGAAATCCCTAGACTTTGAATCCAGTTGTTCACTTTGGAATTGGAGATCTTCCTTTTACGCCTGAAGGTGTATACATGTTTGTAAATTGGGCCATCACCTATTTAAAACATGGCTCATTTTAATTTAATTCCTTCAATATGATTTACAAGATGTAATAATATTAAATACAAATTACAGGCGGGAAACAAAACAAGGTTAAACATACCTATGAGAAAGAAACACAAAGGCACTACTACAAAAATAACCTTGACCCTTCAGTGTATTCTCAAAAACATTAATAAAATGCACAAAGTTAAAGCATTCAACTCAACACATTGCCAGTGCTGTGGATTTATTGTAGATGCTTGCTTTCTTCACGTTATGCAACAACAATTTTCCATGGAACGTAACCAGCCCAGATAATTCAACAAAAGAAGGTAAATTACTTTGCCAGCCTAATCAATACATGACTATGAACAAAACTATTCAAAGTATGTTATACAGGAAAAGACTAATGAGTAATTAACTTTACCCAGGGCCAGCGGAAGTATGTAAATCTATGGCTGCTGTATTTTCAGCATATAAATGGATTCACCCCACTTGCCAGATAATCTACCATCTGCTGCATAATTTGCAGATTTTAACAACCAAAATGTTTATATCTGTCCAGGACCGAGTGATGAGAAGTTTTGTTGATTTTCCTTCCTGATTGCCAGAGAAATGAGTGACTCCTCCCAGTTGCCACGGTGCAACCCTGCACAGAATAATACACATTTACGTTGACAAGTCTCGCCTTAAGATGGTCCTGGTTAGGGGGCAAAAACACCAAGGTTTAAAAAAACGTCCTTGGCACTCTTGTTGTTCTTGATTGAAGATGAAGATTAACACTGAAGTGACAAACCTTGAACCATACTCTTCCTGGCATCATGGAAGAGAAAAGAGACGTTCTAGAATATAATAAAAGTTCTAACTGCTGGAAGCTAACATCAAAGGCAAAAATAGGAGCAAGTAGCCATACAACATGATGAAAAATAAAGAAGCAATTGTGTCCATCCCTTGGAAATGCCTCATACGAAAAGATTCCACTTCATCTTAGAGTGAGAACCACCCATAGAATCCTATGGACAGACCCCCATCTTGGAAAGAGCAGCTTATAAGATTTGTCCACACTTTGTTCCTGAAGCTCGTGGCATTTGTTTGCCATACAAAGAAGCCTACGTTTGAAATCCTGTGCCTGACACTGAGTTCTGTAACTCCGCCACTGCCCTTTATGTCTGGCACTTCACACTCTATGGGGAACAGCCTTCCAGGTGATTACAAGCACAGAGACTCTAAAGCTGTCCAGATGAAAAAGATGCTTTAGCAGGCGTTGAGCACAGCGTCATGCAAAGTGATGCCTGAGAATGCAAGAGGCACTCTTTCTTCTTCGCGGAATCTCTGGTAAGCTCTTGGCACAACTGTCAACACAGATGTAACAGTAACTCAAACGAAACAAAAGTTTCTAAAAATAAAGTGCGGATATGCAGAGTATGGTTGTGATTGTTCAGCAGGTGCAGTGGCATTGGAGCCCAATGGTGTGAAGTGCCCACAACACCCCAAATGTGAGCGTTTTGTACTACAGAAGCTAGGCATTGGGCCACTTTCCTTGATGCATTAGGTCCCATGACACCCTAGCAACACCACCATACCTGTAGAGCTGCACAATGGAAGACCCTTTGTAAAGGTTAACTTGGCGACTTTGAGTGAATGATTGCTGGTACTAAAGTGGTGACATTTCCCCCCAGACAGCATTGTTGTGCATTAAAATGAAAAAATAGCAAACTAATACAGTTATAGAATGCACCGCAAATGCAGGATAATACACCTTTTTTGACTGCATAATTTAGTCAACCCTGCTGCATAATCTGGCCCTCCACCGTCACATAATTTCAGTGATCCTCACTCTACTTTAGTCTGAATAGGCACTGTGATGGATTAGTCTTCTCTTGGATAACTCTTTTATTCTATATCATAGATGTTTAATCAATTAAGGTGCTTGATTTGATGTGATTTGATTTGATGGTTATAAGAGTACAAATACTCAGAGGGAGAATTGGTGCTGGGGAAGAAGCCAAGTTTCACAAGAGTTCTTTAGCATACAGATGGCTTTTCAACAGCTTACGGAAGATGAGAAAGCCTCTTGTGGATCTCAGTGCGGCAAGAGTTCCAAACTCCGGTGGTAACACTGGAAGAAGTGTGCTCACCTGAGTGGGATTTACGGTAGCCCGGGATGGAGAGTAAAATGGCCGAGCTGGAGGAAAGGGTTCTGGAAGATTGGCAACATTTCAAAAGACACATCACATACTCAGCTTTGGAAGAGAAGAGGACTCAATGGCAGAGAGCCTTGAAAATATATATTTTAGAAATAGCCAGATAGTGGAGATATTGTCGGTGTTGGATCATCCTAGAACTGAGACTAAGAATTGGGCAGGTAACCACGTTGTGAATGTGTTGCAGACATGCAAAAGCAAAAGATGGCACCCTGACTTGAAAAGCATTGCAGTAAAGGGTCTATATTAAAGATCTGCAGCACTGCAGGGGCAGAATAGGTCAACATTTTCTTATGACACTCAACAGAAAATAAGGTGGTGAAGAGCTTATTAATATAAAGTGAGATGGAGAGTTGTGGGTCAAAGATGATGCGAAGATTCTGAGCGGATTCGTTAGAGGTGGGGAAGCCTTAGCTGTCTGGCCGTAGAACATGCTGAGATGTTGCGAAGATAAACACCACATTCTTGACAAATTTGAGATGTGGAGTTAGCATTCATCCAGCTGGTGACTGAATAGTTATAGTCATTAAAAATATCTTGATGGAGTGTTTTGTCATCCAGTTGGAGAATCAGGTTTGATCCTCCTATGCATAAAAATGTACTTCAAGTATTGAATCAGGGTAGCTAGACGGGAGACATTTATGTTACAGAGATCAGGTTTTGGGATGAGCTGTGTGCGACACCACTGCTAAAACGTAGCCATGCCTATTCATAGGGGCATGGTGACTGCCTGACAGTGGTTATTTAAAAAGGAAAGCCATTGAAGGGCAGTGTCTTTAATGTCCATGTGGGCAAGGTGGTTAATCAGTACAGTGTAGGACACCATATCAAACGCTGCAGAGAGGTCGAGAAGAATGGGTGCAGCATCGTCACCATCATCAAGGATGAGGCAAATATCTTTGGTTGCAGCAATGAGATGTGTTTCCATATTCAAACAAGTCCAAAATACTGATTGTTGGGTTCCAAATAGATTGCTGCTTGCTGCATGGTGCTTCACAATGAATGACATGATGTTGGTCTCAAAGGCTACATTGTTAATATGGTTGCATTTTAGGAGGGGTGAGCTGCTGGGGTTCACGCAAAACCAGACAAGACCCCAATTAGTTTTTCAAGAATAACAATCTGTCTGGTGGTTATACCCCAAATATCCAGCGGAATATGGGAAGAAATTGTAGGTGAGACAGGTTAAACCGAGTGTTAATGTTAAGGTTCTTGGAATAAATGTCCCAATGTCCGGATATGATTATAGGTTTTTCTTAGTTCTGTATTTATTAAAGTCAAATGAAAGGAACAGGAACAGCCGGCACGTGTTTCACCCCTATGGCTGGCACGCCAAAGGCTTTTTTAAGACAAAAGATATTAAATAGTATGTCTAATAATCGTCCTCTAAATTTGTGAGCAGATTAATAAAGAGTCCCAGCGGTCTGAGGTGATCACCTTTTTACAAATATGAAACATTGCACCTGCCATAAAAATGAAAACATAAACCTGAATTTCCTGGTTTATATTTAAATTTTTATGGCAGCTGCATCATTTCATATTTATTTTCACAAAGTCTTTTAAAGTAAACCTTTGAGGCCCATGCCACTACAATTATAATTGTATATTGGCACTGCAATAATTAACGCTATGTGGCAGGATGGATAATTAGCTGCGGTGCACAATGAATTGTGGAACATGGAGTTTTTCGCCATTAACACATGACCATGAATTTATCAAGCACCTGAGGCTAGTGAAGCTGGCTTACCTGTGATCAGGGCAGCAATGCTGAAACGTGTCAGGGTTGGCTTTTGTTACACGCAGCCTTCATTACTGATGAATAAATGCTGTATATAAATATATATATATCCATACGTCATTCTCATCATCGGGGGCCCCCAACCCTTGCTGGGTGCCATGGTATCATGGGGACGGAGATTCTCGTGCAACAATTCTACACAGAACAAGCATTTGACAATGCAATAGGTCTCGCATTTACTAGAGTTTGAGCAATTGGCATTGTAAATGGCAATGCGTTTTAATATATCTATGTATGTAATCACTATGGCTACAGAAATAAACATAGACATTGTTTTAGGAAATAACGGACTAAGGTTTAAACGTGTCAGGCATACGCAATTAATAAGCGTCATACATTAAAGCGCTTAAGCTAAACATTAATGCTCAGCATAGTATAACGCCTAAGTGGCATTTTACGAATCCTGCTACTGCACCCAAACAGGTTACAGTAATAGCCGACCTACCAAAACGACGTAAACTTTATGTTTCTGTACTATGACTAGTGGCTATATACAACAATGCTATACTTTAGGACTAATTTAGCGCTATAGAAAATGGCCCAAAAAGCAAATACATTTTTAAACCATAAAATGCTACAAAGGTAACATAAATTTCCCCCCTACAACTACGGTACAAACTGTGAGCCCTATCGGCACCTCTTCCAAGAACCTGCCTGGACCCGGCCAACTTAAGGTCCAAACTAAAGTGTAGTAATAATAGCAGTTTAGCATATATAAAGCATAGGCAAATATTTTTCTCCCTAAAGTAACCACTGCTTAAAGTTTGCCCTTCTGTATCATTTTTATTTTCAAAAGCTTACTCGCCCGCTTGGAGCAGATTCAGTCTCCAACAGCCACTTAGTAAAACAAGCAAACCTGTTTTTAGAACACTCATGTTCCAAATTACCGGACCTCTTGTTAACATGCATCTCCCTCTCGTCTATCTAATAAGACACTTGTACATAATGTGGACGGCACTGATACTTACACAAATTATTAATCCAATGCCAGGCAAATTACAAAATACAGAAGGCCTCTCAGTGGCTCTGCATCGCTGCAGCTCATATGACAGCCGAGTCAAGTAAAATAGTCACCTATTATAATAGTAAAAAAAATGCACAGCCCCATTAGACCCCGTTGCAGTACCTGCTTGGACCCGGCCCACTTAAAGCAGTAAGTAAAGTGTAATGCTAACAACAATTAAACATATAGAAAGCAAACGCAAATTAGAGTAGCTGTTTCCACATAAATAATTAACTGCCAAATAAAGCGTTACTGTATTAATAATAAAAACGGGCTAGTCATTACGGGCAAATTTCTAGCATAAGACAAACGTTTCCGCCTTTGAAGTTTGCAGAAAGCTGGTTCTAGTCACAGCGCTACACGTAAGCTCAAAATCAGTGTTTAGCATATCGTACCGCACAAGTGACATTTTGCTGCTACTGTTAGTACCGAACATCTAACTAAACTAAAATTACATCTACAAAAAGCCATAACTATTGCCTTTATAAACGTTTATGAGCACACATATATGTGGTAAAAATACATTGGCCTAAAAGTAAATTAATAGTTACAGTGCTTTGTGTATATGCTAAATGTCGCTGGGCAAAAGACAAACAAAATACCAAACTAAAACAATGTGTAGTGTACCTCAAGTTAACTTACAAATTATTTCCTAGGCGTAGAAAAGCCTATAGTGTTCCGTCTGAAAACGTGGTTTTGGGGGGCCAAAAGCAGACCGAAAGTCTGCGATAGTGTGATGTTTTCGATTGAAAATCGACACTTTAGAAAGGAAACAAGGGCAGGCTAATGAAGCGCTAACAAGCAGAGAATGGCAGATTAAAATCTACTCGCAGGCAGCATCTGTAGGATGCAAAACAAGCTGGTAAAGTTGTGTTCACACCAAAGCACGCCGGAAACAATCTAAACAATAGGTCTCGCTTTTGGGACCTTATAAGTATTTAGTTATGCAACTGTTGCATGGCTAAACACTTATAAGGTCCCAAAAGCGAGACCTATTGGCTATGCCAATGCTTGTTGTATAAGGTTCAGTGGCTGCACGTGGCTATAAGTCAGTGGTCTCATGCTTAAGCCTAGAGAGTTGCCTGCTATGGGGGACCTTAAGGCTCAACTAGGGGGACTCGTCAATGACCCCAGGCATTGTAAGTGCGCACCGTGTTACAGAGCTCCTTCAATGTTCAATGCGCCGGCATACCATATATTACACTCGAAAGGGTCATCTGCAGTGCAGTGGCATGACTGACTCGGGCATGCCATCGCTGCCGCTCCACGGGACGATCAGATGAATGACAACAAATTACATTTTCATTTACGACCAAATGCCCTCGAACCCTGCGCGTGCGGGCTCCAGATTACACACGCCTTTTTAATGGGGGGGGGGGGGGGGGGGAATCGCTCAGGAGGTGTTTACACGAACAGAAGTAATCAAGGGAAGTGCTCCCTATCTCCCCACATCTCATTTTAATTACCCCACAGATCTGTCTGTGCATGAGTGTGATTGACACGTGCATGCTCGCTCCCTAATAGGTATTATATGGAGAGTGAAGACGCGCAGCATCCCGAGTTCAGAAAACGATTTTAGTACTATCGGCTTTTTGCATTAAATAAGGCCAATCAGCTATTGAATATATCAGTTCGGGGGTGGTTTAACGGCGGTATTGTGTATTTTCCCACTGGGGAAAGGTATATTACCAAGAAATTGCTGAACTTCTTCCGCTTCACCATCAAGGCTACTCCAGTGCTTGAGATGGAAACATGAAACTGAGATGGAAACGACGGAACACCGGTACTCGCCCTCTCAAAATAACAAGTTTAAAGTAAACAAGCGCGCACTGAAGCTGACGGAGTGGGAGGGGGAGTGGGGGCGGGCACGCAGGCTGCCAAATGGTGCGATGAATCACGGCTAAAGTGAAAGCAAACAAGTGGTTGCAGGACTCCAAATGGTGCGCGCGCCCGGACGGGTCACATGCACTGTAGTTGGAGGCCTGCAAAGCCACTGTTTGCACTTCCAAAACGCGCTTACTATAAGTCTCGCCAGAGCCAGCGCTAAAGCGCTGGTCAGGCGAGACCTAAAAAGCACCATAGCCCAGCTCTAGAAATCAACAGCATTTATTCCTCAGTGATGAAGGCTGCGTGCAACAAATTCAAATCCTGATGCGTTTTAGCATTGCTGTGTGTGTGTGTGTGTGTGTGTGTGTGTGTGTGTGTGTGTGTGTGTGTGTGTGTGTGTGTGTGTGTGTGTGTGTGTGTGTGTGTGTGTGTGTGTGTGTGTGTGTGTGTGTGTGTGTGTGTGTGTGTGTGTGTGTGTGTGTGTGTGTGTGTGTGTGTGTGTGTGTGTGTGTGTGTGTGTGTGTGTGTGTGTGTGTGTGTGTGTGTGTGTGTGTGTGTGTGTGTGTGTGTGTGTGTGTGTGTGTGTGTGTGTGTGTGTGTGTGTAAAAAAGGGGTTACACTTACATGATATATAAATAATAAATTTTCGTTGTAAAGGCAAGCGTGGTAAAGGCAAATGAGTGGTAAATACTTGCGTGGTAACGTCATATACCCATTTGTGACTAGTGCTTTGTATATCTGTCCCATAATGTCGAGATGGCGGCCGAGAATTAAATTATGGACTTTAGTGGTACGTTTAAAGGGGCAGCAGGCATTAGGAAGGGCACAAGAAATGTGCCTTAAAGTGGGATTAGGAGTAGGGGAGACCAGAGAAATGCAAATAGGAGTCCCACAATGATGTTATTGTGTCGGTATTGGTGGGATCAGAGGGGGATGAATGTTGCAACTTACTGCGCTATGGTCCTTCCAAGGAAGCTTGAGCGTTTGTTTTAATGCTTCTTGCGTTAATGCTTGTGAAGTTCATCATTGATCGTTTGCATAGATAGGGCAGTGGTCATGTCTTAGTTAGGCATGCGGGTCCTGAAATGAGTTGCTCTTTATAACTTTGGCATTATATCATTAGTCGCTTCTTCCAGCTCACGTTCCCAAAGTTAACCACTACACGAGCTTCTCTAGATGCCCCTTTCTTATAGAGCACCCCGACTCCTGTTTTCTGCCGTTCTGATAACACCTGCCCGGCACTTCTATGATGTTTAGTTGAAAGAGGGCCATCCCTTGGGTAAGAGGACATTCAGCCCCTATTGATACATTCTTCTTGGGGCCACACAATCCTCCCCAGGTCTCTTTTTTTAAACCCTCCTCTTAGAGGATGACACGCTTCTGGAAATACAGTTATTCCTAACTGCATGCACCAAGACTCTCTCAGCTCTGAAGAGTAGTCCGCCTGGTTACTGTCCATTGCTTCTGAGGCCAACAATGCACTTGGAAGGGCAGACTTAGGTATCTTCATATCCAAGGACAAACATAAAACTGATGACTCAGTAAAATCTACACTGCTACACCAATTAGGACATTCTGCAAACTACGTAGGACCTAGGACCTCCTTTGTGGTCAACATGTACAATCCTGTGTACAGCTGAACAACAGATCCTTGACAAAAACACCCCGTCCATCCCTTGGCCCGAGAGGGAGCTGGGATTATCCACAGCGGTGTTACGTCTCGCCATGGGCCTGCGTTAAAGGTGAAGGTGCCCACGACTGGATATGCTTCTTTCCCTCTTGTAGGGAGCTTGTGGCTGCCTCCCTCATGTCCGGTCTTCCAGATCCACTGGCCAGACAAACTCAATCTTTGCTGAACCCATCTTTTTTAGTCTGCCATAGTATAACCTGGTAAAAAGGTTCAGTGGTTTAATGCACCATTCTGCATCCTAGAAGGACCAACTTGACCTACCATTTTTCTGAGTCAAAAGAATTGAATTTCCTTGATTTAGTCATAAAAATATAAGTTATTCACAAAAATGCAAAAAAGCTTGAAACTTTGCTGCTATACACCCTTCCTCAGATTTTCATTCTTATAGGTCTTGGGAGTGACAAAGTGGCCTGTCTGGTGTCCGTGTTTCATGGCAGTCTTCAAGGAGAATACATGAAAGGGCCCTTCCTTCTGGGGTGGAATGCCTGCTCCCAGGTGAGTGCCCCACCAAACCTGCTCAATGCTTTCAAGGCACTGGCTCCCGTAACCTCTTCAAATCAGTATATGGGGCAGGTGACTTAGGCAGTGGCTTCCTACAAATCCTACGGACATTGTTTGGACTGGCACCCACTCCTGTTTAATCTGCCTGCCAACTCTGCCCTCTCCAAATATGATTCCAAACCCCAAACTATTCTGTCTCAGAATAGCTGACAAGGCGGATCAGATGTATTATTCTTTCACACAACACAGCACAGTAAGGGTAGCTGCTGCCCTGCGTTCAGCGGCAGCCGGCACAGGTAAGCACGTGGGGTGGGGCGGGGCAGGCAGGGGGAAGCCGACAGACAACGTAATAGTAAATATTTATATATTTAACTGTACCTATTCCATCGTCTGTCGACTTCCAATTCCCCTCCAACCCAGCCATGCCCCTGCCCTGCCCCACCGCCTCACCATGTTTACCTGTGCCGGCTGCCGCTGCCTGCGTTGAGCCAAAAGGAGAGTGCAGAAATGTGCCATATCGACTAGGATATGGCACACGTCTGCTCTCTTCCATTGCTGGTACCCTAATGGTTGCCTAGCACCAACACAGACACCCGTGTGCCATGTTACAAGGGTGCCTGCGGTGGGGTAGGGTTGTTTTTGTTGGTTTTTGTTTGCCCTACCCATGTAACGCCTACCCGATGCCTTTCAAACTGCTGCAAAGCCATGTAAATCTGGACTTGCGTGGCTTTGCAACCGTCACTTCAGCGTTTGCGTTGCCTTGTGTCGACTAGCGTGACGCAAGGACAACACAAGTGCATAGTAAATCTGGCCAGTCATGTCTCTCACGCGGCTCAAAGGTGTCCACGACTAGGCTGAGACCTGCCCTCGTCCTCAAGCCCCACCCTTGCAGGCGACATTTAGGAGCCACCAGCTCCGGGACACTGTGGGATGTCACCCGTGCTGTTTCTCTTGCTTTATAGACTCCACAGGTTCACACAGCTCTGGTCCCAGAGCCTCCTTGATGTCAATCTTCCCGCCAGAGGACTTGTTGCTGTCTTCCCCTGTTAAGAAGTACACGGAGCGGTGGTGCTGCCAGCTGCAGCTCCAGGCTGCATCATTGCTCCAGACCTGAGGTTAATCAACTGCAAATTCCATTAGCTGGGTACAAAGTGAAAATAAAGAACAGACGGCCTCAGATGTGCGCCAGGAGTCAGGTGCGGCACAACAAAGCGCGCCTTCAGGTGGGCCGGGTCTCCGGGGGACGCGCGCGGCGATAAGGGAGCGGAGCACCGCGGCGGCGGCCGGGGGAGGGCGTGGCTGCTGCAGGAGCCCGACAGAACCTTCCCTCTAGGGGAAACGGATACCCGGCCGCGGGAGCCTCCATTCTCTGGCCTTGCTTCGGTACTTGCATATATCCTCCCGGCTCGCAATATGGAAGACGTATTTCTGTGTTCACGTCCCACCCTGCTTTGCTCTTCGATTGTCAGGGCGCGTTATAATCGCTATGTGCATAGGGAACCAACAGCCTAGATATGAATTCCGCTTTTATCTTTTAAGTCCCCTTTTACCCTTTCTCTCTCTGACACTCACTCCCCTCTCGCTGTCTTACTCTCTCTTGCTTTCTCGCATTTATCCATCCATCGGCTCGGATGGTCTTGTACACCCCCCCCCCCCCCACCCTTTCTTTGACTGTGCTGAGTGTGCACCGATCACCTCTCAATTAGTGTTCCACTTGCCGCATTAGCGGCTGGTTGCAGGAGGTGGTTGAATGAATGCATGAATGCACTCGGAGTTAAGCCTTACTGTAAACCTTTGGTGAGATCTGCAGGTCATGGCCATCAATCCTAGCAGCGCCGACTCAGCTTCACATCCTTCTCTGCTTGATAACTCGAGTACCCTGACATTGATTATTAATAATTATTGTAATTTGCGAAGTTTAGAAACAGCAAACTTGCAGCATCACATTATAACAAGTGTGATGAAGAGCACTACCTCTGTGTCTCTTTCCTCTGAGCTCGCGCCGGGACACTCCCAGGAGTAGCTGTGCGCGTTACAAACTACAATAACATAACATAACATAACATCACATGCAAGCAGTGGCGGTTTCAGGATCCTCCCCAAAGATTTATTTTTCTCCCACATAGTGCTACATATTGATTTTTGAATCTCATTATGGCCCCGAGTAGTCAAAGCCTAGTAGGCAGGACCAGAAAAAAATTAGGGTAGGGGAGTAGCTCGACACACGCACGCAAGCACACGCACAGATACACCCTCATACACACACGTGCACCTACTAGATGATCTTACTGATAATAACAACTGTAAGTTGTGAGGTACACTGAAGCGTCTGCACACAGTGCCATAACCCACTCAGCAACCTCACTAGTGATGTGGAACATGCAAACAAATCCCTCTGACAGAACAGTTCAAGCATCATTGTAATAGAAGATTAACCTGACAGTTTTAGACCTATGCATTCTTAGACAGATGTTTTCGGCTGCCATTTTATTTTTAGATAGCTGCCAAGTGGACTAAAATATGTGTGACACCATCATCCAGTCCTGGCTTTTCAGTCAACCATACTAAGCATGCTGGGAGTTGTAGTTTCACTTTGCCATTATAGCTAAAGGTTTAGGACTTCCAAACCGTGAAGAGTTCTTGGTCAAAGGTGAACAGCTGAAGGTGTCACATGTGACATGAACATTTTAGGTATTGGTTCACAATACGTTATGCATGTCAAAAAGATGTGACAAAAGCTTGCAAGTCTCCTTGGGGTTGAGAGGCATTCCATGTTGATTCGGCCAATATGCACAACAGTGTGTGCTTGAATTGTCAACCTAATAAAAGTTGACGGGTCGTGTATGTTGTTAGAGTCAGGAGTGTTTAACTACCAGAAAACACAGTTAAGTATGTATGAATTAGGAGCTACAAGCACACATTCACTAAACCCCTCAGAAGGGGAATAAAGTTAATATTTCTGGCGTCACACAGGCAAGACGTACCGGTGAATCCCCCAACAGGTCGTCCACATCTATCTATCTATCTATCTATCTATCTATCTATCTATCTATCTATCTATCTATCTATCTATCTATCTATCTATCTATTTCTCTACTTACATCTCACTTTTCTCTCCTCGGTTATGGGCCCAGTGGGGCACATATGATGCCCTTCCAAACATCCATGCACCGTGTGCCAGGCACCACAAGGTGCATGGATGTTTCTGAGCGGCCCTTTTCCAGTGCAGCTTGTGCTGTGGCTCTTTTCTAAGGCCGCAGCACATGCTGCAATGGAAAAGATCAGTTTTCTGACGCCCACATAGCGATCGCATTGGAATCGGGCAGCTAGAACTGCCGACATATAGTCAGTGGGACACCTGTCCGAGACGATGACGGTCAGACGCTCGCGCGACCGCCATCGTAATGAGGCCCTAAGTGTTTTCCCGAGAGCTCGTAATAGGCCACAACAGTTGGAGGATACCTTCCTGATCTGGGCACCCATAGTAAGCTTTCTGTAAAGTGTGACACCAGGCTCTTTACTTCTGCCTTGGGAGAGGAACGATTGCCCAAAGAGGAAGGCCAGCTAAGCTGGTCCCTGAGCAACAGGTTGGTATTTTCTGGGCGGGTTTGAGGTTCTTGATGACAAGTTATCTGGTTCTTGCCCATTTAGAGGCACTGAAGTAACCTTTTTGCACATATAAACTAGCATTCTTGACATCATGGACACGAGTCTCCCATCAATACTATTGTAATTGGATCTATGTTTGACATTCACCATACTCGACCATGTCACACTCTCGAATACCGTTAAAAGAGTGAGAGGGGTGTCGGATGCTGCTAGCCACTGACTGGAACCAGCAGAGCTAGAGTTAGTTGTTGTTGGACAAGAGTGTGTTATGACTTTTACAGTGGAGTGTAGGGGCCACTGGGTTTGCGACTCTTACCTCTTTTATTCAACCTCTTCATGAAACCATTCCAACTTCTTTTCACAGTTCCAAAACTATGCTGACGATACCAAACTGGTTTCCATCGTTCACAAGTGGGCCTCTTAGGTGTTTTCCAAAATGCAAAGCTGGACGAAAGACAATTTGCTCAACTTCAAGGTGGCCAAACAGAGTCTATGCTACAGGTACAGAGAAGTGCGAAGGGAAAATGATTCAAAAATATAAATCATTCCAAGTTGGAATTCAGAAATTGTGGTCAGTAGTAAAGTGAAAATATAAGGGGTGTTCTTAACAATTCAGCAGCTAGGATATTGCTCACCCGCACACATTCAATCTGCACTATAAAAACTCCACAGGCTTTCAGCTGTCTGAAGATCTGAGAAATATTGACCCACTTCTACCTTTCAAGTTGGCCTTCAAGTCCTTTTTTACTATTTTTAGACCCAACTGCAGATCTAGTAGAACTTGGGCACTCTTCTTTGGTTCTAGCTCTATATTAACAAACTAAATAACTAAAGACACAATTACCATCCACCTAGTGGTCTTCATGACTATTTCACCCTTAATCCTGCCAGTCCCTGATCTCCCACAGTGGACATCTTATGGCTGGCGTGCAATTACAAATTATATCCAGCAGATCCAAGTGTCCTGTAAAGAATTTACGATACAATTTTTGTTCTGGTTATATCCTGGGTGGTCTTTGACTGATATTCATGTATGAAGCAGGGACATTTAAATGTTATCTTGTGATTGCCTTGGACCAATGCAAAGATTTTCTTGCTGTCAAAACGTGGGCGCATTTATTTCAACATGACCCTAATCTGTTTCCGACATGGTGAGTTCTTGAAGTGCCTCCGATTTTTTTTTCCAGTCATAGACAAGGGCCATTAGCATTGTCAGTGCTTGAACTGAAGACTCCACCAATAGCCATGAGGTGAAAAGGGATGGATGCTTTACCCATATCGCTTTGAAGCATTCTAAAAGGAAAAATATATTTGGAGCAAATGTGTTAACTTAAGGGCTCATACTCAACTCTTTGTTTTGTTAAACAGTTTCTATTAAAGATTGGACTTGCAATAGTAATATTTACAACATGACACATCCATGAGATAGCAGTTTCCGTCAGAGAATATTGAAACATAAGTATATCGCACATCTGATATACATTATAAGGTTTATAGTGAACAAACAATGTCAAATTCTTATTGATCATCATCTTCTGAAACTGGATTTACAGTCGGTGGGGTACAAATACCTCCCCTAAATGCATTCCATTTATCCCACATTCTTTCCAATTTTTTGGGGCAACCTCTATGAATATATGTGGCTTTTTCAGCCGCCAAGGCCATACCCATATCTTTACACCAGTCTCCAAGGGTTGGGGCAGCTGCCGCCCCCCAATGTCTGGCAATATTCCGTTTTGCTATTGACATACCTAGGGTAGCCCAAGCTTGGGCCGTGTGATTCATGTCTGTTGGTTCCCAAATGTTTAGGAGACATCGTTTTTACTCAGGCGGTGCGGGACTGGCGCCAACCTGTGTGATAGTGTTCATTACTGTTATGCAGTACGATTTAATTGCAGGGCATTCCCAAAGTGTGTGGTAAAAGGTGCCTACATGTCCGCATTGTCACTCTCATGCAGAATTGGTCATTGGTTTTCCCTATCTTGCATAATGTCACCCTGGTAAAATATGTCCTGTGAAGCACTTTGACTTGTAAAAGACGTAATTTAGAGGAAACTTCCACCACCCTCAGAGACTCTAACGCCTTCTGCCAGTCAGTGTCGTCCAATTTGCCCAGATTAGCCTGCCATTTACGCATAGCTGTTGCATGGGATCTAACTGATTATTGACGATTTTCCGGTAAGTGAGTGAGATCGCCTTCTTGTCTCTGTATTCCGTTAGGAGTCTGTCTTCTAATGGGAAGGCCTCTGGAAGGGTCGTGTCTGGTGGGATGGCCACTTCTAGTGCGTGTGTAACCTGCACGTATCGAAACAGTTCAGTGGGCGCCATTTCGTATTGTTCTTGTAAGTGGGTAAAAGTGACAATTTTCCCTGCTTTCCAGAGGTCACACACTCGTGAGATCCTTGTCGGAACCCCTTACTCCTGCCCAGTTTGCTCAACTTGCCTGTTTCCCATAAGGGGGTGTGTTGTGTTAATTTGTCGTTCCAGCCCAAGTGTCGTGTTATCTCATACCATATGTGAATGGTATGGGCGATCGGTCCCAAGAGATCTGATTTTTGATTTTTATTATAGAGCACTCAATTGATCCCTCCCATTCCCAGGGCATGTCTAACTAGTCGGTACACAAGGTCAGTTTGAGGTGAGTGGAGCCATTGATTAATCACGGCTAATTGAGAGGCCCAACAGTATGTCTGGACATTTGGGAGTGCAATACCGCCGTCATACCAGCTCTTGACCAGTTTAGCTGCGGCTATTCTAGCGTGTTTTCCGTCCCATAGGAGGTTATTCACCTCTGAGTGTATCGCTTTAAAATACGGTTTGGGAACACAGAGGGGGGTGTTATGAAGGGCATAGAGAAATCTGGGGAATGTCATCATTTTAAAAAGTGCTGCTCTACCCAGTAGGGTGAGGTGCAGTGATTGCCAATGTTTGGTGTCCCGTAGTAGTTTTTGCAGTGGTTCTTGAAGGTTTTGAGCCATGAAGTCATCTGAGTCGGATGTGACATGAATCCCTAAGTACTTGAAACTGTCTGTGACTATCCTCAGCGCACAATCCCTTGGCAATGTTGGAGGGGCCCATGTAAAATATACAATATTGATTTTCCCCAATTGATGGTGTATCCTGAAACCGTCCCGTACACCTTGCATATGTTTAAGAGTCTATGTAGGGAGTGTTTTGGGGATGCCATGTATATGAGAATGTTGTCCACATATATTGATATGCGGTCTTTCCATCCCTCCGTCCATCGGAGCCCGCGGATAACTGGGTCTTTTCTTATCCAGGCCGCCAGTGGCTCTATCACTAAGGCAAAAAGTAGTGGGGACAGGGGGCAGCCCTGTCTTGTTCCGAGTCCCAGAGGAAATTCACCCGAGATATGTCCGTTAGCCACATACATGTGCTAGTGGATTAGTGTACAATAATCGAACCCATGAGCATAATTTTGGCCCAAACTCTAGATGTTGAAAGACAGCAAAAAGGAATGGTCATTCGACCGAGTCGAAGGCCATCCTTGCATCAAGAGATAATATGGCAGCCTCTTCTTGGATGGTGCGTTTGCGGCTCAAGATATTATGTAAGCGTCAGATTTAGTGCTGTATTTCTTCCCGGCATGAATCCGGATTGGTCCGGATGGACTAGTTTAGAGAGGTGGGGAGTCAATCTATTAGCCAGTGTTTTGGCCAGTATCTTGGCTGGGGAGTTCTCCCTTTTCTAGGCTGGCTTCATACATCTGCAACAGGTGGGGGGCAAGTTTAGTCGCCGCCCGCTTATAAAGTTCGATGGGTATGCCATTGGGACCTAGGGCTTTTCCCGACTTTATCTTTTTTATGCCTAGTGTTAGTTTGTCTATTGTTAGGTCTGCTTCTAGTAATTGGGTTTCTTCCTTTGTAAGCGTTGGGAGGTGTATATCTCGAAGGAACGCAACCGAGTCCTTTAATTCAATTTTGGTTGTGGGATTGTAAACGCACTCGTAGTGCGACCACTGTCTCTTGTGGGTCTGATGTGACTGTCCCGTCATCTAATCGGAGCTCTGTCACCCACCTATCTGCTCGTGTACGTTTGTCTAGCCAGGTCAGAAGCTTGACTGCCTTGTCCCCGGCCTTATAGACCCTGTGGTGAACTGCTGTGAGTCTGGTTTTAGCGTCCTCCCATAAATACTCTTTGTATTCTTGTTGCTTTGTACACAGTCTATGTGTGTTCGTGTCCGATGGGACCTGAGCATGCAGTGTTTCTAGTTGATTCACTTCCTGTTCTAAGGTTTCTATTACTTTTCCCTTTTATGACCTAAGATTAGGGATTTGGCTTGCCCTCGAAGGTCAGGTTTGTATGCTTCCCAGTGGATCAGAGGAGAGGATACTGATGACTCGTTTTCTGTGAAGTAGTGTTTTGTGGTAGCAATCAATCCCTTCCAGATCTCGGGGTTTTGTAAATAACCAGCGCATATCGGGTATATGTGTGTTGGGACATGCAGAGCGTATTCAGCAAAAACAGGAGAGTGGTCGGAGATGCCTCTCGGTAGGTGTAATATCTCCCGGAATCTACCTACACTGTCTGTTGATATGAGTATATAGTTGAGTCGAGAGAGATTATTGTGAGCACCTGAGTGAAAAGTGAATTGGCACGTCTGTGGAAATTTAAAGCGCCAAGTGTCTATCAAGCTGAAGGCGTCTAGAAAATCAGCAAAGCAGGCGCATGCCCATACTCAACTCTTCATCAAATATTGCATCACAGTTTTTCACTTTCTTAGAGAATTTTATTTCACAATTGAGGATTTTGGTTTTGAACTTTGTTGTAAACATTTATTTAGTCTCGCATAAGAACAGAAAAGACTTCCCCTGTTTTCCTTATATAAAGTCATCGCCAACTTTCCTTCATCTAGTTTGCAGTGTGAGTGATGTCTCATGGTGCTCCTCGCTCATTGCTTTTAATGATGATGTTGTCAGGGTAGGACCAGAATTGGACTTCTTTTTCATCTCTTAGGTAGAAAAGGAGGTTTATTGGAAATGAACTAGTCAAAAGGTACAGACTGGACCTTCGTACCTAGAAACGAGGAAATCCAAGTACGGAAGACTGGAGTAGCTTCTAAAATGTCAAGAAGCCACTGGTGCTGAAAACTGTGGACCATCATATCAAATGTGGCTAATATACTATCCATGAACAATAAACCTAACATATCACCATTAGCCACACTGAGCAATCCATTAAAGGATGTCCACACTGTCCCATGATACGGCTGCAACCCTAACTATTTCTTATCAAGAATACTTCATACTCCAAGATGTCCCTGTAACCTACAAATTACCATTTACTCTTGTAATTGGCTAACAATAAGGAGCTCTGTATACAGTAGGCCAGGAGATACTGGGGACAGAAACATCCACATAGATTTTTTTTAATATCCTGCCACCGTAGTTTATTATATAGCGGCAGGCACCAAACTACCCTTCAGAGCGGCATTGACGGTGTTGAATGTTATTGGGAACAACTAATTCCCAGCCAGGCACCACATTCAAACTGGAGTCTGTACATTCCCTCCTAGCGCTTAATTTAAGCCAGTGTTTGCACATGGGGCCCACTGGCCCTCCCATTTGGGGACCAGCGCTTATTTTTCCTCACCAGACTTTGACCCACAGCGATAGAGTACATACACAAGGGGGGAAGAATGATAAAGAGAAAGATGGAAAACCGTGACAAATGCAGAAAGCAGAACCCTGCAAGAGTGAGATAAAGGGGCGGGGGACATCTGGTTGTGGATTAAAGAGGCATGTGGTGGAATCAAGACTACACAGCCTTGGTATTTGGCACCCCCGACATTCACTAGTGTGGGCCAAGGGCTTCTGAGCAAAAGCCTGGGCCCCGGCACTTATTCTTTTACAAATAAACCAATAACTTAGATAATAGGGATTTGATTTAATCAGTTCTGACAGGCTAAAATGTAAACCCATGGGAGTGATTGGGTAAGTGAAGCATGTGGTAATCATATGGGAATTTATAGATGGCAATGTATTAGGTACATTTCAGCCTTGGAGCGGGCATTTATATTTTTCCATATCTAAGCAACCTTGCGGATGAAAACATGCCAAAATAATTGGGATGAAAGTGTACACTGTGCCGCAGATAAATTAAGCAGTTGAGTACCTTTGTTGAAAAGCCTAAGAGGGATATTTTTTCCACAAGTGACTTCTTTTTAACCAGATTTTGGATTTGGTTCTTGGAAAGAAACGTATTCAGTATTTGAAGGTGAGCCTTTATTTGGCCATTTGATTTATATTCTTTTCCACCTGTAGATTTTCAGCAGGCTTCCTCTCTGCTCAGATGAGGCGTCGCGGTACTCCAAAGGCTCCACATGGGTTGTCGGGCGTGGACCTGTGTGGTTCATCAATAAACAACATGAGTTTTTGCCATTTGACATTTATTAGAAACGGACTCTGACTTCAGTCAACTTTGTTTTATTAAATGCACATTGATATTAGACAAGAAAGCCACAGATAACCGCTAGTTGACCTTGAACGTTTGTTCCGTAAGTTCGGAAATTTGTTAAAATCAGCCGAAGTTTCTGTATCAATAGTATTTTAATTGTGTTATCACTTGTAACGGCGCATATAAAAAGCATTAAAAAATATCAGACATGTTCTCTGTCCGTAGGCACTAGTTGTTTAAATGCCTCCATTTTCTTTTTTATTCATTAAGGCGTTGTATACAATGCTAGCTGTTCACGTGTGGTTACTTCAATGAGCTGCACCATTTAATCAGATTAGCAAGTACTGTAGACTGGCAGGAATGCAACCGAATGAGGGAGGTACCCTATCAGGTAGGCCTCACTTGCTATCCTCGTCTCCACGGGGTGTTAGCTCCCGCTATAACAGTTGATGACAAGTCTTTAGTTCAATTCTGTCTTCCATTACGTTTTCGGACTCTTTTTGGTACCGGGGGTGATGATAGAGTTCTGCTCTTGGGTCGGTGTCCTGAGAATCACAGTGCATACTGGATACCAATTGTAAAGGCTTAATTTGAGCATGTGGTTGCCTGTGGGGAGTTCACCGGCCCTCATTTTTGGGGACCAGCACTTTTTTTTCTGCATCAGACATTTTCCGAGAGCAAGCGAGGAGAAAACACACAAAGGGGACAGATGGAGAAGGAGAAAGATGGAAAAACGATCACAAAGGGAGAAAGCAAGAACCTGCAAGAGTAAGATAATGGGGCGGGGAGGGTCTGGTTGGGGATTAGAAACATGAGCTGGCTTTAAGTCTACCAGCTTTGGCATTCGGTGTGCCAACATATATTTGCACCAGCCACGGGCTTTTGAGCAAAGTTTTAGGCACCGGCTCTCATTATTTTACAAATTAAGCACTGTCAATTGTCCTTGTGTAACTAAGAGCCGAGATTCGATCTTAAGTAGAAGGTGAACAGTGGAGGTTTTTCAAGATTGAATGTTTTTAGAGAAATGATAAACAAAAACCCCACCAATCTACCCAGGTACTTGGTTTTGATGCAAATAAATGTCCTCATTATTCTAGATTGGCTTAGTAATCAGTTGTGGCCCAAACAAGGCACAAATAGTTTGTGCGTGTCCATCCTTGATTCCCAGTGAAGCATCAGCAGGGCGGCGGGATTTGTAGATCCAGCCTGTCCACTGCATGTTCTACAGTTTTATCCCAAGTTGTCTTATTCTGTTTCCGTAAATACATTTCTACTAGCTTTCTCTTACACAGTTATGCACCTCATAGTGGTCAGGCAGGTAAAACTGTTCAATGAGTTAAATGCTGAGTCTTGACATTTGCTGTAATCAGGTTACAAATTCCAGTCCCAGGAAAGATAACATGGCCTTACATCCTTCCGAGATCTGTGAATTAAGTACCATTAAATTGGATGTTAGTAACATCTGTTACTTATAGTGCTTAGAAATGGGAGTGGTATAATAGGAAGCACTAAATTCACCAACATCGAGAAAACAATAGGTCTTGCCTTCGTTACCGTGGCACAGAATTGTAGTTGCCAATGCTTGCTTGCTTGTGCTATCTTTTATAGCAAAAAACATCCCAACATGCGTGTAGGAATACCTGCATGGGTGGCCATCTTTACAGGATTATTTTTGTAAAGTATGCTCCCAGAATTATTTGAAGAGTAATCATAAACACTAAAGACAGATTTGTGAGCTATTTATAAATCTCCAGTAAGGTAATTATATAATAACCAAGACTTTCTCCGCCCAACAGTAAGAAATATTAATATGACCGATAATTAGACCTCCTTTCAGCTTAATGAGATAACTTAATTACACCCTAAAAGAGAGAGAGACAAGCATGGCTTTTTGTTTGTTTGATTGATAGCGTACGTACTGTACTGAATGTATTTCCATGTAGCCCTTGTCTGCCAGGGTGTATGGGGTGAAAAGGACGCCTTTGCATTTCCACAGCTTGCTTCCTTATGCCTGCACTTCTGATCTTAAGCGGGCATGCAGCTGAATCTGTATTGCCTGTGAAATGAGGTTAAGCAGATTTCGGTCTGTCTTTATTTAGGAATGTTTTATAGCATCACGTGTTACCTCTGACACTTCAAGGCGCTGGAAGAAAAACACAAATTTATTGCGATCCCAAGGCAGACAGGAATTCAAAAATGTGTGGCAATTATCACAACTCTGCTGCCATGCCTCAACAAATTGAACCTGAAATATACGGTGGAGGACACCAGAAAAATAACAAAATATTTAGAACTGGGCATCTTAAACACTGAGCCACATTGTAAGTGAAAAATTTGGAACAGGAGGAATGTACCGACCTACTCGGAAATGGGTCCGTGGTGGACGTGCAAGAATCCGGTCTCTTAAAAGGAACTGGCCCTTGACTTGCATTCTTGAGTCTCTCCCCCTGGTGAGGGCAATGTCGAGCTCAAGGCTCTGCAGAGATACCTTGGTGGTCAATAGGGTTCTACAAGTCAGGTCATCTGAGGCAGAAAAAGGAGAGGGCGTGTGTGCCTCGCATCCCTGATGATCTGTGTCTGTAATTCAATCTTTTGAAGGATTGTTGTTCGATTACGAGGGCAAAGGCAGCTCTTAAGGTCCTGCTGAGCATACCATGCGGATCTGAGTTTGCAGGGAGCTACGGTCTTTCAATGAAGATGATACAGAGAGTGTTAAAGGGGATTCTGTATTACACCGGAACCAACCCTATGAGGGGCCTTCAGTGACAGCCCAATGGGAATCCATCTGCATAAGTGAATGCACATTCTGGATGCTTACTTATGTAGTTAAACCTCTTTAATTAACATAATTATCCTCGAAATGAATTTAATCTCTTCTTACCCTGGTGCGTATTTACTAACCAGAGGTATCATTTTTTCTTAAATTAGGCGTGGCGGACATTCAAGGAACTCCCATGTCAGAATGCTCTGGTTTGGATCAGTGTGGGTGCCTTACGCGCATTAGCTGCCCCTGGCGTGAAGAGGGAGCCAGGAAACACTATTTAGGTAAACCGACCCCAGGAAATAAGTTATTATTGAAGTCTTGGAAGGATTTAAATCTGGCCTGTAATTCCTTGCTTTGAAGACATGCATTTGATTCAAAATTCGAATTTTAGGTAAATTATGCTCACTTGTTTGAGTAGTTGAGCAATGTCTTGCCTTCATCTGCAGGCGTCGCTGTTGGCACAGTTCACATTGATTTACAAAGCCACAATAACTCGACCTGTCTGGGTGGCAACAACAGGTTTGCTGTCTTCTCCAGTGGATAGTATGCTTTCAGTTTATAATTGCTTATACATATTTTAGATTGCTCGTCAGCATTGCTGAATGAGGGAAGTGCACTGCTGAATCCTAACTTCAGGTAAATTATTGTAACAAACAAACCAAAGGTGGTGGCATCCGGGCACTGGGAACAGTAAGCAACCAGTACTATCACAAGCGGTTCTTTCTTTTCATAGCTTGTGCGGGAATGAAAGATGCAGTTGTCAGGAAGGGGTGAATATGGGCTCCATGCTGGTGTAGGGTCAAGGGTCATCGTGTGCAGAGAGCCCCATTCTCCCTGGCATCGCTTCTTTTGTATAGCATAGCTTGGCATCCACCCGCTGGTACTTCGGCTTCCCGCCAGAGCAGCTGGTACTGAGAACTGTCTGGGCCACCGTACAAAGCGTCACTCAGCAACCAGCCAGCTCGGCAGGGGACCCCATTCGAGACTGACAAAGAAAGATGGCCTGTACATTCTGCCATCCGCGCCCATTAGAAGGGCTCTAAGTGGCCCACGACAAGTGCTTGGTAATTATGGGCTACTCCTCTGATCTAGTTTACACGTCTAACTTCTATAGCTGCTGCAAAGAGAAACAAACAATCATTGGCGCCCTGGTTAAACATGTACAACCGCATTTAAAGCGTTTTGCAAACTGGGGAGATTTTTTTGTCATTCACGTTGAACATCTGCAGTCTAAATTGTAGTATAATGTTTGCCATCGCCATATCGTATGTAGATACAGTCCCACAAATCAGAACACTAACAGGAGAAGCGTTTGTGAAGGTGCAAGGGGCACCTTTCCTTAATATTGCACTTTTCAGTGATACTGCCCACAGCTACGGCGGCCCATTTAGTCTGTCCGTTATTCTACCGTAGCCTCCTCTCTAGTTGTCAGGGGTTTTCTGCTCAACTTTCCCCCTGCCTGGAATTCCGACACCTGGGGCAGGAGTGGAGGGGGACAAACACTCTCATTTCCGGCCCCTTCGGGATACCTAAACTCTCGTACTGAGGGCCTAATTCTCCAAGTCTGCTTTTGTTCTAACACTTTGCTTACTTCACTGATTTGTCTACCACCCCTTCCTAGGAGAAGCCAGTCCTGTCAATTTACCAATAATCATCGTGACGTGACGTTGCGTGAAGTGACGTGGCACGTAGACCAGGAAACACTTCGGTTGTTCTTATCTTTGAGCGCGGCTCACATTAACGTTATCCAGGGGCAGCCTTTACTCGGAGAGGGCCCGGGGCAGAGCCATTTGGGCGTCCTAGCTGCTGATGGTCTGCAAAGTAAAGGCAGCAAGGGGGGTCCTTTTGTGTTCAGAGGTCAGTCCCTGGCTGGTTATATCAGACAAGGACTGGCCTCTGAGCACAAACATCTCCGCCCGTCTTACCCGCAGCTGCCAAGCTGTGGGTGAGATGGTAATGTGGCACAAGGAGTGTGAGAGAGATGGGAGATGCAAGAAAGAGGCGAGGGAGTGTAAAACACGGGAGCATGCAGGCAGCTCTGTGCGCCCCTCTGCTGGCGCCCTGAGCCCATCACAAAGGTCGGCCCTGGCCTTATTGGATGGGCTGTTTGGCTAGACTCCCCATATCCTTGACAGAATCTATTCTCCTTTTGGAGGACGCGCCCCCTTCTGTGATACCCAATGTTCTGGCTTTGTTGGTGCATCTCCGCATTCTTGGCAGAATGTACCTTCATTGGGTGTAGGTTTTCCACGCAAAGGAGATGTCATCCCTACATACACATGCCCTGTGATAGTCGAGCATCTGTTCCAGATCGATGACTGTCGCGCTAGCCTTTCCACCATGTGTATTATCCTGGACTGCCCACCACGTAGAACTCGCAAGTCCCCGTAAAGGAGAATGGGATACTGCTGAAGCACACTGCAGAGGAGCAGCTAGTGCAGGTTAGGGACACACCTTACATGTGCTGACCAGCGTCTCTTCATGGTGGCAGGACCTGGCCGATTTGTGCTGTCCTCTTTGCAGCCTAAGACCAAGCCCTCTGTTCCAACACAGCTCTTAAAGCCCATTTTCAAACCGTGCATATTATTGCTAAACTACTTAGGAAATGCTTGCATTCTGTTCTAACAGCTGCAGACCGCAACTCCAGCATACTCCAGGAATGCCACAAGAGTCATTCTTACAATGTGTAACGCCCTGAACGTCTCAGGATCGTTTAACAGACACGACAATGAGGACGCAACCACTAGTGAAGGGTTAGTTGTTTTAATGAAGGCAAATATAATACAAAGAATAAACAAGTTATAGTCACTGGAATCCTCCAGGCTAAGTACGTTACCAGCCCACAGCACGGATGGTCCTAACCGTCCTCTGCATATACGCCGGTCCCGGCGTATGCCAACAGAGGGCAGAAATGTAATGGCCGACAATGCCAATCGGTAGGCTGTGAGGGGCACGAAGAGTGTTGGGGAGAATCGAGGAGTCAGGGAAACACCCAGCCGGGGTCTCTACCTGAAGGGAGCAGCCACTCAACCTCTTCCTCAGACTGCACCGGGACGCGGAGTCACCTCCTGGTGATGCGTCACCGATACCCCAATCACAAGCAAGAAGATTGAACCGAGAGCAGCCGCTCGATCGATCCTGTGGACTTCCGAGTCTGTAACGCGGCAAACACCTCCTGGTGTGCGTTACAGCTGGCAGTCCTTGTGTCTCTGGTCGGGCTGGGAGTTACGACTCCAACCAGCAAAAGCGCCACTGCGCTTGGACTCAGCCGAGTCAAAAAGCGAAGCTCAATGGTTGACCGGTAGAGCTTCCGGGTCCTTCACAGGTGACGATGGGGCAAGACACGGCCCAGGGAGTAACGACTCGACCTACCTCCGTTCTTGCCTTACTGGAGCACCACTCCGGAACACTGCTCTTCACGAAGCAGGTACGTCGGTGTGAACACAATATCCGACTGCGTTGTACCTCCCGGTTCCTCCCTTTATAGGGCGTGTTTTCCTTGAGTTATGTAACAGCTCTCCTGTTTACATAAGGGCGTGTTTCCTTGAGTTATGTAACAGCTCTCCTGTTTACATAAGGGCGTGTTTCCCTTGAGTTATGTAACAGCTCTCCTGTTTACATAAGGGCGTGTTTCCCTTGAGTTATGTAACAGCTCTCCTGTTTACATAAGGGCGTGTTTTCCTTGAGTTATGTAACAGCTCTCCTGTTTACATAAGGGCGTGTTTCCCTTGTATGACAGGAATTCTTGACAGTACATCCTCCCTCTCAGCGGCTCCCTACGGGTCCAGCGCTGGCAGGAAAACGCCGATGGAACAAGGAGACCAAGCGCGGAGCATGAACCCCTTCAGCCGGTTCCCATGAATGCTCCTCCGGGCCATAGCCTTTCCACGCAACCAGGTACCACAGCTTCCCCCTGCGCCATTTGGACGCCCGTATGCCCGACACTTCATACTCCACCTCCGACTCCACGCATATCGGCCGAGGTGTCCCAGACGGCTTGGAGGGTGCTGGTTTGAGCAATGATACATGAAAGACAGGGTGTATCCGCAATGACTGGGGCAAGCACACCTTCACGTTCACGGGACCCATACACTTGGTAATTCGATAGGGGCCCATGTACTTGGGATGGAACACACTGTTCTTTCGAAACCTCATGTTTCTTGTGGATATCCAGACGTAGTCTCCAGTGCGGTACAGTGGCCCGGGCTTTCTCTTCCTATCTGCCGCAGCCTTGTATCTTCTCTTGGCCTCTATTAGGACAGCCCTTGAGCGCATCAATGTGTCTTTTATGTGTGCCACCCTCTCCGCTGTGGCGGGAATCCTGTCCTCTCTGAACGGATGTAGAAATGGCAAGAACCTGGGATGTTGGCCATAGTTGCTATAGAACGGAGATGACTGTGTGGAGCTGTGAGTGGCGTTGTTATAGGCTATCTCTGCAACCCATAGCAAGTCGACCCATTCTTCCCTGCCCTGGTCCACAAAACATCGCAGATACTGTTTGAGCGTTTGGTTCAGGCGCTCGGTTTGGCCGTCCGTTTGAGGGTGGTAGCTGGTGGACAGGGCGGTCTTAACATGCAGCGCAGTGCACCAAGTCTTCCAGAATTGCGCAGTAAACTGCGACCCCCGGTCCGACACGATCACCCCAGGTAATCCATGCAATCGTACCACATTCTTTAGGAGTAGTGACGCCAATTCCCCGGCCGTAGGGACTCTCTTGCAGGGGATGAAGTGCCCCATTTTCGTCAAGTAATCCACCACCACCAGTATTGCCGTCATCCCCTGGTCTACCGGTAGGCCCACCACGAAGTCCAGTGATATGCTATCCCATGGTCTATCCGGGGTTGGAAGTGGATGTAAGAGCCCTTGGGTTCGGCCATGGTCGGCCTTCATGGTAGCACACGTAGGACACTCCTGTCCCCACCTCCTGACATCCACTCTCATGGTTGGCCACCAGAAATGCCGTCCCATGCTAGCCACCGTTTTTTCAAAGCCCAAATGACCTGCGCATGGAGAGTCATGGCACCAGATGAATGCTTGTTTCCTTAGCCTAGGCGTGGGTATCAATAGGCACCTGCCCTTCAGGGGTATCCCGTCCTTCAGCTGCCATTCTCTGTGACTGAGGAGCCACCTCCGCCATGCGAATGACCTGATCCCTCTCTTTATTCCCCTCAGGAAAGTATCCGGTTGGATAACCCCCAATACCATCCTCGGGGAAATGATGGAACGCTCGGTCGCAGGCAATGGTTCCTTAACTGCAGATTGACGGGACAGGGCGTCCGCCTTTCGGTTTTCCGTCCCCGGCCGATATGTGATGCGGAAGTTGAACCCCGCAAAGAAGATCATCCACCGCAGCTGCCTGGGAGAAAGGTGTCTAGTGGCAGTCATGAACTGTAGGTTCCGATGGTCCATGTACACCGATACCACATGTCTTGCCCCCATCAACCAATGCCTCCATTCGGTGAAGGCGTCCTTGATTGCGAGAAGCTCCTTCTCCGCAATATGGTAGTTGCGTTCGGCGTCGTTGAGTTTGCGGGACATGTACGCAACGGGATGAAGCACCCCTGTGTCGTGGTTGCGTTGGGACAAGATAGCCCCCAGCGCCACATCCGACGCGTCCGCTTCCACCACGTAGGGGAGATCCGGATCGGGGTGAGCCAACACCGGCGCCTTACCAAAGGCGCTTTTCAGGGCCTCAAAGGCTTTGTTCGCTTCAGGGGACCAGACAAACTCCTTGGACTTCCTCAGTAGCTGTGTGATTGGGGCCACCACTCCTGAAAATCCATCTATGAACCGCCTGTAAAAGTTGGCGAAGCCAATGAAACTTTGGACGTCCTTCACGCTTTGGGGCACCGGCCATTCTTTCACCGCCTTGATCTTTCGTTCTGCCATCTCCTGTCCCTCTGGACTCAGCATCACTCCGAGGAATTCCACGGATGTGACGTGGAAGTCACACTTGCTGAGTTTACAAAACAGCATGTTTTCCCTCAGCTTTTGGAGCACAGCTTTGACGTGGTGTACGTGCTCCTCCACACTGGACGAATAGATGAGGATGTCGTCGATATATACGACCACGTAGATATCCAACTCCTCTCTGAATACCTCATTCAAAAAGTACTGAAAGGCTGCCGGGGCGTTGCACAGACCGAACGGCATGACGAGGTACTCAAAAAGGCCGAACCTGGTCTTAAAGGCGGTCTTCCACTCGTCTCCGTCCCTCATGCGCACCAGATGGTATGCCCCTTTCAAATCCAACTTGGTGTAGATACGAGCTTTCTTGACCTGTTCCAGAAGTACACTGATGAGAGGCAAGGGGTACCGATTTTTTATGGTTATCGCATTCAATGCCCTAAAGTCCACACAGGCTCTCAGCTCCCCATTAGCCTTCGGGATGAAGAAGAGTGGCGAGGCGGCTGGAGACTTGGACGGGCGGATGAATCCTAGCTTGAGGAGTTTATCCAGGTACCCCCGGAGATGCACGTTTTCAGGCTCCGTCAGGGCATACAGCCTGCCGCTGGGAACGCTGGCCCCTGGCACCAGGTCGATCTGGCAGTCAAACTGTCTATGTGGTGGTAGCACTTCCGCCTTCACCTCATCAAATACATCCTCAAAACTGTGATAAGCCTGGGGGAGAGCCACATCTTTTTCTGCCGCTGTAGCCACCGTCTGACTCCCGCTCTCATCTGCGTCAAGGGATTCCGTTCTTATTCCACAATGCAGGATGCAATACGGTGACGTCATTTCGATGCGATGTGTTGGCCAATCCACAAAGGGGTTGTGTTTCTGTAGCCACGGCAATCCCAATATGACGCCATATTGGGGCGCTCGGATGATGTTAAAATCGATTTGTTCCAAATGGTTCCACCCATATCTCATCGGAAGGACCCCCGTGTGCTGCCCGATGGGCCCCGTCACCAATCGCCTTCCGTCTACAGCATAGACGTCTTCGGGTACAGCTTTGGGAAGAAGCACTAGCCCTAGCCTGCATGCCTCGTTGTGGTCCATAAACATGCCAGTGGCCCCTGAATCCACCATGGCCACAACGGGTATCCACTGGTCATGCACTCCCACGTGCACCGTGATAAACAGGTGTCGTTGTCCCTTAGTGACCGAGTTGGAAAGTGAAGGGATGGATGAGTGACTCCGAGATGCCCCTTCTCTGGTCTTGGAGTCCTCTAGTTTTCCGCCGGTATGTCCACCACGGCTGTTACCGACCGGTTGGCCCGATAACGTGACGTCTTCGGTTTGGCAGGGCATTCACGTACGTAGTGGCCTTTTTTGCCACAATATAGGCACAATCCTTGTTTACGGCGTGACTCTTTCTCCGTGGCTGTGAGGCTCGCTCGTATTGCGCCGATGTCCATGGGTTCTCCCTTGGATGCGGTGGAAGTTTCAGGACTTCCCACCGTCACATAGGATGGAAGGGATTTTCCTTTTCTCCCATGATCCCCCTTTCTTTCACTTAGCCTATGTTCCAGCCGTAATACCAGGTTGATAAGGCCCTCACATGTCTTGGGTTGAGGGTCAATATGAGCCACGGCGTCCTTGAGCTTATCGCACAGCCCTTGATGGAAGAGCGCCGTCTGTTTAGCAACAGGCCACTTGGTTTCCGCAACCAGCCTTCGGAACGCGTTGAGATACTGCACCAGGTCGTTGGATCCCTGTCTCAACTCAAGCATTTCACGGTCCGCCGTGTACGAGTCAGCCCTTCTGTCGAATACCTTCAGGAATTCCTCGCGAAAAGCACCCCAATCACATAAGAGGGGGTCGTCCCTGCTCACCAGAGGTACGGCCCATTGTGCCGCGTTTCCAGCCAAATAGGATATAAGGAAAGCCACACGAGCCTGACTCGTGGGGAACGCCTTTGGTTTGCACGATAAATGTAGCGCCACTTGTGTGAGGAATACCTGCACTGTGTTAGGATCCCCACTGTACCTCTCTGGTGTCGCCAAGGGGATGGCTACCGGCATTTCCACTACTACCGCAGGGGTCTGATTCGTGAGGGAGGTGCTGGGCGTGAGCGGGTCCAATTGGATAGCATCCAGTCTGGCTTTTACATCGGCTGTTTCTTGCCTAGAGGCAGCCACTTCAACTTGCATGGCCGCTAAAGCAGCCAGCACATCATCAAGTGTTGCCATGTCTGTTATCGACCGGGAGACAGTTAGTGTTATTAAGGTCGGATATTTTGTAACGCCCTGAACGTCTCAGGATCGTTTAACAGACACGACAATGAGGACGCAACCACTAGTGAAGGGTTAGTTGTTTTAATGAAGGCAAATATAATACAAAGAATAAACAAGTTATAGTCACTGGAATCCTCCAGGCTAAGTACGTTACCAGCCCACAGCACGGATGGTCCTAACCGTCCTCTGCATATACGCCGGTCCCGGCGTATGCCAACAGAGGGCAGAAATGAAATGGCCGACAATGCCAATCGGTAGGCTGTGAGGGGCACGAAGAGTGTTGGGGAGAATCGAGGAGTCAGGGAAACACCCAGCCGGGGTCTCTACCTGAAGGGAGCAGCCGCTCAACCTCTTCCTCAGACTGCACCGGGACGCGGAGTCACCTCCTGGTGATGCGTCACCGATACCCCAATCACAAGCAAGAAGACTGAACCGAGAGCAGCCGCTCGATCGATCCTGTGGACTTCCGAGTCTGTAACGCCGCAAACACATCTTGGTGTGCGTTACAGCTGGCAGTCCCTGTGTCTCTGGTCGGGCTGGGAGTTACGACTCCAACCAGCAAAAGCGCCACTGCGCTTGGACTCAGCCGAGTCAAAAAGCGAAGCTCAATGGTTGACCGGTAGAGCTTCCGGGTCCTTCACAGGTGACGATGGGGCAAGACACGGCCCAGGGAGTAACGACTCGACCTACCTCCGTTCTTGCCTTACTGGAGCACCACTCCGGAACACTGCTCTTCACGAAGCAGGTACGTCGGTGTGAACACAATATCCGACAGCGTTGTACCTCCCGGTTCCTCCCTTTATAGGGCGTGTTTTCCTTGAGTTATGTAACAGCTCTCCTGTTTACATAAGGGCGTGTTTCCCTTGAGTTATGTAACAGCTCTCCTGTTTACATAAGGGCGTGTTTCCCTTGAGTTATGTAACAGCTCTCCTGTTTACATAAGGGCGTGTTTCCCTTGAGTTATGTAACAGCTCTCCTGTTTACATAAGGGCGTGTTTCCCTTGTATGACAGGAATTCTTGACACAATGGCAATATTCTTACTTCTGCTGGTAACACCTTTCCCTAGGCAAAGGTAAGCCACTGGCTAAAATATTCACAAGGTTCCTCACCTCTTGGTTTGCCTGCAGTACCATCTCTCAGTTTCTCTATCCAAAATGTATGCCTTTCCAATTGGATATATTGAACCTTAGATGCCCGCTCTCTGATCACTTTCCAGTTTTCACAAGTCCCTCCTCGTCTCATAATATATCCAGTTTGTGGTATATCTTAATGCTATCTTCTGTGAATGCCTTATAATCTCACAGCCCCTCTGCAACCTTTCTGCCATTCATTGTCCCCCTGGCAATTCTTTGGCTACAATTAAGATAGCGTCACCTCAGAATTAACTCTTTCAACAACACCCTTGGTCTCCTGTGACGTCGCACATTTGTAACCATTATCTTCACATTTCGACCTACTAAGTGGCTACCTAACTTCCCAATGAGTTTTTTGTGAAGAACATTGGCAACATTTTGGCCCTCATTTCAGAGGTGGCAAGAATCCCATTTGATAAAACCACCCAGAAAAATACTGATACTGCCCCTTGTGGGTTAGCCCAGGTGGAGGGGGGGTTTACTTCCCATTTTCGAGTTTCGCAGGTCAGAGTGTGGGATAACATCAGCCGCGGTCTGTGCAGGTAACAGCGGTGGGGCCATGTAAAGGGGTATTTCGAGGGACGATGCTGAGGGAAAATTAATTATTTATTTAATTTCCCCTGTGCTTCGTCCCTCGAAATCCCCCTTACTCGGCACCACCGCTGTTACCTGCACAGACCGCGGCTGGATAACATGCTGTTTTATGCAGTGGTATTGACTTGGAAAACCGCATGATTTCCCTAATTTTGATCGTTTTTCCTCTGTGCAAATTTCTCTGGATAATGCTTGAAATGATTTGTGTGCAGAAACCTCACAGGTGTGCAAAAGTTTCACAAAACGCGGAATGCCCTGATCTGGGGCATACTCTTTACACACACTCTCAGTATTCCCCAACTCACAGAAGGAGGCTATGGACTGACGTCTAATGAGACCACATCCCTGAATGGAAGTTTCATATCACTTATGTCACAAAAGACAATGTTGGACATTGTGATCAGCTAGAAATTGGTGTTGGCTTATGGAGAAAGAAAACTGATGTCGTCAGAGGCATCTGCGATTGAGGTATTAATGGCACATGTATACAAGCAGGACTATGCACTAGTTACAAGAATGTGTGGGCTAGCAAGGGCAGGGCTAACAAAAGAGGAGCAGAGACAATGAGAAAAAAAGTCAAAGCCTTGAATTTCCAAGCTGCTTCTTCTGAAAGTGGCAAAACAGTCTTTTGAGTGGGAGCAGCTGGTATCTCTAATTGTTTCACCCATCAATTTTCATGACTGCATATTTCAGCTTTAGCAGAGAGTTCCTATAATCATAGCCCGTCATTGGCCATCAAAATATTTGCTTTGTGTAAAGCAATATCTCGAGTTGTAAGTCATGTCCTTCACTTCCTACATCCTTGCTTAGGAAGGAGTTTTCCAGTCTTTCAGTTAATTCCCTTTCCTCCAACTACCCATGTTCCCTGTCTCCATTTATCATCCCTAACCACAGCCTGATAGACAGCTCTATGGCAGTCACTCAAATGTGTCAACCCCACAATGTCACAAGACGAGGTCGTACGCAGGAGGGCTTTCAGGGAGCAAAATGTACCAATTAATTATAGCAGAAATTATTAGTTATTAGACCACAATGGACGGTCACCTACATCCGAGTTAGGGATTATTTCTTCAAAGGTGATGTCATTCCTTTTATACGCGCATTAATCTAATTTAATGCCTGACATTTTGTAAAGGAAAGCGCCTCCTTGTATTTAAACGCATTGTGTCGGCAGCCCCCAGCTGCTGTTCTTGCTTGGGTATAACCTTCCATTTCTTGCCTTGTTTGGTTCGCCGCTATCTGAAATAGGTATGTATAATTCAGCATTGTAAAAGGGATTCTGATACCAAACATAGTGAAATGGATTCCAAAAGCGCCATCTGGTATTTGGGAATGCACTGTGAGTTGGGAACGTGAGAAGAGATATTCTTTGCCACTTTGTTTGGGTCCCAGCCATGAGAAGGATCATTGCCAAGAAAAGGTGATAGGCTTCGGGCTCGCGGCAAGTGCCTCGTCTGCGGCAAGTTAACTCTTCGTGTACCTCTTGCGCACAAATAGAAAAAAAAACACCAATGCGCACCAGCCCATTTGATGATGTCCCAAGAAAAGTGGATGGAATAAAAAGGACAGCTGACCCGGTTTATTAAAGACTGCTGCGAAAGATAAATTAAAAATAATTATGCTGAGACCAAACTAATCGAGATATTGGACCCCCAGAGCTAGAAGAATGTGAGGAGACGGCTGTGTTAAGAAGAGAATCTGAAATGATTCGATTTTTCAATTTTACAAGACCTTTTTTCGTTTTTCTCTAATACTCCCAAATTTACCAACCCTATGTTGAAGGTCGTCACAGAACATCATATCTCCTTTTTCACCTATAGAGTTATATAGCAGATAAACGCAAGTTGCTAATTTGGAGATTCAATTATATGACTTTGTTCCTAGTTGACATAAAAACACTGGCTTTGTCAATTAACATGCCTGGCTTGGAATGGCAGGTACTGCAGAGGCAAAATCCTACAAAAGACGGTCAAAATAAAGCTGAAAACAGAAACCAAACACGTGCCCAGAGCCCGTGGTACTATAAAACAAAGTAAGGCTTTTATATAATGTTGCCACCCAAACGTAGCATCCAAACCCGGCAGAGCTGGATTTAGAATTTAATTTGCATATTCATAGCCGAAAAATGCATTCAAAACAGCCAAGAAGATCGCAGCTCGCCCCATATGGTCTCCCTCCTGGCAGAATCTGTATTTTCTGTGCTTTTGCCAAGCTCAGTATTATGATTTTGACCTTTAGTTATTTAAGTTTAGCTGCAATGTAAAAAGGGAGCTGGTAGGGAAAAGCTGAGTGCCTCCCGTATGCAAACCCTGGACATGGCTCACCCATTGGTTCTGCGGGCAGAAGAGTAAGTGGGTGACCCTACAGACAAGACTGGTCCGGCCAGGGTCTTACAGTGGCATCGAAAACGCGCAAAGGGGAGTAGTGTTGAAATCACAATGTTCGTAAATTCACTTTTGGCTTTGCCACACTCCTGAAAATGAGTAGAGAGAGGATTTCCACATGACAATGCACCCCTATATTTCATATTATGTACTTTTGGTGAAATAAATAGGCAATGTAAATACTGTCAGCTAATAAAATAAAATATCCAGGTTTTGCTGAAAAAACTGATGGAAGTCCCAATAAAGACAAAGTTCCATAATTCAACCTTGAACTGAAGTAATAGCCAAGATATGGCAAGCAAGGGTCACATTAAGTAGAATCTTCTTTAAAACCCTTTTCTAACATGGAGAAATCTAACCTGATCTGTGGTCAGCATCGTGATCTGCATCAATTTTACACCCCTTATAATTTATTTTTTGAAGTGGAAGTGGAGAATTCCAGTGCCATGTGGTATGAAGGAGGCTCCAGATATAGCCACCAATGGTCTCTATCTTGCAGGTGAAAACCAATATTTCGGATCAACCATTTTGACGATGGTGTCCCATATGCCAAGTATTACCTCTCGTGTGCCGGCATCAGCATTTTGCCACGGGTGTAGCTTGTGCCAAGAATTACACCCAATATGTCAATGCAGAATTGTTGTCTTGTTGCACCATATGCCAGTTATTAACTACAGTATGCTAGTGCAGGCATTTTACTTTGGATGCTCCATATTCCTAAAATTACCTCCAATATGCAGCTCTAACATGATTTTGCTATGTTTGCCTCCACAAGCCAAGAATTAGCCACAGCACATACGATGGCAGACTCAGAAGCATAACACACACAAACACTCTTACTCACTCATACTCACTTTCCCAGTCACAATCATTCTCACACACACATACTCATTCTATCTCACACTCATTCACACTTGCTAATTTTCAAGTATTCGTTCTCATGCACTCACACTCATTCTCAGTCACACTCACTCAGGTTTATTATCACTCTCTTGCTCCCTAGTACTCAATATCACTCATTCATTTGCACTTATTCACCCAGACACTCATTTTGATTGGCATCAATTCTCACTTACCGATTCTCTCACACACCCTTACACTAATTCTCACTTACATTTATTCTCACTTATGTTCGACTTTTTATACTCTCACTCATTCTCTCTCGCTCATACTTCTTTGCACTAACTCACACTCATAATGACTCATGCTCACTACTCTTTCTCACTCCTGCTTACATTCATGCATTCAGTCTCATCCTCTCTTACATAACCTCCCTCACACATTCTTACTCATTCATTTTCACTTGCTCTCACTCACTGTCACTAATACTCACAAGCAGTCACTCACTCTCAGGGTCTTACTCTCTCATTCTCACTACGTCTCATATAGTCTCACTCAGACTCACTCATTCTCACTCACAGTTGCAATCACTCTCACTCATTATCAATCAATCCCCTGCTACTCACAGTCACAACTTTCCCTCACACTCCCACACACCTGCACTCTCTCTCGCACTCTCTTTTGCTCTCACATTCAGACAGGCAAGCAACATTTGAAAGATTTTTTAAATTACCTTCTGCTGGACAGATCTCAGGGCACGCGCACAGCTCCCTCCCTTCCAACAGAAAGTTGGAACCTGTGTCGGCTCCAGCTTTCAGCCTCTTGCCTTCTCACCTCACCCTCTCCCAATGCCAACCAGTGCTCGCGCCAGCCATTGGACGGATTTGCTGCCCCAGCCTGCTGCTTGGCACTCACTTGCAGAAAGGTTCGACAGTTTTTTATTCTATAGATATTATCATATTTTAAAAAGGGCAGAAAACAGAGACAGAGAGTAAAGCATTACTATTCATAAGGGTAAGCTACCAATGTAATTATGTTTTCTAAAAGGTGGCCTCCTAATCTTTCACCTCACACAGTAAGTAGCCATCACCCATGCTGTTGTGATATCTTATCTTCAATAGTGGCACATACTGTACATCTGCCTTCCTAACAAATCCAAATCCAAATTTCAAAGGATCCAAAATAATGTTCGTTCCCTTTTGTTTAGCTTCAACTACTTTGACCACTTCATTCCTACCCTGAGATCCCTCCACCAGCTCCCAGTAAAGGAAAGTGTGATCTTCAAGCCCCTCACTTTAACTAAAAAATGCTTAATACCAGTTTCTATCCACATAGGTAAATTATTTAGGTGATATAAACTCCCATGTAAGACATTGCCATCCTATTATCAAGATACTCCATTATATCCCGGTATAGTTGTCAACTTTATATTTCTTTATTTGATATTAATATCAATCTGTCTGACCAATCACTCAGAGATTACTACAATGGTTGTCAGTGCTTCATAAAAGTCTCATATAAAATAAAATAAATACAAATTAAATAAGGCCTTTTTGAAAACATTGGAATGTTGCTTTGTGGGCCTTTACTGGCCCGTAAAGGCACGGAGCACTCCATTGTCCTCAATGGAGTGCTCCACATTCCAATGTTCTAATAAATAATCAGCACCATCATTATTTTATTAACTCCTTTACCGCAGCGCAAATTCCACTGTGGTGCGGGAGTTCTATTAGGTGAGCGGGGCTGCGTCGGCCAACGGACGTGCGCAGCACTGGTGAGGTAGTGCTCGCGACGGCCACTGGCCGACGGGCGCACTTAACGGGTTAATAGAAATGGGAGGCTGTTCGAGACAGTTCACCCAGGAAGTACTAAAGTCGAATTTAGACATTGAAATAAGTCTGGTTAGTGACAACCACAGTTACAATCACTCTCACTCATTATCAATCAATCACCAACTCGTAGCAAAAGGATTAGATCAGTGATGAATTATCTGAAGTCTAATAGGATAGAAAACATTGACAACAGGGCTAAGGCATGTAGTTGCTTAATTGACACACCAAACTCATGGAAATGGAATACAAATTATTCCTCATAAAATATTAAGGACTGATTGATGGAAGCTAATAAAACTAATGTGCCTTCTTGAAGTACTTGCCTGAAGGCAGTAGAAGTGAATTCTCTGCAGGAAGCAAGTTCTACAGTGGACATATTTCACAGAAACTTCCAGGTATGCTGTAGACAAACAACTGCATCATGTAAAGGTCATGCCAAGGGAGGCCTGATGATTCTCGGATCATCAAAGATGTACTAGATGAGTGATAAAATGGAGTAGCCACTATCGGTCGGAATATATTTCATATAAGGCATCATAGTTTAAATAATGCTAGAAAAATGTGTTGCCAAGCAATATAAATCTCCTAAACAGCAGCAAAACAGCTCAAGGCAGATAGTTTTAATTTAAGAAATAGGTCTAATCTATAGAGAGTTCTCACAGTCCCAACTTTTAGTTGTTGGGACTTTCATGCACATATTACTAGGAGGCAATATATGTCCTAGGAAATGATGATGGTAGATGAACTGTAGAAATTGGGCAAATCAACTCTGTAGATACTGCGGCACGATGGTAGGGACTTTGGTCCAATACTGCTCCATTCATGCCCAACAAAATGCAACAATCGAAAATGGAACGGTGCAATTAGACAAGTATCATCTAAAATGGCAACATTAAGAAGAAAAAAGGTTCACCATAAAGCCACACTTAGAAACTGTCATGAAAAATTGTCTGATTAAACCAAAACATCCAATATAAAGAGAGCTAAATCCGTTGAAGTCAAGTAAGGGGTAGTTTAAATGTCAACTCAAAGAGGAAGGAGTCATCCAGATCTGGGACAAAATGCGGGTAGCCACAGAAAAAGAGGTATGGACTCTTTTTGGAAGACTGTGACCTAGTTCATACGAAATGAAAAACATAAACTGCTACTAATTTCTTCATTTATACCAAAAAAGCAAAAAATGAAATCCTATTGCGGAATTTCTCTTCAGAACAACTAGACCCAGGAGGTTGTCGATTAGAAGCCGATTCCAAAGATGGTCTCCATGCAGTTAGAAGATTGAGGTAACTTCAGAATATAAATTACTTGGTGTATTTTTTTCAGCATTGCTATCGTGGTAGTTAAAAACTACTGAGCATCTCATATTGGCAACGTCTGCAGGTATGAACCTGTTAGCACTTGTGGTGAAATTAGGGAAAAAGCAGACTGACATCCTAAAGTTGGGATATGAAGGCAAAATTCAGCAACATAATTATTTGGCCAACACGTGTCAGTGCTTGTGACTTTACAAAAGAGTGGACAGTAAACACTGGAAAGTGTACCTGTCGATGCACTCTAATCTTTCATGAGACGCTATTAGGCTAGAAATAGATATGCCAAGCTTAATAACAATGACCAAATAACATGAATTTGATACTGTCCAAAAAAGACACAAAGTACAACATTGAATTCTTTGAGTTTTGCCTCGTTGACACATGGTATGTCTTCTGCTTCTCAATCATTCTAGCTTGAGGCACTGAGTTAGAAATAACTCAACAGGAAGCTGACTCTTGAATCTCAATTTGAAATAAAAATGTATGAAAAGAAAACCTTTATCAGAGGTAAAGAGGATTCTAACCACTGCAAACAAATATGAGGACTGTGGTGGTTCTGTGAAACAGGAGGACTGCCACTATCGAGGAACAGAGAAACTTGTGATGGTACAAAGGTGGAAACATAACTTGTAATATCTTTGCTGTAAGAGTATAAATAATGGAAATCTCTTAAAATATATTTATCAGGCATTCAAAGGATTACAAATGATCCCATAAATATAATGAGGTAGTTGGATGTATGGCCTCCCATATCTCTTCAAATGTATGAATTTGATCCTTCAGCTTGCATATAATTATTTTGTGCGCTGCCATTTCCATCATGGTAGTTGTCCATTGACCTTGTTGTGGCGGTACGGTTTTCTGGCAATGACTCGGGATACAGAGGTTGGCATTGCTAACGCCAAGTCCAACTATCTCTTTTTATGAGAATTGATACCAGCAATGTTTTGCACGTCGTGAAGTCGGGCCAGTTCTAATAATGGCTGGATGCACATGTCACTTGTATTTGTTCCCATTTAAAGTCCCAGTTGTCTTTTATCGATGGGCATGTCTACAGGATGTGTACACCTCTAACACTGGACACCAAACGAGAGCTTAGCTCTGTGTAACTTGTAGGGGATCCAGTGCCAGTTGTGTAAGGTTTAAAAAATCTGAATGTGAGCCTGGTTTCCATGAGGCCCTTATCATGTTCGGCAATAAGATTTTGCCAATCAGTTTCCTCAACGGGTGTTTTTTATTTTCAGTTGCCATATTTTATATAGAGCACAAACGGTGGGTTTGGAGTACTATATCGCTCTCATTGTCAAATAAAGACCAGATATTAACTTTTTATAGGTCCCCCAATGCATTAGGTAGTCATGTAGTGGGGAGGTGGTTACCATGGAGAAGTTATCACCCCACCCACCAAATTTGTCGTTAGCCACTGCCTCAATGTTGGTAATGGTTGAAAGTGTGTAGGCTCCAGGTTGAATTATATACATAAGTCTGTAAAAGTTTTCAATGTACCCCCATGGATAAGATTGCCATGAGTTAAGATACCTTTATGTGTACAGAGCGGCCACTGCAGCATAGCACTATTCCATTGGATGCTCGCATTGTTCCAGAAGCATGCTGCCAAATGCAGATAAGTGCATTGTTTCAGGTCTTTATGGCAGTGTTCCCACTTTCTGCGGGACACTGCCGGTATGGGATTGGATTTTACTACCTCAGACGCATACTGTTTGTCAATTACAGAGGGACCTCTTGAGCCGTTTGGAGGTGGATTCTAGAATGAGCCAGTCGGGCGTGTCTAGCTCACTGTGTAAATGATAAGTGAGTTGAGACAAATGATGAGCCATAAATACTGGACCGCTTCCTGTTTCCCGCTCAGGTTTAGCTTCCCAAAGGAAAGCTGCTTTGAGGCCACTGTTCCTAAAAAAACAGATTATAGCAGTGGTTCCCAAAATTTTTACTCCTGAGGAAACCAATTGAGTCACCACTGGAAGCCGGGGACCTCCAAGCAATTTGTATGATTTAAATTTCAAACCTTAAAACAGTAATTCGAAAACAATAAACACATGTGTGCACACAAAACGGATACTCGAATTACTAAGGATTTTAGTATTTTATATTGAAAGAATTTGCAAAAAACAGGAGGGTTAGCGCTGCATCTCCATAACTAACTTTTAAATGGTTGGTTTTATTTCGCAGTATGAGACTCCTGCCAGGGCCAGACTTGAAACCCAAAGCAGCCCAGGCAAATGTTTTCAGACCAGTCCCCATACAGTGCACACCTAGTGCAGTGAGTGCGCCTGACCACTACAAAGGGGGCCTTGGGAGGCTCTCCCCCAAGAACATTTAGGAAACAATGGTGCATTCTACAACAAATGTATCATTATATATTGAATTGTATCAGCTTTTAAAGGATAGTAAATGATGACCTTACTATGCACCAGGATATGACAATCTTTGTTGGGGTTCTTCAATGATTCCCTTATTATCCCCCTCCAACAGTGCCTCTCGTCTCTCCATAGCCCCTCTGTAACATGTATTTCATTTGTTTTATAGCATCTCTCATACCATTGAAGGATGTCAGAGCACTTTAAATCACACACATATAGGGGCAGATTTACAAGCCACTTGCACCACGGGTGCGTCACAAAAAGTGACGCACCGGTGACGTGTTTTAGTGCCCTATATTTCCAAGGCAGGAAAAGCAACCCTGCGTGACTTTTCCTGGTCTTGTAAATATGGCCCATTTGCACACAGCACTTTGCGTGAAAGGGACGTTCCATGTTCCCATGCTTAACCCATGGAACCAGACACATTTCCAGATTTACGAGGAATCGTAAATCTGGAAATGTGTCTGAATGCTACGCCACCCCAGGGGAGGCGTAGGGAGGCGCAACGTGGAGAAATGTATTAATTTCTCCTCTTTCTATGCATGTTGCATTCTGCAGCATGCATAGAAAGAGGATATTACCTCTGGTGATTGTTTATGTACAGGAAGGTGTTCCTTCCTGCACATAAACAATCAGTAAAACAATGACGTTTTGCAAGTTCTATGTGTGCTAATGCAGCACACTTAGAAGTTGAAAAACGCCATTTCTGATTGTTTATGTGCAGGAAGTAACCCTTCCTGCATGTAAACAATCTCCCCACGACACAGGCATCCTTGCACCATGGTGCAAATGTGCCTGGCAGGCGCATGGCAGCAGTTTGTGCGCCAGCACAGGGGGAAGCACAGAAATGCAACATATTGTTGTAAATATATCGCATCCCTGTGCTTCGAAAGTGACTCAGTGCGGCGCAGCCAAATGGCTTGCGACACACACTGAGTCACTTTCCTTGCAAATCTGCCCCATAGAGACAATGATTCATACGTGTAAATCGGTGTATAGAAAATGTTACATAAGGCAAATGCGACTACAAGGTGTAGGATTCACATGTCATTCATACTGGTAGGCATTTTTAAAGAGTGCTTGGTCTGGAGAAGCACAAACTCAGGATTCAGAACATAACAGTGGTTAGCATTGACTAACAATAACAATGTATTGCCACCCAAATAAACCTTTTTAGCAGGATTAGGATAATGAAAGACTTGAAACAAACATATGTTTCTAACTTGTATCATGCAGCTTGCAAGCAGCTCTTTGATGACAGTTTATAGGTCACTGTGCTAGATTACTATTGTCACTTATGAACTGCACATTAACAAAAGAATCTCTGTGACTAAAGCAGTAACCCACTAACCTAGGCACATAAAAAAATGTTTTTCAAAATGCATGGTACACGTTCTTTGCAGTAGGCATATTAACCCTTTGTGCTACATTAGATAAGTCAAAGTTGCCACTTGACACAACTCTTATCTCTCTCCAGCAGGTACATTAATCACTGACGTTATCTTGACACTTTTATTGTTGCTGGAAAACTGCTGATTCTACAAGGAACTTTTTTGTGCTTTTAAAACTACTGCCCGAGGACCCCCTGGGAATGTGTCACGGACCCCTGGGGGTCCGCGGACCACAGTTTGGGAAACACTGGATTATAGGATCCATACTGTGTAGAGAAAAAAACAGTTGCTTTCTAACAATCATCAACAATAAGCATTCTAGAATGTTGGTTTGTTTGACAACGCCTACTGGGGTATAATATATTTAGACATTCATCGGATGGCCCTTTAACACAAAAAGCAGTGTTGTTTCTATATTCAGTAAAGTCTCTAAATAGCTGTCACAGTTTCCATGTGTTTTTAAATGTGTTAAAAAAAATAAAAAAAATAATAACATGTCCTCGAGGTTTGTGAATACATTCTTGGTGCAAATACTTTTACTGTTATATTATATAAAAGAAGATTTGTTGAGGTTGTGGTCTATATCTAAGCAGACAAACTGCAGCTAAGTGCAGCAAAAGCATAACAACACCATGCCATATTACAAACCACAATAAGAGAAAACACAACACAACACTGTAACAATAAGACACCTAATACAAAACACAAATAGCTCCATGCATCACACCAAGTGATGGTGATAATCTTTGTGCTATTGTAGTTTATGCTGTATTTTTGCATTGTGTTGTTATTGTATTTCTCTGTAGTTGTTGTGTTGCGTTCTATGGTGATTGTTGTGTTAGACTTGCCATGACCTGATATGTTTTTGTTGTTTGCTTCATTGCAATGTGTTATATTATTCAATAGTGTTGTTGTCTTTGGTAATTTAGAGATGTTGACAATGCTGCTGCATTTCCAGCCAAAAGCACAACATTCTGTTCCAGTCCTGGTGACAAATATCCATTTTCCACTGTGTACCGTGGTAAATCGTGCTGCTCCAGCTCGTCAACTATTCAAGACACCAGGCAGCCCCAAACTGTGGCAGAGGCCACGGCTTAAAATGGCACTTGCAGTGCTCACTTTTTGTGATCTGGCTAAATGGATTGGCTCTGTTGGTATGTTGTATCGATCATGCTTCCATCAACACTTTCCATAACAAACATATGGCTGGAACAACTTGACCACAATTTCATTACATCTTTCCAGTCACTGGACAATAGCTCGCTTAATCTTCCCGACGGCCCCCAGCGCCTTGACACCTTCGGGTAATTGTTCGCGCTTTACAAATACTGGACATCTGCCTTCATGTTGATTCCACGCTCGCTGTTTTATTCTTACATCTATTGCGGCGCCCCTATTCTTCTAGACTTCGATTCGCCTTTCCTTGTGTAACCCTTTCTCCATTTGCCCTTTCTCCCTCGTTGTGTTGACCATAAACAAGAGTTTCTCATGTTCCAGATTATTCCTGTTCTTCGGTGCTCTCCCCTGCTCCACACTGGGGAGCCATTTGTTAACTTCCATGACGTCACAGAGCAACTGTAGTTGCAACACCCACCGTGAACATGAAAAAACAAGACCAAAATAGGTCATTATGAAAATAATAGTCAAGTATAATATTATGTCGCAGAGTCACAAAGGCAGGCAAGAGGTCTTAAAAAGAAGTCTCCTGGGACTACTTCCTGAACTTATACATTCTTTGTGATTCACCCAAAATATTTTAAGAAACCTCAGCCTTGTACATTTTGAAATGTTACCATGTAAAAAAAAATAATCATACCGACTTAGATCGTACAAAAAACAGTGCACAAGATATATTGTGATGTGAAGGTGAAAGATGCCCTACACTGTGCACACACTGACACCTGGCATGGGGCAGGGGTTACTCTTTGGTGTGCCTGTGTTGCAATTTACAGCTTGAGAAATTCAATGACAAGCAAAGCAAATGGTGACATTTAATTTGGGTGGAAATTATTCAAACCACAATTCGGGAGCCTCGTCTAATCCGCCACACATTCCCCGCTCCGCCTCCTCTTTTGATAGCGGGAACAGCACGCCGGTGCCAAGCAATGAAGTCGTTTTTCCAGCAGCAGCATCTGGCTGCTTGGCAGCCTCCACGGGCAGTTGTGGTGGGTATTTTGGACATGCCTGCAGGCCTGGCACGTGACTTGGCATCTGCCCGGCTCCGGCGGCCGCGTCGTCCTTACCAGACATATTTTCTCTTTGAATCACCTTTGATTATGACCGAATAAAGTCTCATTTCCGTTGTGAGCACGAATGATGAATGTGTCACAGTTGCACATAAAGTCACTGTATTATGAAAAAGACGTTCTTGATTGTGCTTTGAAAATATATTTTGCCCTAGTTGGGTGCATTAAAAATCCATGCGCCTTCGATAACGTTGTCCGTGCCACGAGCTTCACTGGCACAGAACAATTTCCCTATTTTCAACCCAGTCTATTCGACCCAGCTATCAAAGGACATTTTAGATGCCGATGATTCCAGAAAATGCTACTTAGAATAACATTTTCTATTAGCATTGCCAAGATGTGCCCGTTCTACAAAAAAATGCAAGGCTTGATAAACAAAACTGGGTTAAATAACTGTAGAGTTTTTGGGAACACTTTCAATGAGCAGTGTTTTTGCTGACTCGTATTGAACTTGTGTTCTCTCGTGTGGAATTCTTCGTGCTCAAGGTCTGCCGTCAGTGAGCTGTCAATCACCGTCACTGGGGCCCAGTGATCCCGCCCTTCCTTAGCCAGGCTTCACTGCTGCACAACTGTCATGCTTGGCAGCCGGGCCAGGAACGGGCTCTCTCGGAACCACTGTTTACTCTTGCTCTCGGGAGCGCGGTGGGCCTGAATGATGGGGTTCGGCGCTTGCCCCCGCTTACTTTCCTTTCTTATCTGCAGCTCCTAATTGCTAGTGACGTTAAAGCCTCTTTTTCTTTTGGGGCTGCAGGGCCTGCGAACATTGTTTGTTGATGATCTGAGCTTTGCATTCTGTTTCGTGCCTGGTTTTAATTACGAATGTCTCATTAATGTGTTATTTCTCTATTGCACGCAGATAATGCGCAGCCCCTTACTTCAGATCTAGACTGATTTAGAATTGAATTTGTATTTAGTTCCGTGTCTATCCCAGAGCAAGCCCACAGCTGGTTCTGAGCGTCATGGCATGTCATGGCATGTCATGGCATGTCACCTGCTGGCTGAGTGTGCAGGCAGTGCAGATCTAAGTTCTGAGTCTTTGCCACAACTACGAGTGAGGCAGCTTGGAGCAAAGCTCATCTGTGGCTGCTTGTGAGGACTCATTTGGGGGCCCAAAGCACATTCAGGGGAGATTGGGCCCCAGCTGTATCAAAGGAAGTCGCCGTCAGATGTCCTCGTACTATTGTTCCCCAAAACTGAAAAACAAGCACACCCCTTCAGCACCTGACCTTCAATCTAGCAATGTCAGAGCAGCCCAAGGCTCCTTCAGGGAGGTGAGGTGGGTTGGAAAGTCAGAACTCAGGATTACACATAATAATACTATTTTTACTTTTAAGAAAGAAACATACTTTAATGCACACACCTCTAAGTACTATGCCTAGAATTACGAAAATATACAAAATATACCTTGGGCCCTACGGGGGGGCAGCACAGACCACAGGCTAGCTTGTTGGTGTGAAAAAGGCCGCTTTATTGGAAACAGGTGCACCTTACATAAAAACATCCCTTGGCCTGTGCCGTACAAAACTAATCCTCACTAAATATAGCCTTCCTATCTGACCCCCCACCCCCTCCCCTAAAATTGTTTCCCCCCTGCAACAATCATAACACAACTTACAATTCCTAACTTTCCTACCCTACCTAACTAGGTAACTTCTTATGTCCTACCCCACCGTAACCATAACTCAGTATATGTCCCCCATGACCCCCAAATTATAGCGCAGCACACCAGCACCTGTTCCAGCGACAAATCCCCCACACAGCATCCCTCCCCGATGCACCTGTCCCCAAGAAAACCCCCCCGGCTTTCAACCAGAAATACACCCCCCCAACCCCTAAAAGAGGGGTGGGGGCCCACCAGCTCATAGGGCGGGAGGGCGGGACAAAGCTCGCACCAACCACCCCCAGCCGGCCGTTGTGTCACGATCCACCGAAATGGTCCGTCGCCACACAAAATGGCCGGCTATAAACCCCACCAGCCCAAAATGAGCCCAACCAGCCCAAAACGCACAGTAGCCCAATCCCGGAAGTCCGCCCCCGTGCTCCGGCTGCCCCCCCCCGGCCCAAAACCCCCCGGGAGGGCGAGCCTCCCGCTGGTCGGCTGCCCCCCCAAAGCCCTATTAGGCGATATAGTATACCTTATAGTAAACTATTTCTTATTGAGAATTACAATTGGAATAACTCCTAAAAGAGTTGAGAAGTAGCCTGCCTAAGCCCAGCCTGTTTCTGTTATTTACAAGGTAGCTATTGAGAACGATGTTCCTGTGGGCCAGAACATACGACTACCACTTGAATAAGGTAACGACATTAGCATTTGGCTGTTTACACAAACGTTAGGCCTACAGACTTTGTCTCCACTTTTCATAATTGAAAAGGAAAACCGGCATCTTTCACAATGAATAAAATCAGGCCAAATGAATTTGGTAATAACACAATAATTTAAATTACATCTCAAACTAGAAACACAACCCTTCTAGCCTGAACTAACATTACATAAACAATACGACTTTCAATTGCAGCCAAACAAAATGCCATACTGGAGCCACAGATCATTAGCTGCTCCTGCTTTTATTTACATTCGTTTTCTATAACTTGTGTGACCTCATAACACCTGAGGTCACACAGTCCCTGACTCCTCAAAAAAGCCCTGTGAGTGATTTGAAGCAGGTTTCTTTCTGCTCCCAGGTACCTGCCATGCACTCTGCCTCCTGGGAGATTGAGGGTGTCAGAAATGCTCACCTGCTCTGTGGCACCCTGGCCATGCTCTGGATGGTCGATGTGGGCACCCCAGTCCCACTGAGGATACCTGTGCTGTAATTCAGACTTATCTCCATGCTGCAGGGTCATTGCCAGGAATAAACAATGGCTTCACACAAATAGATCCTCCTAATGTCTATCAGATCCTCCTAAATTCTAACTGTATCGATTGGGAGCGTTTTACTCCACAGAGCCGATCCTCGCTTAGCGCACACATCAGATGGTCACATTTCCTTGTCTGTCGTGTCAAACCATGATCTCCTTTTCTACATGGCGTCCTCCAGCAGGTGACACACTAACACCCTCCTCAACGCAAGTTGGCCTCTTTCCTCAGAGAAGAAGCAGCTCCTCAAGCATGGAGAAGACCCAAGTCCTTGATCCAGCCCCTCAGTCCCCAGGCACCTGGCCTGATGACTCCACAAGAGTGGATTTCCTCTGGTCGGGGGGGGGGGGGGTTGCATGTGGGGAGGGGTAAGTCCTGCAATCTCTTTTCTCTAGATGGAATTTCCTCCTTCTCAACGCAGTCTAAAGCTCTCCATGCAGTTCCTTAGTCAGATTGTCTCCACTTAGGAAGGAAGCCAGCAATCAGACATCCTGTGAATGGAGCTCATGCGGTACTCATCATCACTGGTGGTGTGTGGGCCCTGACACTGATCAATGATAATTCTAGCCCACTTACCTGGGTTTCTGCCTTGAATGTGTTCACGGTTTGCAGAGGTAGATTACAGAGCTCTATCTCTGAATCTGGTTTCAAGCGGATCCTGGCATGCTGTCTGTTACCTCAGAATGGCCAGGCTAAAGTATTTTGTCACCCAAAAGCGGCAGGAAAAAGGACTTTGGCTGGGTGTGTCCTGACCAGGGAATCCGGGACAAAGACACAACATAGAGAAGCCTTCCCCCACAGCTACTATACAAAAGTGGCTGCAGTAACATCTCTGGCAAAAAAGGAAACTGGAAAGTGACAAGAACTGACCCTACACTCCAAAGAGCGCCTGTCACATCATTTCTTTCATAGGAGACTGACTTACTTCAAAGGACCCCAAGAATGTTGTTACAATCTATATCCATGTCTGGCAGCCTCTCTCCATCCTCCATCTTGGGTACCTTCCACACACAGAAGATCTAAAATGACAACTTGCCCTCATACAGTAAAGCACAACAGACACACTGTATGCTGACTCTACTTCAAGCATGCAACATGCATTATACACACACACTCACTTTACCTGTCCCATACAACCTATCCATAGCCTTGTACCCCACCTGTCCACATAAGACATGTACAATAGTTTGCAACTCATAATCCAATATTAACCAAGCTCACTCCCAATTTATTGTTCCTCCTCTTCTCTTTAAATGTATTGGAGCAAAAAATAATTAATAAAATAGTGAACTTCAGTTAAATCTACATGTTGAATCAAGGGATATATGGGTCACACCTAAAGCCAAGAGACTCAACTTTACACCTTTTTGAGGATTTAAAGAAAAGTGTCCAACTGGCATATTTGGTCCACGGTAAGCATATCTGGTATATCTGTGTTGTGAGATCAGAACAATGTGCCTACCAGTCTAGTAATTTCCAGCTCACATTTACCAACATGGTCATAAATTATATGCTATTATTGTTGTTATGACTGGAATCATCCCAAGACATGGATTCCAAGCACCTTGGGAGAACTTGAGCCAGGCATATAAGCTAAACTAATATATCAGATTATCTGACAAAGATATCAAGTGAGGAACTTCCAGAAAAAGGGAGGAGGGATTCATGATTGACAATTCAGCGACAAACATCAAACAAGGTAAACCTACAAATGGATAGAAACAAGCACTGGCATAGCCAATAGCTCTGGGCTTAATGTGCTATGCATCAATAGCACATTGAAGTGAGATACATGGCAGGGAGTCAGGAAGAGCAGACAGAGAGGGCTATAGTCGTAAAGTAATCCCTCGATCAGTTTACAGCAGGCACTGGTGTGGCGGCTGAAGGATACACTCAAACAACCACTAGCAATAGGTGAGAGAAGAGTACTCCACTGAACTGAGCCCAGATAGGATTGGCAAAGTCGCAAAAGAATAGCTGAATGAGGCTGGCTGAAGAAAGCCAATGGTTGAAAGGGGCAAATCTGAAGCAGACGCTGTATATTGTTATCAATATGTGTGTTTAATAAGTGCACTGTCAAAACCCAGGCCTAAAATATTCCAGGAACAGTCCAGATGTGCTTATTTCAGCAATCGGGATTCCCAGATTCAGGGGAACAGATGCAGGGCTGAGTAATCATCAAATGAGACATCCAAGAAGGCAATTTAGCTAATGTAGACTGTAGTGGGGAAGTGATGCCATTCAATGACTAGTGCCTGTGCCTGTATTCTAAGTGTGAATCAGTCGACAAAAGAACCTTTCAGATATGACAATAAACCGTTGCTGTTTTTAAGCCCAAGTCTTTGTATACTCTCAATACGGGGTGTAGCAGCAGCACACGCAGTGCCCAGATATGATTATAATAATCTTACTGTACCATGGACCAAAGTTAAATGTGAAAACATGAAGTAGAGAGGAAGTGACCCAGGGATTTGACTGCACTGCACCTTTAGTGTGAGGATAGCATTTGTTTGGATATGACTGGAATGATGTAGATGTGCTAAGGATTATTTAATGTGTACTGAGAAATTCTAGTGGTTAAGAAGTGTTAGCTTAGGCATTTGCACCTGTCACTTTCTATTCTCCCATCATGCGTTTTGTGGCTTCATCCTATGTTGGCATAGGGATATGACATGAGTGAGTCCTTTCGCGTAGATGGAAGTTATAGTTTGGGTATATTAGAGACTATTAGCAGGAATACAACTTAAATGCAATTGCAAAACCTTTAAAATGAGTGAGACTTTATAGATGAGCAGAACATTCAGCATGAATAAGATACTGAACATGAGGATAACATTTGGCATTAGTGGATGTGAGCAATTGGGTTGTTAGTTGAGTGGGATGTTAACTCAGCTCAATCAAGAGCCCCAATACCTCTCAGGGTGACCCACAAAAGTCACCACATTAATCTGTGCTTAAGCCTCTGATAGCTTTGCACAAAAGCAGCCAGGCTTAACCTAGAGGCAATGAGCAAAATATGTTAATCAGCAGACAAACAGAAATAAAGTTTAAACACAACACAAGAAAAATCCCACATCAATTTAGAAAAATAGATACATTTTAATACCTTATTTGACACTAAAATGACAAATATTCCATTAGTAGAACCAAAGTTATACATTTTTAAAGTTTAAGGTAAGAACTAGCACCTTAAAGATCAAAGCGGCAACCATGAACATCTAGGTGTGTGAGACCGAGCCAAAGTAAAAAAATATGACCAACTGCGATGGAGCGCAAGTTCGATCCAAAAATAGAATTGGGCCCGGTCTACATTTACCTTCGGACTCACAAAAAATGTCAACAAAAATGTTCTGAGAAGGTATAGTTCAGCAGGGCAAGACTGCAGGTGGTGTTCTAGAGTAAGCATCATCGCTGGGGAGGCGCTAGAGGAAGTTGCAGGGAAGATTTCTACATTCAGACGTAGTCTTTTTTTTCAAAGTCAAAAATCTCCAGGGGGACAAAAGGTCCAGAAAGTGAACTGAATAGTGGGTCTGAGGGTCCTATTTTCATACCTGCTGTCTTCTTGAAGTAGGAGAAGTTTCTAGCGAATTGCCTTTCAAGTGTCAAACTGCCAACTATACCCATTCATATGACCCAGGCACCAAATAGGGCAAGAAAATGCTAACTTTCTAAAAGTACCAAACACGAAATGGGCAACCCAATAGACCCTTGGAGGCTTGGGTAGTATACAAGTTCAAGTAAACGATGCAAGAGATTCTTCTCAGTATCAAAGTCTTCAGTAATTTCAAAACGTGAATCATCTTAAGCCCTAAGTAGTGGCTTGTTCCAAACAAATGCCAAAGTAAATTATTTAATCAGACAGAGAATCAAACGCCAAACTTGACAAAGCTCAACAAAAATAAACAATTCTGCATGGGTGTTTACTTAATCAAGTTCAAATTTGTGTAAAAGACTGTGTTCTAAAAAGGGTACAGATTATAAATCACTGAGATGAACACTCTTTCCTACAGAACTTTTCACATGAAACACTTTTGCCCAGGCCCATTTCACGAATTGATTGACAGGTAAAACATCATTGACAATACAATGAACAATTTCTGACAGGTTGTTGACAAAGAAAATGGGTCAGATTGTCGACGTTTCGGTCTTTGGTGTGAAGACATAAGACCATCTGTAGGACCTACATTCTTGTGTGTATTGATGACCCCTACATGAATATAACAATCCAGAAAGTTGCAGATCAATGAAAGATATCATACGATAAAAAAGAGATACTCTTGGAATGTGAAAAAGAAAGAAAGTAATAAATGTGGACTAGAAAGGCAACATCCAGATCTCTGCAGAAAAAGTGATGAACTTATAAAGAGGAAATCAGAGTAACCTTCCGCCAACTAAGTCTTAGAAGTAAATCATGTGAACTTACTGAACAGTAAGAAACCTAGTCATATGTTCCAAAACCATACAAAACAGCAACCAAAATGTAATGGTGCTCCAAAAATCTAAAGAGGAAAATACTGACGAATTATTAATGAAATTCATAGTCCACATAACATTCAATATACTTGAGTCATTGACTATATATTTATTAATTTACTAAACGAAACAAAGAGGGTGAAAATCACTTTTATCAATTGTAACACACTTCTCTAAATCATGAGAGAGTGCTAAATCGTTATCCGATGGAGCGGTGGGCTAAACCAAATTAACATCGGTGTAAAGAGTGCCCAAATGAAGTTCTCATTATACTAAAGGCAAGAGATAAAAAAACATTAGCTGTGTGTTAAGGTAACTTAAGGAATCATGTTGTTAAAAAGTTGACGATGATGGATTCAACCCAGATATGTGACTGGGGGTGAGTGTCTGAAAAGTTTTAGCACTCCGCCCATCATCTCCTTGTGTTTGCTTTGTTTGCCCTAAGTTGGCTGGGTATGGCCAGACGTGGGCCCCTTGCACACTTTGACACTGGATTCAAGCTAGCCAGGCAGATGAGGGATGTTACCCCGAAACCAGTCCCAGGATACTTGTTTCTGGTCCAGGGAAGACCTGGCTTGGCAGCTCGGGCTGGACTGTCTCCATGAGACACAGGGTCAAGACTGATTTCCATATAGCTGGGTCAGAACTAGAGTTGCGAAGTGAGCTAAAGAATGATGATGGGTTCAACCCAGATCTGTCACTGGGGGTGAGTGTCTGAAAAGTTTCAGCATTCCATCCATCATCTCTTTGGGTTTGCTTTGTGCGCCCTAGGTTGGCAGGGTAGGCCCAGACTTGTGTCCCTTGCTCACTTTTCCACTGGATTCAAGCTAGCCTGGCTGATGAGGGGTGTTACCCCGAAACCGGTCCCAGGATGCTTGTTTTCGGTCCAGGGAAGACCTGGCTTGGCAGTTTGGGCTGGACTGTTCCCATGAGGCACAGGGTCAAGACTGATTTGCAAATAGCTGGATCTGAACTGGGGTGGCAAAGTGAGCTAAATAACAATGATGAAGTCAACCCAGATCTGTCACTGGGGGTGCGTGTCTGAAAAGTTTCAGCACTCTGTCCATCATCTACTTGTGTTTGCTTTGTTCGTCCTAGGTTGACTGGGTCCCTAGCTCACTTTGCCACTGGAATCAAGCTAGCCTGGCTGATGAGGGGTGTTTGCCTTGTATGATATGCCACTCTAAAAGGGACTTATAAGTAAATTAAAATGCTAATCAGGGGCAAGCCAATGTTACTATATTTTAGGGGGTGAGCACGAGCACTTTAGCACCGGCTAGCAGTGGAAAAGTACACAGAGTCCTAAGGCCAACAAAATGGAATTCAGCAAAAATAGGAGGGGTGAAGGCAAAAAGGTTTGGGGGTGACCCTGCAGAGAAGGCTAAGTCCAACAGTGGATTTCTGAACGAGCATGTGCAGGCTTTTTCTATGTGTATGCTCAGGGCCTTTGTTATGAGTAGCACTTTCTTTTAGGCATTACAATGGGCCCATGTTCTGAACATGCATGCTGTCTAAACAGGTTGCTGACTGTGCCCAAAAGGCAGTCTTATTGAGTCAAAACATGCTCTACCTGATCACTGACTTTCAGGTTTGTTTGTCCTGGATAAATAAGTTTCCCTCTCAGCAACTCTCTGCACTATCCAATAAAAGAGCAGTCCGTAAACTCCATTTCATGCATCATAGAATAGCAGCACCTGTGTTCCTTAAATACCACACGCAAAGCTAGATCAGCAGCAGCGCCCCCCTCCCCCAGCGCCTTGAGACCCTCACGGGTATGTAGTGCGCTTTACAAGCATTGATTGATTGATTGAGAGGCTATAGGGTCAGATTGGCCTATTGTCCAGTCTTGCAGCGACAGTAGTGCTGTTCTGACAGGTCAGAGAGTGGGCTATTGATTGGATGTTTGCGGGCATTTGCATGGTTTGGTGGGCTGCTTTTTACTGCTGGTTTTCCTGGTATCACCAAAGATATTGCCTGCACCAATCATAAATGCATGCACTCTTCTTTAGCGTGCAAATCACCTATATGGAGTGTCTTATAAGTTTAAAAGTGCTCCGATTTGCAAATGTGAGCCTCTTTTATTTCAGTGCCAGGCCTATTTTTAATCCGAGCCCGACCCGGGACGATATTCTGAATGCAGAGAACCTGATTTGCCCCATCCATCCCACTCACTGGCACAACATGTTATGCAACCAGGAGTAAAGGTCGACAACAAGCAGATCGGTCTGGCAGTGAAATATAGTTTTAGAAAAATCTCAGACTCATCAATGGACCATTCTGTAAGTCCGGCCCCTGGTGAGCACCCTGCCCAGGTGGAATTCAAGGTCTGTGTCCTTTGATGCTGTGCGTCATCTTGTGGTGAAGCACATTTTCTAGCATATTAATATATTTCGCGTGCTACGAAGTAAAAGTTTAATATATTTGTGTGAGCACAACACGGTATAATTGCGTTTATATATGCATTTTATGCATTTAATTGAAGGAAGACAAAGTGCAGGTTTCGGTTAATTAGTCAGAAGCATATTTCATTGCAGAGTCCCTCGGTGTGGGAGCGGGCGGGCGCGCGCGTGGCCGGCTGCAGCCAGCAGTGCCGGCCCAGAGATCTCCAGCCCTTCAGGGCCGCGAGGCTGACAGGAACAGGTGGGCTCGCGGCGGGAGGTGCAGCCCGCAGCCACACCACGGGCTCGGTCTGGAATGTCCCTGGCTAAAATAAATCTAATTAAAGGACAGCATGCTCGACGGAGCCTCGTCTGACATGGATTCTACCGCCGCTCCTGACTCCGAAATAGAACACAGTCTTCGCGCGTCTCTGCCGCTTCCCTGCCATGTCCTGCGAATATTTGACAATTGCACCAGTTTTCAGAGAAATCGATTCACATTACAGGCGCTATCATGTACTGTATTGCATTTTATTTGGCATTTATACAGAGCTTGTCTACTCTTAACAAGGCCCCAAAGTGCTTTTGGGATGGTAGGGTATGTAGATCCTCCGTTGTGGAACATGGCTGGAAGAGTTTTGGTTGAGGTGTAGCATATGGGTATGGTGACTTTGGTGTTGTATGTGAGGTTTGCATGTGTGGTCCAAGTATGTTGCAGCAGGCATGTAGCAGGGCATTGTTGATCGAGGTGAGATGTGAACTAGTGTGTGATAGACAGGGATGCGATTTGCCGCTACAAAGCAATTGAGATCATTTTAAGGGAGTAGTCAGGTCTTTATTGCTTCTCTGAGTTTGAGGTGATTGCTGGTTGGCCTTATTTCCTTCGGGAGGGTGGTCTCTTGCTTGCTGGCCTGCACAGAGAAAGGGCTCCTTCCAGCACGGGTTCTTTTGCCGTGTGGCATGATCCAGAGCAGGGACGTTCTGGATCTGAGGACATCCTTTGACTGTGGGTTTGAGTCTGAAGTCTACAGAGATTAGTACAGACCTAGCCTTGGAATTACTACCACCAAACGGCATAAGAATGCCAGCATCAGTCTGTGAGCTCACAAGTTCTGCTGATGACTTAAAAAATAAATTGCTGAATGAGGCAGCTTGTGCTGTGTGCAGGTTGCTATTGGTAATATATATGTACTGCTACATAATTAGAGATCAAACTGCAGCCCTGAACCTAGCCACACCAACAATGACACATCATGCTGTGGATGAAGACAGGTTTTTGTTCTTACAAAAAATAGAAAAGTTTTATGCAGTATTGTGACAGCGCTGCACAGAAGCGTTTCTCTTGTGCATCCAGAGTACCAGCTTCAAGCGCACCAGTGTAAGACGATCGAATGTGTGGACAGATATTGTGACGTTTGTTGCCCACATCTGTGTTGTCACAAACAGGCTAAGAATACACAGTGGATATTGATGTTGATGGTAACTTCTTTAGGGATGCATGTTGATGCTACTGATGCCATGTACCGGGGCTTTACATGGATGCAGTGAGGTACCATCTTATTTCGTAAATCAGTGTCTATGCGATTTACAATCGGCCATGCTTTAGGTAGCATTCTGACCTTGCTCAGACTAAGGGGTCCTTTAAAAGGGGCAACTTAGTCACACTAAGGTGCCACATACGCAAGTGGATCACATATGACCCAGTATTACATCTGCCTGCAGATACAGATACTACAGGCATCGATGAGCCCGGGGAAGGCTCCTAGATCACTAGGTAATGGGGAATAACGTGTTGTTATTATGTTTCTGCACTGATGCATTTACTGATTTACTCAATTTCACTTGAGCTAAATGAGTTTAATTCAGCATCCTCTGTCAATTTCTTTGATTCTTTTAGTTCAATGCAGTTACTATAACTATTTTCAGCCGATTAATATAGCATTTTGTTGCGTTATAACCTTCTATGCTTATATGTAGAACACGCTAATACCTTTAAGATACAGCAGTGTTGTAAAAACACGAAATAAACTAAACAAATAAATAAGCTGCTGGCATTCGTGCTGACATTAAGTTTGTTGTTTGTGAGTCAGTGTGTTCACCTTAAGGTGGTATTGTTACCTGTGGAGTACTTTGCTCTGTCTGTATGCTCTGTTTTCATGTCTGTTGACTTTGCTCTTCCATATTTTCTTGAGTTTGAATGAGTTTTACCTTTTCGTACTGTAGTATTGAGATAGTTTTGTTTTTAGAGAGTGCACTTTTGCTACCATTAGTGTCATCTTCGTGATTTTTAGGGCCCTGGGAAAAACATAATTTGGGTCCTCTGTTCAGAGCAGCTTTCCATTTTATTACCTTTTGTCTGCTAATTCAAGACTGTATGATGCTGAATAATGATGAATTATACTTTGAACTTTCAGAAACAGGGTTCTACCAAAACAAGTGAAACGTGTCTTGGCTACGGCCCCAGAAATCCTCAAGATGACACATGGCAGAGAGAAACAGAGTCCTAGGAAGAGGTAGATAGAGAGAAATGGAAGAAGAGAAATAGAGAACAGTGGAGACAATTCACGTTCCCAGGGGGCCCCTTAGAAGGTGGGGGACCAGGGCAATTGCCCACTTTGCCCATACCTTAAATCGTCCCTGGCTATCATATTCATGAAATTACAGGGAACTTACTTCACTAATAACTTTTCACTAACTCACTTCCATTATCATGTTTGATTCAGTTCCAAACTATCTGAACCTGAAGAGATGAATAGCTCCTAAATTATACAACAACTTTTAATGTTCCTCCACATAAGACAAACTCTAGAAGTACGATGGTGAGCGCGAGGCCCACTCTTGCTATGCCATTTGAGGCCTGCGCTTCTAGGCCCACTGATATTTGCTTTTAATAACCCCCTTATAAAAAGTAATCAAATGCATGTTGTTCTTGCCTGCCTTCTCTTCAAACTGCGTGGATTTAGATCTTATGCTGTTCTCCGCGACGTTTATGCGATTTTCCACTGATCCACGGCCAAGGCCAACAAAACAAAACCTTGTCCTCAAACGTTCACTTTTCTGCAAAATGAAAGCACTATTTACATTGACATCTCGCAGAATGTTTTGATAATCCTGTTACTGTCAGAACTGTTAGCTGTGAAATTATTCACCTCTTCAAGGGCAAGAACTAAAATCCAGGAGGGAAATGCTGAACAATTACTGACAGCAATTTACTAAATGAAATAATTCGGATGTGAAAGCTGCACATTCTTGACAAAGCAAAAGCAGAACCATGAACAAAACTTGAAACTTGATCTTTCCACAGAATATACAAAATCAGCTGTGTAAAAGTGAATTAATGATATTATCTCAATATTTCGGGTCTGTCCTATAGAATGCGAAAATATATGTTGCAAAACATCTCAACCATGACTAAATATCTTGCAACAAATCCCTGACGTACCCCTAATATGCTAGGAGGGGAGTTGGAATAGTAAATTAGCAGGGAGTGTGATTGGCTGAATTTATGCATCAATTAGAGGATGCATAAATCCTCTAAGGAGAGGAGCTGGCCTAACGGCTAGGGCGCTCGACCTTGGACCTGGGGAACTGGGTTCGAGTCTCGGTAATGACGCTGAACATCCTGTGATTCTGGGAAAATCACTTAATCTCTCCGTGCCTAACAAAGAATGAATGTGTGTCCTAATGTAACATAACTGGTGCTATGTAAAGTGCTCTGATACTTGATTGGATTCGGGTCAAGTTCGTGCTATATAAAACTCTGCCCAAAAATTATAGGCTGATTTTTTATTAGGGAGTTTATGGAAAATTTCAATGTCTATCTATATTTTCGAATAGATTTTGCAAAAAATGCTTTGCTTTCTAGCAGATTAGAGGTTGACGTACTTCTTACTCTGTGAGGGTCCATTTGGTTGCATCACTACAGAAATGTCATCTGACATAAATATTGTGTTCTGTATATAGCTTATGTCAAACAAAAACGGGAACCCAGCTTCAGTGAAAAAAGGGACTAACCCTCCCTTTGGAAAACCAATAGGTTTTTTGTAAAACCCTCACCCACCAGCGTTACCCCTTGGTGGCATGCTTCATCATCGGGTCCATCCCGTTCCGCTGTGGAGTGGGACGTGCTGCGACCTACGGACTCCGCGGGACCACCTTAGGTATGTATACAATTATAAAGATGGTGGTGTTTGGGAAAGGAGTGGGGGATAGAGTGAGTCTTAAAAATACCTGGCTAGTAGGTATATCCTATATATACTGACCTCTAGTCGGTATGATTAAAAAAGGTGAAAGGTTAGGGATCCAAGTTATAATGTACTTAGTCTCCTAACAGGTCAACATGTTTCAAGCCGTGCCCCTATTGGCTTTTCATCAGGACCTAGGGAACTAAGTTAAAATAAACTACATGTGCAGCACTGGTCTGGTATCATTCAATCGTTCTAGGCACATCTGATGTCTGTTCCACTTACTTTCCACTATCTTGCCTATACGCCAGACATCCTTTCAGCAAGTAGTGTTTGTCAGTCCTGAGCAGGCACTATTTACCTAATACAATATTTTTTAATTTATATTTATATCTAGTGTATGAATAACCTAATGATATGTGTATTTGTGCTGGAACTTTATTTTCAAACTCAGGCACAATGTTAGTTGGCATTAAAGGGCATCTGCGTGAACTTCTGAAAAAACACTACATGAATTTAACTTTTGCTAGCTACAGTGATGTTCATTTTCGAGGTGTTACATTTTTACAAGGGTAGTGAAGACGAGCATATAGGTCTTTCTTGACCCTAAGGAAAGCAGAGGTGTGAACCAATTTATGAGCCCTAGTGGAAGGAAGGGAAAAGTTATGACCTACAGATGTCCCTCAATTTACCTGGTGATAATACACTTGGGGAACATACCAGTCTGTCAGATGTTCTCAGGCAGCTTGATTCTTGTGAGTTCTGGCCATTCACAATAAGTACATACACTCAACAAATACACTCTTATTTTTAAAGGCTTTATTTGAAGCCAGTTTTAGTACTGGGTAAATACAAGAGCATTATTGCAGAAATCAGTGAAATCTTAATGCAAAAATGCAGGATGTAAATGTTATGACAGCAAACAACATATTGTACAGGGCATTTTTTAAGATCCCCACATACCTAATCAACAGCACGAACGGTTTGTCGTAATCTGGTTTTGTGTGTTTAATTGTCAGCACACATGCATACCTGAGCTCCATCTAGTTTTCTAGTTCTATATGTGTCTGCACGGTGAGGCTGCATTATTTGTCTGCAGAAGGATTGTTATGATATGAGGACCCCCTGCACTGTTGCTTTGTGTAATGGACTCGAAGTCGATTTTATCAAGGAAAGGGCTTTGAACAGTTCATTTATGGCACCCGGATTGTTTGTTTCAAGAAGAATAAACCTCATGAATATGGAATCAGGTGGAGGAAATAATGTGGGGATTCACTTGCACATTCATGTTAAAGTCTAAGGCTTCAATGCTTTTTCCTAAGCGCCAACGATTCAAATGAATGAATACATGAACTAGAAGATGACTGTGGAATATCTGATAAACATGAGGCACATTGTTGCACGCACAATGATGAAAATAAATGCATCGGCTATTGCAAATAACCAGCCACTTATATGGCCTGAGGCCTCAGTGAGCAACTAAGCACAAGCAGGATGTAGGGAGCTCCTAAGAAATATATAGATGGAAAAATATGTAACGCGGGAATTGAGAAAACTGTTATAATTGAGTGAAACTGTAATCGAGACATGTCTGGCTCAGAAAGGTTTTGGCATTTATAGTTATTTTTAGGATGTATTAATAATTATATGTTGTTTTGCGCATTTATAATAGCTTCCTTTGATGTCTCTTCCTGTGATGTTACTGATTATGTTAATTAGCATACATCTGCTTAGTGGGCAGCACAAGGATTCTTAGTCCACCCCTGTGTCACTTTTCTAAGCAAGTTCACCATTGTCCACCAGCAAGCCACAATGAGAGGTCTTCTGTATCAATACAAGAAAGCACGAAAAAATCATTCAGTGTCAAAATGAGGCAGCAAATGAGGACTTTACATTCTATCATGTCTACACATTTGCTGCCCAACTCTTAATGCAGACAGTACACCACCTCCTACTTTGCTAATGGGTTCCCAGTGTTATTGTCCTCTATGATGTCCAAGCAGAGGGAAGATGAAGGACCCTCCAGATACACATTAGAAAACTTTAGCCCCCGATTCTAAAGGTTTTGTGATCTTGAGCTCCTCATTGCAGTCTCATTTGCACACATGCCACAATTCTCATTGAATTATACATCTTCTTTTCTAAAATAATCCTTCCTGGCATGTTGTTAACACATTGCCCTGAAAGTTTCAATATTGTCCGCAAATGAATTTAAAAACTCTGTCTAGCACACTTTATGGAGCACATCCTCCCAAGTATTTTAAATATTATTTTTACATCAGGTAAACCAAAGTTAAAATGGCTGGTGTGCTTTAAATGCCTAGCCCACACCTGTAGTTGATTTGTGGCCACAACTACCAACATCATTGGGGTGACTACCTCCCTTCAGGTGATTATGGACACTGTTTCCAATGCTGGACATTTGTGTGGTAGCCAATACATTCTGGGTGTTGTAGTCTTGTTTTCTTCTGTTGAACAAATTAAACTAACATACCTGAAATTAGTGACTTATAGATGAAAAGTTCATGACTGGAGCCAGTGTAATGATCTGGAGTGTCATGACGCATAACCTATTGTTGATCAAACTATTTTCAGAAAATGGGGGCTCTCAACATGCTCATTGCATTTTATCTCTATTTTACGGTCAATGCCAATATATTTCTAGTTTGTTTCTCTGATGCAAAATAGTGCATTTTTAGTGCTCATGCTATGTAAGAGAGAATAAACAATAAGACAGCAATTGCATAGAGCATTGGCGGCTGGTGACATTTGAAAGTGGTGAAGCGTAAAACAATTGTCGTGCTTCACTACGGCGAGCAAGCCTAGCAAGCGGGCTGAACCCTCTACAGGGGCTGCGGGGGGGTTTCCCATCGAGAAAACGTTCAAAAAATAGAGGGCAAATGGTGCATTTTCAAGCAAACCAGAAGGTGTGAAGACCAGCTCAGTCAATACAACTGTTTAGAGTTGTGGGAGTTAAGAAACCTTATAGAAGTTTGACACATAATGAGAATGCTCAGGGAATATGGAACTTCTTCTTAATTCTTAATCATACTGGATAGAACCACAAGCTAACATGTACAATACCATGATTGACAGGGTGATAAATTGACTTGGACTGTTGGACACTAGCGCTTAGGGAATGCTGTACAAATGTTTTAGCGTAACACTGCTGCTGTGTTCTACATTGCAGTGTTGGTGCAGTGTAGTGCAGTGTTATCTGCTTAGTGGCCTCTTGCACAGAGTTGCTGTGGAGCTATTTAAACCCAGTAAAGAGTCAGCACTGAGCTTGGTGGAGCTTTATGCCACTACCCCTTGTCTATGCCACCCCAAGCAGACGGATGCTCAGCGCCTGCACTAAAGAGGGCAAAGAGGGAGGGCGCATTCACCAGTGCCTAACACAACTGTACAGGTGATCAGGGTAGCCCTCCCCAGGACAGACCACAATCTGTTAAGTAAAAGCCCGGTGAGCCTCAAAAACTGCATGCCTATGAGTCACTTGTTACACACATTACCGGCAATGTCAGCTTATGGCAGAAAAATGCACCTTGGAAACGGGGCCAAATTCCCCTTTCCCCTCCACCTACAAGCGAAATTTCACTTTCATCCACAACTAGACGTTCCCGGTTCCCACCATAGCTCCCGGCCCCTTCAACCCATGCCCAATTCGGTGGAACACCCCAAATTAGCATCCCAAAAACGTACATTACCGCAACCTCCAAAAGGCCTAAAATCACATCAAAAAGAACTCAGAAACTAGGCCCAAAACACCCACTTCCCCCGATGGATATTCTTCAAACCACTTGCAATCAAAACTAGAGGTTGCCAACTCTGATCCCAGCTAAGCAAATCCACCTGGTACACCCTCCAATCGCACCCCAAAACTATGCAAAATTGGCGATTAACATAGGCCCTTATGGCAGCGTTTTCCTGTTTTCGACATTGCTTAAAAAAACACCATTCCCATCAATCCATTCCACCAAAAATCACTACACATGCAGAACACTTCCCTACCTATCACTCACAGAACCCGTTTTCCCCTCCAGCAACTGGAACCCCTAAAAACCACTTCTCCACAAACCCCAAAACCGGCCTATTGAATAACATTGCAAACCGGGCCTTCACAAAAAATGCTATTTTCAGCACTTCCACTGCTTCGTTCATCTTAAAACTTGCTGGGACACTAGTTCCACCGATTCCCAACAATCTCACCCAGCCAGAACCCAACCGAGCCACTGGGAGGGGTACGACTTTTCACCCAAACATCCCCCACCAGGCAACCTTCAGAAACACCCAAATATCAGCCGCATCTGGCCAAATTTGAACCAAACCAACCTCATACCTTGCCAAATCCAATATGCACCAACCTCAAATGGGCCCAGAGCCCTAGACTCCGGGAACCCTACCAAATCTCAAGCCTAAACCCTACAAAGCCAGCCTCAGTCCCAAAAACTGCCCTCAACCCTAAAAACCGCCCCATATCCCTAAAACCTAACCCTAACACCCTACACACTGGCCCTCAACCCTAAACACCAACCCCCAACTCCCCAAAACACCCCTAAACCACAAAAGGGGAAGTGGGACAGTAATCTTTATATTATAAAATAAAAAAACTTACCTTCCTCCAGTTCCGCGACCGCATCAGGCACCGCCGCCTCAGCTCCTGCTGCTCCCAGCACGTTTTAGGCAGCCTTCCCCCTCCTGCTCCTGTAAGCCAATCACAATGCTGCAATGGCAGCGTTGTGATTGGTGAGGCGCAGCGGAGAGCTCCCCAGCTTACATAGAGAAAAAGCAGCAGCCTACATAGAGAAAAAGGGAGAGTGCGCATGCCTGAGTTGGTCAGCCCTGGGGCTAACCAAACAGTCAGTATCCACAACAGTGGGCAAAGCCACTCCCCCTGCCCTCTAACAGGACCGCCCGCCCCCAACCAGGCACTCCAGGCACTTTTGCTTCCTCGCAGTGCGAGAAGGCAGAAATATAAAATGGTAGTTTTACCATTTTATGTTTCTGCCTTCCCGCACTGCGAGGAAGCAGTGGGGCGATCCCCCCACGCCCCAATGAAGGAGCCGCCACTGTTCAGCATGTGTTTTTTTTTCACCTTTCTGTTTGTATCCTGTTTGAATGCAGCTATACGTTTTGAAAGGTGTCGACCTTGTGTACTTCTGGTATCTACTCCTTTCTTATCTGGTGTGGTGGGGCGGTCTGTGTGCGTGCACACTAATGTGATTTTCAAATATATTAACAAATGATTAAATAAATGCGCAAAGAGGGATACTGAGGAAGGAGAAGCTTCAGCATGGAAAGAAAAGTTATCTCTTTGTTTTCTCATTGGCTAGAAATATATCCAATAATGTTGTTTATGATTTAGAGTAAGCATTACATATCTTTACACCGCATCCCACCACATTCTCATCAAAAGACTCTACAACATCGGGATCCAAGGAGACGCCCCCAAATGGATTGCATCCTTCCTAACAGGATGAACCCAGAGAATCCGACTGCCACCCTTCACCTCCGATCCCAAGAGCAACATCTGCTGCATCTCTAAAGGATCATCAGTCAACCACGCCCTTTTCAACACCTACATGATCCACTGTCCGACATCGTCTGAGCCCAGGGACACAACATCATCTCCTAGGACACCCAACTCATCCTCTCACTGACAGAAGACCCCGCCACCACCCGAACTAATTTCCGAAACACAATGGTGGACGTCACCAACTGGATGAAGACCAACTGCCTGAAGCTCAAGACAGAAGTGTTGATATTCGTAAAGAACACCTCACCATGGAATGACACCAGGTGGCTTTTGGAGCTCGGATCCACACCCACCCAACAGACCATGCCTACAACCTCGGAATCATCCTGAAGAGCAAACTCACTATGAAATAACAGGTCAACGCAACCTCCTCCGCCTGCTTACACACCCTCCGCATGCTCCACAAGATCTTCAGATGGATCCCCATCACACCAGGAAAACAGTCACTCAAGCCCTTGTCACCAGCTGGTTGGACTATGGAAACGCACTATACACAGGGATCACCACCAAACTCCTCAAGAGACTCCAGATCATACAGAACGCCGCTGCAAGACTCATCCTCAACCTACCTAAATGGACCCACATCACACCCCACCTCAAGAAATTCCACTGGCTCCTCATATAGAAGAGATGCCAGTTGAAGATGCTGACCCTCACCTACAAAGCCCACCAGGATCAGGGTTCAGCCTTTATCAACCACTGCCTGAACTTCAACCAGCCCACTAGACAGCTACCCTCCACTTTCCTCATCCTCGCTCACGCCCCCGCATCCGCCTGAGCAACAGCAGAGGTCGGTCATTCTTCTACCTCGCGGTCATGTCCTGGAACAACCTCCCCCTCCACCTACGAATAGCACCAACACTGGTGGACTTCAGAAAGGGACTCAAGACCCTGCTTTTCGACTAGATACAGATGAGACCTCAGCACCTGGATACCCCCAGGGGGGGTGATTAGCTGCACTCAACAAATCCTGATTGATTGATTGACTGACTATAAAATCTGCTGGTGACAAAAAAGTAGAGGGTGGTGGTAAACACCATAGAAGGCAAAGAAGATCAGGTTAGCAGAAGTATGATGCAATTGTGTGCTATGAGATTTATGTATGGATCTACTTCAGAGAGAGGAGATAATTATTTGATGGGACAAAGAAGTGTCTATCGATGTAGGTATATGAAGAAAGAATGTTAAGGATAAAGGATATGTTAAGATGAGGGTGCTTTGCTCAAGACAATAGTTTCTGTGATGTCCTTTCTCTGACTGCTATAATAGATGTTGGTTTTGTGGAGTGATCAACGTTGCCTTCAGGTAAAACTGACCATCTGTTTATCCTAAATGTCTAATATCTTTTGTGGATTACCACATGGCTTGAGCCTCTCGCCAATTGTGTTTAGCATTCAAAGCTTCCCAAAGGTCAAAATCATTTAAATATATCCAGAGGATTTCTATTTGTATTCTAATAGATCAAAAACACACCTCAAACAGAACAGAGAGGACAGGTGATGGGCAATCAAAAGCAGCTGTTCGTCTTCCATATATCCTGAACTAGATGCAACTGACTTTGTCTGAATGTGTCAATGAATGACATTCTACTTGTGGATCCTGTCAGTTGTACCATTCAAAAGAACGCCTTCATGTATCTGATCTCTGGGATCCTTCTTCTATTGCTTCTCATGTAATCAATAACCCTGATCCTCACTGTAGCAATTTCCATTATAGGTTACTGCAAATATAAGTAACATGGTCTTCATTCCAAGCCACTCTTAAAGCCATAGTGCGCCTCGTTATACTGCTCACACTGTTCCTGGTTTGAAACGTTCTGAAACCAATTACCCTAACTTTAATAGTTTCACCTTGGGGTTCTGTGAAGCAATGCGCCAACTTTAAGGCTCTCTGATATGCAATTAAGAACTTTTTTACAGTTCTGTGTTACCCCGTCATACAACACCGACACCACCAGTGCCCAGCCAGGCACCTCATTCATCATACCAAAAGAAACTGTCAATGCATTCCTGAAAGTAACAATGATTTGGTGAAATATAACTCTACTTTCATCACTGTCACTTCCTTCTTCCGAACCTGCATCTTGAATTATTTTAGATCCATCAGCAGCCTTCAGTACACTCAATCACACAGTGTTATTTAGAAAACTGTCCCTTATGGTTTGTTGACACCACTGGTTCTTTTGAGAAAGAACACCTCACTGTGGAATGGTACCTGGTGGCCCTTGGCACTCTGACCCGCAGCCACCCCAACAGATCATGCCCACAACCTCAGAATCATCCTGGACAGCAAGCTCACTATGAAACGACAGGTCAATGTAGCCACCTCCACCTACTTCCACACCCTCTGGTTGCTCCGCAAGATCTTCAGCCAGATCCCCATCAACACCAGGAAAACAGTCAATCAACCACTCGTCACCAATCGGTTGGACTACAGAAATGCACTCTACTCAGGGATCACCACCCAACTCCTCAAGTGACACCAGACCATACAGAACACAGCCGCAAGACTTAGCCTGAACCTTCTCAAATGACCCGCATCACACCCCATCTCAAGAAACTTCACTGTTTCCCCGTACAGAAGAGATGCCAGTTCAAGACTCTGACCTTTGCATACAGAGTCATCCACAACTAGGGTTCAGCCTACATCAACCACTGCCGGAAGTTCTACCAGGCCACCAGACAACTGCTCTCTGCTTACCTCACCCTCATTCACGTCCCCAGCATCCGCCTGAGCCATAGTGGATGTCGTTCATTCTCTTACTTCGACACCAAGTCCTGGAACGACCTCCCCCTCCTCCTATGAACAACACCAACACTGGTCCTTTTGAGCAAAGTGAGTGAGCAATGGCACCTTGAACAGTGGTGCATTACTTTAGCTGTGGCGCTCCCCGTTTTTTTTTACTCTTTACAACTATGTTTAATGCCTGTGTATTTCCTCTGCATCAACTGTTGCTAGTGCAGGTGTGCAAACTGACGATCATTCCCAGAACACCAAGATGATTCTGAACGTAGTAGACCATATTACAGCAAGCAGTTATCCCCTGGGTCCATAGAGTATATTGAATTTATTTGAACATTCAGAGATGGATGCGCTCTTAAGCCCGCTTCTTTAAATACACAAGGATAGAATTTCTTCTCCATTCTTCAAAAAGTCCAACTGGTGTTTAACAACCATTTACAACATTTACAGTGCTTCAAACAGAGAAAGTAACCTCAGTAAGTGTGTAAATTCTAGGGATGTACATTGACCTCAGCCTAGCCACGAAAGCCCAAGCAAGCATTGTTGTTAGCACATCATTTTCCTGGTTGGAACCGAGTTAGTACAGTTGGCTACTGTGGTTTTGTCCAGCATTATATCAAAAAGGAATTACGGTTTGCATTGTACAACGGCATATTGAAGAGGCTGCTACTTCGGCTACCACTTATTCCTAGTTAGGTTGGAAGAAAATCTGGAATGTCCCTTTGTAGAATGCATGACATCTGTTCTACTGCCACTGCAGTGGTGCTTCTGAACTGAGCTGTTCCCTAGCAATGCTTATATATATTTATATATGTGTGTGTGTATATATATATTTACATACATACATAGATATATATGTGTGTGTGTATATATATTTACATACATACATGGATATATGTGTGTGTGTGTGTTTATATATATGTATATATGTACACACACATATACACACACGCTATTAAGCAGAATTACTTTGGCAATAAATCACAGAGACTGTGGGCAACTGGAAGGCTACTCTGCTTTCAGGAAGAGGGTGAAACCCTGATTGTTGTAAGTTTTTCTTCTTTTGTCTGTAAGTGAGTGGAAGCCTCTTTGTCAGATATTACACTAAACAAATTACATAGATTAAACATGATTTAACTGAAGGAAAAACAAACAACATCAGAAAAAGGTCTTGCAAAGTCCATGAAAGAACTGAACACCTAGGGCATTCACCATCTTCAGTATAAGGCAATTGAAAGTCCCGCCTTCTGCTGTGTAAACAAACCCATGCCTTCTTTATCTGTCAGCTGTGGGCCTGTCCGAGCTCTAGCCACACAGACACTATAAAGTGATACAGCACTATTTACCCACACAGAGTCATCATAAACGTATCAAAGATGTTTTGGTCTGGTGAGCCCAAATCAGACAAGTGTAAACAACCTCACCATGCCACAAAATACTCCATCTCATGTCAGACCTACAGCTTACCATCTTGCTATCTTCATGTGGTTAAGGTGGATTTTCCCATATGTTCCTTGTGTGCCTGAGAAGTTGTTAAGCCTGCTCTGGTTTGGAAAATCCTGGTTTGCCCTGCCCCCTTTCGATTTGTACTCATAAGGGGTGTGGTCTCAATGTATGACTCGCGAACGGTTCACTTCCCCTTCCATGAACTCGCTAGTACCCTACATGATCCCACACTCCATTTTACCAAACTTAACTTCCATGCAAAGAACCACTACAGAAGCGATGGCACTACAATTCTCAATGTGGCATTCTACACAACACACACAAACTCCTTCTTGCCATAGGAATGCAATCGCCCTGACAATCCACCTCTACTTACTAAAAGTACCATGTTCTGCACCTTCACAGACATTAGCAGAGCCACAACATCACCTTATAATTAGTTGTCAGGAATCCCACTGACATGCTACAAGACACAATCAGATGACGTGGACATGTGTGTGAAGATACATTTTAGACAACCAGAGAAAGTGGACCTATGCACTACCAGGCAACCCACAAGCACTGAGAGAGAAACACAAATGCAACAAATATAACAATATGTAACCTGTATCCTACTTGATGACCTCTGCCCTGAAGAGATGGATGCTTCACCAGATGAAAATAACACAACCTTGAAATTCGAAGAGTCATGTAAATCCCAAATTGCATTGGGTTTAAGCAGGCAAATGCCTTGATTGTGTTGTGATTGTAGTCAGTTTGGTGTTCCAATGGATACTGCAGGATACACTTTGGTGATCTCACAGCGGTACTATACGATTATCACATCAGGCACCTCAAGTGTGCAGCTTGTGCCTGTGTGATGAAGTACACATAATCTGTCAGCACACACAGATTATTCGCAGGAAGCTAGAAAAGGCTGCAGGCCTCAGGATGGCTGGATATATATTAACAAGAGATGTCCTGAAGCTTAAGGACGCCACTCCACGGAGATCCGTTCATGAACTTTTATTTATCAAGACCAGCAGATTTCTTTCAGAGTTACACTACAGTCCCTGACGCGTTTCAAAGTCACAGCCTCTTAATCATAGGGAAAACAGTCAGTTCACGGCTGCGCACCACAACTCATTTATCCAATTAACATGCTGTTCTCAGGTGAGTAATTACTCCAGTATGCTGGGAGTTGTAGTGCCTCAATACATCGCCCCCACAGTGGTCGGAGTCCTGACACAATGAGTGGGTTATAAATATAATAATTATAACCCAACAGTGGGCCTCCGATTGAAAACTGGTCTTGCAATCAAAAGAATCTCTGTGCTGCACATAAGCTTTGAAAAGTTCCAGCTTGCAGCCCCGCCAGTCACTTTCCGCGGGCGGTGCATCCTCAATGGCCGGACTGCCATGTCGAGATATTAACAAGAGATGTCCTGAAGCTTAAGGACGCCACGCCACGGAGATTCGTTCACCATGAACTTTTATTTATCAAAACCAGCATAGAGAAAACGACGCTACACTCCCGGAGGTAGTTAACAGTTCCTTTGTTCGAGCAACAGATTCTCATGACGCGTTTCGACCTTGTGTCTTTTTCAAGAGGGAGTTAACTGTTTGTCGTTGCCATCATTTAAAATCACACAGGCATTGTGGGAGTTGTCATTTTTATTATTTTTAATTCGTTTCGATTCTACTCAGTGCCAAACAAAATTTTCCACTGCTTAGGAAATATTTTGCGCTGACAAAAGAAAATTTTGTTTGGTCTTGAACCTGCCTTGGATTCAGTGCAAATCCTCTGCCGACCCATATGGTGTCTGAGCCGCCCAAACATAGCGCAATATGTTTCAAATTTGAGCAAGGAGCTGGATGCTGTGTGGTCAAAATCACATTTAAAACAGCTCTGACAACAACCACGAACATGTGTTTCGTCATGTCCATCTTGCCTTAGCTGACTTGCTTCATAAAGGCTTTTCTGGTAATACTGCTGCAATGCCCTCTCCGGTCCCCAGAGGGGCGCCCTCTCACTTTTTTTTTAAAGTAAACTAAAGATGTATGTGCGGATGGGGCTAACTAGAATAGGAAATATGAGGAAAGTGGTTGCATCCTTTTGCAATCAACTATTGTAAAAACCGGCCCCATCTCTTCAACAAGAGAACTCTCCAGGTTCCAGCAAGCCTAGTTTCACTTTACCTAATTGTAACCATCTCTGAATGCCAATTAAAATAAAATGTTACCTTTGGGATGGGATCAATTATGGGTCTGAAAATTGAATTTAGACCCATGATTGGCCTGTTTTACATTGCTTTACTTTTCGTAGAATATACAATCGCATGATTCGGGGATTTTTTTAATACAGACTGGACGTGTGCTTTTATAAAAGGAAACAGATACTGGAGACCTGTTGGAAGGAGTAACAGAAACCCAAGTGGAACCGAAGAAAGACCGTTCTTTCTTATTTGATTAAAGTCGATTTTCAGTTTGCAGTGAGGGAGCATGTTGCAGCTAATGCAATCTGGTGCTGGATTTCATCAAAAGTGAAATCATTACATTCTGGTTACGCTCCTAGTTCCGCTCTTTTCCCTTGTTCCCGACCACACAAAGACAGGCAGGAGCAACGCTGCTATTCATACAAGTACCATAATGCACTGCGTCTTCTGGTGAAAGAACAAAGCTTGTCATGTAGTGAGCTGCTCTTCTGATGGGAAACTGTGAGCCCTTTGTCGGTTCAGTGTTTCTATATCATTCTGGGTTTTTTCTAAAGTGTTTTTAAGCCAAAAGCATGAAAGAAATTAAACCGAAGATTCAGCATGTTTTTTGTTTTTTTTGTTATCTGAAAATGTTGTTATATTCAGTAAGATGTCAAAGCAGCAGATGAAAGGAGAAGATGTCCAGTGCTCAGATTTTTGGCTGTGGTCCTTGTTAACTAGAGATTTGATCCAAAGTTAAGGATACCACTTAACTATACTGTGTGATCTTGGGCAATGCAGAGTATGTACCTGACTAGCTTGCACGTACACTGCAGCTGGAAAATGAATGGGAGTGCAATGTAGCGTCCCTGCGTGCGGCCTGGCTTGCATTGGTATAACGGTCGGACTAGGGCAGAAAATTGGCCCTGACACAAAAATACATGTGGCCCCAATTAGTGAATTACATAGCTAAAAAGTGGCCCATGTTTGCAAAATCGGGCACTTTTGAACTTGCAAAGACATGCTGTATAAGTGTTTTGCAAGGTATGGAAGAGTGTATGGATTTGAGCTTGCTACAGGGAATGTTTGTTTTAATATCAGGAAAATTAACAGTAAAAACTGGCCCAGCAGACCATAAAACAGGCCCCACAAACAGCCAAAATACAGGCCCACACACTGACCTGTCAAACTAGCCCGTCAGGAACTCCCTGATTGCCCTATAAGCCAGGCAGACCATTGTTAGAATGCCAACATTAAAATATCGATCAGGTACCCTAAAATAAACCCCCTCAACAGACCCCAGCACTTCTCCTGCCCCCTCACGCCACCCCCTTTCAGTGAAATTTCAATTCACCACTTGCAGATGGTTGCTACTGAATTTAGCTGTGGAGAAGTGTGGCTCACTGGTTAGAGGAGGCAGACCTGGAAGCAGAGGTCAGCCCAGGACCAGGGTTCAATTCCCGGCTCTGCTGGGTCTTGAGTCCATAAATGTCCATGGACTCGATAATTCTCGCTCCAGTGCATACTCGACTCATGGGTTCACACTCTGCGACTCTGGGCAATAGCTTGCTTAATCTCCACATGGGCCCCTCGCGGCGGGATGCCTGGCTTTCACCTTGCGGATGCCCTGCCGGGTTATCTCACAGGGGAATACCAGGACGGGTTCCCTAAGCAAGCGCTTAGAGACCGCTTGGTGATTTGCGCTATATAAATTCCTGTACATTTACATATTGGTTTTTAGGAAACTACATTAAATATGCCTGTCAAAAAACAACATTGGAAAGTTTACTGTTTAAGAAACCAAATGAAAACACAAAAATAAACTCCAGGAACCACTTCCGAGATGCAACAGTAACTATCTGTAATCTTCTTGATAGCAGAGTAGTAGACGTCAAAGAACTGAGGGGCATATTATCAAGAAACGGCGTTAAAATTATCGCCGCTTTAGCGGCAGAAAACTGCAGGTAAAGTGGCGATAATGGGCTTGATAATATGCCCTTGTGAATTCCTGTGAATTCCCATAGAAGCCCATGTTCTGGTGTCAACATGGGCTTCTATGGGAATTCTCTGCGGCATATTATCAAGCCCATTATCGCCGCTTTAGCGGCAGTTTTCTGCCGCTAAACCGGAGATAATTTTTAACGCTGTCCTTGATAATATGCCCCTGAATCAGGAGGGGTTGCTGGATCCTGGAGAATAAGTCAGAACTCAAAAATGTCTTCTAATGCACTGAAGCCATGTTACTGTCTTCCTGCGGGGTGCAAAGAGACAACTTAGCCCGGCTTCTATGCACTCTTTAGTTGAGCTGTGGCAGTGAGCACAGGTGGGCAGGGACTGCAGTCAGCACTGGAGATTTGCACCATTTACCCCATGCAAGCGGTAAATTTGGTATTAGCTGTCCCGTCAGCAGTATTGTAGCACTTACATGGAGTCAACATTACTGGTACCACTCTTTGAAGAGCCCGAATGGCTTCATTGGCTGGGGAAATACTGATAAAAACCGTATCCTCTCGTCCATTTGGAAGAGGAGTTTGCCTCAAAGGCAAGTGCCTAGAATCGGAAGGGATCGGCCACCCCAAGACCATATCCCAAATTTAGCCGCGAGCTGGACATTGTTTTAGTGGCTACAGAAACATATGAAATGCTGGCTCTTAATAGTGAGGGCACTAGCTCACTCGTTTCAAAACCAACAGGGGGAATCACATGCAAGCAAGATGCCTTGGCGAGTTAAAGGCTTGTCACTGACAACTGAAGCAATATTCAAGCAAAGCCCCATCAAACAAATGCCACAAATGCAAATAACTTCTTTACAAGGGTGTACTATTCTGCTTTAACTGCAATCCTGTCAGGCATCATTCAATTGGAATAGGAATATTTTTTTTACTATTATTATTATGTATTATTATATAGGAGGGGTACTTTTGTCCTCGAGACTCGGGTGTAGAGCTTGGGGAAGGAGAGAACAAAAAGTAAATAGAAATGCTGCTTCGACATTCATTACGATTGGTGTGATATTAATTGCACATGAAAAAATCCAACACTGCCACGTCAGGTGCGATAAATACTAAACAATTATGATTTGTAGGGGGGAATGACATGCAGATTTTGGTACCAACTGCACCAAAATCCACATGTTCGGGTAAATACTGAGCAGTTTTCCTCTGATAAATATCGACAGGTTTCACCTGTTCCAGGGCCAGGGTTAGCCATGAGTCAAGACTAAGGGGCCGATTACGATGTCGGGCGGACTTGAGTCCGCCCGCCATCGTAGCGGGATCGGGCCCGCCTGCCTGTAATGTGGCGGTCTTGCACCACTACTCACGATGCGACCACCATCGCGGCGGTCCCATCCAGCAATTTAACATTGCAGCGGGTGCTGCTGGCTGCAGCACCCACCACAATGTTAAATGGCCATGTTGTGCATTTCCATGCACAACGTGGTAGGCACCGCGCGGTGCCTGCCACCTTGTGCATGGTAATGTACCCCCCAGTGCACAACTGGCCTCCCCAAAACTGAGGGGGACGGCAACGGGCCCCCGGATCCAGCCTCCGCCAGCCTTTCCATGGCGGTGGAACCGCCATGGAAAGGCTGACTGACGCCAGCATTGAGATCTGGCAGGCGGTGCCTTCAAGACACCATCCCTATATCCCCAGCCTTCTCCGCTCCGCCAGACAATTGTTTTGATTGCCTGTGGCAGAAGCGTAGCCGGCGGGCTCTGTGCCCGCCACGCTTGCAGAATGATTCCCCCTGCCATACTGATGTGGCGGGGGGAAATGGACATGCAGATGGCAGATGGACCGCCGGCCCGGCGGTGGCGGTCCCTCCGCTATCGTAAAGAGCCCCTAAAACACACCAGAGAGGGATCTGTAATACAAGAATCATCATATATCTGTTTCAATTGTGCCGACAGGAGGCCTTCCATCAACCTCACACCACCTCTAAATCTTTAATTATGGTTCCAAAACCCAGTCAAAAATGGAGTCATGCGGAAGGTTGTGACGTTGGATCTTTGGACTAGGGATCATGAAGCGTATTATAATCTGCTACACCTTCTTCATTCTGCTGTTGCACAGGTCAATAGATCTGGCTGTAAATTGTCCACTACATGCAAACACAGAAATGCACATATGCTGTGAACACATTAAAGCTAGACTTACTGGTTCTGCCAAATGCTTGTTTTAATAACGGCATGAATGTTATAGTGGTGTGAAATGTACAGGTTGCTGACAGGAATGCAATACGGGCTATTCACGAAGGTAAACTACCAAGTGAGTTAATCTACCCATGCAGTTTACTCTTACACTTTTTAGTAAATGTACTACTTTATGCTATTTACAATTTACGAGCGTAAATTTAATACAAAATGTAGGCTTGCATGTCTCCACCCCCAGGGTATGGGAATAATTTATGAGAGTAAAGTTACAACCTGTAACTTTTCATACATAGGCAAAGTTGTCCGGCACAGAGCAGAGATGTAGCTATAATAAAGTATTGGTAAACGTTTAAATGTTCATTAAAGTACTACAAAAAGGTAAATATATTTTTATGCTAAATATTAATGAAAAATTATTTTATATATTTCATTTAAATGTAGTAAAAATATTGAATTAATGTAAATATATTTAAAATATTTTTTAAAGTATTTAATTTATTGAAAAAAATCCACCCGAAGTAAAATGTTTATGTATTATCTATTGAATAATTTAAAATAAACAAATAATTATTTTGAATGTATATATTTATTTTAGATATTTAATTAAATGTATTTGTTTTTAAGAAGTCTAAATGTGGTAATTTATTATGACATTATTTCTATTGGAAGTCCCTCCCATGTTTACTCCTAAAAACGTTAGTTGTACGTGTGCAGAAAACTTGGCAGTGAGGATAGAGAGCTCTGAACAGAAACCATATGAAAGGCAGAAGCAGAAACATCTACATGTAAGTTAGCGGATAGCACATTGTAGTACATAAGGAGCACTACTGTAGGGCTCCTAAGCACACTATAAAATGTATTTTGGGAATAGACCCCAGCGTATTTAAATATGAATCCTTATCAGCCTTTACACAGGGTTAAATGAATTGTGGATATTATTTCACCTTTGCTAATAAGCCGGTAAGCAAAAGCAAATGGAATATTCTGGAAAAAAGAAAAGTAGCTGAATCAGTGGCCCACTAAAAGGCCTCTGCATGGGCATGAGCACCTTGTCAGCCCATGGGACTGGCGTGAGCCTGAGCGATGAGTCAGAATGTGGCATGCAGAATTACGTCTACCTCATAGACTGACTCATTAGCGGCGCACTAAGGCCCCGCTATGACAATCACAGGCAGCTTTGCTTCTCCTGATGGGAGCACAGCAGGCGAAGTACAAACATGCCTGTCGTGATGACAGTGCCGCCTTGTGACATCTCCCTATGATTGATTCTGATGTGCACTGGTTATGGTTCATGCCTACAGCCCATCATGGCTTGTTGAATAGGCTTGGTGCCTGTTAGTGTCAACAATTTGAGGTGTCCGTGTGTCTCTCTTGTGGTAGCCAGGAAATCAAAGCACAAAGCAGCGTGAAATTGTACTGTCGCCAAGGGCGACAGTACACAGACGCAACTAGAGGGCAACTGTTTTTTTGCGGGGGGAGAGCGGGGGGGGGGGTTGGCCTGATAATTGTGATAGTGCCCAAATCAGAGTTACAAGCCCAACTCAAATGAGGAAATCCGTGGGAACACCGTGGATCCATTATGTTTCTCCCAGAGATTTCAGTTAAAATCAGCTCAAGTCCATGAGCGGAACTCCAGGAGGAACTGAGGAATTACTAGGGGGGGGGGGGGTGCTAAATTTGCATTTGGGGGCCTCCAGCACTCATTTTGGGGGACTAATAATTATTTTCCCTCATCAGACTTTGATCTAGAACAAGAGAGAGAAAACACAACAGAGCGAAAGGAGGAACAGGTGAAAGACAGGGAAGCAGTGACAAAGGTAGGGATGAAAGAGAACATGCAATAGTGAGATATATGGGCAGTGAGTGTCTGATGGTGGATGAAAGAGGCATGAGGTGGAATCAAAAATAAGCAGCCTTGGAATTCAGCATCTCCGAATTTCGATGGCCACCCACCAGGCGCCTAACGCTCATTGGGTTCAAAGGCCTTCAACCATGACATGCCCCCTCCCACCCCCCCCCCCCCCCTCGTGTGTGTCAGCCCGGGTGAAACAGCTTCCTGTGCACACACTCACACAGTTTTTGAGCTGCTGTGGGATGTCGTATGTCCGTCTTCTTGCAGCAGCACTTGGTGTTCCGCGTGTAACCCCTCTAACTCAGCGTCCTCAGAGTTACCAGTACCACCGTTATTACCACCACTAAAGCTGAGGCCTCACTGAAGCGCGGCTCCTTCCAAGAGTTTTAAAGGGTGTCACTTTGTGTTTTAAGAATGCTGGGACTGCTTCCAAGCGCCGCCTCACACACCCCGTGAAGTGCAGGGGCCCCGGTGATTCGCGCCGTGTGCAGTGATTTGAAAGCATCGGCACTCGCCTCTCCCTCAGAAGTGCGAGTCAAGCACGTGCCCGCTGCTGCTGTTCAGGGCATATTGAAGACACAGATGTACCCTACGAGCTGCCAATGACTCCGGATTGTGAACGCGCAGCGCTCCTGCAAACCATATTAAAAAAAGGTATTTTTTTTTTCATCACACCTGGTTCAAAGGGAGGGTCAGTGTTTACTGTGTGGTTCAACAAAATCCAGCTGCTGCCGTGCAACTCGACATCTTGCTCTCCTCCCCTCACCTGATTGGAAATGCAGTGATGTGGGATTGATCAAACGGCCTACTGCTCACTAGCAAATGCACCTCATGCCCAACATTTAAAATCAATGTCTTGTTAATCAGTCCTTCTATCTTCGGCTCTCCTGGTGGCACGTGCAGTTGACAAGTTTCGCATTTTTCCTTATGCCTCAGATGGGTAACCTGCGTTTGAAGGCATTAGTGTGCCAGCCAAAGAGACTACAGAAGGGCATTTCCTGACACACAAACTGAAACCAACAACCACCACCAGAAACCAAAAATCAGGTTCACTTTGCAATGTCTCCTAGCTGAATTTGCTTCATAGCAGTCCAGTATGTGCTTAAAAGTTTACACAGGTTCAAATGAATCCTGTATAAACCATGTGCCCATGGTTAACTGGAACCTTCACCGGACTTTGGGGCACATGCATCAAGGCAAAAACCGGTCGCAAACGGGCAGATTCTCAGAATCTGCCCCTTTGCGACTGGTATTTTTGCATTTGGGATGCATCATCCCAAACGCAAAAATCACAAATTGCGATTGCATTTAAGGAAACGCAATGCAAGATGCCTTTTAAAATAGCGATTTTGCTATTTGGGTCCGCGATTTACAGAGAAATTAAACCAGATGGTAAAAAGCGAAAACTTTGAAAAATGCACTAAAGTGAATTTTTCAAATTCATTGGTTAAACACACAAATGCTCTTGGGGCATGTGTGTGTGCAACATGTGTGCACAGATCAATTTCAGGAGTGCACAGGGTGTCCTTTTGCGCATGCAATTTCCCACTCATTCCTATGGGCCTATAGGAATGAATGGGAAGCTATTCCTTAATTGCGAGTCGCAATTTGCGAGTCGCAATTAAGGAACATTTAGGAATCACTATTTTTATAGCGATTCCTACATGCATAGGCTTTTGAGATTCCTTAATAATCGCAATTAAGGAATCGCAAAAGCCTACATTGATGCATGTGTCCCTTTGTCTTTAAAACCAAGCTGAATTAAATTTTCTGTTGCTTGCTGTTCTCGCATTTCTAAAGCGAAAAACCATCACAAAAAGCGATTCACACATGCGCAACAAAAACATAGTTGGATCGAATATTATTTGAAAAAAATCGGCTACATCTATTTCAATTTCTTTAACCGCCCACATTTTCATTTATTATTCATAGGTGTTAATATTTAAGCCTCCAGAGTTCTGAGCTCTTTGTGGTATTTTTGCAATAGACCATTAGCAACATCAATTACTTTAGTCAATGAAACCCTGGATTTTCAACAAGTAGGAGAACAGGCAGCACTATCCAACAGCGCCTAGAGATCCTCATGGCGCTCTACAAATCCTGATTGATTGATTGACACTGGCTTCGTTTCAACTGAATCATAAAGGTATTTTATGTGACAGCATGTGCAACCGCGGCCAGTGTAGGAAAGAGCGGTGGGGCAGTGGGGCCGGGAGAGGGGGAATTTCGACAGGCAAGGGAAAATTAAATAAATAATTACTTAATTTTTGGTGGTCTATCGAATCCCCCCTCTCCCCCAAACCAGGCCCTACCACTCTTACCTGCGTGGGCCACAGCTGAGCATGGGACAGCATAGCATCATGTAGAAGTAGGTAAAAGACAGCATATGCGTTGCAAAGTGGCGGGCGGCAGCAGCAATGCAGCCTTTGGTGACTCCTGAATAATGTGCATGCTGACCCGAAGAAAGCCTGGCTATTGTAAGGAGGTTGATGGCCATTTAGGGCAGGCTCCCCACTCCTGTGTATGCTTAAGGCTCAGGCAATGTCTCATCCAAGGGCAAGGGACTCTGGTGTACTGAATCAGGGTCACATAAACTACCACTGGCGACCTCTACATTCCACCCACGCAGTGATGACTAGTCAGATTTTATAAACTTTTCCCATAAGATTAGGTTTGAAATAATACTTACAATGTGATTCTTTATTGAGGGATTTACGAAGAAACTGAAAACCATTTTAAATAAAGTTAGTGGAAAAATGTTTGCAGTTAATTTCTTGGAAACTGAAATAAAAAAAACTTCAGATTTATAAAATGGATGTCTTATAGCCATTCTGAAGGAAGGATAGTTGAAAAGCTTTTTACTAAAACAAGAATATTTGCAGAAGTTATTTAAGTCCTGTGTATTTTGATGATTTGAATATGCTTAGTCTATTTTTACAAAAAAGAGTATACGAATAAATATGATTAGATTTTGTAAGCACTTGAAAAACATCAGTATTAAAAAAGGGAACAATAATTAGTTTCCCCCAAAAAATGGGAAAGAGAAAGCCTAGTTCTAGTGGAAAGATTACTCAACTCCAATGTTGTCCTGTGACTATCCATCTATAAAACAAATGCATGCATGCTTCCCTGATATGTTATGTTAACGGGATTTATTTATGGGACAAACTAACCCTCAAGATAGATAGTTTTTATTGCACAATTAATTTAAATCATTGCAATCAAGCTGGGTTAAAATCAGTATAAAGTGCATAGTTTCCAATGTTATAAAAAGGTATATGACAGTTTGACATCCTGTTAATCTAAGAATTTAAAATTTAGACACCACTTTGTCAGCCATAAAGACATGAAAATTAAAACGATTGACAGCATTGAGCAGCCGCGGCCCGTGGAGGGAGTTCCGTGGGGCGGTAAGGCGGGGCGGGGGGGGGCAGGATGGGGGGTTCTAAAAACCGGAATATGGATAATTGCAGGTAAGTAAACAATTAAATAAATAAAACGAATTTCGTAGCGCACGCTGCATCGCATTTTGCGATGCAGCGCACGCTACGAAATTCAACCCAGAAGCCACCCAAATCGGCCCCCCAGGCTGCCCAAAAAAGCAGCCCACAGCTGGAACTGGGCACCGGCCCCTCGGGCGTTGCCCGAGTGCCCGCGTTGCCAATCCGATCCAGCTGATGAGGGGTGTTACCCCAAAATCCGTCCCAGGATGCTTGTTTCCGGTCCAGGGAAGACATGGCTTGGCAGTTCGGTCTGGACTGTTCCCATGAGGCACAGGGCAAGACTGATTTGCATATGGCTGTGTTTGAACTGGGGTGGTAAAGTGAGCTAAAGAATGATGATGGTTTTAACCCAGATCTGTGACTGGGGGTGAGTGTTTGAAAAGTTTCAGCACTCCATCCATCATCTCCTTGTGTTTGCTTTGAGTCTGCACAGCAAACTGGACACAGGTTTAGCTAATTTGTGTATCTATGTGCACACTCAAGCCTGCGTTGGCAGACAGCACCCGCAATCACGGGCACCATAGGTGCGGGTGCGCACATACACCTGCCTACAATGGCAAGCTGCTCATGAGTTTACTCACGATAGATGCCAGTACACTGCCTCAATCCTGCAATGACAGATTGGCACATGTTTCTGAATATTGAATCAGCGCCCCTTCCAAACACGGGTAGGAAGGGTGCACGCACTTTCACGTGGCAAGGACAAGTCGGGCACATGGCTTACCCAGGTCCAAGCACCTTTGGTGCAAGTGCATGGACAGCACCACGCCCGTACCAGTTGGACATGGGTGGATCCCATTACGGATGCAATTGCACAGTTCGGGCCAGTGACAGCGGACCGGGCACCTTGCCACTAGCACCATGGATGTAAGCATGCAGACATAGACATAGGGCCAGCAGGTCCTGACCCGGAGGCTCGAACACAGGGGATGCAGGTATACACTTACCAGCCAGTGATGCAATAGGTGCCAGAGTGCACCCTCCAGCTTGCAGAAGCAGGTTGGACACCTATTCGAAACAGAATAAGGGCCAGGGGGTACACCCCGGTCTGCGTTGGCAGACCACCCCATGTTTCAGAACATCATGTCAGTCCCACTTCCTAATGTGTGTAGGAAGGTGCACACAGCTCCACACTGCCTTGACAGTGAGAATGTGCTCAGGGCCCTGAGGCCATGCAAGAGAATCAGCAACACCCCAGGAGTATAATTTGGGAAGAGTCAATCTCCAAAGCAGGGGAGGCCCCATGTGGGTGCTCCTCACTACCTGGGCAGGTAACACTCATATGTACCTTCCCAGGGCTTAGCCTACCGCCCCCGTGCCTGGCGTTTGGCTGAGGCATAAGTGATGCAGATCTGGGCAGGGACCTAATGGCACCCCACAGGCCTACCATAGCATGCCCGATACAGGGTTGACAGGCTATCCAGTGGGTGGCAAACTCAGTGCTACGTCCCACTACTATCCAGTGTCATCCCCGCATAAGTATGTGGGGTACCTGTTTACAGAGGTATAGCACCTAAACCCATCACATTCGCACCCCCTATCCTGTGCAGGCAAGGTGTGCATGCACCACTTCCCTCTTCAGTACAGTGGGGAGGTGCCCAGATTCCTGAGATCATGCGGAGAGCGTCGGCAAATAATAGAAGGAAAAAGCTAAACGTTTTGGGGTAAATTCCTCTTGAGAAGGGCCATGTCCAACAATGCTTATGATACCTCATCCTCACGTATGATTTCCATACCCTTTGGCACTCAGGCAAATAAAATGCATTTCCTCTTATACAAACTTTTACAAATGAATTTCTTCCATCTGTTCCCCTACCAGAATTTAAACCGTCATGTTAAACATCCCAGAGAAGGTTTCCTTTTCATAATCCGAAGAAGGTCACTGGAAATTAAGAAATGGTTGGAATTTGTGTCCCTCTTACTAATCAGTTTGGAGGTCAGTTTCAATTGTGCATAGTGTCTGCTGAAAAAGTTTATCATGAGTCCACTTCCACTCAAGTCCCTAATGAGCAGCCCACACATTCAGTAGATGTTTTGCATCCTCACTTTTTTAGCCATTGTCCCTAGGTGGTAAATGAATGGAAGCTTTATGTAATATTACAGCTATCACAAAGATTTTTAAGTTAGCGCTTGCCTTCTGTTGTGAGTGGCATCGTTTTTAAATTAATTATGATTTGCTAATGTATGTAGATTAAGTATAACATTTGTTTTATTTAAACATTTCTGTAGCTTGTTATGACCCAATTCCTTCAAAGCTTACATTTATTGTCCATGCCGAGACTCAGACTTGTGATACACCAATTACACTGAGATCTCTCTTGCCATTTCATGTTGCTACTGTGCGGGGGTTAAACATGATTTGGTTCATTTGAGCATTAATGCAGTGTGAATTGTGCATCCAGTTGTCTCATGACACTTCAGTTTAGTGTTTTTTATGACCCAAGTAATTTAGACTCACGCTTTCAACCTCATAAGGATGAGCTGACCATGCCAGGACACAAACTTGTGATATGCCGATTACACAAAGATCTCTGTTGCCAATTCTCAGTTACTGTCTTGACAAATTTCTTCATGAAGTGTTCCCAGTGCTTAAATACTGTTGGAAATTCCCAACAACTAGGAGGTGAGGAATGAAGAGGAGCTAAGGCTAGTTGGAAGCATCTTTCAAGAGATAGAAGTGGTGATCACTCCACTACTGAAGAAGACCAACAAAGACCCTGACTTCTCTTTACGTGCTGTCCGACTTCAGATCTTCTCAGCCTTGCCGAAATACTTGGGTCTGTGGTAAATAAGGAATTTCCAACTTACCTGGAACAGCACATCCACAGTTTCCTTTTGTTGCGCACTCTTTCTAAAAAAGTATGGAATATGGGCTAATATACAAATTGTGCTACATTCTGGAGGGAGGGAGCACACTGTTGGTATTTCACGATAAACTCCCCATTACAATCTGGTAATTGGAGTTTGTGATATTTTCAGTAACTCACAAGTAAATAAATGTTTACTATCAGTTGGTACAGCCAGTGCTGGTATTTCTGTGCACTCCTCAACATGTGATTCTGGGCAATTGACCTTGATCAACAGGAAGCAGCTTTTCAGATTTTGGGTGCTTACAATATTGCTTGCATTTCATCAGGTATGGTACCACTCCAAAGTGTACAGGAGCGGTCCATGGCTTATCAGCCTAATTTCACAAAGGAGGAATTTAGCCAGAGTGGGTTGCCAGCACCTGGGCCAAGGCAAGTATAGCGCCCCTAACCCGTGGACCGCTAACACTTCCTGGTGCAAAATTAGTAGTATGAATTTTTTTCCCGTAAACTTTTGTGCTCCCTAAGAATTTTGCACCTGGGGCAACCACTCCTGTTACCTCCTCCCACGCTATGCCACTGCCTTTAGCTATACCACAGGATGGAGAGAACACTGTTGACATATCAAAATAAGTTCCTCATTGCAATTTAGTAATTGGCTCATTAGCCTAATCATACCCAAAGGAGCTTAATCTATACTCCAGAGTGAGAGCTCACTGCTAGCATATCTGCATAGATTGCCCATTGCATTTAGGTAATTTCAGTTAGTGATATTTCCAGCACAGCAAACCTTCTATAAAAATAGGCATCATAATGACAAGTCTCTGTAATCTGTTTTAGTGTAATCACGTGAAATTTTGGAAAAAATGACGCAGAGTTTTGTGAAATTAGGCTAAATGCAAGACTGGCATTTGGTGCAATATTTTAGCGCAAAATGCACCTCTGCACCAGTTGTGGCTATGAAGACTTATTTCGCACTAGAAAAAATCAAAAAGCTCAAGCACCGCAAACCACAGCCACTCTCATTCTGGTGTTTCTTGCCACGATTGGTGCATAACATCATAAAGTGGTGTAATAGCGTAATTTCAGGAATTTCACATAAAAAGAGTAATGCAAAAATGGCCGAAATTACACTAGTTTATTCCAGCCTAACTGGCATTTCACCCGACCAGTAGATGCCACTTTGTAGCTTATGCAAATAAAAACATTGTTGAAGTCTACCAGTTATAACAGGGTTATTGCGTTATAGTGTGGTGATAAAATGTTCAACCAGTTCTGGAAATTAGCCATTGAGGCTACAGAAGTAATTTATGATATGCAATAAATTGCTTTGAAGACTCAGAGCGGCAGTCTAAAAGGAGAGACAAGAAAAGTGTGTATATGCACCGCATTTCCTGCACAGCATGGACTGCACAGTCCATGCCGTGCAAGAACGGACTTTGACAATCCCATTGTGATGCCTATCTTATAGGCACCACAGTGGGACTGTGGGACTGCCTCGCCGCCTGCCGCCAGATCACGTGAAAATTCATAAACTGGTGGGTGGGCTGCGGTCGGCTTTGGCGGTGTAGGAGAGGGCAGTGATGGGGCGGCCCCATTTTGAATGATTTTCTGAACTGAGTTTGAAATTGGGGTGAAAGTGGTGACGCAGACTGGTCTGTTGGTTTTGACTTTCTCCACGGAGGAACTGACCAACAGGTAAATTCTGTTTGAGGGCCTTAGGATGATAACTCTCATACAAGAGTAGGCTATTTCTGTCGGTGGGTTTGTTATGAACCTTGGTTGTTATCCCCTCGCGTTGGTCAGTTCCTCCGTATCAGGAGAAACTGTTCCGAGAAAGAAACTTACACAGAGCAGGCAGAACAACTCGAGAAGAAACTGATTGAACGCCATTATCCAAGAAAACTGGTGAAGAAGGCTAACAAAAGAGCTAGAAACAACCCAAGGGAGGCACTTTTGGAAAACGTGGAGAAAGACAAAACCAACAGACCAGTCTGCGTCACCACTTTCACCCCAATTTCAAACTCAGTTCAGAAAATCATTCAAAAAAGATGGCACATACTTAACAGCGCTGGAAAACATTGGGAACCCCCACTGTTTGCGTATAAACGGAATAAAAATCTCCGAGATGAACTAGTCCATGCCCAAATGACCACCAATGAGAACATAGAACAACTTAGACTTTGGGATCAGCCACCCGCAGTAGGCCATTTTTCCTGCGGCGGATACCAATCATGTAATCTTACAAAGAACACTAAGACAGTGGACATTGGAACAAATAAACCATGGCAACTCAAATCGTTCAGCAACTGTAACGCGGAAAATGTGATATATTTACTAACATGCCCTTGCCAACTCCAATACGTGGGGATGACTACAAGGAAAGTAAGAATTCGAATCAATGAGCACCGTAGCACAATCAGGTGCAAAAAAACAAGCACCAAGTTAACACGACATTTTACCGAGAAAAAACACACAGACTCAGACCTACGGTGGACTATCCTGGAGGTCATGAAGAAAAAGAAATTTGATCTCACAAAAGCTCTCCATGTGAGAGAACAACGTTGGGTGTACCGCCTACGCTCTCACGAAAAAGGTCTCAACGATGATATTCCATGGCTGCAGTTAACCAATTGACGAAAGGAGATATAATTCGGACAGTAGAACAACCATACACAATTGTTCCTCTTTCTCATTTCCTTTCTTGACCCGGTTTTGCAAATAGAACCTTACTTCAATATACAATATTTACTGCACATTTGAAGACATATAAGTTTATCACGACATTATAGCCTTGTAGTATCACGATATATCACCCTATATATTCTTAAAAGCGGCTGGTGATAGCCATATGCAGCAACGCTTGCCGCTACACTAACAGACACTGTACACCGTGCTATTGCACGTTGAGGTAGCAAGTAAAGACGTGTCTCAGTAAAAAACTTTTAACTCTCCAGTGCTTGAGCTTTTTTAACAACATACAACTGTGTATTAGCCCGTATGTGCCACCACTTACCTTTTTTTTTTTTTTTTTTTTTTAAACCGGGACACAACTGAATGCACTCTTTAAATATTTTATTAACAACCTGTATTCAGCCCAAGATCATTGTGGATATTAAGGCACCTTGTTGCCTTAGCATATATGGCGTCGCCATGTCACCATATGACGCGGTTCCAATTTCGCGCAAATACTTTCAGTATTCCCATTGAGTTGAGCATAAAGCTATGACACCCCTCGTCTGGCCAGCCTCACTTTCAATGAAATCGCTCCTGTCTTACGTATCCCGTCAGACAGGCATAAGCACGCCCTATGAACGGCGTCCTTTTCCGATCCTTCGTTTTCTATAGGACGGCTAATACACACCCCCAGGCTCTCTACGAATGAGGCTTCCTCTTTCTTTTAAGCTACCACCGCCATCTTAACTACAGGCGCGGTGCCCTCCCGACACTGGGAACCCCGCACCTGCTTTCTGTTCCAAGTCTAATTAATACAATCACACCGCGTATTTAAGACGGCGCCCGCTCTCTCCAGTCCTCGCACTCGGGAGGTTCGAGCGGACGCATAGGACACAGGCACATTCTGCTCCGTGTTACAGTAAGAGTATGGGTGATGCGAATGACTAAGGAGTATGCGAGTGTAGTATGGTTTAACTTTCACTATATAAGCAATTTACTTCCCATGTTTCCCTTCAATTCTGTTTGGGATTCGCTCAAATGATAGACCTTCCCTCTGTCTGTGTGTCATTTCTCCTGAAGTTTGGATTAAGACCTAGGCTCTTTGCTTTTCTCTCAACAGAAGTAACATAACGGTGGATTACCCCTGTCCCTCCTCCCCCCTTGGGACAAGTTGTCCAACCAATTAGGGTAAGTTTGGTAGCAGTATTTACTGCTCCCAGGCTGAAATTGTTCACAAAAGTGTACACAAATAGAGTGTCACAAAGTCACAAACACTTTATTCACTCTTAGAGTTCAATGCATGCATTGTATTCCTTTTTTTTCTCTTTTTTCTCTTTTCGTTTACAGGTACGTCCTACTCAACAAGTTTTAAATAAATCTTGTTTCTCACTTTTTCTCATAGGCTTCACCTTTGGAAGCACCATAGGAAGTGAAGTGTGGCCTATGCTACACTCACACAGTGGTAGTGTCTTACCAACACCTGGTAAGAACGGAGCCCTCACTCATAATTTGGTCCTGATGAAAGCCACGGACCCAACAGGGCCATTACGGCAGAAACATGTTGACCACACATAGGACGGTTAGGGGACACTAAATACCCCATACACCGTCACACATAATTTTTAATATCATATAGTTGTCAATCACATTAAAAATCACTTTTTGACCACTATAATGATTTTTAACCCCACTCACATTTTCACGGGCCCCCACTTAACCATTTAGAAAGTGCATCCTTGTCGTCAAGTGTATGCCCGCCCTCTATCAAACGAAGGTTTTAGAGGGCGAGGACTGGTCAATGATGAAGCATGACACCAGGTGGTGTGTGAGACCAGTCCGTAACTTTTTGTGAGATGCCCACACCTACGACGTTCCTGTAACTCGTTTGGGTTATCACACTAGGAGCGGCTTCTTGTGGTAAACAGCTTCCTCCAGCCCACATCTCGCTAACACACACCGCGGAGACTTCCCGTCGCTCTTAACATAGTGCTCTTCCCAGTCCTGAAGAAGACCCTACCGCAAGGACCACAACCAGTCCTGTCATTAGGAGACGAAACGTTGACAACACATACCACACAAACTCCGGCGACATTATTCAGGAATAATTAAGTGTCCAACTGAGTTATGTGTATCATCTGGAACATGTGACCTCATTGAGGCTGGAAAAGAATCATACCATGAAATGTTGATGCACATATGTCACTATCACCTTTTCCCTGTCCCTTACCTTCACGTTACCACTGAACCCCTACCTCTCTCGTTTTTCCTCTACCACACTAAGAGCACTGGAGAATACTGTATCGAACTTATATTGAGCAACAGTGTTGCCTCTAATTTTTAATGCTTTGATTACAATCGCATTTGGGATTTCTTCCCTCTTTTCAAAAATTAAATCTTTGGGATTTATACCAGAACGAATTAAGTTTTGTGTTTTGCTACTATTAACTAATTTTGCTTTAAATAAGTATGCTACCACGACCTTATGTTATATACAGTGTCTGTGATGGGCAGAGCTGTTCTATTCAAAACGATTGCCCTGCCTAGCCTACTATATGTATTGCAAAACACCCCATATAAAATACTGGTGGAGATTTTCAAAGTATAGACGGTGAACTGCGTAAACCCTTATGGGACGCAGGTAGCTCTAGAATTGCGCTGTGGAAACTCCAAAGGGGTTTATACGAGGGAGGATTATCAGGTCTTGGACATCAGGAAGTATTACTTGGCCTCCCAGCTAATCACAATAAATGACTGGATGTTCACGGATCGTAATGATCCAGCCTTTCGAATGGATCGTCTAGTAATGGGCAACGGGGGCTACCCGGCGGCGCTATACTGCAGGAGCTGAGAGAGACAGCTCTCATTCCATACTCAGACAGTGGTCCGGGCATGGCGTAAGGCAACCAAATAAATGGGCTGGGAGGGAAAGTTGGCTGAGAGGACCCCACTATGGGACAGTGATCTGTTAATGGAAGTCGGGAACTTAAAGGGAGTTAAACATTGGGGATTGCTGGGAACTGACTACCAGGGGGACATCTGGAGGGGACAGGCACTGATATTCTTTGATGAAATGAAAATTAAATACATGATGTCAGACATCGAACGGTTTAGATACTTAGAAGTGGGACATGCTCTCCGCAAACATTTGCTTGGAGGGGAATCGCTACCCGAGTACTCACCCCTTGAGGACAGGCTACTGATGAACCCAATGGTAGCTGGGGCCAACTCACTCACATACAAGAAGCTCATGAATAACTCACCAAACCTCCTGGGCACCCTGAGGGAGACATGGGAGACTGACCAGAAGGACGACGATTGGGTGAAGGCGCTTCAGACTCCCAGGGAGGTAGCTGTTCGGGGGGCCGCTTTCCTCACATACAGTTGTGGATCTTTCACAGGTCCTACTCCTCCAGAACACTTCTACATGAACTGGGCGACTGTGACTCCGGGCACTGTGCCAGGGGCTGTGGAGAGGTAGGCTCCTTCTTTCACATTCTTTGGGCCTGCCTTTAAATACAACATTACTGGAGGGAAGTCACACAGGTTATGGCCGAGGTCATGGGGCTGGAAGTCCCGGTAGAACCACAGAGGCTCATCCTCTGTATGACGGGGAGAGGAATGTCCTAAATACCATGTAATATGGCTCAAGGTGACGGCAACTGTAGCAAAACGGAATATTGCCAAAGCTTGGGGGGCGAACCAACCACCGGAATTGCTAAATTGGGAAAACGACTTTGTGGGGCCAAGAAAGTGGTATACAAGTGTAGAGGCTGTCCGCGTACGAGGGACAAGATCTGGGGTATGTGGTGGTCGTACATAGGTTATTGAACGTGTACCATGAGAATATTCCACCTTCTTTCGCATGCCACCTTATTTCGGTAGCTCCAAAAACATGAACACTATCTGTGGCCAGCTCCTAGTGTGACGGGGGGCGGGGGCAGCCACTCCAGCGGCAATGGGTTTTGGGCATGAAAGAGGTGGCCTTTATATAGGATTACCGAATCCTGGCGTTCCAGTCATTGGGAATGGATGTTTTAGCTTACCACGCCAGAACATGAAAGGAGGGGAATGACTAGCAAATGATCACTGCAAAGCTTGTGGGGGGGAGGGGCTGGGACCCTAGGTACTCACAGAAAATGGGCCTGGCACACATCAAGGGATAATTCAGATACGTTGTTAGGGGATGGTGGAGGAAGGGAGACATCTACGGGATTTCCTGTAACTGATGTATGCACTGTACAATTGCTTTGGCTGTACGCTGGGCAGACGTTGATAAAAGTTTTTTAAAAAGACAACAACAAAATAAACTAAAGGTTACTGAGACCAATAGATGCAGTACTTGTTGTTCTTGTTGTGATGCTGGCTGCTACACCCTTCAAGCCTACCCTGGGTTGGTCCTGCTAGGGCTTTTTTCCTAATGATCGAGAGCACATGACTAGACCCGATAGAATGTTACTGGACCACATGCTGGAAGCAGCTAACTGGTTTATTGCTTTACATTGGAAATGAGAGGTTCCACGAAATGTTGTGCTGTGGATTTATAGCCTATGGCAGACTCTGGGGCTGGTGAAGCTCTCCGATCATATGAAGGACCAAGGAAAACAATTCACAAATTGTGAGACTTACTGGACTTAGAGTGCTGTAGCTCCTTGCTTAGGTCTAGCCTCTGGGATTTGGTACTTTGGTCAGAGTGCTGTGGGAATGGAACCACTCACAATAAGGCAGGGCCACTGGAATTATGCAGCAGGGAAGGACCAAATTACGTGGCAACATTTACTAAATTATGCAGCAAGAAAAGGCAAATTATTCGGGATAATGCTGCACATTTTGTGATTGTATTACTACATAACTTTATCATGTTTCACATAACACTGTCTGGGCAAAGGTTTCACCTCATTAGTACCAGTTTATTACCCAAATACAGTCATAAGCAAGTGAAAGATGACTAGTCAGCTTTTGCAGAGGGCCTTCTTTGAGAGCAGAAACAAAGGTCACTGTGATTTTTGAAACTTTTGATCCCTTTGAGCTAGAAACTATTTTTTTTGTTAAAATCTGCAGATTATGCAGCAGATGATGGATTACGTGGCAAATGAAGCAAATCCATAATTATGTGAAAAACACCACGGCTGCAGAATTGCGCCATACTAGTGGCACTGCTATTAGGCAACATTCACAGGTAGAGGAGAAGGACACATCCGAAGATGGTGCATGAGGGAGTTAAGCTGCTGCTGTTATTATGAATCTAGTGTTCTCTAATTGATGCATGGATACAAGTGTGATGATGCATGATATAACGCAAATTGTGATAAACACAGCAAGTCCGTACTTGAAAACCTTTAGGAAAATGATGAACTTCGCTAACTTGGCGAAATTCAAATTTGTGACACCTTTAATAGAATTTCATGAACTCATCCAAAGTGAAATTCTGCCATTTCATGAAACCCAAGTAAATATGCAAAGCAGAGACGATTTAGCAGCTAATAAGAGACATTAATATTACTCAAACAGCAAAGTCTACGTTATATATGAAACACTGCAAGTTTTACCAAAAGCTAGGGGTGTTCCCCAAAAAGCCACGATGCTCCTACAATCTGCTGTGCTTTGAACAGAAGAAGGGCAGGTGTAAGTGAAACATTAGGATTCACAAACGATGACATATGAGCATTGGAAGAATATCTAGTATAAAGGTTTGAATTTCAGTTTTTGTCTCTCTCAATATTCTTATTCCTGTGACATATCAATGATTGCATAAACTATAGAACTGGAGATAATGCTTTAAAATACGCCCAAATGAAGTCTGTGCGCATGCTTCAGACTGTGCGCTTTTTAAATAACCTCGGAAACAAATACGATAATCCGCTCCGCAAACATAGAGTAGATGCGCTCGCGCGCTGCGCCAAGACTCCGGCGCGAGCCAAGCCTTCCAGGTGTTTCATTGTCTCATCGCACCGGCCTGAACTACTTTTACCTTTTGTTGAGGGGAGTGGGCCCAAAATGTTTCAGCTACGGTAGTCGCAGGGTGTCGGAGTGGGAATTTATTATATCATCCCCTGTAGGTCTTAATAAGCCTTACACAACTGTTTAGGCATTTATTCCATTAACGGCTGTTCATTCCGGCGGCTTCTACACCTGAATATTCATGCGGCCCCTATTCCCAGTGCTTCTGTGCAGCAGCTGTTTGGGATCCGCGGCAAATGTTCTGGAGACTTCCACAAATACAAACACCTCACAGCTGAACAGTCGGGGCCGTCGCGGAGGAGGGACATGAAACATTTATGTCGAGTGGTTTTTGGAGCATGGCGTTTAGAAAAGGCTTCAGGGGCCTTTCGCACGCGGGAAGCCCCCCAACAATGAGTGGGACGTCGCTACGGAGCGCACGAAGGGTCATGGCCTGCCTTCCACGCTCATGTGGCCATTGTCCGCAGGATAATGAACTCTAAAACAAGTGTTTTCTTCTAAATAATAGACTGGTTGAGCATGAGTGCTCTTCAGAATGAAAGTGCAAACGCCCAATGAAGTAGTTAGTAATCATCGGATTTCTAAAGTATTCCAGAAACCTTGTTGCATTAAGTACTTGATCAGAAGTCTAGTTTGTCTGCAGTCATTCTGTCATATGCACCAAACACTGCACTGCAAAGTCAGCATTTGTATCTTTCGCAGCAGAACATCACCTTGCCAATAGTTGTATCTGGAGGTCTACGGATAAAAATTCAAGGGGTGGCAGAAGCGGCAATACCCAACCTTGGACTAGCTGTAGGACTACCAATTACATCGCAGGTTGGTACCTTATCCCATCCTCCACCCAGGGATTTAAGGTGGATAAAAAATTAGATGGGTCTTGAAATGTGGCGTGACCAGGCGTCCTTTACAAGGGGCATGGCCTATGTTATTCAGGGTGTGGCTTAAATCAAGTGACTCTAGAATCCTGTGAACCACAACTTCTAAAAGTGAGCCTTCTGCCTGGAATGTCAGAAGGAGGAAGGACACTATGGCACAGTACAGAAACTGAACACGCTAAGATAAGGCTGAAAAAACATACAGCCAGGTTTCAAATGGGGAAAGTGCCATGTCCCATTCGAGAAAAATTCAGATTCACATTTTGCTCTTTTCTTTTGAGACTTGTCCACAGTCCTGCAGCTAGGAGAAACCATAAATACAAAAAAATTACATTGATTTTCATTATCGCATCAATCTATTAGACCCATTGTTAGAAGCGTAAACAGTGTGTCATGGGCCCTGTAGCATCTACCCATCCAGGATACCCACCAATGACTATGCCACACACGGAGCTTAGTAATACACGTCTTTATACGTCTGCGTGTAACTGCAAACTCAACATTCTAAAGCAGCCTTCACTGCAATACACTCTATTCATTATGTCATAGCTCTACGGAGTTCATCATGACCAAGAACAAGGTTCCATCACTGTTAATTCGCAAGACACGGCATCTCTCCCTACGTTAAATTAAAACTTGCCACTCTTATGAAAAAGATACACACATATATACATTTAAATCTCTTCAATTAATCTCTATGATTCTGTAATGGTTCGACCTGACTGTGTCTTGTGAAGTTGAGACCGGCCACCATCATGAACTAAGATCTGCCGGGGTGGTGATAAGGCAGCACCAGTCACTGGTGTTTCAGTCTCTCCTTCACCATGGAGACTATGAATCAAACACCGAAAGTGAGAAGACTTCCCCTGAACGCTTGGCAGTCCCAATGTGACTTTTGGTCGACACTACTTTGAAAGGTTCTGCATCAGAGGGAGCATTAGACTTTCTTTTCTGTATCTGCCAGGTGAGCACTCTGTCTCCTCTCTGTGAGACGATGTTTTTCGAATGTCGTCTTCGGTCACCAAATGCTTTCATCTTTTGTTTCTGACCCAAATCCCTCGTGCAAATGGCATTCTCATCTTGTTCTCTCTGGTTGGTGCACTGGGGTATCTTGGTTTTCATTGCTCTCCCGAACATCGATGTTGCCGGACTTTCACCAATAGTCGAGTGATGTGTTGAACGGTAGGCTCACAATGTAGACTTTAACACAGTTTGTATATTGAGCTTTTCAAGTGTAGCACGCTGCAGAGCTTTCTTTAGCATACTCATAAATCTCTCAACCAGTCCGTTGGCCTGCGGCCGCAGAGGTGTGCCCTTTTGATGCTTTATACTCAGATGCTCTAAGAAGTCTTGGAACTCCTGACTATTAAAAGGCGGGCCATTTTCAGATTTTATTATGGCTGGAACACCCCATGTCGCAAAGATGCCATACAGTCTCTCAATGCCTCGTTCTTGAGAGGTGGATAAGAGATCATCAATTAATGGAAATCGTGAATATTTATCCACAATCACCATCAGGTGATGTCCATTGTCGAGTGGACCAAAAAGTCAATTTTCTCCCAGACATGCTTCGGGAGTTCTTACATGTTTAGGATGTGTTGAGTAACCTTTGTAGATAGGCAGCTGCATAGATGACAGGCCTTTAATTCCTTCTCAACTCGATCATCGAGACATGGACAACAGACTCGGTCTCGAAGAGCTCATTTTGTGGCAACAATTATATCTTTCAACTTTAGCATGTCACTCTCATGGCTCGTGGCACAGATAATATGGACTAATGAAATAGCAGCTGGTGTGTTTGATTTTACGATGAAGTTGATATAAGCTTCAGCTGACTTGGATGTAGTGCCATGACTCTGGATGGGCAATCTTGAAAAGTAGTTAGCAGGGTTTCGATCCTTTACTGGAAGATGCACAATGTTATAATTGTACTCTTGTAGCCATAATCCCCAGCGTTCAATGTGATGAGGCATCTTGGCCTTTGGATTGCTAAATATGGTTAGTAAAGCTTGATGATCTGTCACCAGCATAACAGGATTTCCAGACATGAATACATGGAAGTGTTCACATTCCCACACCACGTCTAAACTTTCTTTCTCAGGTTGTTAGTAAGCATGTTCTGGTTGGGACAAACTCCTACTTGCATACGCCCCAATATGCCTTTAAGCATTCGGGTGTACACTGTGCTGTGCAAGGATTGCACCTAATCCAAATGGGATAGCTTCAACGACCACCTCTGCATGAAGTTTCAGATTGAAATAAGACAATTTCAGTAGCATTCTCAATGGCTCCTTTGGTTTTCTTAAAACTGTTCTCGCATTCATGTGACCACAGAAATAAAACATTATTTTTCGTCAACTCTCTCAATGGATGGAACACTTACAGTGGCAAAGTCTTGGATATATCTTGAACAGTAGCTGGCCATGTCAAGAAATTAACACACCATGGAAACATCATGGCCCCATCAGAAAAGATATGGGCAAAGAATTTTAGCTTTGTCTTATGGAACTCATTTTTGTCTGCTTTCAAAGGCAAACCTGCTTCGGTAGGTAAACAACATACTTTTGTAAGAGCTTTATCATGTTTCTTTGTGTAGCTCCGAAAATGAATATGTCATCATGGTAATTAAAAGCACCTACTGACCCCTGCCCGCCGCACATCTTTCATAGGGCCGCCACTGTCAGCGCACCCGAACTATGCCGAACTATCAACTACTCCCTTGAGACCGCCACATTCCCCAACTGGAAATGCGCCGAAGTCAACTCCCTCCTAAAGAAGCCCTCCACAGACCCGACGGATCTCAAACACTTCAGGCCCATCTCACTGCTCCCTTTTGCTGCCAAAATTATAGAAAAAGCCGTCAACACCCAGCTAGCACACTTCATAGAAACCAACAACATCCTAGACACCTCCTAATCTGGATTCCGCAGCAACCACAGCACCGACACCGCCCTCATACCCGCCACCAACGACATACGGGCCCTCCTCGACCAAGGCCACACAGCAGCACTAATCCTCCTGGACCTCTCAGCAGTCTTCGAGACCGTCTCCCACTGCACACTAGCCTCCAGGCTCCACAACGCCGGCATCCAAGGAACAGCCCTAGACTGGATTCGATCTTTCCTCTCAGGCAGAACACAAAGAATAAGACTCCCGCCCTTCCTCTCCGAAACAACAGAGATCAGATGCGGAGTACCCCAAGGATCCTCCCTCAGCCCCACACCCTTTAACATCTACATGGCCCCCCTCGCAACCATTGCCAGAAAGCACAGACTCAACATATGCCAACGACACCCAGCTCATCCTCTCCCTCACCAAGAAGCCTAACATCACCAAGCGCAATTTCCAAGAAGGAATGAAAGACGTTGCAACCTGGATGAGCAACAGCTGCCTGAAGCTGAATTCAGAGAAAACAGAAGTCCTCATACTCGGCTCCACCACCTCTGCATGGGAGAACACCTGGTGGCCCCCCGCCCTCGGAAACCCAGCCACCCCAACAGACCACTCACGCAGCCTCAGCATCATACTCGACTCCTCACTCACCATTAACCGCCAGATCAACGCCGTGTCCTCCACATGCTCCAACACCCTCCGCATACTTTACAAGACCTTCAAATGGATCACCACGACTCCAGGAAGACCGTCATCCACACACTCATCACCAGCAGACTGGACAACGGGAACACTCTCTACACTGGAATCAACAAAAAACTCCTCCACAAACTCCAGACCATCCAGAACGCCACAGCCAGACTTAACCTCGATATCCCACGACATGACCACATCACCCAACACCTCCATGACCTCCACTGGCTCCACGTCGAAACAAGAATAACCTTCAAACTGCTCACACACGCTTACAAAGCCCTCCATAACAACGGACCTCAACATACGAATCTCCTTCCATGCCCCTAAGAGAAACCTTCACTCTGCCGACCTCGCCGAAGCCATGGTCCCTCATTTCTACAGGACCAGAGCAAGTGGAAGATCCTTCTCCTACCTCGCAGCCAAGACCTGGAATGAACTACCCCTTCACCTCTGTCGAAGCCCGAGACTGCACCAATTCAGTAGGGACCTCAAGACCTGGCTCTTCGAATGACCCCAACGGAGCTGCTTGCCCCCCCCCCCTCAGCGCCTTGAGACCCTCACGGGTGAGTAGTGTGCTCTAAAACTCCTGATTGATTGATTGAAAGCACTCATGGCAGGCTGAATGATATGTCAGATGACGCCTTAACATTGTTCTGCAGCGAATGACACACCAAAACTTGGTCTTTTGTATTGAAACAGACCAACATGTGTAGAAAAGGTTATAATGTACCTGCAATCTTCTTTGATGTTCAACTGATGATAACCTTTATTTAATTTAAGGCGAGAGAAGACCGTTGCACCATTTCGATGCGTTATCATGTCAGCAATGTGTGGACCTGGATGTTGTCCCGTTCAATTGCCTTGTTTGCCTGATGCATGTCAACGCATATGAATCCCGCTTCTTCATTGTTCATTTTAGACAGTACCACGATGGGAGAAACCCATGGAGTTGGACCAGTTCTACGCTCAATTATATCATGCTTAAGTTACAATTTAAGTTCTTTTTCAACAGCATCTTGTAAATGAAAAGCAATTGGCCTATGTCTCTGGGCAACAGGACAGATGTCCTCATTGATATGCAACTTTACTTTCATTGTCTTAAGCTTTCCCAAGCCAGTAAACAACAAAGGGAACTGACATACTATTTCATGGTGAGCATTCATGTTGTAGTTCACTGAAATCAGTCCCATATCAGCAGCTGTGCTGCAGCCGTGGCCAGTGCAGGTAAGAGGCCCCACCGCTTTCACCTACACGGGCCGCGGATGCTGTGCCGAGTAGACAGGCTCTTGGCACATGGAAGGATGCTTGCACCTTGGTTTTCTTGTGTTTCATTGTCACTACACATGAACCCTGACTTTTTAAGGGTGTTGATGCAGCCCATGTATAGACATTGGTTTTTAATGGCATAAGTTGCGGTAAGGGATACAATTCATTATGTTTCTCCTCAGGCATAATGTTTATCGACGCACCACTGTCGATGATGAAAGGTATTGAACAGCCACTTACTTTCAGTGTAATTTTCAGACAATGTTTGAATGACTTTGGTGCTTTGTCATGTCGACTGTTCTTTGACTGACATTTTTCTTCACATACGGCCAATCTGACATGCGCACACTTTCCTGAAGTAAACATCTATATGGCACAACTATCTTCTTTATTTTCACTTGACAATGAAATAGATATACTGTTTGACAATGATTCAGATGACAATCAACTTCGTTTAGTGCTTCCCACACCCTTATATGTGTGTCCAATGGCGGGACATTTATCTTCGTGTGGAAACGAAAATTCACATCTATAACATAACTTCGTTTTACGTGTAGACATCACCTTGTGTCATTCAGTCTTTTGCTTTGACTTGCTTTTCACACTCATGACTGATTCATTCTGGGCACCTCTGGCCTCGATGTCAGCAGCTTGTCAATTGGCACACTCTTCAGCTCTAGCAGCCATCAACACTCGTTCCAGACTCAAAGTTTCTCTCAGCATTCGCTGTCTGAATGAATCAGACAAGCATCCATCAGTGACCCTAAGACATATGGCCTCTTCATTATTAAATTAATTGAACTTACAGTGTTTGATGAGTGTATCAAGCCTCTCTACAAATTAATTGATGGGTTCACCAACTTTCTGTCATTCTTGACTAAAGATATATCTTTCATAGTCAACATTTGGCATTGGAAGCAACTTGAGATTCAAGGTTTCTTTAATCTGACAGCATGTGATTTCTTTGTCAGTTTGTAGCATTTTCTTGGTGACTTCCCTTATACTATCACCAGCAAGATGTTTTAGGTATTTGATAATGTTTTTGTAAACATTCTCTTCAAGTGCATCACTGAAATCTTCAAATGTCTCTATCCTGATAGTCCATCAATCTCCAATAGTTTGCTCTTTGATAGTATTGAATGATGATGGTGGTTTCAAGAAAGCAGCACATTTTAGGAATCTTGCTAAATAAGGGATTGGTAGCAGCAAGCGGGAAGATGCAGAGGGAGGGCATTCCAGTGGGAAGCAGCTATAAAAGAGAAAGAGCAATCAGTAAGTCGAATTTTTCTTAAGTATGAAACTTTGACTAAATAACCAGAAGCAGACCAGAGATTTCTGCGAGGTACATAGCGGCATCTGTGACTCGGAAAAAAAGTGTGCCCTAGTGTTGAAGTGCAGATGACATATGCACAAAGTTTTGAATATACACCGTTTGTCTACAGTAAATCAGTGATGCTGTTTAAGATGGCTAGAGATAGAGCCTCTGGGGTCGTTAGAAGAGAAGATAGCAGCTAAATTTGGAATAAGTTGGATTCAGTGAAAGAGGTATTGAGGGAGGATGAAGTACATGGATTTGCTGCAGCCAATGCTTTAAGAATAATTGTTTGACCCATGGTCTTTCAAGAGTCCAGGAGAAGGAGTGTCATAAGCTTGCTGAGCATTGTTATGTACAAATACCATGATGAAGAGGTGAGGGAAATGACCTGCCCATGAAAACATAATGAATTGTTGAAGACTACTCCCAGATTTCTACCAGATCTAAATGGAATCAAGACAGACCCCAGTTCTGGGGTCCACCAAAGAGGAGACTTAAGAGACAGAGGAAAAGCAAAGATGCATATTTCTATCTCGTCTTTGTGAAAAAGCAAGTTATCCCTCATCCACACAGGCAACCACAGAGAGGCAGTGCCTAAAATGAGTTTACAAGTCTCCTGAATTGGCATTACAAAAAATGTTTATCTGCATGTCTACAGTGTAACACATGAGAGGAAAGCAATGATTTTCTGATGAGAGCCGCTAACAGAACAAAATGCAGTGCTTAATTTGTAAAATATGAAGTGCAGGTGCTCAAATGTTTTTGGGAGGCCACACCTACTTTTCTTCGGCTCCACCCATTTCCTCCACCGGCTCCACCCACTATTAGCTCCTCCCACATCCTCAACTGGCACTGCTAAAAGTCAGATGTAATCAGTGGTTAATTTGTAAACAACTTAACTCCATAATGCAGGGGCTCTCATTAGGAGGCAGCTTGCTCCAGCTCATTTCTCCTGTTAGCGCCGCTAAAAATAGATTTAACTGCTAACCATGTGTTAGAACCGGCGGTCTCTAGTTGGCAGAGGTATACACTTCTGACAAATAGGGACCAACCAACTCTAGTCAGGGCAAGGGGATTACACACTCAGATAACCCCTGCTACCCCCTTGGTAGCTTGGCAGAGCAGACAGGCTTATCTCAGAGGCAGTGTGTTAAGCATTTATGACCACATTCAGTAATAAAGTGAATACACTACAGATGGACACGACACCGAAGTTATTATAAAAATAGGATTTTTATATAAGGCTTAGCACAAGACCAAATAACGACAAAAATATACCACAGTCTTAATAAATACTCTTTGGAAGGAAAAATCATAGTTCAAGTAAGGTTTCTTCTTGGCAAATAGTTCTTTAGCAAAGTATTCTTCTGAGCACAGTTCTTTGGCAACAATGTAACCCCCACGGGAGTCACACGACGTCGAGTCTACAAGATTCCCAAGGTTCGGCGTCGACCGCGAGGAGCGCTACGTCGAGCCTGGAGTCGCAACAGACCCCACAAGTACAGTACCTTGAGAAACGAAGAAAACGATGATCCACGGCGTCGAGATGTCGGCGTCGAGGTCGGCGTCGATCGTGCCTCGGAATCGGGTCAATCCGCAGCGGCGTCGAGGGATGTCGGGCCGGAGCAGCGCTCACGGCGTCGAGACGGGCGTCGAGTCGATGCGATCAGCAGCGGCGTCGGGACGGGGTCGCTTGGAGGTAGAGCCGATACTCACTCCTCACTGGCGTCGATACCGGCGTCGAGACGGGGTCACTTGGAGCCGGGGCCGATACCCACTGCTCACTGGCGTTGCTGCTGGCGTCGAGACTGCAGATTTTCCCTTGTGTACTGGAAACAACACTTTCCAGCAATTCAGCAATTCAGTAGATGGTGAAGTCCTTTGGCCCTGTGACTTCAACAGGAGACTGGCACTCTTCCAGTCCTTGGAGATTTCCTAGCAAGTGTTCAGAGAGTACACACCAAGTTCCTCTCTCCTTGTTCCTTGGCAAAAATAAAGAAGCAGCTTTCAGGTTCCTCCACAGCAAAACAGCACTCTGGCAGAAAGGGGAGGCAAGTCCTTAGATCAGCAGGCTTCTTGTCCTTGGTACAGGTTTCCTTGTCAGAAGTGGTCTGAGTTCTTGGTTCAGGGGTCCTTCTCTTATACCCCATTTCTCCTTTGTTCCCTTTGTCCAAACAGGGAGATTCCCACCATCTCAGGTTTGTTGTGGGTGTTGCCAGGCAGGGGCACCTGGCCTATTCACTGAGCAGGGCAGAGTCCTCAGCCGCCCAGCAGGAGGCGGAGCCAGTATTGTCACTGGCAGGAGCAGGGCTATCAGTCGCCCAGCAGGAGGCGGAGCCAGTAGTGTGTCAGGCAGGGCAGGCTACTCTTCCCTCACTCTATGTGTAAACGCCCCATTCACCCCACACTGACTCACTCAGACCTCTGGAGCCACCCAGCCCCTGACACACACACCAAACCAGCAGAGACCGGTAGATAGTTGGACAAGAAAATAGCCACTTTCTAAAAGTGCTATTTTCAAACATAGAATTTAAAAACCATCCATCCTAAAGGGTGTGTTATTAAATTCTGAGTTCAGGGATACTAAACTCGACTTGCTACCATGCTCCCTGAGTCAGATAGATTATAATGGAGTTAATAATCAGTCTGCCCAGTCTGGCCTATTGGAGGCAGGTAGCCCTTCAATAGTGAAAAACGAAAATGGCTGTAATTCACTATTAGGTCATGCCACACACATCAGGGCATGACCTACCTTTTACCAACAATGCACCCTGCCCTAGGGCCTACCATAGAGGTGTCTGAAATGTGGCAAAGTGAAGGTTTAGAGACTGGTAAGTAGGTTTCCTTACCAAGTCGACATGGCAGTCAGGGACTGCACGCAGGCGCTGCGGTGGCAGGCCTGAGACACATTTTGCACGCTGCTTCTGTGGGTGGCACAACCAGTGCTGCAAGCCCACCAGCAGCAGTTAACTTACACGCCCTTGGCACACTCAGTGCACTAGACTAGGGACTGAACAGTAAGTCAACCAAGCCAATCATGGTAACACCAATCAATGTAACAATTTAACATAGGGAGCACTTGCACTGTGGCACTGATCAGCAGTGGCACAGTGCCCAAAGCAATAAACCAGCAAAAACATCGTAAACAGAGGAGGCAAACAGAAAAAAATGGAGGAGAGACTCATGCCAATGATGCCAGGTCTAACACGTGTCCCCTCCAGCTGAAATGTGGGGAGAACTACCCTTCACCCAGGGAGTCCTCATCACTAAGGCGGAAAAATCTGGACAGACCATCAGCATTGGCGTGATCTGTACCAGGGCGGTGTTCCACCGTAAAGTCCATCCCCTGTAGGGAAATGGACCACCTCAACAGCTTTGGGTTCTCACCCCTCATCTGCATTAACCATCTGAGGGGCCTGTGGTCCGTCTGAACCCGGAAGTGAGACCCAAACAAGTAGGGTCTTAGCTTCTTCAGCGCCCAGACCACAGCAAATGCCTCACGCTCTATCGCACTCCACCTTTGTTCCCTGGGAAGTAACCTCCGGCTGATGAAGGCTACAGGTAAGTCTCGGCCCTCCTCATTCATCTGTGCTAGAACAGCCCCCACACCATGCTATGAAGCGTCCGTCTGGACAATGAATTCTTTTGAAAAGTCGGGTGCCTGGAGGACCGGTGCTGTACACATTGCAGTTTCAGGGTGTCAAAGGCTTTCTGACAGGCGTCAGTCCAGATCACAAGTCTCGGCTGCTTCCGGGAAGTCAGCGAGGTCAAGGGGTGCACAATGTTGCCATACCCCTTGACAAACCTCATGTAGTAACCCGTGAGACCCAAGAAGGCTCTCACCTGAGTCTGGGTTTTGGGCGGTTCCCAAGCCAGGATGGTATCTATCTTGGGTTGCAGGGGGGCCACCTTGCCGCTCCCTACTTGGTGCCCCAAGTACACCACTGAACCCTGCCCAATCTGGCACTTACTAGCCTTGATTGTGAGGCCTGCTCTGCGCAGGGCCAACAACACTTCCTGGAGGTGGCGCAAGTGTTCCTCCCAGCTGGCGCTGAACACTGCTATATCGTCCAGGTAGGCGGCGCTGAAATCTTCCAGCCCGGCCAATACCTGGTTAACCAACCTCTGGAATGTGGCAGGGGCATTCTTCATCCCAAAGGGCATCACACGGAACTGGTAGTGCCCATCTGGTGTGGAGAATGCAGACCTCTCTTTTGCCCCATCAGTCAAGGCGATCTGCCAGTACCCAGACGTTAGATCAAACGTACTAAGGTACCGGGCAGCCCCCAACCGATCGATGAGCTCATCAGCTCTGGGGATGGGGTGCGCGTCAGTCTTGGTGACCGAATTGAGTCCTCGGTAATCCACACAGAACCGAAGTTCTGGTGAAGCACCAGGCGCTGCAGCCTTTGGGACCAAGACCACTGGGCTGGCCCAAGGACTGCTAGAGGACTCAACCACCCCTAAGGCAAACATCTTGGAGACCTCCTCCTTGATGTATGCTCTGACCTTGTCAGTCACCCTGTAGGCCTTGTGCCTCACAGGAGTGCTGTCCCCGGTGTCCACATCATGGACACACCACTGAGTGACACCAGGGATTAAGGAGAACAGATCAGGGAATTGTACCAACAGATGGCGACAATCTTGCTGCTGCTCAGGGGTCAGTGTGTCAGAGAGGACAACACCATCCACTGACCCATCTTTTTCTTTTGCACACAGGAGGTCAGGAAGAGGCTCACTCTCCTCCTCCATCCCAGCATCCGTGGCAAGGAGCATGCCCACTTCGGACCTTTCTAAGTGGGGCTTTAACCGGTTGACATGCAGGACCCTTAAGGGGTTCCTGGGAGATTTCAAGTCCACCAAGTAGGTGACATCGCTCTTCTTCTCCACAACCTCAAATGGTCCAGTCCACCTGTCCTTGAGCGCACAAGGTTCCACAGGGGCCATGACCCAAACTTTCTGACCAGGTTGAAGCTCAACCAGAGTGGCATTCTGATCGTACCACCGCTTCATCTCTTCCTGGCTGGCCTCCAGATTTGCCTGAGCAAGATCTCTGAAGCGCCGAGTCTGGTTCCTAAAGGCCAGCATGTAACTATATACATCCTGGGGAGGTTTCCTGGGAGATTGCTCCCAGCCTTCTTTGACCAGACTCAAAGGTCCTCTTACCGGGTGACCATACAAAAGCTCAAAGGGGCTGAACCCTAGAGACTTCTGTGGCACCTCACGGTAAGCAAACAGCAGGCATGGCAAGAGGACGTCCCATTTACGCCTCATCGGTTCTTCAAGACCCATGATCATGCCTTTTAGGGTCCGGTTGAATCTCTCAACCAGCCCATTACCTTGAGGGTGGTAAGGAGTGGTAAACTTGTAGGTTACCCCACACTCCTTCCACAGAGACTTCATATAATTCGAAATGAAGTTGGTGCCCCGGTCTGACACCACCTCTCTGGGGAACCCCATGCGGGAGAAAACACCCATCAGTGCCCGTCCCACCACGGGGGCCGTCACTGTTCGGAGAGGGATGGCTTCCGGGTACCGGGTGGCATGGTCCACCAAGACCAGGATAAACCTGTTGCCCATGGCTGTCTTGGGGTCCAGTGGCCCCACAATGTCAATTCCCACTCGCTCAAAGGGGGTACTGACGACGGGAAAAGGTTGGAGGGGAGCCTTCTGCTTCCGCCCACTTTTCCCACTTGCCTGGCAAGTTTGACAGGTCCTACAATGGATATCTGAATCCCTTCTCATCTGGGGCCAATAAAAATGGGTGACAAGCCTGTCATAGGTCTTGTCCTGCCCCAGATGTCCAGCTAACGGAACGTCATGAGCCAACCCCAGTAGGAAGGCTCTGAAGCGCTGGGGTACCACCAGCACACGGGCTGACCCAGGTTCAGCAGCCTTAGGCTCGCTATACAGGAGGTCGTTCTCCCAGTAGACCCAATGTGATCCTGACTGATCACCTGTCGTTTGGGCTGAGGCCTGCTGCCTCATACCCACAAGAGAAGGGCACACTTTCTGTTCAGCACAAAATTCCTCCCTGGAGGGACCACCATCCTGCTGCCAATGGGTCAGCTCGGGCAGGTCTCCCAGTTCGGCCACTTGTTCTCCTGTCGGTTCCAGGGCATCCCCCTCAGGGTCTGCTCCCTCCTGGACCGCGGGAACGATGGGGGACGGTTTCCCGCGCCCCCTGCCTCTTCTCTTCACGGTTGGGACCTGGGCCATACTTTCAGGCTCCGGGCCCCCATCAACACCCTTACTAACTGACATGGACCGGGTGGTCGCACACACCCACTCAGGCAGACCCAACATTTCCAGATGCGCTTTTCTCTCCACCTTAGCCCAAGGGGAGTCCTCCAAATCATTGCCCAAGAGACAATCAACAGGCATGGCGGGCCTCACAGCAACCTGAAGAGTACCTGAGACCCCCCCCCCCACTCAAAGGGAACTTGAGCTACCTCACACTGACTCTGTGAGTTGTCAGCAGCTACAACGGGGTAGAATGCATGAGGGACCACCTGCTCTCTGGACACCAAGTGACACTTGACAGCTGTCACACTCGCTCCGGTGTCTCTGAGAGCTTCCACCCTATGGCCATTAATGGTCACCCACTGCCTATATTTCTTAGTGTTACTAGGCAGAGGGGTTGGAGGGACCATTTCCACGTCTCCTAAAGAGACCAGGGACATTTCTGCGGGACCCCACCCACCGGGGGCACCCATCTCCTCCCCTCCCAGGGCTACACTCGCTACCTGACGAGGGGGTGCACGCGGCGGTGCATTCGAATCCTTCATGGGACACTGGGGATCATAATAACGGTGTCCCACCTGCTTACAGGCATAGCAGGTCATGGGGCCCCTGTGAACAGGTTTACCTGTCGGGGCCTCTGGCTTCTTTACAGGGGGAGGCTGGGAACCCTTCCCTTGGTTCCCTTGGGGACTACTTTGGGGCCCTTTCTGAAACTCCCTCTGTTTACCCCTGTCCCCCCCACTCTTCTGCTGGGGACCCTGCCCACCTTTGGCTGAGTCTCCCACTGGACCCTTGTGGACCCTGGTACTGACCCAGCGGTCCGCCTCCTCAGCAAGTTTTCTAGGGTTAGATAGCTTGCTATCAACAAGGTGCTGGCGTAGCTCTGGAAAACAGTTATTAGACAAGTGCTCCCAAGCAAACAAATCATAAAGAGCATCATAACTATCAACCTTGCTACCCTTTATCCAACCATCCATGGTTCTGCAGAAAAAAGACACATATTCAACCCACGTAGTACCAGGCAACTTCTTACATTCTCTAAAGGTTTGTCTGTACTTTTCTGGGGTTAAGCCATATCTCAGCATTAAAGCATCTTTCATATGAGTATAAGACATCCTATCCTCAGCAGGAAGGCTCAACAAGGTATCTCTCCCCTCGTTTGTAAAGCGGCTCCACAACCCCGTTCCCCAATCCTTCTCAGGGACCCGGTGGGCCAATAATGCTAACTCATACGCTTTAAACCATTGGCTAATATCTTCATTCTTACTGTAATCCTTGATCACATCTTTAGGAAAATAAAACCTACTTTCTGCAGGCCCAGATGGAGTGCTGCCACCAGAGGGATTCAACTCTAAACTCTTAGTTTTAAGCTCCATCTCCCTCACCATCTTCTCACGTTCAAACGCTAATTTCTCTCTCTCAAAATCTAATCTTTTGCTCTCCATTTCAGCTTCTCTCTTGCTTCTTGCATTCTCTAATTCCAACTGCCCTCCTAATTTAAGTTTTGCCATTTCTAACTTGTACCCCCTCTCCTTCTCCCTGTCTTCTAATTCTTCGGGGGAAAGGCTCCTAGAGGACGCACTACTGCCTGGAGATGACACTGGCCCACCTGTGGGCTCTTCCTCTTCCTCTTCTTCTTCCTCTTCCGGTACCACCACCGGATCAGAGGGATTTCTGGCCTCTAACCAGGCCTTCAGCGCTTTGAGGAAGCCCTCTTTCTTTGAGACACCTGTGGTAGGAACTTTAAACTGCTTGCAAAATCCTTTTAGATCTTTTAGCGTGTAGGAATCTATCTTCTCCTTATCAAATTCCCCCACAACATTCTCCACAGGTGTAGCAGCTCCGGCATTCTCCATGGTCAAAACTGGCAGTGTTTAAGAAAATAAGCTCCAGGAAAGCGGAGAACAAAAATAGAATATCCTACCAAACAGACTGTGGCTGCGTTATGGTCTGCTTTCACTATGTAGCGTACACTAATCACTGCACATGAGTCATAAATGCAAAGTTCAAATCCTCACCGCTGCCACCAAAGTTAGAACCGGCGGTCTCTAGTTGGCAGAGGTATACACTTCTGACAAATAGGGACCAACCAACTCTAGTCAGGGCAAGGGGATTACACACTCAGATAACCCCTGCTACCCCCTTGGTAGCTTGGCAGAGCAGAGGCAGTGTGTTAAGCATTTATGACCACATTCAGTAATAAAGTGAATACACTACAGATGGACACGACACCGAAGTTATTATAAAAATAGGATTTTTATATAAGGCTTAGCACAAGACCAAATAACGACAAAAATATACCACAGTCTTAATAAATACTCTTTGGAAGGAAAAATCATAGTTCAAGTAAGGTTTCTTCTTGGCAAATAGTTCTTTAGCAAAGTATTCTTCTGAGCACAGTTCTTTGGCAACAATGTAACCCCCACGGGAGTCACACGACGTCGAGTCTACAAGATTCCCAAGGTTCGGCGTCGACCGCGAGGAGCGCTACGTCGAGCCTGGAGTCGCAACAGACCCCACAAGTACAGTACCTTGAGAAACGAAGAAAACGATGATCCACGGCGTCGAGATGTCGGCGTCGAGGTCGGCGTCGATCGTGCCTCGGAATCGGGTCAATCCGCAGCGGCGTCGAGGGATGTCGGGCCGGAGCAGCGCTCACGGCGTCGAGACGGGCGTCGAGTCGATGCGATCAGCAGCGGCGTCGGGACGGGGTCGCTTGGAGGTAGAGCCGATACTCACTCCTCACTGGCGTCGATACCGGCGTCGAGACGGGGTCACTTGGAGCCGGGGCCGATACCCACTGCTCACTGGCGTTGCTGCTGGCGTCGAGACTGCAGATTTTCCCTTGTGTACTGGAAACAACACTTTCCAGCAATTCAGCAATTCAGTAGATGGTGAAGTCCTTTGGCCCTGTGACTTCAACAGGAGACTGGCACTCTTCCAGTCCTTGGAGATTTCCTAGCAAGTGTTCAGAGAGTACACACCAAGTTCCTCTCTCCTTGTTCCTTGGCAAAAATAAAGAAGCAGCTTTCAGGTTCCTCCACAGCAAAACAGCACTCTGGCAGAAAGGGGAGGCAAGTCCTTAGATCAGCAGGCTTCTTGTCCTTGGTACAGGTTTCCTTGTCAGAAGTGGTCTGAGTTCTTGGTTCAGGGGTCCTTCTCTTATACCCCATTTCTCCTTTGTTCCCTTTGTCCAAACAGGGAGATTCCCACCATCTCAGGTTTGTTGTGGGTGTTGCCAGGCAGGGGCACCTGGCCTATTCACTGAGCAGGGCAGAGTCCTCAGCCGCCCAGCAGGAGGCGGAGCCAGTATTGTCACTGGCAGGAGCAGGGCTATCAGTCGCCCAGCAGGAGGCGGAGCCAGTAGTGTGTCAGGCAGGGCAGGCTACTCTTCCCTCACTCTATGTGTAAACGCCCCATTCACCCCACACTGACTCACTCAGACCTCTGGAGCCACCCAGCCCCTGACACACACACCAAACCAGCAGAGACCGGTAGATAGTTGGACAAGAAAATAGCCACTTTCTAAAAGTGCTATTTTCAAACATAGAATTTAAAAACCATCCATCCTAAAGGGTGTGTTATTAAATTCTGAGTTCAGGGATACTAAACTCGACTTGCTACCATGCTCCCTGAGTCAGATAGATTATAATGGAGTTAATAATCAGTCTGCCCAGTCTGGCCTATTGGAGGCAGGTAGCCCTTCAATAGTGAAAAACGAAAATGGCTGTAATTCACTATTAGGTCATGCCACACACATCAGGGCATGACCTACCTTTTACCAACAATGCACCCTGCCCTAGGGCCTACCATAGAGGTGTCTGAAATGTGGCAAAGTGAAGGTTTAGAGACTGGTAAGTAGGTTTCCTTACCAAGTCGACATGGCAGTCAGGGACTGCACGCAGGCGCTGCGGTGGCAGGCCTGAGACACATTTTACACGCTGCTTCTGTGGGTGGCACAACCAGTGCTGCAAGCCCACCAGCAGCAGTTAACTTACACGCCCTTGGCACACTCAGTGCACTAGACTAGGGACTGAACAGTAAGTCAACCAAGCCAATCATGGTAACACCAATCAATGTAACAATTTAACATAGGGAGCACTTGCACTGTGGCACTGATCAGCAGTGGCACAGTGCCCAAAGCAATAAACCAGCAAAAACATCGTAAACAGAGGAGGCAAACAGAAAAAAATGGAGGAGAGACTCATGCCAATGATGCCAGGTCTAACACCATGAAAGTGGGGAGAGGATGTGGCACATTGGCCAGAGCTACCGACTTCAGAATTGACTGGTGCTCAGGAAAAGTGTCGGTGTTGGTGAGTAACTGCAGTGCTGAGCACTGGAAACAACAGGCTCAAATTAAGCACTGGCACTAAGGTTCTAGGCACCCTACATTTAAATACCCTGCCTGCAGCCAGTCAACAGCATTGCTATGAGGGGGGGGGCCTTTACAACTCTAGAGCATAGAAAAGTCCTGGCAGCTCACTCAAGCCAGCAACAATTTGCAGCTGTAAGCAGAGGGCTCAACCGGGTCCTACTCAACGCCATGAGCATGGGTGCCTTCAGAGGGGGTGGGGGGATGGGGAGTTGAGGGTTAAAACAGGAACTACCCTGGCATTTTCCTGAAGGTAGGATCCTTGTGCAGACCTCAGATGGGACAGTAGAACTAGTCATTCTACTCCATCCACTTCAAACCTCAAGGCCCCTTCATAGGGAGCCAGTTTTCACTGCCCTGAAGGCCCTACTGTGATGGCACCTCCTTGCCATCCAGGGAAGCTGGGCCACATAGCACTGTACCAGCTCTGCACAGCTAACTTCACTCACATCCAACATGCCTTCCATCTCAAACACAAGGAATTAACTCAAAAGCACCAAAGACCGCTGCAGCCTGTTTTAAACCCTCAGGCTAAATAGAGTTACATGGAGGTTCAGGAGGTATAGACCAGTAGATCGGAAAACAGCCCTGTCCTTTCAGCAGTCACGTGTGGTCGCAGGCTGGTTAGCCAAGGAAGGTAAACACTGACAAGGGCAGTGAAGAGATACAAGGCCAGGAGACTGTCAGGAGCAGGATGGTCCAGAGGTGTGTGAAGGTGCATGAGATGTGTTGCGGGACAGGAGAGGGAGCATTAGAGTCAGGAGAGGTCCGGGCGGCTGAGGTGTTTCAGGATGGGGAGATAAGAAAGAGATTGATGCATTTGTTTATTACTTTGGGATTATATTATTGTGTAGGGCTATGGGTCAGAGGATTTGATTTTGAGAGTTTGTCGTGCCTCGACAAAAACATCCTTTAACCAAATATAAAGACATCAGGGCAGGTCTATGGCTCCTTCAAAGTTTCTCCCATACATACCTACGCTCCCCAATACACCGAAGAGACTTTCAGCCGCCTTGTGTTCTCAAAGAGAGATCAACAGAAGAAGTGATAGAAGGAAATATTCCGGAATTAATTCTTGCAATATTCACCCTAGAAGGGGAGTTGGGTGGGACACCCAAGAACCAACCCCAAGCTAACATATTCTAGTAACATTCACCAGTCTAGCAGGAACTACAATTATTGATCCAAGGTAACTCTGGTGACACCTGCACGCCGAGCTTGCCACCACCAATAGAAATGCATAGCTTCCCTTGCCCATATATGGGCAAGCAGAGTTTACCACCATCAGTAGAAATGCGTAGCTTCCCACCACCCTCTTCTATATCCGCCATGATATCTCTCTATGTATATTTTTTCACTTTTTTCTGCAGACGTAAGATGGCCCAATTTGCATAAAAACGTTTTTCTCCTGTCACGGCACATATAGGTTTGGTTTTGCTCTATATTTCGTTGGGGTGCTAAATTTGAAAACCCATAGACTACTGCTGGATGCTCTCAGACTTCGTGTGGCCAAGGGGCCCTTTTTTTGCAGTTTTGTATAGTGCAAACTTGCCCCGAAGTTATTGTAGTGCTTTACATTAGCACCAGTTACATTTCACCAGAAAAGATTCATTTTTTGGAAGGCGAGGGGAGATTAAGTGATTTGCCCAGAATCACAGGATAGTCAACTCCGAGACTCGTAACCCGATCCCAGCAACTCTTTCCACTCAGTGAAGGCTTCTTCGTACAGTTTTCACATTTGTGGCCGCAGCCTGCCAGAGTTTTTGCGAACTACCCAAAACGTTTGCAAGGTTTTTCGTGAGGCCCAACAATAGAAATTTGAAAGCGCACGTGCCAGAGAACACTCTCTCCCGTAAATCCCTCTTTGGTTGCATATTTACATTGCGCGAACTCGACCCGAAGGTATTGGAGCGCTTTACATAGCATGCTTAATTTATTCATTTTTTCCCCACAAAGCAGTCTCAGGCTAGGCCTTGAGCTGCTTACTACTACCAGACACAGCACTTCTACTTACTAGCTGATCGATGCCCGCAACGCCACGGTCGTAGGGGTCGGGCCGACTGGAACGAGATGACTCTTGGTGAGCTGCTGCGCGCTGCGGTGGTTATGCTGGGGCGGGGCAATGTGAAAGAAATCTGCGCACATTGCCGCACAGCCCCTACCCCAATATAACCAAAATCCAGCCCAAATCCGTGTCCTCCGGCGCTGCGGCCCGCCCACAGGCACGTGGCTACCGCTAAGACCGCCATGGCGCGCAGTGTGCCGCCATCAAAACAGTTAGATATTTAAATGTATTTCTGAATAATGAATTTCCTCTGCAGCAGGCTAAGTGTCTAAGTCCCACAGCAACACTTTTAACCACCGGCGTTGTGACCCACTCAGCAGATGTGAAAAACACGCAGCCGCTGCACGAGAGTAAAGTAGTAAGTTAAATTCAAAAATAAATGTGACTTGCGCAGCCGATGCGTACTGTAGACCCGGCCCTGTCAAATAAGTGCCGGTGCTAAGCACCGGAAAGCACCGGCACAAATTAAGCCCTGACAAAATGGAAGTTGAAATATTAGTGGCTCAGGGAAAACACCAGTGTAACTTCCCAAAGTACAGATTTGGGCAAAGGATAGTAAGGAGAGAAAATGACCACCGGAGTGTGGTTGAGTTAGAAAGGAAGGCGGACCAAAATGGGTCTTATCCTAAAGGAATAGTGCAGCCCTACTCCCACCACCCAATATCTTTCAGAGATCATCTGCGACAGATAAATGAGATACTTCTGTACTGTGAAGCAGACTTTGGCCTATCTGAGCACAGTCTAAGCATTTAGACTCCTTCCAAAAAAGACAGAAAGCCTTTAACTTATTATTTTATAATATTCACCAGGGATGGCAGTAGAATGATGACACTAACATTGGCAGATGTATGAGGATCGGCCAAATGCTTTTCAAGAGAGGAACCACCAGAGCTTCCTCACAGGAACAATGAACCTTAGCTTGGAACGTGGAAGAATTACATAAAGATGGAAGTATAGGCGCAACCGTACCGTATCAATTACCCATGTGAAAAGATTAACTGGGCAGAGACGCCTAGTGGAGGAATTCTCTCGCTTTTGTCACTAATGAGGTCCTAGATTGACTAGTGAGCAGAAGGTGTGGGCTAGCAACAGGACAAATAGGTCACGATCACAGATAGGTAATGCGTTGGGTAGGTAACATGTATTCAAACAGCCCATCATGTTACAACTTCATTATTATTTACACATATCAATAGGTATACCACACTTTCAATGCACCATTGCCAATAATTCATATCTGTTAAGCTAGGTTAAGTCAGGTCAGGGATAGAGTAGACTAGGTCACGTCAGGATAGGTTAAGTTCAGCATATCTAGTGCACTCACCCACCCAATATCATTTATTGGTGCTGAGCAGGGTTGCCATACAATTAACAGAAAGTGGTAGCTATGCCAGTTAGTTTCAGCATTTCCTGATTCATCATACACCCTAAATGATTTGTTGGTGCTGAGGTGGCTGGACCACTAATAGACACCAGTAATGACAGTATGGCATCTACAATATTAGTGGAAAGTGTGATCATTTTCCACCGACACATCAATACCACTAATGTACAGTACTAGCACTTCCCAGCATGGCTGCTGCACCATTAATGTATATTATTAGTACATCCCAGCAGGGCGGTATTAGCACTTCTGCGCAGCATTGCTATTCCATTAATGGACAGGACCAACATTTCTGTACAGAGTTACTTAACATTAATTAACAGTGCAAGCACCTTTCATTGGGCAGTGCCAGTATTTCTGAGCATGGGTGCCATCTTTGTAAAGGTAAAGTACTAGAACGTACACCAAATTGCAAATACAGAATACTCTTAGCGTCTATTTTGTGATCAATCAATTGCATCTTTTCCCCGATTAAACATAAACAAATGCTCTACATATTAAAAAACTACATTTTCCAATTCCGTATCTGACAATAGAACATACATATGGCAGATAGTCACTTTTTCAAGCCAAACAGCATTTGCTGACAAAATAATATTCTTTTCATGAGGCATCCAGTGCAGAAAAGGAATGTCCCCCAAGCAGCACAGTCTCTGCTGAGGAGGGTACTCAATTTGCTCTTACTCCAGACACTTTCATGGAATTCGCCTAAATATAAAATATCTTATGAACGATAGGACCCAAGCCCAATTGGTGTAATAGGCAAAGGAATTCACATTGTTAATGCAAATGTGGTTAAAACTAAGGGATAATGGGGGACAAGATCATTTGTTTCCATAACAAAGGCTCGTGCTTTTGGGGCTGCGTCACATTATAGCCTCACAGGCTCAATCGGAGAAGGATGCTCTACACTAACTTGTGCAGCTGCAGAAAGAGGGAGATACATCTTTCAGCAGATACAGCACTTACCTCTCAGATGTGCATGTTGTATTCTTGCCATGGCCTCGAAGTCTCACAATATTTGTCTGGATCCTCCTATTTTAAGTGAACCTCATCCTCCTATTTCAAGTGAACCTCAGCCTAAAATACTCCACTCCCCCCCCATCCCCCAGAGCATTGTAGTACACATTTCAATTAGGTTTTCATCCCAGAATCAATGCTTAAGTACAAAGTGTGGAAAAGTGACTAGAGACTTCGAACAAGATCACATATATTTAAAGCCCGTCAACAGATTTTGCTGCCCTTGTCCCAGAAACAAGATCCCTTTCAAAAATAATTTTTATAAGATAAATACTTAATTTGGATATTTTAATGCAGATTCAACAAAAGAGACCAAAGTTATCATCAAATTGAGCTCTTCCAGTGGAATTACGAACTCAACCGCAGCTTTAGAGCGCGTATTCCCTACTCAGTGATACATTACTGCTCACTCTATGGTACCAGGCATATCCCGCCGACAGAAAGCTCTATGATGTTGATTACAGAGGACAAGGCTTCAGACCCACTGCAAGATGATGTCATGTAAATTCTGGGTAACTGTAAAAACCCGATATGGAACAGTTCTAGGCAACAGTGACAACACACGCATGCACACAGTCTCACAACGACTCCAATTTGCAAGCAGACGCGAAAGGGTCAGACGTGTGCATGTACCAAGAGCACACATCTAAACAGCTACAGTCCTTTGTGAAAAACATACGGTGACACTCTAAGGTTAGAGAAGACGAAAGAAAAGAAACCAGGAAACAAAGGAAGAAATTATTGAATAAGATATGTTTCTCACAAACTCAGAATATAATTATTGTAATTGGAAACATGTTGCAAAAATTATTTGAGCATAGCAGTAGCAACTCTGTAAAGATAAAATAATGGTTATGACAAATATAAATATTTATGAACCAGACAGCACTGTGAATCAACCTCGAGCAAGCACATTAAGGCACACAGGAAGACCTGATCTCTCCTTGAACTGTAATGTTTGCGGCTCAGACTGAAATAATCCATTTCACCAGATGAAAGAAGGGATCTAAAAAGTAACTTGATCTACTCGTAACTCTCCTGCCAGAAGCTTATAATTGAAAATACCTAAAGAATCCTAGACTGTCTTTGTTAGATGTGAATGATTTCCTTTTTCCCGTGAAAATGGATAAAGAACTTGAGAAGAAGGGCCTGAGTGGATTTTATGAGGAAAAGCTCTGTTAGGATGGGCAAGGGGACAGTATCCGGTGGCAGCTGAATGCATCCCAACTTCAGGTTACAAGGCGTGCAGTTGAAAGATGCTCAAACATGCGAGCCGTAAGAGCGTTTGGAAATGCAAGTCCCAATCTTGAAATGTTGAAATTATATCTTAATTATTTGGAGACGAAATAAAACAAGATATAGCATGCATTCACATACACTCACTATCTTATTGTGTTTCAGACCGTCTAACCTTGATGTCTTGAGCACACCGAAGTACATTTGCAAATATTTAATATTTTCCATTGTTTAATATTACACAGTTCATGATGCATACTTGGTATGGTCTCAAATATGGTAATACTTTTATGTCTTTTCATACACTATGCTAAAAGAATAAGTGATATACCTTTCAGCTGCAATCCTATGTATACTTTTCTATGGGCCAGGAACTAGAAGCGGGCGAGCCAACAAATTATCAGGCAGAGCCAAGCCAAGTGTCGGCTTTGGCTCTAAGAGTCCGTGCACGAGCAAAGACTTGAACACATTTTGCATATATATCATGCAACAAACAACATATTACAATATGATCAGGTGTCTTCAAAATACAAAAAAGTGCATTTATTTAACACAAGGAGGCGTTTCACTTTAGTACTTCGGCTTTATTTTAAATGAGTTCGGCCCTGATGTTTTGTACTTATTAAGAAACTAGAGATGTGCAGTTTGCACACCAACTGGTTCACAAATGGGTGTGTAATGTGTGCTAATAGGTCACACCACAAGTTGTCCATTTGCTGGGGGTTACAAAACAACCGCCCTGAATAATATTAATTAGGTATTTCACGATTTGTGACCCCTGAGATTGACTGAAAATTCAGATGGAGAGGCCTGCAGGTTACAGCTGACCTCCACCCCTGTATTTACATTCCCAAATTGTAAACAATTTTTTTCAAAATAGCCTTGACTTTTAAAAGTACAGGTAATGCGTTGGAAAAATGCTTCCAGTTTGGAAAGACATCTGGGGTAGCATGCAGTGGTCCTCTGGAACCAGTTACCACCCAGCTCCAGGATCAGAAATTGGTCAAATAGTTCCAATCACAATTACACTCATAAACTGTTGATACATCTAATTCTAAATAAAACAATTCAGTTCCCTCTTATTTGCACTTAGTAATGGATCACAAAACCTGTCTTATAAGTTGGAAAGAGTTTTCTAATTCATGAAAGGGAATAAATACATTTTAAAAAGATGTGTTGCAGACTGTTTTTATGAATCACAGGCATTTGGGACCTCAAAATTCCTTTGTAACTCAGGCCCTAGATCCAGTACCTTGTAATCTCTAAACCCACAAGCCCATCCTGCTCACATTTGTGTACAACTACTCAACAATACTCCTTAAAAACAGAATTAAATGGCATAAAGATCTACAAACCAATAATCCCAACAATATTTTCTACATCTTAAAAGCGTGTTTAACAGTTGCCCAAACCATGAAGAACACCTACATCACCTATTGCCGAGGCAGCTCTTGCATTTAAAAAGTATTAGCAGAGTTTTAGTGGCAGTGCTTAATTTGTAAAAAAAATATATAAGTGCCGGGACCCTCGTAAAGAGGCCACAGCAGCTTGCACTACTCATTGCCCTTATACGTGCTGCCAGTGACAGAATCAACACAACTACTAATCAACAGACCATACAAGTATGGCATTTCAGACTATTCCAGACCCCAAAGCTACAATAGTGGCTTGGGCAGCAGATATGAGTCATTTTTAATATTCATTGAAATAATAAACAACTGTTGTTGTGTTAATCTCTAATTTAGAGAAACTGTGCAGACTGTCATAAGTGCCGGTATTGACAATTAAGTTCCGGTGCTGAGCATCGGAAAACACCAGCTCAAACTAAGCACTGTTTGGTGGTATATTTCTGTCACTAACCAAATCAGCCTTATTCACAGAATCGCTCACCAATAGTGATACATCCAACAATATCAAAAGCTTGGCTCACACAAGTATTAAACAAGTTAACACTAGCCCTCAAAATTCTAATACACTATACTCTTTTCTTCAGCGACTCCAATAGTAACAAAAACAACCACCATTTCACTTTCAAATCTCACTTCACATTAATCTGAGATACAAAACGAAATCAGAACTATTGTGCCTTAAGAATATGCTGCTGACCATAACGGACAACGAGGGCTCAGCCATTCCCCCATTTTTAGCACTGTCCACCACAGTTTACATCATAGACGCCACATTCTCACTACCAGTCTTGATGAATAAATCTGACTTACTACATCAACAATCTAGTTCTAATTTATGACCAACAATGTTAACTAGTATGTCTAGACACATGTAATTCCCCACCACTACACTCACGGTATAGTGCAGGGATGTATTCACTATAAATGCCCATATTAATTAATATATGAATATCCTGCAAAAGAAAGTAAATACTTTGGCGTTTACAACAAATAATATTGACTGTGGAATCAGAAAGCAATCAAGACACCCATTCTAGACTCTTCTACGATCTCCGTTGCCGGACCTAAACTATGCGTTCACTTGCAATCACTCCAAATGTTGAACCCAGGCAGACCTCCTTGTGTATAAGTCTACAAAATCCCTTCTTCACTGCTAGGCCACAACCCCAAAGTCTCCCCATCAAAACCACACTGAATACATGTCTCATTAGTGAGTGGTTCACAGTCATTGTGAGGAAGGAAGGGACAGAGAGAGCCCTGTGGCAAGGACTGTGGGCTCATTCTCAGGAAACCAGAAAAATATTCTTTGCCTCCAGGCAAGAGTTTCTTTTAGCCTGCAGTGAGCTGCCTGCTACTTCAAATTTATTTAGGCTTAAATCAAGAAACCATGTGCTTACTAAGCTTGCCTGTGTTGCCCATGCCTACTTCTCTCAGACGTTTTAGCCTGTTGTCTGCAGCTTTTATTAAAGGTCTATATCATTGTTTTGGTGCTTTCTGCCTCATGCTGTCTGGTTCATTGGGTTCAGGGAAATCTGGTGAAAGAATATTCTGAAGAATAATGGTAATCTGGCCCCCTACTGGAAGAAAAGGAAGGACAACAAGATCCTAGTTAAGCTCTCCATTTGATTAACTGTCATTCTCAGTTTGTCAAATGCATGTGCAGGGGCCCAAACATGTTTTAGGAGAGTGGCACTGGTGGCTCTGAATGCCATGCTTGCATTATACCAAGGCTGCCTAGTTTTTATTCAAATTCTTGTCCCTTCTATTCTGCTACCTAATCTTCCTGTTTCTTTATCTCTCTCTTACAGGTTCTATTTCATCTCTTCTTATCCTCTTCATCACTGTTTCCCTATCTTTCTTTTCCTCTTTTTTCTCCCTTTTCTGTCTTTCTCTATTTTGCTCAAGTTCAGTGGTTCCCAAAAATTTTAGAATCACAGCCCAATTTGTAGAACAACCGACTTTTGTACCCACCTAGCTTTAATAAACATGAGGTAGGAGACTTTTTAATGTAGGTAAAGCATTGTGTGGCAGCACACTGTCATTTACAGACAGAATATTTCCCTTTGAAAATGGCCTCTGAATTTCCACAAATATACAGTTTTCCTGATAAAACTATACTGCACACAAATGATAATGTGTGGAAAGCTGGTTTCAGTAAATATTTATCATTTGTGCACCAACAAGTAAAGTTTCTTGATTTGCTTTGATATTTGTTGTTTTTTACAATAAAATTACATTCTACAGCATTTCATTTCACATTGTCTGTACCCCAGCAAGATTGTCACACAGTTTGGTTTATTTTACTTTCTTGGACTGAAACGTGAAAGGAGTTTGTAAACATAAATCCTCATGTTAAAAAAATAAGCAGCAATTTGTCAGAAGACACAGCCTGACATATGTCCTCTGTCTTTGAAGTGCAGCAAATGTGAAAAGATAAATATGGAATTTAAAGGCTAGTCTAGGTCTATTGTCTATTGTCTGTTGATGAAAAATAAGCCTGTGTCCACAAACGAAGGCCAATGCCAACCACCTGCAAACACTGACACAAATTAAGCACTGATTAGCTGTTAGCAATGGTTCATGTTCTTATTTTTTTCAATTTTGTTTTGACAGGTGTCAGAGCTCAAAGATTGAGTTGCTGTTGGACAAAATGTATTTCATACCACTATTGTAGAGTTTGGTTTAGAATGTTTCAACCTGCGAGTGTTATGTGGTAATCCGCTACACCTCGGACCTACTAAGATGTCCTTCCTTGCTTCTGAGTTTCTTCCCATCTGCCCTACTTTCTTTCCTTCTTGCCCGTTTGCCTTGTCTTTTTGCCTTCTTTACTTCATCTCACTCACTTTCATTATTCTGTTGTTCTTACTTCTTTATTTCCTTTTTCTTTCCCTTCTTTCTTCCCCATTCATTTTTCTTCTCTTCTCTCCTTTTCTTTTTTCCTTTCCTTTCCTTCTTTTTCTTGTCCTCGTCTCCTCCTCTTTCCTTTCTTCTATTCTTCATTTTCAATTCTCCTCCTTTTTCCCCGCCTATTTCCCTTGCTCCATCTTTCATTCTTTAGCTCTTTCTTCTCTGTCCTTCATAATTTGCATAAGTATTTCCCTCGTCCCCCATCTCCCCTCTCCCTTTTTCTCTTCCTTCCTGTCTCTTTCATTCTTATGTTTATGCTATCGTATGACTGCAACACATACTAGGCGATAATCAAATTGATCGGGTTCAGATTTGAGTTGAACACTTTTTTAATTTTGTTTCTGCATCTTCTAAAATTAGCCTTTTCTGTGTCAGCCACTTGAGGGCAGGACATTTGTGATACTACAACAGACTGATCTCTGTCTAAGTAATGAAAGTAAAATTAAACATATCAGGGAGTTTGGAGATGGCCAGACACACAGCTGTTTTTAATCAGACTCTCGTTTGTGTAGCACCCTCTCTCAGGCTATAGCAGTACAATCCTCAGACTGGACTCTTGCTTCCACAGTGCGGGAGTCCCACATATTCATTCAGTGTGAGCTATGACAATAGCTCATGTCCCACGGCGATGCTCTTTTTGTGCCTGGAACACAGTATGCCACTGACTGTGTCAAGACCGCATAGAAAAGATGCTTAAGTAAAGGTGTTCTACAGGAAACATTTCTCGAAAGGTGTCAGTAACCCCACTGGACTCATGATTTAAAGCACAGTGAAGACGTTCATGGTCATATACCTTTAGGTAAAAACACAACAAAAGATCCAACAGGTTGAAATTTCGCACATGCCACAAGACATAAAATGTACAGTTGTGTGGGGTTCTGTGATAAAGACTATGGGCCTAATTTAAAGTTTGGCAGATGGAGTATCCATTGCAAACGAGAAGGGGTATGCCGTCCGCCAAACCATGCTTCCACCCGCCTCACATCGAGACGGGGGGAGCTCAAGTATTCAATAGGTGGCGCTCCCGCTGACCCCATCGATGTAAAGCATCCGTTGACGTCCCATGCAGTAGGGGCTGCCGGAGGAAACACATTACACAGCCCACCATATTTAGAGTAACTGATAAAATGAATTTTTCTCTCTCTGTCATTGTAATAGGGACAGGAAACAAACAATGACCCCAATAACCGAGCAAAAATTCCCAGGTGGTCATTAGCTTTTTGTTTTTCAGAAACATACTCCCGCTTTGGGAGTTTGTTTCTGAAAAACAAAAGGTTTGAAAAAGTTTGATGAATGCCCATCCAAACCGACAGCGGTTGTCCACCAAGCTTTTAGTACCTTTAAGAGAAACAACCTGATGGCGGTTCCCTTCAAGGCATAGAGATGACTGCTGGGCTGGCAGTCATCTCTAAGAATGACAGAAAGTAGTCCGTCATGAAGCCGCAGGTAATATCTTTTGCCACCCTGAAGGACAGAGTACCATTTGTCAAACCATGAATCAGGCCTTAACTGGTAAAACGAGTGTTAGCAAACAATACTTTAGATAAAGCAACGGAATTAATCTGAATTACATCAAGGCATTTGCACAAGAACACATACACATTTCTGGGTATTTACGTAGCATGCTCAGAAGCACCAGAGCACTATGCAATGTTGGGTTATTGGGAGACAATACAAGATCACCTACATCAAGTGGGATTTTTCATCTTTTAACTAAACAATTGTATTTCACATAGCTGCATTTATCGGTCTTATTTAACCTTGGTGTGCTTTACTGTGTTTTCGCCGAGGCAGCGGAGGGATGTACTCTACCGCCCTGGCAGACTACAACCGACCATATTTAGAGATCTTTGTGCGCCTGCCTGAGATCTCTGTACCTTCAAGGGAGCGATGCCACGGCGGCTTGTTTGGCGAAACTAGAGCTCAGCTGTGCGGGTGCCATGTTCAGTGTACCGTCACAGCAAAGGTTTTTTTTCCTAAACTCCCCAAAAAGTCTTTTTTTGTAAACAAATAATAAATGTCCTGGATATGAGCTGTCATTTATTTGTTTTCCTAATCGGTGGGGCTAGGCTTTCCCTTGCAGTCCCGAAAAAAAAAAGACATCAGAATGTCTACCCTAAATAGGGCGGGTGGTCTGGGGTTCTTGATGTCAGTTGGGCGGTCGCGCAAAGGTTTCCAATTGTAGAACCAGCAGAGATTCCACCGGCAGAAACATGGCGGTTCTCTGACTTTAAATAGAGTGGTTGAACCAGGAGTTTGGCAGGCAGGATATACGGCCACATTTGTGAGGGGCTACCCTGTCCACGAATCTTTAAATAAGTATTTGCCCAAAACCACATAATTTTCAGTCAAGTGCCAAAGACGGGATTTGAAAATTGATGCCAAGCATCTAAAATCATAAGCTTAGCCATTAGATCGCCTCTTCTATGCATACTTCTATTAAGAGGCATAAATGAAAAACTCTACATAAATTGCTCTTTCCTTTCTGTGAAAAAAAAACTGCTGCACTTCTGTGTATGAAAAAGTAAATGCTGTGTGATTACAGGGTTATTATCTTAACTGACCTACAGAATAGAGAGCTGCAGTTTGTTGATTGAGAAAGTGATTACATAGACCGTCTTATCAATTACCACCCAGCTAGACACAGACTTTAATCCCAAACATATTCTGCCTTAATTAGAAAAAGGGACTGATTTGCTGGACGCACGTGCTTTTCATTAGAGCAAGCTGAGAAGGAAATCAAACATGCTGACCCGCCTAGTCACGAGGCTCCGTGTCCGATAGGCTGTGCGAGGCGCACGGAAGTGAGTAACAGAAGCGCCATTCGATCCAGGAAGTGGAACGTTGCCTGGCAACAGTAGCAAAGTTTAGTTTGAAATACTTGATTTGCTCAGAATTGTCTGATTTTCACAGTTCGTACATTTTTTACAACACAGGGGAGTCTTAGGTGGGGGTGAAATGCATAGCGATGAAGTCTAGTTATGTTATATCTCTTGCCCAGTGGGTAGACTCATGTGCACGTTAAATGTAATGGTGACCCCAGGAAGAACTAATATATTAACACACATACACCGTGGCAAGGCACAATAGAGGAGGGGAGTTATTTATTGTAAAAAAAACATACATTTTTGACAGAAGGTTCAGCATAAAAAAAATAATTTCTCCTTTGTAACCTTGAAATAAGGATGATTCTTTGAAGACCTGTGTTTCGCTATTAACTTGTAACATGGTAGTAGGAATTATGCAACTCCCCAGGTGGAATACACTTTTGCCAGGTGGAGTGCTTGAAACACACAGAAAATGGCAATTTTATGACTGTTCCTTAGAGGTGGGTGGCAAAAATTGTCAAAATGTGAAACTGCTAGGTCTGCTCCACAGGCAAACCAATGAAATGCACACCCTGTGCAAATGAGGATACGCCCACCTGGGATCACCTTGGCGCTAAATATGCGCCATGCAATCCATATTGCAAAAGAAGCCGCCCAACTACCTGTGGCCCCATCTGTAACACCAAAGTGCCCAGGTGGCACGAAAAGGACACACACACACGTTAAACACCCGGTCTCTAGGTGTGATATGACCACTGAGGTCATGGCATCCTACCCCATACCCCTCATTAGTACCCTCCCCATCCCTAAATATAAAAAATATATGTGTTGCCCTGCCACTCTCCTATACCAACCTCGATAAAAAACAGTCTATCAAGTTTTGCTGGAGAAATACAGCCCGAGGTTTGCTTTTGTCTGCAGGTTTACTCTGCGAGAACAGAAGGTTGCACACAAGGTGAATTGTCAGGACGAAAAATCGAGGGAAACACACAGAAGAGGAGCCTTGTACATAATTGATCTGACAGAGTGCTGCCCACTCCATCACTGTGGCTGAAATATGGACGGCCTCCAGTGCAATAATGCAGGACTCGGCCTGCTGGAGAATTTATTTACCCAGCAAAGCAATTGGCTGTGTCAGCACAACACACCGCCATTTGCAAATCAAGTAACATAAATGCAGCATTTCATTTTCATTACAAGTGCTGCAAACAGCACAAAGCGCTACGTTTCCTTTACTAATTAAGGAAATGACAAACACATTTTACTGCCCACGTTTTTTGAAGCGAGGGATGCGCACACTTTTAAATGTATCTAGTTACATGCAGCTCAACAAAAGAAGCAGCTTTTTTAGCACACTACCTACTGATTCAATGAGAGATAATCGTGTTTTGCAGTTAAAATGGCATTACTACTTGTTTTGGATTTCACGCAAATTAACCCCGTCAGCGCTCATGACGGAACCACTCCGTCATGAGCCACGGGTGCCGTGTGCTCATGACGGAGTGGTTCCGTCATGCTGCGGCCGTTGGCCGCCGCTCCTCCCACGCTGCGCTGATTCCCCGCCTGTGCAGGCGATTAGCGCAGTGGGCGGAGTCATGACGGAACCACTCCGTCATGAGCACAGCTCAACCGTGGCTCATGACGGAGTGGCTCCGTCATGAGCACAGCGCCACCGCGCTGCCCCCAAACCCCCCCAGCGCTGCGGCGGAATTCCCGCCGCAGCCAAGAGGTTAATGGTGAATAGTGTGTAGTAACTGTGCCTCTAGTTTTTACATGTTTATTTGCACTGGGGGTTACACAGTGATTTAAAAAAAAGTTTGAGAACTGTGATGCTGCATGCAATGGGGGGGGGTCTGTGAGCGTGAGGGCAGGGTCAAAGGTGTGGTTAAAAAAACTAAATATTCTGTACGTTTTTTGGTCTTTCACTATCATGTAGCTACATGAGGTCACTGTCCCTCCTCCAGTTCAGCACCCAGTGCGGCCGCACCAGTTGCACTGCCCTAAAGCCAGCCCTGTTGCTCATCATCAGCAAAAAGAAAAAATGGCTATTGCTGATGCAAAACAGCATCAGTAAAAAAAAATATGTGGTGGTGTATACATCAAGATGCTCCAGGGGCCCAGCGGGAAGACAAAAACACATGCATATATTACCACACATGCATGAACACAAGTCATGAAGAGGCAACATTATATGCTTTTTTTAATTCACCATTGTAAGCTAGTTGACACTCGTCTTGGAATGGGAAATTAAAAAAAAAAAAATGTGTGTGAAAGCACATATTCTCAAAAGAGCAGCCTGGAAGCAAATTGCAGCTGCTGGGCCCTCCAAAGAAGTTAAAAGAAATTATCCATAAAAAACACAGAGAGGAGGGCCTTTGGAGCAGTGGAGAAAAGGAGGCTAAGGGATATCTAATAAAAACCAACAACGAGCAATGGTGAAGGTAAGCAGAGGAGGGGTATAATTAAAAAAAAAACGAACATGACGGGAAGTGGCAAGGGAAATACCACATGAGCTGAGAGTGGGAAAACAATATGTGAGAGAGTCGGTGTATGGGTGTGAAGAGGGAAGCAGCACACTCCATGGAGAAAGTCGATGTCAATATGAATAACTACACATTCATGTATAAAAATGAAGTCACATCTTTATTGACAAATTCACCCGCTATGAACTCCATGTCAACCCAGATTCAGAAATACGTAGTCAGGCAGGCGCTGAAACCCAGGCCCAGGGTCACTGATTGGCAGGTCATAGGTGGGGTGGCACGCAGCTGGCAGACAAACGTGTGAACAGGAAACCCCCGATCAAACCCATAGAAAGGTGCAGCGACACCACAATGGTCCAGGGAGATTGGCCCCAATAAAGCACACATGTCCGGGTTATGCGTGTTCCCAAAACATCATAAAGTCAGATGCCACATGAAGTTAGGAACACACACCCAATCAGGAGACAGCATACACGGTACACGCACTGATCACATGCTCCCCATGCTGGACATCTGAACACGTTACCCACTGGTTGCATTGTGTTCACGCAAGCTTGAGGTCCACCTGAATTCCTCATGGAATTCCTTCATTTATGGGTCCAAAGAGAGCAGTTTGCATTCCTTACAAAGAAAAGGATCGCCAGAACTATTTAATGGCATTCAATAAATTGTATAAGAACCCATGTCAGATCGATTGTAAGTTGAGACAGTCCTCAGACCCTATGCCTTTAACTGTTCTCCCGGCCACATTGTTTAATTAAACAAACTGTTCCTGCTTTGTCAAATGCCTCATGTCTCTTGTTTTTTCAAGGTATGTCATGTTCAAACAGCAGAGTGCTAAAAGCAAAAGGAAAATGTAGCTCTCTGAATCGATGCAAAGGAAGGATAGAATTCATCCAATCAGAAAAACGGCGAAGCTTTGATCAAGGAAAGAGACACACACAAAAAGAGGAAGGAAAGTCATTGAATAAGAAGCAAGCATATAAGATTGACAAGAGCGCCAACCAATGATAAGCAGTGGACTGACCCAAAGTCCACTGCAAGTGTTTATGTTGTCCACAGCAGGTTTTTTGCAGCTTTAGCTGTCTAAATCTGAGATCTAAAATGAAAGGTGAATAAAAGTCAGAAAAAAGGGATCAAAAGAAGAAATAAATAAAATAAATTGAAATAGTTCAAGAAAACTAATGAAATAAGGAACAAAGGTGAACAGAAGAAAGTGAAAGAAAAAGCAAAAATTAGAAACTTTGAACCAGAACATGAAAATAATGGGAGAAAGAATAAAGGAATTGTTATAAAACAATAATTCAAACAGGAACAGAAAATGGACAGCTGAGCTAATAAAGGGAATAAATACGTAGGGAAGAATGGAAAGTATGAAAAGGAGCAATATAGAAGTTAAAAAAATATTGAAACAAAAAAACACATGGAAAAAAGAAAGAGAATTAATTCAATGAGAAATAAAAAGGCATCACGAGATAAAAGAAGAGAATGAACAAAGCAGGGATACTTAGAATGGTATGAAAGCAAGCAAGAAAATAAGTGAGAAAATTGTTGGAAGATGGCATGGAAAAGAGGAAAATTTGAGGAACACAAAAGTTGTAAAATAGAAGGGGAAAAACGGGAAGAAAAGAGAAAGGAAAGGAAGGAAGTGAGCAGGTAAGAAGGGAAGAAAAAGCAATGAAGGAAATACAAGGTGACGAGGATTTAAGGAGAAAAAGATGGAAGGTGGGATAAAAAGGGAGGGAGGATAAAATAAATGATTGGTTAGAGAGATAGATGTGGAAGAAAGAAAGCAAAGAATCAAGTCAACAATGGAAAAAAAACAGGAGGAGGGTAAGCAAAAAGAGTTTGGGGAATGAAGGCAGATAAAAATAAAGAATGTGATGGAAGGGTCTATGAATAACAATCAAAAGTTAGGGAAAGGGAGAATAAACAGAGAACGAAGGGAATAACTGAAAGAAGAAAATAGGAAAAGGGGGAGTGAGAAGTGGGCTGGGGAACAAAACGAAATAAGGAAACAGTAGGGAGAGGGTGGCGTGGATGGCATAAAAGAGAAAAGCCTGGAGTGTTTATGAGGCAGCAAACAGGTGAGCAAGTCACCGGATGTGAGCCTTGTACGGTTTGCCTAAAAGAATAATCTTGAAAGACCTGAAAACACGTCCACATTCCACAGTCTGAAGCACTAAGGCTGTGCAAAGCTGCTTCAAATTCCACCTTGAACTTACCTTGACCTGCAAAGACCGCCCTCTGCTGGTGAGAGGGAGGATTTGCCGGCTCGTCTTATACATTTATACATACTGAAACTGTTCATGAGCTGCGCTCAGGAACAAAGACTGCTCAGTGAGAGCTGAACACTCGTGTGTTTAATAAGCAGTTTAGCGTTAAAGGGACAGAGCTTTATTTACTACCATTGATGGGAAATATTGCAGAAACTATGAGAAAAAGCAAAACGAGAACAGTGCTTCTGTGCTGCTTTTACAAACCTCAGACAGTAGTATTTAAATTCATTTGGAACATTCCAGACCTGAAAAGAAAGACGAAAATGAGGCGCTGAAATGGTTAATTGTGACTGCTGAGTTGGAGCTCTCTGAGGTGCAGCTCAGCCGCTTTGGCAGTAGGGGGTGCACTTGTTACATTTTCCCACAAGCTGTGCTAATTAGAATAGCAAGCTTTATAAACGCGTATCTGTTCAGATTTCAACAACGTCTCAGTGCTAGTGTTCTTCGGTTATCTTTACGCAACTTTTACCTTGTTCTTTACTGTGCTGAGTGACCCATAACCATTACTTTAGAACATATTTCGAAACATTATAATCTAAGGGCGCATTTTATCTCATCAATATTCTGTTCTAATGTCAATCTTTTTTTAATGCAGTACAATTCTAAGGAATAACAGGGAAATGTGATTTATGTTATGAGTCAGCACCTCAGTTTTATTTAAATATTGTTTCGCTTGTTCACGCTCCTGTCGGTTTTGCAAATCTTCATGTTTCAATCTTTCTCACCAGTGGATGTTTGATTGTGGAGTAGAGACAGGGAGAGTTTGGGTAGAAAGTTCTCTGTGAGGAACGCACAGGAGACGCTTTGTTCAACGTCGTGTGCACGGTATCTCTTGCAAAAAAGCTTTGGGGATTCCGGATAGACAGATAGGAGGACGGACGGACAGACAGACAGATAAATGGATCTTCAATGTGATAGATAGATAGATAGATAGATAGATAGATAGATAGATAGATAGATAGATAGATAGATAGATAGATAGATAGATAGATAGATAGATAGATAGATAGATAGATAGATAGATAGATAGATAGATAGATAGATAGATAGATAGATAGATAGATAGATAGATAGATAGATCTTTTATGTGCAGTCATTTTTACCAAATCGAAATTGGGAGTGATGTTACTGACACTGGAAGGATAAAAGATTGAGTCTACTTGCCACGATTCGCACATGAGACGTGTGGCTCACAAAGATCTCACCCACAAGCACTCAGTTTGCTGAGCTACCCATCTAGACAACATGATGAGGTGTCATGTCAAATACACTTATTGTGTTACATTATAGAAAGTGCTGCATGGGATGAGTGCATTTGTAGATGCGGGAACTCATAGGATTTTGGTCATGTTAGTGCCTTGACACAGCCTATGCTAAGCAAATGGATTAAATGTTATCACAAACAGAAATGTGAGAAGGCAGAACATTTAAAATGTATATATTGTAAATCATGTATACTTTCTACATATTAATAGATAGATGACCTTATAAGTGACACAAAAGGACACTTTTAAAACAAAAGAAAGGTTGCCTTGGTTAGTACATTTGAAGATGGCCTCTTTTCAATCACTAAAATAAATGCCATACATTTAATGTGGTGACGCGTTGGTGCCAAGAATGGCTTGTAATTGCAGCTTCATATGTCTCTCAGACTTCACCAGCAGCATTTGTCAGTGCTACTCACTATAACAGGTAGAGCCCACCTTTACTGCTCAGCTGTCTCACCACCTCAGTCAACAGTTATAGGAGGACATCTCTTCTTCCCTCAACCTCAGCCAGGTCCAACCACGATAAACAATGTCGAGGGACCCACTCAGCATACTACCAGAATATAAATATCGTTCTACAAAAATATAGTATACGCTATAAATATCTTCAAGATACGAATAGTAAATCTATGCTTACATCTATATACATACCTTATTGATTTTTTTGTTGTTGCTATTGTAGTATGCAACGTGTGTTTCTTTAATATTCCTGGTGTTCATACCGCTGGGTAAAGCTTTAATTAGTGAAATTCCTCCTCAGTGAAGACAACATAAACTGAAATCTGTGCTAAGTACTTTCTGGCATCAGAGTGAAGGGCTTTATGTAGGATTTCAGCACAGCTTGAAAATTCTCCAGCTTGTACGAGAAGCCATTCAAGTGTGGAGAGTTCTGGTATAGGAGATTCTGAGCATTTTATTCTTGACACATACATAAAGCTTCTCTAGAGGTGTTAAGTGTATCTTTTTAATCCCATAGTCAAGTTGAGGGGCTAAGGATGAAACACAATTGTATTATCCCAAGCCAGATGTATTATTTAATCCCACACAAGAATTTGAAGATTGATGTGTGCGTGTAAATTGAGGCGTTGTCTCTGGTGAAGCCCAGGGACTTAATGAAGTCAATAAGTTAAGATTTACAAAATTGAATTTTGACTAAGCTTAGCTAAGAAATGGCCATAGTGAAACAGTTGGGGAAAAAGCGAGGGTAGAGGAGAGGAGAAACTCCTCTAAGAGGATACAGTTTAAGGGAGTACAAGATCATCCAAGATCATCAAGAATCCGTGTCATGGGTGAGATGTTGGTGGAGTAGACTTGTGTGTATAGCTGAGTGCCATCACCGTAGAGACAATAAGAAATGTTAGAGTAGTGTCTTCAAAATTTGTAAGGCTAATTCCCCTCGCACAAAATATTTTTGTCAGAGCCCCTTTAAACTTGGGCGAATGGAGAGGACAGATGATGATGCAGTGGCCAAAGCATATTAAAATGCTCGCTCGGTAAAGATTGTGCTGGGGCCCTAGGGATACAAGACTGAGCCCTTCCCACAATCTCACTCATCTTTTACATTGTATAGCTTCTCTACTCATTACCTTCTCACTCTCTCATCATCATGGCACTCATGATCACCTCTCTGTTCACAGATCCATCATGAGTCACAGCACACCTTTCATGTCGCTGCCTACACCAGCAGTAGATATCTCATGCAGGCCCTCTCACCTATCTATGTGCATCTCTGCTGTCTTTGTTATTGTCTCCCATAACTACTCACCTTGTACACCAGTGTCCAACTATTTGATCACTTTGCACCTGTCCCATCACCCATGAGATGTCTGCCACTGTGCACCTTTCCCTCTATTGACCCCTCTCCTATCGATGTTAACTTCTCCTGTCAGTGTCAACTTCACTCCTACCACTGCCCTGCCCTCACTAACCACCTCAAAGATCACTAACTACTTCTCCTGTCACTGCCCCCTATCCGCAAAAAATCCACTTCTCCATTTAAGTGTACACCTCGCCTGTCAGCATCCAACTTTCCCATCACTGAAGATCCCCTCCATGATTGTCTAACTTTACTGTCACTGTCCAACTGTGTTGTCATTGGCTACCTCCCATCAGTGTCCACCTTTTAGGTCACTGCCCATCCGTCCCTGTCCACAACTCCATCAGGGACCATCTCCTCCATCACTACCCTCACTGGCTCCCTCCCATCAGTGTCCATCTTTCCCGTCACTGCGGAGGGAAAGGTGGACACTTATGAGATGTGGCCAGTGAGGGTAGTGATGGAAGAGATGGTTCCTGATGAACAGAATATTAATTTGGACCTCCCCAATTACATGCACTTAATGTTTGTTGTATTAGAGTTAGACTAGTATTTCTGACTGTTCGGCCTAAGATATATGCACTTTCCCCAGTTTCAGTAGGACTGGAGTTTAAATAGTAAATCTGAGTCCCACCCCAATTATATGCACTTTCTCCAAAGTTTGTAAGTCTGGAATTAGAATAGTAAGTCTGCCCCCCAAATATATTCCCTTTCCCCAATAGTAGTGGGACGGAAATTATAATAGTAAATCTGGCCACCCAACTGCCAAATGTGTGCTTTTCCCACAATGCAAGTGGGACTGGAGTTACAGTATTAAATTTGACCTCCCACAATTATATATATCAGGGTCAAGGTACCACTAACCTCTAAATCTGAATGTTGCTCCAGGAACGACGTGGAATCCACCTGTCTCCCTCGGTGTCAACAGTGTCAAATACATCCAAGACTGTGTTCTATACTGATGTCAAAAAGGGGATAAGTGGATAGAGATGTGAGAGAAAGCACACAAGCAACATCTCATCAACATCTCATCAAACAAAGGCTCTCTCTGATATTCTACTGCCCTCTCTGAGTGACACCTGTTTTATACTAAACAGAACACAAAATAATTCATGTAATTTTAAACCCTTCAAACCCAAATATATTGACTTTCTCAAATGCAGAACTGGACTTAGACGGCATATCTATCCACCACCCCAATGACTGTAGAACTTGAGTTAGACTAGTAAATCTGACCACCCACCCGCCCCCTTTGTATGCATTTACTCAAATGTTAGTATGATTGGAGTTAAAATACTAATTCTGACACTATTCCCCAATTATATGCGTTTTGCCAATGTTAAATTAACTGGATTATGCGTAATATTTGTAACCCCTGACCAATAACATGCACTCTCCTTTGTGTTTGTAAGACTGTAGTTAAAATAGTAAATTTGACCTCTCTCCCTGCTATTTGAACTTTCCTATTTTACTCAATGTTTTTAGGAGTGGAGTCAGAATAGAAAATCTGACCCCTGCCCCTCTCAGTAAATACACTTTCCCCAATGTGTGTTGTATTAAAGTTAGAATATTAAATCTGACCTCCCAAAATATCTGCACACTCCCAAAAGCTTTTTGGAATGGATGAAGACTTACAGATCTCGCCCCCACAATAAATTAGATATATTTTTATATTGTTTGTAGAACCGTAATTAATTAAAAGTATATTTTAACTTTTTTTTAAAGCATTTTGAATGTTGAGCTTTATAAATATTTCGTAGATATAAATATGTTTAATGGTAAGAGCTATTTTACCTAAGTGCTGATGTTTTTAGTTAAAATAATGTTATATGTCATCGTTTTTAAACTTAATAATTTCTAATATTTTCAAAAGTATTTAATGTTATTGATATAATATAATCAAATAAATGTGTAACTATAAATATAGTTCGCTTAAAATAGTAATTGTAGTTATAATTTTAATAACTATATACTTTCAGCGCATTTTCAAGCACTACTAATATGGCTAATTGATTTATGTTTGCATAGAAGAGTATTTCTAAATAATATCAATATTGTGAAATAATTATTTTTATGACTTTAATTCGTATTAATTAAAATAGTTAACTTTTTAAATTATTTAACGAGTTTGTGCAACAAAAGCATTAACCTTTGATGTCAAATGGGAGAGAGAAAGAGAAACCCAACTAATGGCTGAATTGCAGCATGTGAAGCGATAGATGAATCCTGGCTTCCTTGCTTCATCAAACAGTGTAACCCTAGGCATTTACTTGATTTCACTCTGCCTCCTTTTTCTTCATTACCACATTTGAGAGCACCATGAAATGCATCAGTTCAGGACGTGCGCTCCACAAAACAAAACTCAATTGTATGTGGTTTAATAGATTATAGTAACAACTTTGATGACAAATTCTTTCAAGCTTTTCATTCACTAATGGCATCGTATAGAGGGTGGTGAGGGACATGAATGTATATAAGTGCACATTTAGAAACTATCATTTCTAATAAATCCAGTTCAGTGCAGTGATACCATCTAATGTTGTAAAATGAAATGTTTCCACAGTTTAAAGAAACGCACATTCTTGAACTTTGCAGAGGCTGTATCATATGTTTATATTACATTTGTTGTACATATTTACATGCCAAATATTCTGATGGCTTGTGTTATGGATCTTAGCGTTAAAGACAGGCCCTTGACTTGGCTCTGTATCAGCTCTTTCTATTACTTTACTGGCTTGTCTGCCTCTACACATTATATGTCTGATAATAGATCATATTTCCAGTATAAGGCAAGATGTATTCTGGAACACTTAGAAAATTTGCCTAAATAAGTGTTACATGTTACACAATAACTACAATACTATGGGCTGTAATGTAAACAGAGGAAAACACAAAGGTAACAGGTGGGCCACTGAGTTTGGATGAGAGCTTTTTCACAGATTACTTTTGTCTGATATGAAAGGGGTACTGCTGTTGCATGAACCAGCAGAATTCCCATACCTGAAACAACTTGACAGATGGGTGGTGACAACACCAAAAGCAATGTCCCTGCAGGAAGTGGGCTACATCAGCGCTTAGAGTGGGCTACACAAGTGGTGGAATGACACTGAGCCAGAAGTGGAAGTGGGCTTCATCAGTGGTGAAAATGTGCAGCAGCTTCTCCCTAACAATTTGGACACCTGCATTTATTTCCTTCTTACAAATTAAACATTGACTACGTCTATGACTAAATAGAAAAGATGGAAACCCTGCAAGGGAGAGGGGCATACTGGAACCTTGTCTAGTCAGGTTAACCTTCCGTAACTGACCAGAGATATCTGTATAGGAAAAGATGAAAGAAGAATTAACTAACCTGGCCAAATTGTGTTCTGGTGTATTAAACAAGAACAATCAAAAGATATGTACTTGACTGCACTGTGACAATGGCCTAATGTGACCTGCAGGACACCATGGAGCTAAATTACAAAGGCGTTATTACTTACCACAATTAATTTCATTTTAAGAGCATTTTAAAGTTATGCGTCATATTGCAAGTTGCATAACTAGGCATGGCAATGAGAAACAACTCAAGAATGTCTTAAGATTTATTTTTTTATAAATTGTATTCACAAGGAAATTGCATTTATGAACTTCTGGAAAATCAACATGATTTTGGCGTCATCTTTCTAACTTGTTAGCAGTGAGACTTATCAACAATTCTCTAATAGTTTTACATGCATTGTCAATCACACTATAGTCTATTTTTATAACACATATGCCTGTGTACATAAAACGCACTGAAAAGCAGTAGTTAATGTAGACTTCATTAAAAAAATGCAATGTGCTTGTCACCAACAATATGCATACAACATATATGGACGTATGTGATGGTGTCACTTGTGCAACATGACACACCCTACATTCTCTTCTAGAGCTTGGGGGGGGGGGGAGCCAAAATGTACATATACTCAACAAAGTGCTTCTAGAAATGGGAGGACAGCCATGAGGCCAGAAAGAGTCATGGAATTTGAGGCTCTTATTTCACGTCACTATTATTCTAATTCTGACGATGGCTCAGATACAGTAACGGGGAATTATGTTACTAACATAACATACCAGTCCGAAATCAGGTTTATCAACCCAAAGAATCATACCAGGTTCATTATTTAGTGAAATATCACCACCGAACCCTGAAATCCTTGTGAATGTCACTCTTGACAATGAGGGTTCAGCACATAGCCCTAAAAAAGTATTCATCACATGGTTCGACCAACATTACAACAATTAAGCGATCAGTGATAGGAGACAGAAAGAGGGAATGGGAGTCTGAAGTACATGAAATCAGTCCTGCTGTCCGACCACAAAGGAGGCAAACAGAGATTACCAGAAATGCTGGCATTGAAGCTCATCCATGCCAGAATAAATTGCTGAGCATGCAAATGACATATCACTCTCCTGCAGATGGCATACTTAATTAGCTCAACGTGTCAGCTTGCAAGACTTGGAAAGGAGATTAAAGATGTTACATAATGCAAAAAATAAATGTTAAACAATGTTGGACTTGGCTCATTCTGCAAGGTGATCCCAAAGCTTTTTGCCTGCACCCTCCTGTTTTCTGAACCCGTTCTTATTGGCTTTTAAAACTCTGCACACTTATTCACTGCTAACCAGTGCTAAAGTGCTTGTGCTCTCTTCTTTAAGCATGTTAAAATAGGCTTTTACCCAATAGCACACTTAATTTACTTGCAAGTCCCTAGTAAAGTGATACTACATGTACCCGGGGCCTGTAAATTAAATGCTACTATTGGTCCCATCGCACTGACAGTGCCACCCACTTAAGCAACCGTTGCCTTTTAAACATGTCCCGTGCCTGCCATTTGCAGCCTGTGTGTGCAGTTTTAAACTATCATTTCGATCTGGAAAATAAACCTTTGCCAGGGCTAAACCTTCCTTTTTAAGTCACCCGTAGCGTAGGCCCTACACAGCCAAGAGGGCAGAGTGCAGTGTATTTAAAAAGTTGGACTTGCACTTTTAACTTTTACAAATCCTGGTAGTGAAACATTCTTCAATTCAGTTTTCACTACTTCAAGGCCAACCTCTCCCATGTGATAGCAATGGGCCACCTTATTACATTTAATAACTTTTGATTGAGAGCAAGTAGGAATGTCAAGTTTGGTGTCTAAAGAATTGTAATTTAAAACCATTTTTAATGGTAAAGTTGTTTTTTAAGTAAAAATTCTGAAAATGCCACTTTTAGAAAGTAAAAGATAAATGGCAGAATGCACTCCTTTCCTTGATTGCTTGTTTTCAATTTAACGTGTGATTGCGTGCGAGCTGATAGCATGATCCGTCCCAGAAGTCACGGTACTTGTAGAAAGAAACCCAAAAGGCACGTTGATCTCGCGCCCAACAGTCACACTGCGTGATGTGGGAATTTAAACCTCACAAAAACTGATGCACTTATAGTTTTTCAAAATTAATCAAAGATTGTAATCCAATACTGTTATCAAAACCTTAATCCACAGTTCATCAAAAGTTCATCCAAAAACTCACAATCACTGCGAAGACAGCGTGATTCACCAAAGTTCCTAATTTTATTTTCATATGCCTTCTGTGTGACCATTCTGGCTTCAACAGCGAAACGTGGCGGTGAACAATTAATCCAGAGTTGCCTCATGTGCTTACACCCAATGCATTTAGGGCCAAGAGGCCCTTTGTCAGGGGTAGCTGAAATGATAAGAAAACGTCTTAACCAACTGCTCAATATGCGTGACCTGCAACCTATACATGTAAATACTGCTAATTTCCCTAATCAAAGTTGGCCTTTTCTTCAGCTAACCATTTGGTGCCTACAGCTTGTATCCTGGGTTACATGACTAGGTGTAGCTGGTAGTTAGTCTTTGTATATTACTCCCAGACAGTAGGACAAAGGGGTAATAGGTGGTTGCAGGATGAACCATCACTGAGTTGATAGGAGGGGGCAGAGCTGTCACCTACCACACCTGCACATCACAAAGACTCTGCCTCAGCACACTCACTGAAGGGTATCACACTATTCTTTTGTGCGCCCAGGCAAGCTGAGGTCGGGGCAGAGAATCACGAAATTCCAGTCACCTCTGTAGGGGAAGCACTCTAGAAGCTTCTCCCACTTCAAAGTGGGCACCAGGTGTAAGTAGTAGACCATCAGACCCAACTCTTCCGTACACTCTTGGAACTGTGGATACTACAGAAGAAGTATGAGCTGCTGTTCTGCTGCTTAATGCCAGCCCTGCATGCTGAGGAAGACCCCAGGCTTAGTGACTCCATAGGTCAGCTGACTGCCCTCCAATGTGAGCTACAAGGACATAACAAACTCCCTGCAACTACTCAGCTGACCTGCTGCAGCCCTCCTGTCCTCTGCTGGAGTAAGTTCCTGATTCCCAAGTGGGGCCTCTCCAGGTCCCGGCACCTTGGCTGGCTTCAGAGTGAGTTCCTCCTGGCTTAAATGAAGGTCCCACCAAATCTGACGCAAAGTGACTCAAAGCCCGGCAAAGCCTTGCCTCACAGCTGCATGCTTCACTGGGACAGACGTGAAGTGACGCAACGCAATGCCTTGCTTCACAGTTGCCAGCCTCATCGAAATCGTTGCCGAGTGACACAAAGCCCCACAAATCCTCGCCGCACAGCTGCCAACACAGAGTGGCGCATAGCCTTTCCACACAACTCATAGGAACCAACGCCGAACAACGCAAAGCCCCACAGCTTCACTGGAACCGACATCGTACAAAGCGAAGCCAACAAATCAACACGTCGCAGACCGCGAAACTTAGACCTGTGCCCGCCCTCGCTAAATTGTAGTCAGCCTAAATTTTTGACTTTTTCTTGGTCCAGCGCAACCAGATACCCTCAGTTGGTGCTTTGCACCTTTTGGCGCTATTTTTACTGAAATCTTTGAAATTGCATAGCTCCAGGTCTACTGATTGTTGTTTTGGTCTTCAATATTGTATTACATTTTATTCTATGTTTCCTGATTGGGTTGGGACTTTTCTTGTGTTGTGTTTTCACTTTATTGCTTGTGTGCTGTATAAATACTTTACACATTGCATCTAAGTTAAGCATGATTGCAGGGTTGCTGCAATATCGGTCCCCAGTAAAAAAAAAGCAGCAAGCAAGCATTTCGAGCCTCCCAAGGCCAGGCAGTGCTTCCCCAGGGAAAGATTCGAGAAAATGTGCCAGGCCTGCTTTGGGTTCCCTGTGTTTCACCCTGACAACAATTATGGTTGCTGCTTGAGTAGGGTTTTACCCCCCTCAACTAGTAAACCAATTTCCTACAAACAATAATCTGAAATGGCGTGTTACATGTCAAAAGCTCCATGAAGAAGAATTCATTGAGGTGTTGAGTCCAATGTCATCTTGCATTAACACATATGTTTGTAGCCAGCAGGAACACAGGGGCAGGTCTGCTGTATGGAGATATGTACCATGAACTCCTAATCAGCCTAACAATGCAGACATAAATGAAAATATTAATGTACCATAGAGAAAGGAAGATGTCCCAGGCTCCTAGGAACTAGGAACAACCAAGGAGATAATGTGGTAGAGGTAGACAATGCGCTGCATTTGATACCGTCAATCACGATATCCTTGTGCAGCGTCTCCTGGACACCGGAATATCTGACAGGGCCTTGGAGTGGCTCAGGTCCTACCTGAATGACAGATCTTTCCAGGTATATGAGGGCAATGTCACCTCCATCAGTAAGACTCTGGGTTGTGGAGTCCCGCAGGGATCATCGTTGAGCCCGACGTTATTTAACGTCTACATGAGGCCACTAGCTGAGATCGTCCATCCGTATGGTATTAAGATCATTACCTACGCGGACGATACTCAGCTGGTGGTTTCTCTGGCACAGGAAGGGGGATTCTCAGCATGCGCGGATCTAGCAGGCTGTCTGGAGATGGTTAAGAGCTGGATGACCAAGTCTTGTCTCAAACTCAACGGAGACAAGACTGAGCTTATGCTCTTAGGTCGTCTCGTACCTTCTTCCATCGATACTCTCTGGCCATCCAGTTTGGGACCTGCCCCGGTGCCTAAAGATACCATTAAGAGCCTTGGTGTCTGGCTTGACAGGTCCCTGTCATTTGACCAGCAGGCAATAAGACTATCTGCTATCTGTTTCGGTATCTTAAGAGTCATCAGGAAGGTCCTTCCTCTACTCCCCTTCGAAGCAAGAAAGACCGTGGTTCTGGGCCTGATCCAATCACGGTTGGATTTCGGGAATGCTTTATACCTGGGAGCTCCCGACTCCACTCTACACAAACTGCAGTTGATACAGAACTGCGCCGCACGGACTCTCTTACAAATCCCCCGCAGATCATCAGTAAAGTCCGGCCTAAGGAGACTGCACTGGCTTCCCGTTAGGGAAAGAGTCAATTTCAAATCACTTTGTATTGCACATCAAGCCTTTTGGTCCTCAGGCCCAGCAATTAATTTCCCCCTTATTACACCCTATCAGCCCGTTAGACATCTGCGTTCAACTTTTGCCAATTTGGCCATTGTGCCGAAAATAAAGAAGTCAAGATCGGGAGGCCGCTCCTTTTCCTTTAATGTGGCCAAGCTGTGGAATGCTCTTCCCCAACATCTAAGGTCCAACCCCGACCTCAGTTCCTTCCGCAAACAGCTGAAAACGCTTTTGTTCATTAATCAGTAGTAGGTTAGATATTCTTCCTAAGCAACCTTAGCCCAGTCGGTTTTCTCAGCGCTTGGACGCCCCAGGGCAGCTACGTGCGCTTTATAAAACCCAATTCATTCAGTCATTCATTCATTCATTCATGCTAGTAATCACCCACAAATTATCAGTGAAGATGCAATCACAGTCTTCTGGTATGCATTATATTTTTCCTAATTATAAATCTTACTTTAGGGTCACATACAAATGTATATTGGCTATTCCTCGGTGTACAACTTTATGCACCGCACTAGTATTGACAGGGAGGTCACAATGTATGTTATAAGTGTTGTGACAAAAATTATTTTTAAAACCATCTATATTTGTCAGTCATACATTTTTCATTTTTAAAAAGACTGATATTCTCACACAATGAAGAATGGATAAAAAACAGTTGATGCTGCTATTGATCATTTACAAGTGCCACAAAAATACGATTTTGAACTGTTATATGTTATATAAAACACTCCAAATAGGATTATGTGACTACTACTTGCACTATAGCCATAAAAACATAACCCAGTCCTCTTCCCCGAGCCTCATCAAGGCCCCAGGGACCCCATCCCCCAGGGTTAAAATTTAAAAATAAAGGTGGGAGCTGATTATAGCCCCAGAGACCCCCTCCCCCGGGGCCACTTTTTTTAAACAAAAGGAAAGGGGGCTGCGAGCCCAGTCCCCTTTATTAAAAAAAGTGGCTCCAGGGAATGGGGTCCCCGGGAACTGCAAATGCTTGTTGAGGGGGGGTCGCGCACAGCCGTCTCCCTTTTTTAACAAATAGGCCACAGGGGATTGGGTCTGCCTGAATGTGGCCACGACCTGCGAGACTAACTGCACACTGCGAGTGCCAGAAGTCCGTGTGTGGCTTGGGGTTGACTTTACAAACCGTAATTAAATATTACTTAATGTTATAACAATACCTAGAAATTCACTGGAAAAAAACATTTTAAAGTGGTGTTATAGTTAAATGAAAATTTCAGTGACAACGTTATATATTAAACTAAAAAAATTCACTGAGCATGGGGGTTGGCTACCTGCGGCCTAGCATAACCAAAGGACATTCACAACATGAGGTTGGCTGCCTGCAGGAAGGTTTGGCCAATGGGCCTGGTCGTAGGTCCCCTGCTGCACACGGCACACGGCCAAAGGCCATGCGTGGTTGTGGGGGTTGGCTTGGCTTTACGTATGATATGATAACAAAATACTACTGTACGTTATAAGAAACCCTGGAAATTCACTGAACAAAACAAATGTTAAAGTAACGTTATAGTTAAGTGAGGATTTCGGTGACAATGTAATGTTTTAAACATACAATACCATTGAAATTCATCAGTTATAGTTATCTCTACTAACTATAACTTGTGCCCTATGGTAACTATAACTTTCGCCCTCGCCGTGCACTCCTAATTACCTGACATATTACATCACTCATGACATTTTCTATGACATCATTCAAAACTTCACTGCAACATCTGAAATGACATCCTTCATGACAACACTGTGCATGGCGAGGGAGCGAGTAATAGTTAGAGCTACTATAGATAACTATGAATTTCAGTATTTATTTGTTTAAACACTACGTTGTCACTGAAATTTTCACCCAACTATAACATCACTTTATCCTTTGTTTTTTTCAGTGGGAACATATATATGCATATATCTATATATATATATATATATATCTATATATATATATATATAGATTGGGAGATGTGCCATGTCCTGCTGCGAATTCAAAATACTGATGCATTCTGGGGTTTGTGGTTGCAATAACTAGCCACATGATCACTTGGACTACAGAAATACAATTGCACTCACCTGTGAGCAAGGCTTAAGGCTGAAACGCGTAAGGATTTAAAGAGTGCATTTTTTCTCTGCATTTCATGACAAATAAAAGTCAGCCTGTCAGCAAGTCGGTGTTGGGCTCTGTCCTTTGGTGGCAGAATTGCAGTTTCCAGGATCTCCATTCCTGGCTTTTGAGCCCGCCCTGCAGGATTGGGGGCCCCCGGTAAAGTGGAGGTTTTCTTGTGACATACATAGATAGATATAGATATAGATATACATACACACACACAAATCCTATGGTTTCCCTTCACCAAAACCCTATACCTAGACAAAAAGGTCTTAAGGTCTCAAAAAGGTGACAACAGGTTTCCTAGGATCATTCACAATTCACACCACCCTTCTGCTGCCATTATTTAAGGTAATTCACCCCCAAAGTGTGTCCCTATGCACTTTCTACAAACAAATCTTCACATTGTAGTACATGGATCTTCTCAGTTATCTTTCGTGGAACCATTCACAAGGAGGATGATCAATCGATTAATTAATGAAAATACTAAGGTGTCTCTGAATGCAGGTTAGAGTAAATACTTTAACTTAATTGACTTGATTGTCCAAAGGGAATTACTGCATGCTAATAAGTTTGTTACATGATTGGTTATTTGAGATCGTACACAAAAATAAAAGTCCATCTATCTATTTGTAATATATATCAAATAGTTTATAATAGAGAGATTTGATTTCTTTCATCTTACAAGGCCCTCCCAGGCAGTGTGTTATTCAAAGGAATCCTCTAGTTTGTCCTCACACTAAGGCACAAATGTATTTACCATTTTACATACAAAAACTACAGAGTATGGCAGTGTGAGTTAGTTGGTGAAGTAAAGAGCAGTAGAGCCTAGAAAAGATTACCATGCTGTGCATTTGCTCGAAATGAGGCTGGACCGTGCAGCAATCTCTGCCTCAGAAACAGTATTGAACCTTGGAGGCTAATGAAAAAAAGATTTTGTTTTCAAAGCGCCATTTTGAAAAAGCATTGAATAAAAGAGTTTATCAGCAGAGCGTTGGCAGATTTATAGACTAGTTACATTAGCTCATTGGTATGTATTCTGCGAAAGTCTTGTCTTGTTTACGGTGTCTCTGCAGATGTGTTTGTGGGGTGAGCTGAGCACTGGGAGATAATGAGGAGGGCTTTTTTCATGAAATGATAAAGTAAACGGTACAAACGACCCTGAATAAGATGTAAAGATTAAAATAATGAAACAGTGACTAATAAGGAATCATGCCAGTGGGGTTTCAGAGAATGTAGTGAAATTACATTTTACTTATACAAGAAATAGAGGCGCATGGGGCATACCCCGTAATGAATCCAAAACACATACATACCAAGTATGGCTGAGCTGAGTCAAAAGAAAAACGAGGTGCAAGAGGCTTTAGTGGTTCTTTTGAATACTGACTTTAGATGTGCACTACGCGAAATCAATCAACATAAGTCTGCAAAGAAAATAAAATGTGACTTTCATGCTAGCGTTGGCCCTGATTTTTGATGGTATTTTACAACAACAACACATCAAATAAAGCCTGGAACGATGTGTGATTGCAAAACTAACTAATAAATTCAGAGGATCAAAAGAAGTACTTGAGACATGGGAGATAATATAACCTCTTGAATACAAGTAAAGTCTATTTTCCCAAATTGCATGCAACTTGGGTACAATCGTGTTAACGGTAAGCGAAAAGCGTTTAAAAAAAGAGTCATCCTAATTAACTTCTTAGGATTAAAAAAATAATAATAAAAGAGGAGAGTGGTATGGGAAACAGTGGTTGCACTCGTTCATAACAGGGGAGCCTGCATCAATGGCTCTGGGTCTGAGGGGGGGGGGGGTACAGATTTACGGATCGATTGACAACGGTAAGGGGGTCAGGAATAAGGAAGGGAGAGGAACTAACAATGGCCCTGAATACCTGTTACCTGGAAATTCTATTTCAACTGAAAACAGCCAAAACTGGATTACAAGAGGTAAGGTGTTACTCAACCTTGTGTTCCTGGGTGCGAGATCACCTCTCTGGACGCGTATCCACCCTCTATACACTGATGGGATATATGCCAGGAACTATGGAGAGCATTACCAGTCTGCATGCGGTAACACCTATTTTGGCATGTAATTCTCAGTTCTATACGGCTCTCTCTATAGGAGAATCAGTTTGTGAGTCGACTGTCATACCGGCATCAAGAATTTCGGCTACCCCTTCTATGGGTGACACCGGGTGCAGTTTTACCACTGCTAAATTCCACGCGACTTATGATAAGGGCCTATGTAAGGGTTGGAGTGTTCACGGGGTAGAAAAACAGACATTAGCATGATATATCTGCATAGCAGTAGTCATCTTTAGTTGGTTCCTTCTAAGTGGCAGGCATGCGAAACACCCTTGATAATTATATTTCGCTGATCAAAGATGGCGCCATTGGCAATCACACCATAGCCGCGATCTACATATTGGAACCTGGTTTGGAAGAACTTGCCATATAGTGCAATTTAAAATCAGAGGTTAGTTCAAAACTAAAAAGTACTTTCTTAATAAAATTGATTTCTTCCCACCAAGTAAGGGCTTTGAAAGATTGTCGCTCTTGCACATTTGTAACAAATGTTTGTGAAAAAAAGCCTATCAAACTGCTGAAGCCTTTTTTGTGCGTGTAAGAAATGTAATATGCCGCAGAGGAAGAAGCTGAGTTGTCAAAACACTGCAGCCAAAAAATATATGAAAAGGGAATCAGTGCGGATGTTTTTGCTCGGCTCAGCAGGAAAACAATTGCCGCTACAATAAAATGATCTAATGATAGCAGTGTACCAGAAAGAGATTTTTAACAACAGAAAGGCAAGCACATACTTTGTTGGAGAAGATGCTACACATAGCATTGAAGATGACAGAACAACCTAAAACGGTTGGAAATTGGCAGAAACATTTGGGAAGTAAGTCTCCAAGGGACCAACTCGCTAAATAAATTCAGAAATCCATTCCTACAGTTTTATGGCCTTGTAGGGGGGGCAGATTTTCTTAATATCTGAATTCACTGACATTTCTCAGAGTAACTTTTCACAACTTGAATGTCCTTCCTGTGGTTTAATTGTTGCTTTCTCTTCAGCAAAGTCGGGGTGGGCACTTAAAGATATTGTGTATGGGGGCGTACTGTTAAATGATGGAGTGGAAGGGAAGGTTAAAATATATACAATAGGGTGTCTAGGATGTGATGGTCCTATGACCCTAACTAAGGGTGCTAAAGTTAAGGTCATAGGACCATCACATCCTAGACACCCTATTGTATATATTTTAACCTTCCCTCCCACTCCATCATTAAAGAATTCTTTAGGAGTGGGTGAGGAATTTTATCTTTAACAGTACTCCCCCATACACAATATCTTTAAGTGCTACCTGAAACATGGTTGAGCCCACCCGACTTTTAGCTGTCGGGGTGAGCCCTATGATGAAGCATGTCACTATTAGAGTAAGTGAGGTCTATTAAAAGAAAAGGGTTTCTTTCCCTTCCCACCCGTAACAACATGTTGGTCATATTTCAATTTTTTCTCTCGAGACCTACGTTATGGAGAGGATCACCACTACACACTTAGGAACCCCCCATCCAGTATTGGTCACTCTTTGGTTGCTTCTCCGAGCTGAAGAGAAAGCAACAATTAAACTACAGGAAGGACATTCTAGTTGTGAAAAGTATATTAAATAGGGAGAACGTGTCCTTTCTATCCTCTTGAATGAGGACCTCTCTACCCGCCCGGGACCTGTGGGTCGCAGGATTTGTGTACCAGATTTCTCAGAGTAAGCCTGTTAACCTGCAACAGTCAACCATTTCCAGATGTACTTCTAGAAAACGTTTGCGAATTTTGACACCCAACCAGTTTGCAGGCTTAAGCGCACATTGAGTGCGCACATAGTGTGTGAAATTGCACTTTGTCTCTTTTTTCTCCCTGTAACCCAACAATGTTGTAGGTATATCCAGCTTCATCCAACCCTGTAAAAGGATTACTCCAGCCATTGACAGAGGGTAAATCTCTGACCACTTCCAGCAAGGGATTGAGTCAGTAAAACTTTGTGAATACTCACAAAAGTGTTTGCAGGTGTTCCCAAACTTTCAGGGCAATCCCACCTACTTAAATGTGTGAAGAAATCTGTTTGTGTGGAACCTCCTTTTGTGAATTATGAAGTGGTTTTACACAGGTAAACATCTCATTTGCACATGGACACTGCACTTACATGAGCAAATAGCTTGCTCAATCAAGCACCCAAACTGTGCAAATTCACATAATATGTCATGGCGTTGCGCCATAGTCCTTGCCGGAGAACATGCATGTGTGCCAGCGCCTTGTGCCATATCCCTCCGCCATCAGATAAAAAGCTGTGAGTACTTCATTATCGGACAGTTAGGTGGGAAAAGGATGTCATTCAATTTCCGTGCTGGCCACCACATTGTGGAATTTCCTTCCTGCAGCGATCAATCTCACTGATAATTTCTTGCATGTCCATCACAAATTGTCAGCAGCTATTTACTTTGTAAGCTTCTTTCAATAGTTACAAGTTGCTGACTTTTCAGTATTGGCTTGATTTATTTTGTCTCCTGATATTATGTTTTATAATTGCCATGTAAGAACTCACTCATGGAATGAATATCTTTGATGCTATGGTTTTTAGGTTGTTATTGGAAATTTTGGGCCCGATTCACAAATAATAGCATAATAGTATGGGTGGAGATTTATATGTTCGCCTGAACGTAACTTCTCTTTTTTGGGGATTCACAGACATTCCATGAGTGTGCAATGAAAGCTGCGCCAGGTGCAGGTTTACAGATTTCTGGGAATGTCATTTGTCTGTTCCCAAAGGCTCCTATTCCCCCTCTATTGAGTACTCCATGGCGAAGAACTCCACAGAGGAGGAAGAGCAGCCTCCAGAGCAAATGCACTTTTATTTATATCATTTTCCCCATGGGGAAGCCCCCTTCCTCTACCCTCCACCCAGCATGGGAGTTCTCTGCATTTTACAGGTTTGAATACCAGTCAGACTACTTAACCTTTTATATGCTGCAGCTTATGAAATGAGTGTACATATGTTGAGAAATCTGGTAGCTACAGCCCCAAAACTGCAAGACTGTGATATCAGGGACAATATAAGAAATCAAATATGTACCGTTCATTTTTATTAAATATGTAAAACCAGAACATTAAGTTCACTGTAAATTGATATCAAAATTGAGGCAATATCTGTTTATATTTATTTACAGTTTGCAATTCAACACTTGGTTCTGCACTGTTAGAAAAAATAATTATGCCTGATAAGAAGACTACATTTGTGTAATGTAGCCTTGTACATTAGTCACTAACTTTTCTAACTTGAAACCACTGATGATTTGAAATATCAAAAGCAATATTATAGCCCCATCCAGTTCGCGAGGAGAGCACCTGAGAAAGTAAAATCGGTTTAACTTTGTACTGCAGCATATGGCGCAGAGGTACCCTACCCCAATTCTAAAGATCATTACACTATTGAGAGGAATCGACCCCAAATACACACGAGTAATTATGTTACCCCTTTTTATCAATGTACAGTTTTGGTGTGTTAATTCTAGGTCATCTCATGTACCCGTGCGCTGTGTTTCAGGTGAGCCTTGGTATGTAAGACCAATGTTAAAAAGCATTGGCAAAGACAATAGGTTTCGCCGCTGTGAAGTCATTTTGGTTTTGTCAATGTTTTTTAAAGACATTTGCAAAGCAGAGCTAGCTGCTCTACAACAAGGCTTCAAGTTGGAAACAAAAAAGGTATTTGACGTGGACAGCATTGACCGTATCATAGCGCTTTTTTTTTTTTTTAACTTTAAGCCACGACTAATGGGATACATATTATGTCTTTACTGCGCCAACGCAGTGACAAAGTCAGAGCGCACATAATGGCGAGATGTGCCTTTTACAACATTTCCAGGCACTGCTAAGCAGTGCTCGAGCACTGTGAGCTTGCGCAGGCGCAAACAGACTTGGGAATCTCATCACTTAAATGCCTGGAAGGAGGAAGCCTTTTGGAAGCAGTGCCCGCGGGGCGCTTTTAGCTGTTCTTGTAAACTCTATCTCAGCACATACTGCAATAAATCACTTTGTGTGCGCAGTTTTAACAAAAATACAAGAGATGTAGGGTTGGAGGGAAAAAAACACTGAGTCAAAAAAAAGCGCTATGGCACTGCCAGCGCTGGCCACCTCATAGCACTGTGTTTCAGAAGGGGAAGGGTGATATGGACAATGGGAGGGTGGGGCGTTAAGGGGGCAAGAAGCAACATGGTCGGGGGAGTGGTGAGGAGAGGAAACACAGAAAAGGGGAAGTGGGGGTCAAAGGGGAAAGATGACAAACTAAAATGAAGTTAAATCTTAGCAACTGCATCTACAGCAGAGATAGTCCACATTTCATCGACATAGGATCAGTAACATACATTAGGGTGAGGCAATTTAGCATATGGGATCCTAAGAATATACAGTTTGTGGGGCTGGGACATGTACTGGGACAGTTTAGGCACACAGACTGCAAGGCTTGGTTTGGGCAAAGAGACTGTGTGGAGAGCTTTGGTCACGTAGCCTGCAAGAAGCTTCAGTGGCAAAGGAGCGAAAAGACAAAAAAGAGTACCTGCATTAGCCTGCAGAGGAAGGACATTGGCAACCAGAAGCAGTACTTGGTCCAGGCTATACTGCACTAGGAAGACTGGAAGCCCAAGAGGAGGACGGGGGTAAGGAGGAGTTGCTGACCAATAGGAAGCAAGGAAACAAGAGTAATGTGGGAGACACATGGGAGCCAATCAATAGAAAGTAAAGGTAAGTAATGGGCAGGCTCTAAGCCCCTTTTACGATTTTTTTTCAGTAGAAGAGATTTCACAAGCACTGCACAAGCGCTGTGCAGGCAACACTGAAAAACAGGTGTGCTAAAAATTATAGTACTGAGGCATAGATAGTTAACATGGAAATACATTGCTTCTCACTAAGAATATTTTTTCTATTCTACCATCTCATCAAGGCTAGGCTTGCTTACCCTGTCAGCTCCTGATCAGTCTAATGTGGAGTCATGCTCTGAGCAGTACTTATCTGAGCCAGGTGGTAACAGGTGTTGTGTAATATTTGGTATGCCCAGGGGATCGTGTATCCCCTGTTCTTCGGCAGACTCCGGAGGTCCTGCCTATTGGACACCTCGGACGAGCCCTCAGCTGCTCCGCCCACCCCAGGAGAAGTGCACCTCGGCTTTAGCAGGCAGGAGCACTCCGAGCAAAGCTGCTGTTGGAAATGCACCTTTCTGCTCTAAAACCGAGGAGCCATTGACTTCATACAGGGTTAAAAGACACCGTATGTGGATTCCCTCATGGCAAATTGTTAAAATAAATCACCAAATCTGTTAGTTGAATTGTATTTACAAATGAAAAGAAATCGTATGATTGGAAGTGGCAGTCCTTAAACAGGATGATGAAAACAGTGCACGTGACCTAAAAGGTTTAGAGGTCTTCTATTTTCTTATTATTTTACTTTGAGCCTTTATGGTACGAGTTGTTACCCCTCTAACTTGTATTTAGGCAGGCTTTTCACTCATTAAAAAAAAAAGCAACCGGGGACAGGCCATATTAGAACTTCGAAATGCGTGTTCCTTGCTCAAGTTTTCAAACTCCCTGCCAGACATTTGTTTTTTAATTAATTAACTGAGGGTTTTATATCTGTGTAGCACAGTGCTATGTTGTATATTGTCATATGTAGAATTATATTTTATACGTTTTTTTTGATAAGGGCTTTTGTAAAGAGCTACTAGACACTAGACCCATGCCCCAGTGTGCTTTGTGAGTGGGCACGTACAAAATAAGCTGTCCTAAGGCAGAGCAGGTAGACCATCTGTCTGTCTGTCTATCTATCTGTCTGACTATCTATCTATCTGTCTCTCTATCTATCTATCTATCTATCTATCTATCTATCTATCTATCTATCTATCTATCTATCTATCTATCTATCTATCTATCTATCTATCTATCTATCTATCTGTCTGTCTCCCTATCTGTCTGTCTCCCTATCTCTCTGTCTGTCTCTCTCTCTATCTATCTATCTATCTATCTATCTATCTATCTATCTATCTATCTATATATTACAGTAGATATCGGAGGATTGCAGGATACCTTACTGTTGTCTTGTATGATATGGGATTCACTTTCCCTCTCCGATCTCTCTGCTACCCTTCTCAATTCAAATAACTGACTAACATATCCACCACTCAAATTACTTTCATATTTCACTATACGAATTCACCACTTATACGTTTATGGGTTACAGAGGAGCGTGCTACTCGCCAAAAAAAGTGCTTCAACACCCCATCAGGGGTAACAAGCGCTATATAAATGCTAACTTTTTTCCCTCTACCATTCGTCCATTATCCTTCTCAATCCAAATAACTGACTAATATCCACCACTCATATTACTTTCATATTTCATTACACTAGTAAGCGCTATATAAATGCAAATCCAATAAAATATATGGTGATCAAGTGATGCGGAGGTGCCATTCTGCAGAAAAAGAGAGCATCTTCTCAGAGGTCTGCATTTGCATATGGTCATCTCCTCAGCATGAAGTGCATGGGACAGTTGCAATACAGCAAGTCTCCTACATTTTAGGTGAAAATACTGGAAGAGAAGGGAATCTGACATGTAGCACGAGGGAGTGTTGCTCTGTTTCTGGACGGTCGAGAGGTCTCTTCGTGCTAAATGACGAAATTTCAAGACAGCGCCTTGGCGGGCTCACAGGAGTAAATCAAACCAGCAAATACTAATTTAGGTTTGTAATTTTTTTAGATGTTCTACATGAGCAGCTGCTAACACTGTGTGGCTATTTCGTGTTTTATTCTGCTCATTTGATGCTTTTGTAACTCCACAAAATAGCACATTTGAAATCCATAACGCTGTGTTGCTGACTGAAAATCAGAGTTAACTACCAGCATTTGTAGTGCGTCTGGGCAAGAGAACAGAAATCTGCCAAGGGCTAGAATTTTGTGGTTGGTGGTGGCAACCCCAGAAGCGTTACTGGAGTCCTTCATCATGTCTCTTGACGCAACCCACAAAACTGCGACAATCCTTTCCCAGGCTGTCTGTGTTTTCATTTTCAGAAGTTGGTATCAATGTGTCAGCTAAGCAGCTGTAGCAAGCGGGCGGCCTTGGTGTGCGGAAATAAAATTATAGTGTTTACTGATAGAGTAGCTCATAGCTACAGTCAGGAAACTTAATTTTGCATTTTCACAAAATACTGAATGAATTCTAGGTTTCCCCATGGCAGGTGCGAGCTGCTGAAACCGTCCTGCCTTTTCTTATTTTCAAAAACAACGGTCCCGTACACTCAAATTAAGATTACTGTAATCTACATAGAAATACAATTATGTCTTTGTTTTAACTGTCCAACTGGACATAATCATTTAATGTGAACATCTAGGTAGAACAACATGCAAGTGGGACATTTAACAGTAAAAACGACTCGGGCATTGAAATAACAAGGCCTATAGCATAATTCAGTAGTTAGGCCAACAAGCATACATCATAACACCATTGCACAAATTGATAAAGGGTAAGATTGAGTGATGGTGTGAGGAATCAATGACGTTTCGATCCCTTTGTCAAAATACTAGGCTCATCATCAGGACATCAAAGATGATGCCTGAGATAGATGCCTATTACAATAGAAGCTAGATGAAGGGAAGAAGTGGGGAGGAGGAAAAGGAAACAAGGGGGAGAAGGGAGAAGGATACGTAATTAGGGTTAGATCCAAAATCAAAATGTATAATAATTACATTGGAGCATGCACAGGTAAGGTTCATGCTTAGTCTTTAATTAGAAAACCATGAACAATGTGTAATTCGACGCAAGTGCAGCCTGCTTAACGGTTGAGCATGCTCAATGGATACCATATAGTGTTGGATGGTCTCAAGTGGTACATTCAAAGGAACTATTGCTGTCGGTAGGGCATGCAACGCAGAGTGAGACGGATAATTGGGCTAGTGAGGCATAAAGGTTAGGGCATAGATAATGACTAACCCTCGAACAACTGAGTGGTCAGATTGTAGAGCGTTAGAGCGAACCAGGGATGAAAGTTCTGAGTGGTTCTAGTAGAAATAAGTGGAATTAACATCAATAATCAACCATGAAACGTTGAAATTGAGGCATGTGAAGAGAAATTAATACAGACCCTGAAGAGCTGTTGGAGCAACTGATGTGGTTGTAATAATTGCGGAAGCGTTGGAAAGTCACATGTGAGCAATCGCTCAAGGGAATCGAAGGACGGGCAGCCAGATCCAGATTGTAAGGTGGTGGAGCGCTGGAGTGAAACAGAGATGAGAGCTCAATTGGTTCTGGTGAGAGTAAGGGAAATTATTAACAATAAAGAATCATGCGCTTGAAGGAATTCAGGCAATATGCATAGTAATTTCTACAGACCCTGAAGCACTGTTGGAGCAACCGATGTGGTTGTGGTAGTTGATGAAGCGCCGTATGGTTAAATGTGAGCGGATGGGTACGGGCAAGGACTCGTAACTGGTGGAGAGAATTATACGATAGTAACTAAGGTGAATTGTATAGCATAAATTAGGCTACAGCAGTGGGCATAAGTGCTCTTACCATGGTTGTTGACCAGATTCTGTGAACGTGAGAGGTGGAGATGCAAGAAGGGTTCCAATAGGTAATATGGTGACGTGATCAGATGCATGACTGGTTAGAAGTAGACCCGACAGATATGTGGTGCAGCCACATTGGAGTGAGGAGTTCAAGTTAGAATTGGTGTTTGTTATCGGATAGGGAAGTGGTTAATAAGAAATAGTAAGGCAAGGAAGGGTTGTAACTGAGGAATTGTTTTAGGAGAGACCCACAATTAACCCTGGGCGTAGTTCGCTAAGTAGCGCTTCGCAAACTGCGTAGTATCCTGTTCGCACTGTGCAAGATGCCGTTTTTCAATGATTGCACAGTGCAGACAAGCATCTGGCACTGTGCAATCATTGAAAACGGCATCTTGCACAGTGCGAGCTGTAGATTTCTGCCGCTCGAGTAGATTTTTACTCGAGCGGCAGCTTTCTCAACGCGGACTAGTAGTTTCTCATCGCGAGCGGTCGCGAGCATACGTGACCACTCGCAATGAGAAACCTGACCTCCCCGCGTTTAGAATCTCGCCGGGAGGTTTATTTTCCACGCACGCGATCGGCAACTTGAAGTTGCTGATCGCGAACGAGGAAAAAGTCTCGCCGGGATGTCATTTTGCTTGCTCGCGGTCACCAACTTGACAGTGAGGACCGCGAGCAAGCAAAGAAATGACCGCTGCACTACGCTACGCTATGCATGTTTGCACTGTGCTACGTGCAATTCGCGTAGTGCGAAGTAGCGCAAACTTCGCAAACTACTCGAGTGTAGCATAGTGCTTTGCCCAGGCTTACCCACAATGGACCCAGTGGGCATGAGACATCGCTAAAGTCACAGAATAAAATTGCTTACAATGGTTATTCACTGATAAGGTTGTGGGCAAGTATTAATTAACAATAACAATAACCTGCTAAATTGATGCATGTTCATAGGAAAAACAGCAGTGAAATAGAAGGGTGTAAGTCCCCTTTAAAGTCATGCCATGAGAATACATACAGTGGTAATTGAAATTGCATTATTACACATTTAATTGTCATATTACAGTTGTGTATGTACATATGGCACTGGTGAAATGGTCCTGTATGTGCGAACCATGTTTAAAGTACACATAGACATTGTCTATATAAGAGAGGTCCAGTCCTCCAAACGATTTAGACCCATATATTGACTTCTGGTACGAAGAATCAATTTGAGTTCCTCCTTGTTGAGGATTTGGATGATGTTAATGACCTGCCACCGGATATCGTCCTCTGAGTGTCCTTTCTCTTAAAAATGGTCACCCAGCTCTGCTGTATCCAGGCGTCTTAGCACACCCAAGGGGCACTTGGTGCCTTGGGTGGGGCCCGATGATGAAGCATGTCACCAACTAGGTTGGTGAGTGAGGGCCTTCTAAAAACCAAAATGTGTTTTCCATGGGACAAACATACGCTAGGAGCACCCACCCGATAGCTAGTTTTCCTTGATACATACACACTATCTGTGGCATTGTCACTTTCCATACTTGATGCATTTGCCAGTCCTCGCCTTTTCTCTTCTGAATGTGGATTTTATGGTGGAGGACGCTCTATTAATAGTCTGTCTAGCAAGCTGTCGTCGGTATCACCCCCATCATCTCCATTTCCATTCCTATCCCAAGCGTCTCCCTCTTTTATTAATAGTGGGTACAACCTCTCTCCCTCAATGGTGTCTACTGTCAAACTCTTGAACTGTGTGTCCCATCACGCATCCTGATATGCTTTCGTTGCCTTCCTCTTCCTTCCTTGACATCTTTCCCTGTTCTTTGCCTGAGCTTCTCGCATCCAAGCATCTGGTGCCTCAAACTGTGTTGGTCTGGGTGGAGGCCTTAATGAAGAAATCACTCCCCTCAACTGATATAATACCTCTAATCGAAATGAACCATAGCGTGGAAAAGCCAGGTCTCCTTTTTCAGTAACCTTGTGCCAATTTTTAATTCAAACTATAAAATGGAGTCCTGCGTTTGTTGCCATGTAATGTGCTGTGGTGTCCTCGTGCGGTGCTTCCTCACCCACTCGAGTCACCACTCTCCTATCTCCCCTACGTAGATCACGTAACACCTTAAAACATCGCATGATTGAACCAATTTTCCTCAACCGACAAGATTTCTCGCTTCAACTTTTCTGACGATCACCAACCAATCCCAGCGCAGCCTTACACCAACCAACCTATCGCAGCGCGGCACACTCCAACATCACCCTTTCCTCCATACAGCGGTTCTCCTTCCTTCACAAACTCACTATACGCATCCACTCTCGCAGTCATCAAAACAAGTAATTGTCTGCCTTTCTAAAAGATCGATAGAATTCAATCACTCAAGAACATCCACACACAGCAACCCTCGACCTGCGCTGGTCACTTGAATCGATGTAGTCCACCTCTGCGCATGAGGCTTTCCACACAATCCTTTTTTTTGCGGCTGCACTGGCTATGAGAGAAAGCAGACCCGAGCTGCCTCCAGAGAAGTCCTCCCGCCAACCAGAGGAATGAGGGAGTGGTGAAGGGCCCCTCTGACAGCTGATGCCCGGGTTAGGATCCACCCCTGGGGGGCCAAGGCCAAGAGGGGTTACACGGTACCAAAGGCAGCTTCACTGCATGCTCGTGGGCAGTTGCATTGACATCCTGAGTGCAGGGGACCAAACAAAGTCTCCACGCAGATTGCTACATTGGGTGCCCCCTCATTGTTTGACATACCTGGGTGCATTTGTCCAGTGTGCACAACAGGGTGAAACCTCTACAGAGGCCTCCTCTTCATGACATAAGGTATTCCATTGAATTACTACAATTCATGGAGCAGGTGTGCAGGCGTGCCTGTAAAGTATGGGTGGTGCTAATTACCGCTTGATGCATAATAGGAGCACAGGAGCACTTTGCCCTATTCTTTTATGGTGATCGATGTGCTTTATTCATGACCGGGTATAATTTATGCACCGTATTGGTGATTCCTGTGCTTCCTTCATAATCCGATGTGCATTCTATGCCCTAAGTATGCACCACAGTTACTCATGTGCTTGTGCTGATCTTTGATAATTTATGTGTTCTGCATCCAACCTAAATACTGCATTTCAAGCCCTGATGTGATGATGTATGCCATTTTGATTCCTACATTGTCTGGATAATGAGTACTGACTCAGGATACGCATATTTGCATAGTACTTATGATTCATGTTGATTTAGTCTATGTTTAATGTACAATATACTATATATTTTTATATAATCTAGTGATGAGTCTCTTTTGTAGTGTGTTCATTGTGTTACTGGTGTGAGTGTATTGCACAAATGCTTTACACATTGCCTCTGATGATAAGCCCGCCTGCTCGGCGCCAAGCTACCAGGGGGTGAGCACATGTTCTCTTTGGTGTGTAACTTACTTGCCCTCACTCCTGTGGTGGGTTCTGCCTGACTTAGGTGCATACCCTAGCAAACCAGAAACCCCATTTCTAACACACTTTGTTTTCAGAAGCACCAGCAGTGTGTATCCCCAAAAAAACTTCTGCCCTGCACATTATATTTTGATTTCTGATACTTGGAGACGAAGGACCATGCAACATTTGAGCTTTGCAATCCCGTTGGCATGTTTCATATGTAAATGTGTTATTCCCTATTGTCAGGGTATTAAGGTATTCTTATGAACAGATGTTGGTGAAAAATATTTGTTCACATAAAATCAGAAGTTGTTCGGTAGAATACATTATTGTGCTTGAAGGGGATGGCAGTCTACGGGTGGTATTTAGGCTTAGGCCTTATTACCCGATTTCCCCAATGGAAGACTTATTCATAAAACATTTACCAGACCTTACGGGATTGTCCAATACTGATAAGAGTAAATCACAATTCTGGCCAAATATATTGACTCCGAAGATTAATTTCTTCTCTGGCACAAAATCATCACATGAACAGAAGGGTCTTGGATGCATCCTCAAAAGTGACCCTGCTTTTTGGTACTTTGAGATACCAAACAGCAAGATGATTAACTGTAGCAACAACAAAGTTAAAATGTAAAAGCCTACATCAGTTTGGTTTCCTGTTCATAATAAAGTTTACTCAGATAAATCGCAAAAAACTTTTTTGCACACGCCGGCTTGGGCACATCTCTGTTTTTGGTTGAGTACAGTCCTTTCATTATGAAGAGAACTAACTAAACAAGTGCCTGGAAACAAACAAAGGTTGTGTTCACAAATTCTAGCAGTAAAATACTAATTGATTTAGATCTGTTTTCTTAAGTGGCTCACCATGAGGCATCACTTTTGCAGTAACAAGATGTGTCCCCTCCCCCTGTTCAAGGTATTAATGGTTTTTAAAAGGCATCGTATAACTTTGATTTACGATGTCTTTTCAACTGTCTAAAGAGATTACATCCCATTATCCTGTATATTAGTGGCAGCAGGCCTTCCCCAAATATGTGAGTGGACAGGAAGCACTGAATGTATTAGATACACTGAAAATATGAACGCCAATTCTTACTCCAGAAGGTAAAAAGTGGCTAATGGATCCACAGCAATGCGGAAAAAGTGTTTTTAGAGGGTCATCGGCCTTTCACCCCTGGGAGGAGACCCAGAACGAGCCATGAGTGAAATGTGATCAGTGGCCGCAATAGGCGGTAATGAATAGTAGTTCACAATGGAAATTATTATGCAATTTTGTTAGAAACATTATATTCATGCTGTTTTATATTAACACATACAAAACAATAAGCACAGTTTGGAATTCAATGTGCTTATGAATCAAACTTTCGATGTCTAATGTATTCGTGCATAGACCCGGGAAATGGATTACTGCCATAGAACTCTCCACACAAGCTTTCCCACCCTTGCCCTCCAGACAATGCATTTAAGGCTGCAAAGTGCAGGTCCCCGCCTCCGTGTGTCACCTTAATGAGAACCTGTCTCTGCGCAGAATGCATGGCATGACTTCTCATTGGAATACGATTACTGTAAGCCTAGCAGCAGCCTCTGTGCACTTCCCTCACGGAAGCCACCAGGGATTTTTCGTTCTGTCTGGACCACCTGACCGTGCATCCCTTGATCCTTTGATTACCAGAGCAGAAAGTGTGCCAGTAATCTCCAGGCCACCATTTCCCTTAATGAACCGCCTTGTCTTTAATTCCTAGTCCAGATGTAATCTTTTATAGTTTAATCATTTGTTCTAACAAGGCCTCCAATTGAATCTAAACAGCTTCTTACCATACAGTAAAATAGTTTATTACGGATTTCTGCCAGATAATTCTGCTGAGCAATTATCTGGAGCATCTGTTGCTATCAGCATTATACCACAGCCTTGCCTTTACCCTGCTGAGGGCTTCTTCAAGATAACTTTCACAAGGTGAAAGTGCGGAAAGGTAGCGTGTGGAGTCCAGTAGAAAGGGGAGTGAAAGGTCCAGGGGGCCTATCACAGAAGGGGGCGCCAGCCTCAAATTGCATTGCAATTCCACCTTTTTGCCAGCTTTGAAGCATTTTGCACAACTTTGTTAAGATATGTTCAGAAAGGTTTTTGTAGAATATGTTTTTCAGGATATTGCCCCTGGAACTGTTTGCATGAACACGTTCAGTGCCTGCAGACAATCACAAAACACAGCCATTCGTGCCGGTTTTAAGAAATCACCCTGTCCATCTCACCAGGGGCGGCTCCTCTGTTGGAGCGGAAGAGGGTCGCCCCACTTTAACTCACCAAAGCCGAAGCGATGAAAAATAAAAGGGTAATTTTTTACCATTTTATTTTTTATGCCCCATCCTGAATAGAGTGTCAGAACGGGGGCGCGACCGCTGCTGAGTGACAGCAGCATGTCACTGAGTAGGGAGGAGGATGGGCTGGCAAAGCAAGGTTTAAAGTGAGCATGTCTTTTTGGCCAGCCGTCTGGTGATGGCCAGCCACACATACGCACTTTAAAAAGCTCTACCCTAGCTGTCTTAAGACAGCTGAGTTTGAGCAAGCCAACGCCTCCAGAGCACTGTGGAGTACAGAGTGAGCCCCTAGGTTCGCGAACAAAGAGGTCAGGGCATCTAAGGCCCAAGCGCATGTCCCTAAACCAGGTGGTCCCGTGGCCATGAAATCGCGAAAATAGGGCATAACCTTGTGGTGACCAGCCATTTTTTTGTAACTATCCAGTGTAGCAGTGAGCTAAACTGCTCACAATAGGCGCAGGAGACCGCACAGCTCGCTACCATGCACTTGTCATAATAGTATAGACCCCCTGATTTAAATCCGAATAGTTGGTAGCCCTCTGGGTTGATTGGGAGGTGGCTAAAGGCAGATTCAATGTCAGTTTTTGCCAACAATGCCCCAAGACCCAGCTCCCGGAGTTTGATCAATGCCTGGTCCCCCGAGGAGTATCTAACTGAGCAAAGCTATGGTCGATAGCATTAATGACACGAGGACCACCATAGAGCAGTAAGGTTATGAATCAACTGGAACTGCCCAGGCCATTTCTTTGGTTTTACACCCAAAGGGAACAAACAAATTCAACAAAAGGGGAGGTCACACAAAAGGACCTGCATTTCTCCCCGGTGTGCTCTCCTTCTCTAACTTCTCTGACACTACTACCCAGTGCTGGTGGACTGAAACCAAGTTCTTACAAAGTGGGATAGGAGCTATATCATGAGCCGGGATTCTGAAACCTGTAGAAAAACCAAAATACAACATCTTTCAGCCTCCAGGTTAGGATATAGATTCAGACAAAGAAGCAACACGGAGGCCCGGACAGGTGTGGGTAACTGATAGCTAGAGGGCTTGGTGCTGTCCCTTCCTTTCTCTTTGGACTTCTTGACACACTTGAACACAGGATGTGAGGGGTGACTGCAAAATGAACAGACGTGCCTGTATTTGCAAGATCCAGCTGGGCGCATGCTCAACTTCCTATTGAACGCCCAACATGATCCCTTCTTGTCCCCAGAGAGATGTTGTTGACATAAAACATACTTTTGCAGGGTTTTAATGTTGACATTCTCCAACAAAACATTGACTTCAGTTTGATCCCATCCAATATCGGGATCCTCCACCTTGGCTCACCAGAAATCACAATCGTAGCCCAGCCATGCGGTACCACAGTAGACATGGTGAGTCTTAAGTATTAATTGAAATAAAAAATCATAGCGGTTGCCACCTGTTTTTTCTCCACCATTACTGACATGTATACATTAAAGCCAAATAACCTGTTAGTAATAGACTCATCAACTTTAGGTGACCTCTCTTTAGCTGAGGCCTCTTTCCCTTCCTTATCTTTGGACTCAGAATCCCTTCGTCTTGCCCGAATCAGTGAAAAAACATCAACAAAATCACCCATCCAGATCTTTTCTTTCACCTACCCAGACATGTGTGAAGCCAGCTTTCCCAGCTTTGACAGGAAAGTGTCTTGGCCTCCAATTGGCCTAGTGGGCCCTGTAACCAGGCCTGGGTGGCAAATTCCATTCCGCTCGCAGGATTTGCAGAATTCGGGTAATTTTGCGTTCCGCGGAGAACGCGAAATTTCCAGAAATTCCGCGATCCGCAACTTTGCGGAATTTTTTGCTTGTTCGCGCTTTCAAAATGCGTGTTTGCGAGATATTTCTCCTCGAGCACGCAAACAGCATTCGCGAACAGGAAAAAAGCATCGCGAACGGGCAGAACAAGCAATTCCGCGTGTTCGTAGAACTTTTGCGTGCTCGCGGAGATTTTTTACCGTTTCGCGGAGCTTTGCGGAGCGCAACTATGCAAATTCCGCCCACCCCAAACCTCGCTGACCACTTCTACCGCAGCCTTTTCACCTGGTGCTGTCACTGCGGTTACCTTAGTACTTGATGCAACAATCTCGCTGCTCATTCCCCCAGATGGGCCTTACTCCGCCCCCCACTCCCTTATTAGCCTTTGTGATGGCCCCGACCTGTGTTTTTACAAATCCATGATAGCGGAGAGAACTGTATTGGATGAGGTCCATGGAGAAGATAAGGAAGAGCTCCCAGTGAACTTGTTTGCAGAGTCCGCTAACCGCGATAGAAATTGGGCCACTGGAGACAGCACCTCAGACATAGCATCAGAGGAATCAGTCATTGCTCCTCAGTGCAGTTGGTCAGGGCCTGCTCTGAGGGGGAGTTGGCGCTGTGGCTTGAACTGTGATGGCCAGTTGAGGCTGTCTGCTGAGGGTCGGGTCACTGGGGAGCCTAAGGAAATTTCCATCAAGATCTGTCTAATGACCGCCAATGCAGTAAGAACCTCACCGGATTATGACATACTTGGCGAAGGTGTAGGGTGCTGTACTACTCATGGTGAGGCAGTCACAACCTCTGTCAGTGGAGGATCAGTAAATATCTGCTGTAGGGACAGAGGAGCAACTACGGAAGGACCCACCTGAGGACCAAGATCAGAACAAAGGTATGCTACCTGGTCTGCACTTGAAACCCCATGAACAGCCCTTACTGTGTTGCTCCTAGTCTGCTTTTTGGACCTCCCCTTTACTGGCAGAAAAGCTGCCTGGGGAGGGACATTGTACCACTGCGGGATGCCCAGTACTGATGTTCCCGGCCCTGATTCAGAATCAGATGTTGAACTGTCAGACACCCCTGCATCACCAAATTTGTCTGAGACCAATTTCAGCAGCTTGGTCAACTTTTAGTCGCGCCTCTTCCTCTTCCCTACCCGTCCTCTTTTTGTTGCCATCCTATTTAATGGGGCCCAAGGAGATGAATAGGGCAGCTTAAAACCATATACTCAGGAAGGGTAAGACAAAACAGACTAACAATAGCACACCCGCTATGTGACCCACTCACTCACCTCAGAATATACCGGTCCGTGTTCCTGGCCCTGAGAGATTAATCCTTGGATCAAAGGGAAAGTGCATCGTGACTGTGAGCCACTGTGCTGTGCGACAACCACACTGGGCCAGGAAAGCAGGGCTGGGCTAAGACTAAGGGCAAAAGGGGGCTTCAACACTGAGGGCAGAGTATTAAAAACTTGCAATCATGCTAATGGTTTAGCCTGTTCAAAACAAGGGCAATTGAATATTTTTGGGCCTGACGGTCAGGAGGAAAACTAAAGCACCATAATATGGCAGGAAGGCAGATTCATATTAACAATTAAGTAGACCGCTACTGCACTAAAGCAGATGCTTGATACTCCGTTGGGCTGGAAGGACAATTGGGTATATGCAGGAGTTGGATAGTAGGAGGGAGTGGAATGGAATGGCAGCCCTGTGCCGATGCGGCACCAGCTCCGAACATGCCAAGGCAGCAGCACTCCAACGACCACAGGAAAGGCTGCTCCACTGGACTCCGTTGTTCGTGCTGCCCCAGCGTGTACCATGGCTGCCTCCTCCACCACATTGCTTCAATGATAGGAAGAGGCCAGGGCCAGCCTGAAATAAATACACCTGGCCATCACGGTGGCAGAGAGCGGAAGTGACGCGCCCATAGCGCAATACCCCTCTGCTTCCAGCCGCCGCTACTGCATCTCACGAGATGGACGACAGGAAACAGTTCACCTCAGGATGAGGCCAGCGAATCGTGAGAGCTTGAGTGGGCATGGCCCATGGTAGCCCAGGTCCTAACATCGAGGTGGCGTGGCACTCTGTTCATTAGCAAAACTTCATATCAGTGCAAATTGTTTGGCAATTTTAATGGAAAATGTGCTCTCTGTTAATGACAGTGTGCTATCACACCATGCTTTTGTAATAGATTTGCAGTTGTGTTTTCTAAAATGCACTATTGGCTATGTACCATACCCATACCCCTCTCCTGCTGAATGGGCATGGCTCATATGCTATACTTGTTCTTTTTGCGACTCAATGGTAACTGATAATTCAAGCAGGAGGGGAGTGGGATGGCCAAACATGCACACACATACATTCACTCATCTACATGAACACTCACATCATACATTCACAGACGTGTTTACACCCACTATTCACAAGCATAGACAGACCCATGCACAGCACACACTCACAAATACACATACATTCATATAGCTGGGTCTGGTGGCTCAGCGGACTAATGCATCCACTGCAGGGGCCTGTGTTCGACCTCATGGTCACAGGTTTAAATCCTGGTGGGTCACTCAGCCTTTCATCCATCTGAGGTCGATAAAATGAGTACCCTTGCATCGGGTAACAATAAACATCTGTTAGTCAATGCCAAGATACCCCAGTAGAGGTGAACATGCGCTTTACAAATACACGTTATACACACATGCATTAAAAACACTTACCTTCTGCGGTGTCTCAGGGAGGGAGGCCTTATGGTTCCAGTAGAGTTGGGACTTTAGGTCAGCCAATGAGAGGAGGCGGCAGTACCTACCGTGTCACAGAGTGGCAAGGGGCCAGTGAAACTGCTGACCTCACTCCACTATGTGATGAGGTATCAATGATGGGCAGTCTGCCCTGGGCACTTCAGAGCTGTAAATTGATTTGTCCAGGTCAGAGTCTATCAGTGGGAGGGCCTTGAGGCACTTTGCCAGGCTGAAGAGGTTACGCACACAGGGCTGTGACATCTTTATCTCTGCAAAGTGCATCTTAGGCTGTCAGGTTCTTGCGCATTTAGCATATGTTCAGCTTGTGGCTGCCTGACCTGACCATAAAGAGTGTCAATCAGGCTGACCATAGCTCAGCCTGACAGACACTCTTTATTTTTTAGCCAAAAGGTGGCAAGGCGTGGGTCCTCCACCCTTGACGGGCCACTGCTGGTGTTACTCTTGGATGTTCCACAATCCCTGTGACTTCAGTGATGTAACCTTTATGGCAGCACCTCCGCTCTGAAATTGTTCCACCACCACTGGGTTAGACATCCTGCTATGAGCCTTTACATATGAGTGAGCATTTATAGTGTACTCAGCTGAGTGCATGGGTGCTGTAAGAAATAAAAAGAAAGTTAGGAATGCATCAAAAAAATGTAAAAAACAACTGTAGCTCATCATTTCAGGTTCAAGTTCCACCACATCAAAGGGATGACGATGGCTAAAGATTTACATTACTAGAGCAATGGTGTTTCAACTGTTTGAATACATTGGTACACACTGGTCCTAAGGATGTACTGGGCTTAAATTGTTTCATTTAAATTAAATTCCTCACCCCATACTCTAAACGTTGATTGCTTAGGAAAACACAAAATGGTCCCTGGAGCCAATTCGCAGAGGTTTAACGGCAGTGTAATGAACCTGGTGTTATTCTGTTTGAAGTTCATGTTTCGTTGAGTGAATGTATTATTTTATAAAAATGGTTTATGGCCAATGTTACTATAACGTGTAACTGCATCCTCATAAATGAAGTTCTTTAACCTGGCCGAAATCTGACTTAAAAGAAAAATAGATTTGGCATTAGAATACAATGTGAATGTATTACCTTTGAATTCGGTTTTCTGTCTTTCAGTGGTTAATAGTGACTATGACGGGAGAAGATAATACTGCGCGTGTGACGTGTAAACTGATGCATAATGTTCATGTATTAAAAATATACATAACAGCTTTTGTTTGGATGGTAGAGGAAATTGAAGTATTTAGTCATGACCGTAAAAGAGAATTTAAGTTACACTTGGCTACACTCAATTAATCATCTTACTTATAAAGCAAACACTATCTAATAATGTCTGTTAGCTCTGGTGCTCTTTCGTTTTTATGAGAACAGGTAGGCTTTTAACTTGCAGGCACTGAGCTTAGTGCACTGAATGAGTATTCCATAAAACTGTCCTAGAAAGGGAAGTAGCTTTACCACCTCGTGTCTTCAGCCTAACCGTATGAATGCACAGCAGGCAGTGCTAAGGGAGGTTTGTTTGGACTACGGGAAGATACCCTAAATGTATATTAAGCTGCTGTTGCTTAAAAAAGCACTAACACATCCAGTATCTTAGATTAAAATCAAATGTGTTCCTTCACAGGAAGTTATTGTAGGTCTTTTCTTCAGACTAGCTACAGTTTTTATAGTTGCATTTTGGCTTTTTGGAGCCAAAAGATTTGTTTGGAGAGCCGCATAGACACTTATTATCACCAAGCCTAGCCCCTGCTAACAAGGCATTTTGCCTACCAAATAATAGAATCTAGGGATTATGTTTGCTCCATTGAAGGGGAGAGGTGTGGCGCAGTGACCAGCGGCCAGAGCGGCAGACTCCAGAGTTCTATCCCTGGCGCTGGTGGCTGCTCAGCTCAGAATCATTGTGACTCTGGCAATAGCTCACTTAATCTCCCCGATGTCCCTTGGTGCCTTGAAACCTTAAGGGGTGATATGTTTGCGCTTCACAAATATGGATTTTAAGTTAATATCTTCCAACAACTTTCCCATAGATTCAACCCTGGCTCTTCAAGCTGTTAGAACATACTTTTTGATCAAGTAGTGGAGATAAGTGAACTAACCTTTGGTTCATCTGACTGCTGGCTCAAAAAAAGATCACTGTATTTCTATTGCTATTAAAATACAACTGATTCTTGTTCACTCAACTATCTGCCCTTGAGACACCAGCGCTGTGGTAGAACAGAGATAATGCTTAAAATTAGGCATTATTAACATTGAACATATTTCTTGCTGAAGGCCTCCAAGCTCAGCATGCTTTGAGGTTGGAGGTTTATTTACAATTTAGAGCACATTAAGTGCTGTAAATAGCCTTCAAGATAATTGAAAATAATCTATTTATTCTGAAGAAGAAACTATTTTAATATTGAAAAATATTTTTTATGTTTTGAGAAAGAACATTGGACAACTGAATTGTGAGTTATAAATAACTATTTTTCATTATGAAAGATAGGTTGCGAACAAAAAACTAATGACTAATCGTAGTTTTGAAATTCATATGCTCCTTTAAAAATTATTGTTTGTGGATGTTTAAGCTTGTTTAGAATTGGATGCAAAATTTGAATGTGAAGAGTGCAGATAAATGTAAACTTCAATGGTTTTATTTTTTCTATAAACGTATTTGTTGTAACTTTTGACTGTTCTGACAACAGTGGTAATCATTGGTCTCTACCATGAATATAGCCAGTCGTAAACCCCTCTGTACTATCTTCGGTTAGCTACTAACAGAACATGAAAATGTTAACAAGGTAGGAGACTGCTCTGAAGTCTCACTAGCTTTCCTCTAGACAGGCGATGATGACCCATGGTTATGCCAATCTTCCTTCTTAAACATCGCCGATATAGCTACCACGCTTAAATTAGAAATGGAGGTGCACTCAGACTTCGCATGTGCAGGCATAGATCTCTGGTCCTCAAGCACTCTTTGGGTTCTCCAAATGAAGCTGTTCCCATGAATGAAAACAAGTTCAAAAAGATTACGCTTGACCTAGTATTTAGGTCAATTCAGTGAGCAACTTAAACAAACACCACACACGGCTGCAGAATGTTTTTTGAATTATTATCTACTTCTAGCTGTTCCACTGCCTCTATAAATCCAGCCATATTGGCAAGGACTTCACAAATGACATCGCTTGCACAAGTAATGAGCTAACCCGACACTAGTGGGAATGATGTCAACAGTGATACGCTTGCCAATAGAGCAGATCCCAATGGACTAAGCTGCAGCTTCAAGACTCTAACAAATAATTACAGCAATCTGACAGTGGAAACGGGGACAACGCGCCTCAAAGCTCCTATTCCCCAGCGCGTCATGAAGCCCACTGCAGTATGGCAGCTGGTCAGACATGGGAGTCTGTGCAGGATTGTCATTGATGACACTGCGAAGTCTGGCACAAGACTGCGCGGCAGTAGATAGTGTTACTGTTAATTGCCACATACTTGGGGTACAATCTGTGTACTTTGATTCGGTTCAGTGGAGGAGTGTAATATGTTGATGGGGTATGTATTTTAAAATAGTTGTTAGAGTTTGGGGGCATTGGGGCCGGAGTGCAGCATAAAATACCTTCTGCAGTTCCTCATTTGGTATCAGGGACCATTGCCTAGTGGCAAATGTACATACGTAATAAACAGGTAATCGCAGTATGTGATATTGCATGCCTTATTAGTCAGTTACTTGCATATTCAGGCTGAGTTGGTGACAATGAGGGTGCACAAAAGAGGGACAGACAGAGGGAAACCTTTGGGATGGTTTTGTGCAGAACATTAATCGCTGAATTATCTCTTTTGCACCCCAGATGAGGGTGGACTTTACTGGTTTTAGTATAATTTCATACTGGCAAGGCTGCAGCTCAATTACAATTATGCATTTTTGTGCCATGTAGTAACTTGCTGCATTAGGAGATCGAAAATGGCTGTTGCAGTCACATGACGTGAGTCCAGCCATTCACCAACAACCAGGTTCGGCACCTTAGAGTCAGTGCTTAATTTGAGGTTGAGATTAGTGGTTGCAGGTGGGTAACACCTGCACTTATTTTACCGAATAAGTCTTTGATCAAGAACACGCGAAACAAGAACAAAAACAGTGGAAAGAAGGAGGAAGAGAAAGAAGGAAAAACAATGACACAGGAAATAACAGGGGATGAAAAGACCACTCAAGAGTGAGCTAGCCATGAGGGGGTGTTTGGTTGTGCAGGTGGAATCAAGGCTACGCAGCCTTGGTATGCGGAACAGCGCCGGTGGCAGCTTGTGAACAAAACTTTGGGTCCCGCACTGAATTAATTTACAAATCAAGCACTGTTTACAGGTCTTCGTTGTCGGCTCCCGAAATTAAACAGAGACATCTGTGTCCCCGGTACCGAACACAATAGTGGGTGAAAAGTAGGCCCTTTACCGTCACAATAGGCCTTGTGTTTTCGTTCGGGGTGTCGGTCGCGCGCTCTTATTGTTATACCTGCAGGCGCTATGTTGGGAAACGCGGCACTCCGGGTTTTAATGAGCACAGCTGCAGTCTCCGAGACGCTCGGCACTTGTGAAGTAGACCTCTTTAAAGTGCCATTATCACAATATTGATAGAGTTATTTATAGTACTGTCAACGTTCCCAGTCATAACAGAGGCCTCGTTATCCCCTGCAGCAGTTCATGTTGTTGCCTTGGTTTGGCCTGACGCCAAAGTCTGTGATAAGGCACCAGGTGGACGATCAGTCACAAATGAGCGAGAAGAGGCATTAGGAAGCCGTTCCCGCGCGCCAATATTACAGACCGGAAGAGAAGACACTGCCCCGCGCGCCAGTTTACAGACCGGAAGAGAAGACTCTGCCACACGCGGAAGCCGATGGAAGGGGACCCGGGTTTGTTTAATCGTTTCCAACAGTTTCAGAGGAAACCGGAAACGCTGAGGAGTTTTGGGTAACCATCTTTTTTTTCTAGATCTCCATGATTCCTCGTAAATCCGGAAAAGAGCCAGCTCTCTGACAGTGTCCAGGTATCACTCAGAGAGCAAAGGTGTGCATTGTTTCTGTCAGTTCAAGTTAATAAAATAGTTGCTAAAGATTTGTACTCAAAAGGCCACCGGCAACACGAAATGTCAATTCTTAAATAGTAGTGTTCTCTTCTTAGGTCATTAACAGTGGCGTAGCTAGAGCATTTGGTGCCCGGGGCTATCCCTCAGATTGCAGCCGCCCCCCCGCCCCCCGGGGGGGGGGGGGGGGAGGGCATGCACTTCAAAGAGGTCCGAGAGACACGTAGTATCGCCGCTAATAGTTACCTTGATCATGCAACTTACATGCACATACATGACACGGATGAGGCAGCTTAAAAACAGTCACCACCACAGAGCAATGCCACACAACAAACATGCACAAATATTCTTGCCTCACATCAGGCCCAGCTCCAGGAATTTTCGTTTGGGTGGGCCAAGGGTGTATTTGGGTGGGCCACTGCGGGCTCGATTTGTCGCATATATGTCTGGGCAGGCCTGCTTCAGGGCCCTCCTTTATCTCTTCTTAGTCTTATAAGAACCAGTACAACTCACTCTTTTCCAAATCTCTTTCTAAATATTATCACTTTCCATGTAATGTTCCTTTGATGGGAAGAGGAGGTTTCTGAGGTGGGAGTATCAGGCAAGTAATACTACTCAGGCTCCATCTGTTCGAGCCTTCATGGAGGATCCCTCTTCATTACTACCTCCACCTGACCCCGGACTCTGCAACGCACTCCCTTACAGGCTCCCTCTGTGCGAGCCTTCAGGGAGAATCCCTCTTCATTACTACCTATACCTGACTCCGGACTCTGCAACGCACTCCCTTACAGGCTCCCTCTGCGCGAGCCTTCAGGGAGAATCCCTCTTCATTACTACCTCCACCTGACCCCGGACTCGGCAACGCTCTCCCTTACAGGCTTGATTATCCACTACTCCTCTCTCCAGTGCACCTTATCTCACAGCTGACCTTGGGCCCCAGCCCCATATCAGGCACCATCTGGCTCCACTTTGCTTTTTCCCGGTAAAAACATTAGTAAAATCACCTTCAAACTTAAAACATTGAATATAGCAGTAAATATAATTAGCACGCACTTTAAAGTATGTTCCACAGTAGCCCTTATGACCCGACTGCTAATTAAATAAACAAAAACAGAAAGGCCATGACAGAGCCGGCTTTAGCGCTGATGTGAAAGTCTTTTTTGGCGCCACACTAATAACCTCTTTCTCCGTAAATACCTTTACTACCACCTTCCAACAGTGCCCCTCATCCCTCCATGGCCCCCCTAGTGACCTCCTCCTCAGATTGCCTCACACCACAAGTGCCCCTCATCTCCTCATAGCCCCTCCCCCTCATGACCTCCTCCTTGGACTCCCTCACTGCCACCATCCACCGGTGCCCCTTATCTCTCTGTAGCCTCTCCCCCTCATGACCTCCTCCTCAGACTCCCCCACTACCACCCTCCACCAGTGCTCCTCATCTCACCCTAGTTCCCCCTCCACACCATGACCTCTTCCTCGGATTCCCTCACTGTCACCCAGGGCACAAGTCCTAAAAAAAGAAGTGGGGGGACGCTGACGTCACAACAGCAAGTGATGTCACGAAAGGTGGCTTGCACCATCAGACTCATTGCCTCCCCTCGCTCACCCCTTAGATGCCATTGCATCAGAGAAGCCAGCGCGTGACCAGCGTTCTGAATGAGCTCCGATCTCGCCCCAGAGAGGCCAAAGAGTAAATGTGTGGCTCCATTTGCTCCAGTAATCGAGCTCCCGTTAAAATAAGTGAGGGGACGCCATCCACCCGCCTGGTACCCCGACTCGAGCCCTGCAGTCACCCTCCACCAGTGCACCTCATCGCTCCACAGCCCCTCCAACTACCTCCTCCTCAGGTTCCCTCACTGCCACCCTCCACCAGTGCCCCTCATCGCTCCGTAGCCCCTCTCTCATATGCATTTGTTGTTTAGCGCTACTCATATCAGTGTAGTGTGTCAGCACTTTACACCACGAACACATTATACAGAGACAATGTATGTAAATCAGTCTACAGGGAATGTCACATAAGCCAATGAGGATTACAAGGTGTAGGAATCACATGTCATCCATACTGGTGGGCAGTATATTTTGAGAGGGTTTGGTCTGGGGAAACACAACCTTAGGATTTAAAAGAGTATTCCATGGGGTCAGCTTTACTGATAAAAATGTATCTCTGCCCAAACATACTCATTTTAGCAACATTAGAATGATGAAAGACTGAGGAAGTTCTAACTATATCACAAAACAAATCTATACCATTCATGTTTGTATGCAGCTCTTTGATGACAGTTCATTGGTCACTGTCCTATGTTAGGATTGTAACTTCTGAACTGCAAGTAACACAAGGATCTCTGTGGCAAAGGCAGCAACCCACTGAGCTTCCACACAAAATACAGTTCATCTGCATTTAAAAACTACTAACAGACAAATAATTGCTCTCCAGCGGATCATTAATCACCAGCGTTATTGGGGCATCTTTTATTGTCTTATTGTTGTCCTGCATCGGCCATGATAATGATAAAAACTATTTAAATGAAGCGCACTCGAAGTACGTGTCCTGCTGGGCTTGCGCGCATATTTTTAAAAAGAAAAGAAACACATTCTCTTACCTACTACTGCACTAAAACGAATTATCCACGGACGCAGCAGAGCAGACTGCCCCAGGCCACAAGGTCCTCACGAGAGTGCGTAGTGGTGAAGCGCGTGACGCGTCACCGCTACGTTCTCATCGCGAGGGCCGGGCAAAAATTTAGCCCAGGGCCGTCATTGGTAGCGCTGGCGCGCGCTCTCCATGATTGACGGCCCTGGAGCAGGCAGCAGGCTGGGATGCGACCAGTATACGCGGGCGGCGCCGCGCGGGCAGATTGACGGTCTCAATCATTATGGTGGCAATTGCAGCAGCAGGCGCTGACGCACTGGCGCACTCAGCACTACAGCCAAGGTCAGTGCGCGCAGTGCGCAGCGCGCTGCTTGCTGCACTCAAGCTGGGCCGCCCGGCCGCGCGTGCCGTTGCGGCCGCGGCGGACATTATAATTTATTTAGTGACACTGTGTCCCTAAATAAATTATAAAGGCCGCCGCCCTAAATATAGTGCCGCCTGGGGCGGTCAGCCCCCACCGCCCCCCCCTAGCTACGCGCCTGGTCATTAACAGTGCTTAACACCTCTATTTCAGCGCAAAATAGACATTAATGCCCTCTTTTGAGGGAGTTAACAGTGCTTAATGCTTCTGTGAGATGGTGTTTACCAAAGTTAATGCAGACCTGTCAACTAAAGCAAAAAATGTACCGTGAGGAGGGGGCGGGGGCTGGTGCCGAAACAAATTCCCTAAGAGGCTCTTTTGGCCCATCCCCAAACCACCTCCCTCCCCCCCCAAAAAGCTTCCTAATGCAGGTGCCAATGTCCTGGGGTATTTTCACACCCCTTTATGGACGTTGGTGTTACGTATAACTCTACACAGTTTGTAGATTTCAGAGGCTTTATTCATGAGCTTAGAACCGACATTGGCAATATGGCTCTCCTCTTCAACCGTCTCCCCCATTATGTCAACCAACCTACGTCCCCGCAATCCAATGCCCTGCCTAATGAACATTCTACCCATCATAACATCCTCCTGGCAACAAGCCATAAACACAACAATTCTCTCTCCTTAACCCCTTGTGTGCCCATGACGAGCTGGACTCGTCATGGGCCGCGGTTGCGCTGTGCCCATGACGAGTCCAGCTCGTCATGAACCCCGCCCGCTAATGCAACGGCCGGCACAGGGCGGGGAAAGGGTGTGGCACACAAGGGGTTAAACTTGAAAATATAGTTAATACATTCTCCCTGTAAAAGTAACAAAGAGAACACGCCATTAGGCCGGAACAATATATGAAAATAAGGAAATGAAATGTTCCTGCAAAATAAAGAATCTAGCATAGGTATTTTAAACTCGTTCATGCATTAGACACCATTCTCACGAAATCATCAAGGTGTCTAGGTTTCACAACAGGTCTCCCTGACCTAGACATCCTAGCCTCTGTGCTTAGCATTTCCTCCCCTAATGTTTCACGAGAAATTACTACTCTCGAATCTTGACAGCCCCTGGGTATTGTCATATCACTTTGTTCACTCGAAATACCTTTGTGATTTGTAGCAAAACACTCCCCTTTAGGGTCTATATCCTCAACCCAATCATAACCTCTGGCTGTCAACTCATGTTCCTTCCTCCTTGCATACCCATTATTGCTAACATCATCTTTACATTTCGACAATCTTTTAGCATGTCAGACCTTGCCATCACTGAACAATGCTGCGTAGCACAACTTTTTTTCCACCCATAACAGATCAGAAAATGTACTCTCCCTCTTCCTGACCATTCTGCCTTTTTTTTCCTTACAAAATCTCCAACCACCAGATTAACTTTTTTTACTTTATATAAGGAACCATACCTTTATTTATATTTCACCTGGTTCAATTTCATCCGTTCCGTTACCACTAAAGGTGACCAATCCACAGTGGCGTAGCTAGCCCTTAGACCGCCACTGCCAATCCACCTTGTTTGTCTTGCGTAACCAGCCCATATTGTCTTTGGTGTGGGGATTCTTCCCTATCGTTAGATCAAACAGACTATGTGCAGTGGAGTCATTGCAAGTACATCTATAGGCTCCGACTGTTTTGAACAACTCCTCCCAATTCATGTTATTGCTATTAGCTAATTAAATGATGCACATCCACATGGCAACAAGCCATAAACACAACAGTATGCAGTTCAAAGCCTCAGAAAACGAGCTGGAAAGCCACTTTTCAGCTTGTTTTGAGGGCCACCATGTGATATTGGCTCCTCACAGTGTGACCGTGTGAATGGAGCCGATACCGTGTGCCACACAGTGTCACCATGTGAGTTGGCAGGTCTGTAATGCCTTTCTGCAGAGACACAATAAGGGCTGTCAGCACCAGTTCCCCTAATATTACCCGAAGCAGCAAAATTATCTATGTCTGGTGTATGTCCCTGTAGTTTTGTAGAAACTATGGTTCAAAATATTTGTATATTTCTTACTGCAGAGGATTCGCAGAGTCGACAGATCTAGAGCTAAGATCTGATTGGCTGCAACCACTTCAACAAAGATGTGGCGACTGCCATTTTAGGACTCAGGGGCTCAGTCCCCAGTCCTGAAAAAAGTAAAAAAAATACATATGTGGGGGCGGTGGGGTACGGATACCCTGCCCCCCTAGGCCTGGTTGGGTAGAGGGGTCTCAGAAGGACCCCCAGGGGCAAAACAAATATTTTTTTTAAGATGGGACCACGGATCCAAAGGGCCAATCCATACTATTTAAAAATAAGCCTATCCCTTTGGGATGGGTTTAACACTTTGGAGAGGGAGCACCACTTTCCGTGTGGTCCAATGAGTGGTACAGTGGTCTGAGAAACCCATCTGCTGGGAAACTGCTGAGTTTCCGTGCCCCGGAGTGTGCGGGCAGGGAATATAAACTTTATTACCTGCCTGCACTCTTCCAGGCAGGGAACACAACGTTGCAGGAGCCCAAAAATAAGCTGCTTCCACCCAGATGGGAGCAAAACAATGAATACTGTGGTGTTATCCATGCACTCCCAGTTATTTCTAGTATAAGGTCATTATTTAATCCAATCGGGTGTTGATGGGGTATTATCCACTGATCCCAGGTGTCATCAAAATGTCATGTTAGCACTTTACCTCAGCTTCTAGTGTCTCCCCTCACACTCCTTTACATCCCAGATAAGGGTTCTTCAATTGTAAGCAAACATCTATAATTCACTTTCGAAGAAAATGTTAAATGAAAGTTCATATGACAATAACATGATTCATTTCTTGTTTATTCACTTCTTTCCATTGTTGGAAACAAATTCTACTCAGTTGTTGTGGTTGCCTCCCACAAGTATTCAACAAATCATTAATATGAAAAAGTAGCAATCCTCAATGCATTTCAGGCTGTAGATCCTTCATCAGGAGTTTATTAAATGCTGCAGAACAAAGGGAAAACATACGTTCAATTATTCATATATTAACATGGTTCAATTAAACTAATCCTTACTGCTTGCTTAAAACCCTATTCACATAATGCAAGACATCATTTCAATGTATATAACCCCAATTTCTATTCATGTGCAAAAAAGCTAATTTGTATAGGTTTCGTCTATGTATGGGGAACCTCATATTTCTTTCCATTCTGTTCAGTTAACTTGGTCTAATCCAACTGACTACATATGTCTGGTGTATGCTCGTATAGTGAGATTATGTGTGGATGTGAACTGGTTTATCCGTTTCCTTTCTTTTGTCAATCTGATTAACAAACACCTTATGATCGGTTTACATATCTTAATGGAGTTCTAAATCATCACAAACTGTATGACATTTGGTGGCCTTTTCTCGGTTTTCTCAATGTCATATGCATTGTGAACAAATATCTCAACACACGTCATCAAAATCGTTGCAGCATGGAACTGCTGTCAAGAAATGTTATCATCGGTCCCCTGCTCAAGTCTATGATGTAAGCGCCCACACACGTGTCCATGCTCTCTACACTTATTAATCATTTTTTAATCAGTGATCCCCATGATCTCTCCCCTATATGACCCAAAACATTGTGAGCATAGTGAATGATGAATTTTAACACAAGTCCAAGGTCATGTATTTTTACGACATGACGTCAACAACACATTGTTGAGGTTAAAACTGTGTATCCTGATGCCCATATTTAGGAATCATTCAAAGTGGAGTGTACGGACAATATCGAGTTTTTATAAAAAGTAAAAAGACCCTTAACAAATGCTTTGGAAAGTCTACTGTCTACTACTTGTATTTGTTCTGATAAGTGTGTGTATGCTCCTACGCCAATCTCTAGTATGTTGGATCCTCCTGCAATCTGTGTGGGATTGTATGTGGAAATGTTACAATTGTCTTTCATAAATGTTATAGTAAAAAAGATACTAACAAAATAAAAAGAGAAACGTACTGATAAACATTAATCGGGTATGTGTACGACGTGATGCTGTGCACAGCAATCTCGGCGTCCTCTAGGCCCGCCATGTTTATCCGATTTTAAATATCGTACATGTGTTAGTGAATCGGAATGCTAGATCGCTAACTCTCCATGGTTTATCCGATGTGGCCATCTTGGTTATGAAACTAAGTTATGTATTGTCTATGGAAACGTGACGGCTAATCCATATGAATACGAAATCTCGGCGAAGTAATATAGTTCATGGGTTTGTGTAGTGTTTGTGGATTATTGATAACTATTCCAAATAAATATACAAAATCTTAAACAGTATGAGTCACGAAAAATAGTAAAAAAACTAATAATCACAAAATAAAAACAAAAATCAAAAATACATTATTCCTGAGTACCCTCATGTACAGTGTCACTTGTTAATATGTTGCGAGTCGTAATGCGTCTCATTCAATGACACAAGTACAATTATTAGTCAACATCAATTTGATTCGCTAGTGAAAGTGTACAACCAACATCTTTGTGTGCGACATTCATGCTATTGTTTCATATAAATTGCAGGCCATTAAACAAAATGTACTCCTAAATTCAATTGCAAATGTGTGAAAAATCATATTCAATTATATCAGATGGACCCCAGTCACCCATCTAATCAAGCAAAATTCATACACATGAGTGATCAGAGAAGAAAAAGATTGGAAAGAGAGAGGGAGGCTGACAGGAAAGAGAGTTTCAAGCTAGGTCCACACTTGGAGGACCAAATAACCAAAGATAGATCTTCTCCTGCTCTACTGCACCCTACATCTATCTTTCCTCTACTCTGTGTCCACCAAGTTTCATCTTAGTAGCATGTTTAAGACTCGAACCTCCACTGAAGGAGATGTATAAGGTAAACAGATATTTTTGAACACCTTGAGATCCCTGTCTCTTCAAAATGAACATCCTGAGGGGGTTCACTCTCCAGTAACCTGTCCGACCAAACCAACCAAATAGATATCACCACTCTAAAAGCCCAATTGTGGGTGGCTTGGCCATGGAAGAGACATCAATGAATCCTCAAAACCTTTAGCCAGAAACTCCACCCTCTCTCTCCAAACTCAGCCTCTCTAGTCCACTCAGCCATCTTGGAGTGAATTGCTGGCTTTAATCTAATCCCAGAAACACAAAATTGCAAATCTTACAAAGCAGCTGAAGAATGTGAGAGAAAAACTATAGTCTATTTGTGCATTGACTGTAGGCCAACTATAATATAAACACAGTCTAGATTAAGGTTAACCCTGTTAACCTCTGCTCTATATATTTCTGCTCCATAGTAGTGGGCAGACTGGTTCCTTTGAAATATGAGTAGAATTAAACACTAATATCCTATTAATGGATTTCCCCAAGGAAACTAAATTCATTAAGGCCAAAATAACATCTAATATAGCATCCAAAAAAACAGAAGTGCTTAGTCTGAGCAGATCAGATCCAAATCCTCCAATACAACAAAAATAGAAGCCCATTGGCTAAAGTAGGTCGAGTTAATGGAGTTACTCTGAACGAAGGCCAACATGCTCTCAATTAAAGATAACAAGATCTGTTCTTTAATAAGTGACCTCGAGTGTATTATAATTGCCAATGTAGCCTAAAGGGAAAACACAGAACCTCAAGGTGCCGTCCTTAGCTATAAGAGCTTTCACTGGCTAAGATAGATGGTAGGGCACAAATAAATAAAGGCCCAGGGTTCAAAAATATGCAATGAGACTAATATCCCTAAGTGTGACAGGACCCTGAGTGTGACAGGGCAACTAAATGCATCATGGTAGGGTGTCGGAACAGTAAACGCCCAGACCTTTTGAGAAATCACAACTATTAATTTCCCACCACTTTACAATGAAACTTTCTGTTTCATGCTACAGGTCACCACCCTTAAAACAAGGCCCTTTCTGACATATGCAAATCCTCAAGAAAATGACTTTAAATATATTACCTATGTAATGTTCTTATTTAGAGTTTGGTGCGCAGGGTACTCGATCACAAATGTGGTGGATGTCCTGTCCACTACAGTACAAATGAACTGCAGTCAATGGCCCAAATAGAATGGTGAATGGGACATCCGTCATGCTTGTGACAGAATCTCTGTCCCCAATCTCTAAATAAGTCTCTAAGTTATCTATAAGAGTCTGTCTGTTCCTAATCAGTCTTTGGTTAAATCTCTTTTTTTCCTTGTTTATGTTCTTGTAACGTTTGTACGCAAAAATCATAAATCAGCTGAATGCAGTAAAATTAAAATTAATGGTGGACCAAATGCAACGATTCAGCAGTGCTCAACCAGAGTGCAGGAATAGGATATGGATGCATCACCTATAGCAACTTCCGGCCATACTAATTCTATCAAAGATCTTCCCGTATAAGGCAGTGGAAGGTAAGGGATATTTCTTGAGCAATAAGATTGTAGGGGAATCTATGGAAGAGTGGCAACAATACTTCTGCCTGCTTGAGGAAGAAATTGAAAATTATGAGCAGAGCCACAGGTCATGTTGGGACGTAGAGGCAGAGTGTGGAATATTAAAGAGAGAAGGGCTGCCTAGTCTTGTAGGAAATGTAAGTTTGTGCTATTGAAATCAGGTGACGTTGAAGGTCTGGTTGAATAAGCGACATTTGCTTTTTTAGACCCCCAAGAGTGGGACAGTTCCTTGGTATGGTAATGGTATAATTTGTATGACTGAGGCAGTTCTAGTTGGCAAGTGTTTTCTATCAGCATCAACTTATTGATCCCTCCAGACGTTTGTTGTGCAGAAGGCCTTGTGCATACTGAAGAGGTATTTGATTCAGACGAATATGCATGGTCAGTGGAGCTGTTTAGGGTGAGTTTGGTGTGATCTCAGTACTTTGGGCATGTTTCAACCCTTCAATCCATGTTATGGATAAGGTGGTGAACTTTCAGCCACTTTCATATATTCAAAGGAGCACCTAAATACATACAAGCCTTGACAGGTTATACTCTCAATCAAGGAAGCAAATCTAAAGAGGATCTGGCACACAGTACTTTGTTTCAAAACAGGAAGAGAAGCATGTTACTTTGGTACAAAAAGTAATAAAGTATGTTGTGTTTCTTTTGCACTTGAAGTACATCAAGGAACTTCAAGTAGGGAGAAAGAGGATGGCAACGAATGCTAACTTTCATCTGGTACAGTTGGAAAAAGGCAACAGATATTATATTGGAAAAATAAATGTATGATTCTGGAATTATGTATTCTGGCTCATTTAATGCCCAAAATAAATTACACGAGACTTTCCATTTTAGGGCAAATACTTCAGTAGGGCAGCAGTGTACATCTCAGGATATTTTCCAGTTAGCAGTATAGAAATTCGGTGATGTGTTCAGAAATGATTAGAAATCTTTGTGTACAAACGTGAGCATGTTATTTTTCCATAAACGTGAATCTTTTTTGTGTGCATTTTTTACTATGTCTGTCATTCATTGCACTTCCCTGTAGTGTGCAGAAACAGGGTTCAATTCATATTACATTCAGTATGTCCGCACTTTATGAAAATATTGGCTCACAATGGAGTATTTCTCACATTATGCATGTTCCAAGTGAAAATATTGCCTTTGCTAAAGAAGAAGCTATTTGCCGGTCTTTCTAAGTCAAATATTTAGAGCAAAAACACTCTGTTCTTCTTTAATTTAACCTACATCCTGCACCACTGATGCTAAACCAATATTAAGAAGGACAGCCTTTTTGCAAAGAAATTGGTTATTGATTCTACAGTCTGCTTGGCTTGTGCTTCTTGCTTTAAAAAAATTACCTTGACCCATGTAAAGACAAGATGTATCTAATCAAGTGAGCATCTCAAAAACTTACAATTTCATTGAAGCTGTTATAAAAGCTGACCTTTCTCAAGGAACAATGTATTGATTTAATGTAATTGGGTGTATTAGGGTAGCATAATCTAAAGATGCTCACAATTCTGCTGGCAAAACGCAAATGTCTAAAATTCTTCAAGCTGTACTATCCATTTTGAGGGTCTGGCTGTGCACCGCGCCTGTTGGACTGCCAGATGCCTCATGAGCTCTCCAGGACCAGGGCCGGACTGGCCGTAGCGGGCACCGGGCAGTTTCCTGGTGGGCCGCCAGGGTGGGGGCTGGTTTTGAACCCCTGGGGGGGTGTTTTTGTTACCGGGGGTGGTTTTGCAGCATATTGGCCTCCTGTAACAAAAGCAGCTGCGGTGTTTTCCACTCACACCCACCCCCAGCAAGCCCCGCCTCCCCGAGGCCAGTCGAACTCAATAGCCAGGGCCGGTTTGTAATCTCAATCCGGCCCTGTCCAGGACAGATGTCTCAGAAGCTACAATGAGGTCATAGTATGGTACTGCATGAGCCCAAGGATTGTATAATGAAAGCGGGACACTGTGGCCCACTTTTAGAACAGATTGCTAAAACCTGGGGCAATATGGTGATGTGGTTTTAACGTTACTTCATTTGGGAGGCGTGATATTACTGCTTTTTGTTGGCGCGTCCAAGGACAGAAAAATATAGTAAAAAGCATAAATGCTTGATGCTAACAGCGTACCTGCAGAGCTGCAGGTTTTAAAGGCCTTTTTTTCTGCTGGGTGTTTTTTGGTGGTGCTCATTCACTGTATTCTTGCAGGAAGGGTTGCCAGGTACAGTAGTCCATATATTAAAATTTTCTGCCATGTAAACACTAACATCTTGTTTACAATTTCAAAAGTTTTACTTTGAAAAGATCTGGCTTGAAAGAAGTGACATCAGCTTTTAGTTCACCATCATTTAGCACCTGTGAGAAAAGTACTTACTTTAACACATTTAAATCCAACTAGTAAATACTTTTTAAAAAGACAACGCATTACTTCCTTTCATATGGACAAACCAACTTTAAAAAATATTACACGTTTGAAGAAAAATTCTTAAATCTGTCTTTATTTACAGCCAGCGGCAACCGGCACAAGTAAACACTGTGGGGAGGGCAGGGGCGGGCCGGGTGGGAGGGGGGAAGAGCCTGCAGATGGCGGAATAGGTATAATAAAATAAATAATTAATACATATTCTGTCCTCGGTCGGGTTACCCCCGCCGCGCTCTGCCCCGCCCCACCGCGCTTACTTGTGTTAACCGCTGCTGTCCATTACTTTGTCTTGCAATTATTTCCACTGGGCAGACTTTCTCTTCTCGACTCAGTCCTCACCAGGGGATGCTTGAGCCAAGTCGAAATTTCAATTCCTTGTTTGTTCAATCTAAATGTGTTCAAACCAAATATATACTTCAATGAAAATAGGAAAAAAACTGCCCGCAATAAAATTCACTCATGCACATCAATGAGTACCACCATGCGCATGCACACCTTCACACACCCTCTGATGCTACTGCAAGCATGAGCTTAATATCATGACGCCCACAAAATGCCAGCCAATTAGTGAAGAAAGACTTTGTCTTGAAATTTTCGATTTGCCCATATTTCCATGCATACACCACTGGATTTTTGTGACGCCACAGAATACCATATTAGGTCTATGCACATGACAGGTATATATATATATATATATATATATATATATATATATATATATATATACACACACACACACACACACACACACACACACACACGCACACACACAGACACACACACGTACCTTCCACTAAATAGGCATGTGATCTGAACCCAGTGGTCGAAGTGGGCGGGATCGGCAGGGTACGGCGTGCCCCTACTTCTTCAATTCCAGGGATTCCGTTCCCCTACTTTTTTATTTTGAAAATGCGTCCCAGGACGCAAGAAATCACCATCACCTATAAATAAAGCTCGGCGTTCCTGGCGTTCGAGGACGGGCGGCAGAGAAGTAACAAGACTCTGTCTTTTCCTTCTTGCCCAGAGAAGAAAAATACAGTGTCCACTTCTGCTCTGCCGCTTCAGCTGCCCCCCCCCCCCCCACTCTTTCCTTCTTCCCTCTCTGTCTGTCTAGCAGTTCTTCTCTTACTGAAAACCGAGACTTCAAGACGGGGTTTTCACTCTCTTTCCTCTCCTTTCTTTTATTTGCTCCCCTGTGAAATGGATCCAAATAGAAAAACATTTTTGCTGGAAATGTCGTATTTTAATTCCAAAGTGCAGCATCTGGAATAAAAGGTTAAACATATGAAAAATAACTAAATAAAGTAAGACAGAGTGGTAGCTAACTGGCCAGATTGATTTTATTTACACCCAAACACATTAGCGCCACTTTTACAGAGTTTGCCAGTGAAGCGCTATTTTTGTTTAAAGCGTTATTTTTGTTTTCTTGTCTTTTTCCCTGGGCTTGTAACTAGTGCACCAATCCTAGAGGTACTGCAAAGTATGGATTGGAAAACAAAATGTGTACTGCGGCTCTGCGTCCAGGGATGTGGTCTTTTTGCCATACTGCTTACATTTTGTAAGGATATAAGCAATGGACATTGAAATGGGTCCATTCAGGGCCCTGTAGTCATGTCCTTAACTTTTCAGGCATAAGCGCTCACTGATTTCTGAATAGTGAGTGTAAAAGCGTTAAGGTAACCATGTTGCTCCTGCTTACATTTCACATGGTTTGCTAAATTTTGCATTGCCTTTGAGGGTTTGCTTTTTCCAGGATGTTGTTCCTTTTTTTTGTAGGTCGCATATTGCTCTTGTCTAGTGCATCATTTAAATTGAGCCGCATCCATTTGTTTATAGCCGGCAGCAATTGGGTTGTAGTTAAAGGCAGTGTGAGTTTTTCTCAGTGGGGCAGTATGGTGTTCAGTGGGAGAGAGTATGCGGCACTATGGCCAGAGCTACTGAATTTGGAACTGGGGAACCAGGTTCAGCCTTAATAACCAGTCCACCTGACCACTCTCCTGAGGGAGCACATTCCTATGGTAGACCTTAGAAGGCTGCGCAAGACCTTAGAAGCCCTGGTGTCTTAGCACCAGCAGGTGGAACCTAGCAGTGGCAAGTGTGTTTGTCCACCACAAACCATAATGAAGTTCCCCTCCAGTCTTGCAAACAGGACTATGAAGCAGCACACCCTAGAGCGACAGTGAGTCTGTCACTGAGGTCACAGGACACTTGAGAAGGGCTAGCTCTAGGGCAGTGCAACCGGTGTGACCGCACCGGGTGCTGACTTTGGGTGGAGGCATTATGTTTGCAAGTATATTAAGGTTTTAAAAGCGCTAGCTGCCTCCTTCATGGCCTCCAGCAATTTTCGGCAACAATAAAAATGTCATGATGACTCTGCTGTTTAATGTTCTTCCTAGAGAGAGATCATTTTGTCTAGTGGAAGTTTTGATTCATGGAAAGGTAGCTCAGAGGGTTAATGTGCCAGTTGCAAAGAACATGTACCATGCAGATTGTGAAAAGTTGGCCTGGTATATGCTGTCCACTAGTTATAGTGGTCACCTTGTACCAGTCCAAACAACCCTTATTGATGATAGGTTTAAAGACAACCTTTATTGAAAGCTATCCTAGTGGTAGCTATGGAGAGTAGCCTTCAGGCTGAGTCTTGAAGGAGTGTAAAGCAGCTTGGTTTACCAGATTATAACCTCTTGAATTACTAAATGAAAGGAGATCCACACAAGGTATTTATAAAATATATGTATTTATTTCTAAACACTCACTACTAATCTCTTTATGAGATTAGAGTCCAAGATACACAGTAATACAGTTCTAAAACGACAGTAAATAGCAGAATATACAATGGGCCCTAGGGGCGGACCAAACCATATATTAAGAAAGTGGTATAAGAACCACGACTTGACTAGACACAGTGCCTAGAGCATGTAGACTTGCTGGAACCCCAAGGAACCACCCAAGGTAGTGACACAGGAGACCCACGGGGGTACAGTGTGAGTACACAGGCGCGAGCCCTGTACTATTCTATGGGAAAGTCGCTGTTGGAATTTTAGAAGTTAAGGACACTTAGGAGAGGACTTTGAGCAAACCCCTTTAGACTTAGGGGGTTCTAGGGCCAGCACCCATGGGAGCACCGGAGTACTGGAGTTACCTCACCCAGGGAAGCCGGGTGCATAGTTGTCAAATGGTGTCAGGAATCATCGTTTATTTTAATGGCGATCTGCTGCAAAGTGCTGCTGCCAGGAAGGAGAAAAGTGTCCGGTGTGATCCAAGCCTGGATCAAAGATCAGAAGAACCTGAAAGCAGAGGGGACAGAGTCTGGGTCACTTGCCAGTGACCAGGGGCACGATTGACGAATGCCCAACGATGTCGGGTGATTCAGGTGCAGAAAGGCGAAGCTAGACTCTGCAGCCCCGAGGACCAGGAGGCGTCGACGACAACCAGGAGCTGAATTCGAGCTGTCCCACAAAGGATGTCGAGTGTTGCAGTGTTGGAGCCCGGATTGAACACAACAAGCCTTGGCAACAGCAACCCTTGCAGGAAGAGAAAAGATGCTTCGGTGCTGACCAGCAAAGTTCTGGGGACTCCCCAAGCAATAGAGAGTCAGGGCATGTCTGGAGCAACCAGGTAAGCCCAATTAGAAGTAAAGTTGCCTTCACAGGGACCCACCAGTCGACGGACTAGGGATCGCGAAGGGACCTAGAGAGAAAACACAAAGGGCCCGCTCACGGAACACTCATGGAGTGTAGGCAAGCAATCTTCAGTGCAAATGCTGCTCGGGGTCAGGGCTACAAGAGACCCATAGCTCAGCTGCAGGAGTCGTTGGAAAGCTGATGCTTCTGCAAAGTGACGCGGTGTCCAGGGGTTCGGGTTGCACGGTCGCCACGAGGGATACGGGCCTCAGACTGGCTGTGTGCACTGATCAACCTCTATGACCACGGAAACCCACCTCCTGTGTTGCAAAATTCTTCGGAGTCCGGCAGGAGCTTTGGAGATGCAAACCGGTCAGATGTGTCTTTGGTGTCTGTCTTGCAGGGGAGTAACTCCTTTACTCAAAGGGAGATTCTTCACTCATTTAGTTCAATGTAGATCGTCGAAGTTCCAGGATTCAGTATCAGAGTTTCGTCCAGGTGTAATCTAAAGTCCTTTAGCCAGGGGTTCCTTTCTTATACCCAAGGAAGGGGTGGGACAAACTCTAGGGAGCCACCTATGGAATAGTCAGGAAAGAGGGGTGGCTACACCCATTTCCTTTGTCCAGTTTTGCACCAGAGCAGGGGCTGGTAGCCCATGCAACCGGTTTGAGCTGGACTATGCACAGGGACACCAAATGTGCCCCCAGTGCTGAACTTCAAAGCACTCTTGGAGTGCACCCACCCAGCCCCAATACATTAAAGCCTGTCTGGGAGGTGGTGACACCTCCCTGTGACAGAAAACCTATTGTCCAGGCCTCCCCTGTCGGAGTTTCGTCCAGCAGCAGGAGGGCAGACGTGTCTGTGGCTGGCAGCATCCATTTTGTGGTGCCAGGGCTCTGTTAGCTGGTACCGGGTATACCGGTGCTGTCATGTCTCTCCCTCTGGAAGGGTGGGATCATACTCCCACACCAGTTACTGGTGTGGGGGTATGATTCCAAGGTGTTTGACACCAAACACTACATGTTTCCGTGCAGCCATCCCAAAGTTAGCATTTACCGTTTGGTTATAATGCACTTAAGAGTGTATGGTTTGGCTGCATCACAAACAACCCCGAAATAAAGGTTCAGAAGGCTGCAGAGGGGCTCTGCTCATGCATGGGCACCCTCTCAGATAAAACACAGCATCCTGCCTTCAGGATGGGTAAGGCCTGCCGTAGGGGTGACTGATAGGTTTATATGTGCAGTGATATGGAGAGATATAGTGAACCTATATCTCAGTAAGGGGTGCATGCACCACCTTACCCAGGCTGCAGTAGCAGACCTGTGGTGTAGGTTTGGAAGGCTTCCCAGGGGTGGCACAATACATGCTGCAGCCCCTGGTAGGCCCCTGGGGTACCTATGCCCTTGGTACATAGTATACCATATACTAGGAACTTATAAGGGTACCCCAGAATCCAATCTGGAGGGTACCTACAGTGCTTGTAATCAATTTAAGGGAGAAAGCAGATAGGCTGGGGTCCTGAATAGCAGGATCCCAGCCAGACTATGTCGAAAACCAGCAAAACACCAGGAAAAAAGTGGGGGCAACCATGCAGCCAGATTCCACCTTCCTACACAGATCACAAAGTGCATATAATGTAAATAGGTCAGTGGGCTACTGCTTTTTTCAGAGAGATCCTTTTGTTACTTGCAGTTTATAAGTTAAAATCCTAACATACAACAGTGAGCTATTAACTTTCATCTAAGAGCTGCATACAAACTGCAAGGTATAAATTAGAGCGTTATGTTTTTCCCCCCAGTCTTTGATTATCCTAATGTTGCAAAAAGTGTTCTTTTGGACAGAAATCAATTCTGATTATTAAAGAGAACCCCCAACCATGGTATTACGTTTTAAATTCTGAGTTTGTGTTTCTCCAGACCAATCACTATTAATCTATACGGCCTAGTAGTATGGTTGTCATGTGACTCCTACACCTTGTAGTCCTTAGTCTTATGTAACATTTTCTATACAGGGATTTACACACATATTGATTGTCTCTGAGTAATGTGTGTGATGTAAAGTGCTCTGACACCATACACTGGTATGAGTGCCGCTGTAAATCAAATTAAATGCATCTGAGAGAGAGTGTGGTTATGGAGACTTGAGGGGCACTGTTAAAGGGTGGTATTGAGGGAATCCATGGCAGAGGTGGCCATTAGGGGGTAATAACAAACATTAACGCACAGGGCAACACCAGTGCTAAGGCCAGCCCTGCCCTTGAGGCCGGTCTGCCTCACCCATAGTTAGCTCCATTGGCCTTGTTTCAGAAGTTGTAGCTGCAACTCACCAGGGATTGGCAATGCAGAATTTGCGCTCACACCAAACTAAGTTTGCAAACTAGACAGTATCTCAGCTTCATTCACAAGCACTTTTAGCATGTGCTGCTTGCTGTGGGTCCACTGGAATTAAATATGCAGCAAAGGAGGATAAAATGATGCTGCAGTGTTGACTAAATTATGCATTAAAAAATGGCTGCAGCGTAAAGCAGTATATTTTCTGATATTTTATTATTTTGACATGTGTACACATGCTAACAGTCTTTGGAAATATTTTGCCTTATTAGTACCAGTGTAACATACAAATGCAACAGTAAGAAAGGTGATCAGTCAACCTTTGCAATAGGCTGTCCACTCACAGGAAAACAATTCACATTTTTTATTAACTTTTGATACGTTTGAGCTATAAACAATTTATTAGTTTAAATGGTCAGATCATGCAGCAGATCTTGCATTATGAGGCAAATATGGAAGAGCCATAATTATATAGAAAACATTTGCAAACTAGGATATTTTGCCATTCATGTTTTAACTGCTGTTGTGGAAAAAGGGAGAAGTGCTGATGACAAACTCCATGGCTCGGAAACAAATGGCTTGTGCTTCCACATTTTATCGTATTTGGGACTTTCTGTGATTAGAAGCATATCCCACTTTGTGAATGTATTTTAATGTCAATAACTCAATAATACCTTATATAATCATGTGTATCCAATGGTTGATTAAACTCGGCAGTGAAATGCCAAACAAATACACACCTCTGGCTCCGCCCACTGAGCCAATCCTTGGGTTATTCCCGCCCTCTGATTCTCCGCCCACAGTTCCCCTACTTTTTTCCCCCCACTTCGACCTCTGTCTGAACCTGAAGAAATGTGTGGTTAAAATGAAAAGGGATTCTGTTGCTGAATTTGTACTTGCCTGTCAATTCAGTGTTTTAAGCTTTTGGTCCAAAATTAAGAAACCTCCATGGGGTACGAGAGATATGATCTGGTGTTCACGTCCCACAGTCAAGCAAAATGATCTCCTCTAGGCAGACCAATCCATGGTTCAGTGCCACATGCTAAACATGAGAGCTTAAATGGTGCCTGTCTATGCGCTGTAACATATGTGTACTCTACATTGTTCGTGAGGTGCACTCAATTCACTACAACATTTCTTCCGGAACTGGTCTGCCCATATTTCCTCTGCAGATATCCACAGGCTATCAGTGAAGTAACTTTTTACAGTGAAAGTAAATGTTTCATAAATATATGCTTATTGTCCGTCATAGACAAAATGTAATACTAGGTAATGTAATTCACCCTAACTTGAAATGACGTAACGTCGATGTTGGTCCAGAGTTTAGGTCATGGTACAAAGCCTAACAGTGCAGCTAGGAACTAGATGTTCTCAGAAGAACATGATCTATGGGCCCAAGTGAACAGTGCAGTGAGGTAATGAATCTAAGTTAAGAAAAATAATACTGCAGATTCGGGAAACGGTGTGGGAAGCAATATCACAGGCAGCTTAGAATTGCATGTCTAAAGTTGCTGAATAAAGACATTTCTATTGGGAAGGGGGCCCTGGCCGTGCTGAATGTTAGGTTCTGTGTAACCATCACCTTTGTTCATTTCCACATCAAGTTATACCACGCCTCTTCGGTTCTTTGTTGGCTAGAAAAGGAATTGTGTTTGGGAATTAAAGATATATTTTAGAAGCTATTAAATGTATATTACTTTTGGCCTACAAAACCCCGATCACGAGTCTTGGGGAAACTCCGGGTCACCCGGCTGCAGTTTTCTGCGGTCCCCCTGCTGCAAATCAGCCGCGCAGTATGTCACGTGCGCTGTTTACGCACCTTAGAATGGGAGATAATGCACACTGTTTGCACGTTTATCACTCATTCCGAGATGCACAAGGAGCAAGCAGGTGCAAACTGTGCACCCCGAAAATAAGACATACCAGGCAATCGATATTCACTGCATGTGAGATTTGCTGCGCTGTTGGGACCAGGCTCAGAGAGGGCTGTTTTCGCCGCAGGGAGATATGGTTCGAATAGCTAAAAAAATAAACAGGCAGCCATGACATCGGCCACCTTTGGTAGCAGTCAGGCACTCGTTTTTAAATAACATTTTACTACATGGCATTTGCGCACGTTGCTTGCATTCGCTTCGCTCCGTCTGTATGTGAACAGGTGCAATGCTGCCTGTGGTAAGGCACCAGTGACCTAAAAGCACAAACAAACCACGCTGCGACTGAAAAGAGCCCACTGTAGGGAGAGTTAAAAGCAACCCAGCAGAACACAAGAAGCGTGTATGGGCCATAGTGTTTTACCATCTGCCAATCAAAGTGAATGTTCCAATTCACAAGCTCCGGGCAGCCATGCTAACTGCATAAGCATACCAGTTTTATGACGGTGGGGCCAAGACATAAAGAGAGGGTTTGTGGACCGCCGTAAGGTACATTGCAGCCGCTCTGCCACAACCATTACTTTTTAGAACGTGCATACGGAATGAAGATTACACGCCGAACCAAAACATATTAAAAAAGCTTTTTCCAAGGTGCCAGAAATCACATATTTCACAGGTTGGAGAATGGAACAACCTATAAAATTCCTGCAACGCCAACACCAACTTTGGCAGCAACACAGCAGTTCTCTGGCGCCCTCGTCTGGACGGAAACATTTCTGCATACATTGAAAGGCCACGTGGAGGCACGTTTCACCTTTCAACATCTGGGACGCTCTAAAATTAATCTCACAGAGAGAGCCAAACTACATGCGTTTTGCCTTGCAGCAACAAAGTCACCAAATACATTTTGCACTACTTCTGCTCCCGTCGTGATAAGGCTAGAAACAAACAAGACTTGCACTAGGCCCTGAAAAAGAACCGATTTTGCCCTGCTTTGTTTACATTACAAAACATCAGCAAATGCATTTCTCTGCAGGTTTTAAATGGGAGAGGAGTGATTAAGAAAGAGGCATATCAATGTATTTCTATTACATATTTGGAAAAAGGAAAATCATTTCCTTGCTGTTTTTAACAAGGGCTATTCACGAAACCGTTTCTTGTGTTAAACATTTCATCACAGACGTAGAATGATTTACAATGGATTTTCAATCCATTCCTCCATTTTTACTGAGGTGAAAATATGTGTGTGCAACATGGACTGGAGCAAAACCTGTTAACGCCGCTCCCTAAGACGCAAGTGAACAATGTAAGTCATCTAACTCTTGGATCTGCCATAGACGTTAATCAGAAGATGTTGACAATGAATGTCTGAGATTTTCTGCTCATATCAGCACAAACGTTAATCCCAAATTTAACTTTTTCACATGGAATAACTATTTCAGTTTTCAAGCCCAGCACATTACTTGAATTATTACTAAAACCAAGTTGAACAAATATACATCTCACATGTCTGTAACTATTTAGCATCAACATTACTCAACGGATTAATTATTGAGATGGATTAATGTGCAACACACATACAACTCCATGTGGGTGCCTCAGATGCAGTGGTGCTTGGTCCACACTTAGAAATGAGCGAACCAGGGGTTCCGTTAAGTTGTGGGTGCGGAATGAATGAGGATTTTTGGTAGAACTTTTGGAATCCACTGAGTAATTACAGTGGGAACTGGAAATTCTGGCCCGACTTCAATGTTATCCTTCATTTTGCCCCAGCATTTCACCTGGAGATTTCTGGTTGAAACACCACAGATCTGCGGTGATTCTGCAAATGTCATAATTCTGAAGGTGCTGGTAACTACCACAATAGTTGGCATTAAAGGGCACTCTGTAATGGGCCTATAATTCTTGGGATTCTTTCTTTTATCAATATGAACTTTTAAAAAAAGCACATTGTAACCTTTAATTGTGGTTCAAGCATGGTCCATTTTTTTATACCATTGACAAGACGTCCATCTTGCAAACAGGCAAAACCGATTCCACCTCCATGCCCCTACTGCTAAAGTAGTATCCCACACGATAGTACATCTAATAAAAAGCAAATGGAAAGTGATTTAGGTTTTATAGGCCAGGGCACATGACTTCGCTGTTATGATAGTCAGCAAAATGTTTTTGCTGTGCCATGTGTTTCAACCCAACTCACAAAAGGTGATGAGAGGAATACTTGCAATTGCTACACAACTGGCCCTCACTCGAGACAGCAGTCAAACCCATTGTTCTTTTGCCCACTATGCCACCTCAGTTTGGAGCCAGTCATATGCAAATTAGTCTTGGCCCTGATCCAATAGGAACAGTCCAGCCCGAACTGCCAGGCCAGGTCCTCCCTGAACCGGATCACAAGCAAACCAAAACCGGTTTCATCCAGATTGGGGCCTGTCAGTTTGGGTAAAAAATAACGAAGGACTGGGATGCAGCCCTAGTAATTACCAGTGGCTGAGATTAATTCAAGCATTCCATCCATCACTTTTTTGTATACTTCCTTGCAATGCCATAAGTGTGACAGGTACGCCCAGACATGGGTCCCTTGCTAACTGTGCCACTGGGAATAAGCTGCATCTGCCTGACAGGCCCTAATCAGGGCAAAACCGGTCTTGGGTTGGTTGTGTGGCAGTTCTGGCTGGACTGTTCCTGTTGGAGCAGGGTCAAGGCTGAATTGCATATGGCTCCAAACTGAAATGGCCATATTTAACGTTTTTGTTTACTTCATATGTTTCAATCTGGCAGAGCGCAAAGGGGCCCCTTGCAAGCATTCGCTCTAATTCCCCTCAATAATATTCATGAGGCAGGTTGCATTCTACAGATTACAGGAAAAAGGTGGCAGTGGTTTAGAACAACACAGCCAGCACATCTGTTATGTTTTTTACACAACTTGAATGCGGACGGTTAGCCACACTGGGTTGAGACTGTGAAGGAAGACTACTTACTTCCTGGGGACTTGGGACTCTGGCCCTTACTCGTCTAGCATAACGAGGTTGATTTTTGACATACTAGCTCGCACTAGTGACTTTCTGGGCATCTGTTTGCCCTATGACTTTAATTGGAATGGAATAGCACGTCAAATCTATTACACAGATTATGATGACGTTGGCGTTGCTGATTACGTATATTTCTTAACCTTATACCTGAGCCTTGAAAAAGTCGTATAACGACGAAACACGAGTCGGCTGTTAATTTTTCTTCATCTACGTGTCAACAATTTGCTTAATGATCCACCTATGATCAAGACTGTAATATATCTACTGTTCTTCGCTTGGAAACAAATGGTTTACTGACTGATTGTCAGTCGGTTTGAACTCATAAATGTGCTGTGCTCTGCTATTTGAATTTCTATGCATTCTACGTATGCTTAAGAATATCTCCAAATGAAGGGCGAAAGCCCTACAAGGGACAGCAGATCTCCATCTCAGTGTTCACATTCATAAAGTGCTAGTATTAAAAAAGCCTATCCCTTAGAGGGCGGGGGTTGCGATATAAAAAAGTGGCACATTGTGAAAGACACATCAAGAGAGCATCAAACAGTCAGTTTGCTTTCCCCACGCCATTTGTTACAACGGGCACAGTGAAAGCTGTCCCTCAAGATCTACTTCATCTTTGTAAATGTTTACAAACAGACAAGGGCAGTTGGTAAATATGTAATGCTTTGCAATAGCTGCAAAACATTGGTGCATTTCTTTGCAAACTGAAATGATGGGAGAGTGGGAATTTGCCTCCCATCCTTTCCTTCTGATTTGCAAGGAAGCAGCTCCTGACAATTGTCATGATATCTTCATATATTGTGCAGTGCAAGCTTTGATGAAAATAAAGTTTAATACATTGGCCCCTTTATCAAGCCTATTATTGCTGAACTACAGAGGCTTCGCCAACAAGCCTGCACCCCATTCAAGATATCCTACATCATCTTCAAATCACTTCAAACTGATCACCTTCTAGAAAAACTCTCTGTTTCAGGGCAATATAGTAGAACCGGAAATCCAACCTTGGGGTCCAGAAGTGCAGTAAAAAGACACTGTGGCATACCTTCTCAGTGGTCTTGCAATAGCACCGCTTTGCAATTACACATGCCCACACAGTCCTCGAGTTTAAAAACAGCTTCCAGATGCATCTACTCGGACTAGCTCACCCTCTTTCCAATTGACACCACAGTCCACCTACCTCCCCACCGAGTAGCCTAAAAGTCTTAAATGTATAAAAAATCAACAATGCTTGATTGTACTTGGATCAATACTAGCTACACAGATTGGGCTCAAAGGGATAGCACATCTTTTTATTATTGATGGATAAGAAGAACTTTAATTTAAGAATTGCTGACCAGAATCAATTTGTGGCTTCGGCGTACCAGCACTATTTCTACTAGGACTGGAAGTCGTAATAACTCCAAATTATCTTTAGCCCTGCAGCCATGCACGGGTGTCAAATTTGGCTACTATCAGACTCAACAGCAAGTAATATCAGCGATGGGACTATGCAGGATCATAATGAACCATGATGCATGGAGCATATCCCAGTGGCAAACCCATTTGCATATTGCACGTCCATCATCTCTAAATAGCTTCACAAGTTGGTAGTAAAGGGCAAAACCATCCCTTTCTGAGATTTCTTGGTGGTAACCCAAAGTAAGGCATTGGTGGTGAGAAAAACAGGGAGCCAACAATATATGACCAGTACTGAAATCCAACATATAGAAGAAATACAAACATGACCGGGTAACCTTATAGCACTAATTTAAGGAAGTATTGTGTTTTGGTTAGTCCATCTTCTTTTGCCAGTTAGTGGATCAGGAATCCCCGGTAGGCTGTTTAGTTGAGAACTTTGACAGTGTTTAGTTTTGTACTCTTCACGAAACCTGTCCATAAAGAATGGCAGTAATCCCTGATAAGCTTCCAGCAAAAGGGGAAGACTTCTTTGAGCGCAGTTATTTGTAGTGTTTTCTTTAACACTGCCAGGCTTGAAATGTTTCTGAGGTCTAGCCAGAGCGAGTTCCAAACTTGAGCAGCCAGTGCCTTAATTGGTCTCTCTCTCTCTCTGTTTCTTCTGATTGAACCTGAATTGAATGATCAAGTTAGCTTTACCAAATTGTGGCAGGATGCATAGGGTGTACAGGGCTCCCAAAATATTGTGGGTGCCAGCCTTCCCAGGTTTGAAGACGGTGCATTATTCCTTGCGCTACCAGAAGGAAGTGGAATTGTTTAACAGTTGGGAGATATACTCTGATTTCATTAAGTTGAGGCATATTCTTGCTGCTTGGTTTTGAACGCTCTGTAGTCTCCCAATACATTTCTTGAATGATCTGATGTAGACGAAGTTGCAGTAACTGAGCCTGAATATCATCAATCCCCTTGGAAGTTCAATGTGGAGTGTACCCTGATACTGTGGTAGGAGAATACTAAGGAGCATGAAATGAAGGATGGTGTCCACACATTAGATGGATTCAATGGAAGGGTTTTTTCAGTTTCTGAAATGAGGCAGCTGTTCTTTTGCACCAAACACTAGCCACTGGTGCTTTCGTAATATACACGCTCCAATCATGTATTTGCCAGTTTCCTTAATCCTACCTTTCCTATACAAAATCCTACTTGAGAGTATGTGGTCTTACGGCTAGACTGCCGACTTTGGAGCTGGGAAACCAAGGTTCGAGCCTCAGGGTCGACTCCACATCCTGTGATTCTGGGCAAATCACTTAATCTTCCAGTGCCTACCAAAAAATGAATGAATGTGTCCTTGTGTAACAACTGGTGCTCATGTAAAGTGCTCCAATACCTTTGGGTCGAGTTCACACTATATAAATCTGCCCCCCCCAAAAAAAGACTCATTGCAACATGGAGTATACAAGAATAAAACATATTTGTTTCACCTAAGTCCACCTTTCATCATATTTTCTGGCAGCAGAAAGCGAGGACAGTTGTAATGGAGGTGGAGGCTGGCACTGACATTTACCAGAGGTAAACATCCTATCCTGAGAGACAGCACAGAGTGCAGGAATGAGTGTATCTTCTCTTAGAAAGGAAACCTAGAAGAGAAATTATGAGTGGATTGGATGAGCTGGGAATCTAATTTGAGGGTAGGAGGACAATGTCCACTTCATCTTCACAGAGCAGGTTGGAGGCGATATTGGGGGCATGCCCATTTCAACTGAATGTTTCTTGGAGCTGTATTTAACCATAAAACTATCTTACTGTAGAAACAGACTTGATTAACAAAGGATTTTCTGTTTATCATGAACATAATCTTAGCAAAAAGTACCAGCCCAGCTAGCCTGTGATGTTCTCATATTGGGTGCTCTTTATAGTTTGTCTCTGTTCCTATATGTGTTCTCATTTTCTCCAGTCCGTGTCCTAGAAGTTCGTAATTCTCTGCTTTTCTTAAGCCATGACGCACTCGCAACCATGATACATCTTGTATTTTAGTTCCCATTCTTCCTTCACATATGTCGCTTCACCTCTTGATACAAGGGATGGAAACCTCAAAACACAAAGCAAATGAACGTATTAGATATATACTTGACTAAGGTTTTTGATTTTCCTTTTCCTTGCAAGTGCATAGCATGGGCAAATTAGGGTAAAATCTTGAAGGCTTTATTTAACTACCTCCTAACAGAAACAGTGCGCAGAATATTTGGTGGCCTTGTGCTATAGTGAAAAGGCATTACTTAAGAAATTGCTTTAGATCAGTTATGTGGGGCTGCGTATAAACTGCAGGTTTTAAAATCCTGGGTAGATGACTTTGTTTTAGCTAGACTGAATCTGTTAATTTTGACTTTGACCGTCTAAATGTGTCTTCCACAGCTTAGGGTGGTATTGATGAAAACTGCCATGGGTAAGGTATCCTGGGTCTTTAGCAGATCCCCAATGTCTATCTAACAATTCTCATACAAAACATTTGCAGGATGTTGCCATAGTTCCATTCTTGGAATACACTTTCCAAGCAGCATCAATCAGTTGCTGTAATTACTTCTTATAGTGTACCTCAAAGGTGCCTTTCTTTTTCTTTCTTCAAGTGTTGCTGTGTGCACTTCCATCGCCAGAGCTAAACTTAGTAAGATTCTGGGAGTCTCTGAAGATTTTTTCAAAAGTGTGCATTCTGCTGGGCTGCAAAGACAAACTTTTAGAACTATTCTGGCACATGAAGAAAATTGAAAGATCTCATTGGTACTGCTGATGCTATTCTAAGGTGTTAACACAAACCTAAGATGCCTTGGCTTTCTTCACTGCTTGTGACACATGAGATTTACAGCCCAGGTTCCCACGGGGTCTAAATCCCAACAAATGGGAGTTTTTCACTTGGTCTAGTTCATCTTTTCCATGTTTAACATTTTTCTTTCTAGGGTGCCATCCAAATATAGTTGTCATTAACTTCATTAAGCTAATGGAAATGTTATTCTTATCACAGTATATATTTATGTACTTACTGTGCCTTACACTTGTAAGGTTTTACTGCCTGGGGAGCCTTAAAGGTGTTTAACAGATTTCCATTCTTCGCCATACACTTCAGTTTCCTCCATAATGGTTCCCAATTTAAAAGTTTGAAGGATAAGGACAGTGTCCTCTTCTTTTAGCTACATTCATTCAACGATGCGTAGAATGACAACACTTGATGGGACTCTACCTGTACTTGTCTTAGAAAGTTGCACCCTTCCCATCCAGACTTGCAAGACCCATACAATTACCTTTGGAATTATGTTTAAGTAAATATCCACTGGAATAAATGGAGAGTAGCCCTCTCCTCATTCACTGGACTTCTAGCATACCGTGACATGTATTTGCCTGCATAGTGGAAAGTTTTCTTTAAAGGCAACATTTATAAAGGTTGGGTTAAAAATTATGATTTGCCACTTTTCTTAATTGTTAGACTTCTACTTGGACCTTGCTAGGCTGGGCCCTTTCCTGCGTAAAACAGCAATGCTTATTTTATTTTCTGGCAAAAGTACGGAAGACACTTTATATGTCGCATATTTTCCTAGATTCAAGTAACTTTGTCCTAATGAGGTGTTACCACCGAATGCACAACTTCTACAGTTAAGAATTTCTCTCTGAAGATCTCTCTTAAGTCCTTACCTCTTCACTAGAATTTAATGACTCAAGACCAGCTGGCACATATCTCCATAAAGTCTTTGTTACATTTCCAATGTCCTTCTTGTCTAGGACCTTCCAGTTACCTCCCAGAAACTATTTCTTTTCCTCAGCCACTATGGCTTTATAGACGTTCCTTCTGTTTTAGTTGTGTGGCATCTATCTTTGTTTTATTTCACTTAGTAGACATTATTTGTTTCTCTTTTCAGTTCATCATCTAAACATTTGATATGAATTACACTCTCTTGTGTTTACTCAGAACGATGTGATGTGTTTCTACTTATCACAGATGGACGTGAATGCATCAGATCTATATATATAAGTCAAGGACTCCTTTGTCACTTTTAACCTTGTACCCCCAGACCTAGTGGTACTCTATTCCCTCCTTAAAATTGCTTGCATTTTCTTCTTCCTCTAGTACACATTTATCTTCTCTTGTAGTTCATTTCCGCAACTGGTGCAGAGTTAGCTTTTCATTTTCCAATCATTTGCCAGGAAATTAAATCCTGAATATTGCTACTAAGATCTCTAAGTGAGGATGATACTCCCTCTTTCTCCGTTTACTAAGGTAGTTGAACATGTTCAGTAAACAGTGCAGCTATATAGTGATGTTTACATGAAAGCTGATAAATAACTCCTTCTGCCTGGTGTGTGAAGTGTTAATGTTCAACACTCTCTTTTGTCGCTCTTCGATAAATTCAGTGCCGAGATCCTGTGATTCAGTTTTATTGATCCTCTATGTAAAATTAAATGGGGAGCAGACTCAGACATGAAATAAATAGTTGGTAAACTTTATCTAAATTCAACATGTTATTCTAAAACCTTATTTATCTTGCACGGTGTTTGTTGTAGTAAGGAATCTGATCTGTAAAGCTATTTCGTCTTAGTCCTCAGGTTTCCCTAGAACAACACAATTAATAGCAATGAAGGTGCCTTCAGCATTGTCCAGCTTTTGCTATATAATAAGGCTGGTGTGGAAGGTTAGCCCATGTTGCAAACCCCTGAACTAAGACTTAAAAGTACTTAAAAATCAACGCTTTCCATAGACTCTCCCAACAAACCTTCTTGGAAAGCTGCTCTGTCTGCTCTTGCCAAACCTACGGTCAATCTCTACTCTCTTTGAAGGCAAGATAGCTCAAATGCCACCATTAACAATTCACAGTAAATAGTACTCGCCTTCCTTTCTTTGAGTACACGGAATAAAGAAACATTGTTGAGCAAAACTACAAGGAAGGGAAAATCAACAAATGCACACAATCTGCAACCCCACCCAACTTTTAATTTCAAGTACATGCTTCAGATAGACTTCTGGGGCTTTGGAAGAATGTGCAGGACAATTATTTAGTCTTGTGAGTAGACATATGCAATGTGAATTTTACTGAAGGAAGACCTATAGGAAAAAAGGAAAATGAATGGGAACAGAACAAGATACAGAAAAAGATTGGTCAGTTGCTGAAAGTGTAGATGATTTGTTGTCCACATGTTAAGATAGCAAATTGGTATTTTTGAATCAGTTGAAACACGCCTCTACACCCAGAAAAAAGAGACGATGTTTGGATGGTGAATGTGTTTTTTAAAATATGTATATAATTCTATATGAATATGTTGTGTATCCTGCATCATATCCACAACCGCAACAACCTTCCATGCCGGAGCACCAGGTATAGTACATCAGTAGGTATGAATGGATGAATGAATTCATTTATGAAGCACAATGACACCCTAAAAAGGAAGTCCTAGCACTGAAAACGAGCAAACAAGTTAATTGTCAGAGAACAGTCAGGTTTTTAATTATTTTCTAAAAGTAGGATGGTCTGAAAATATGCAAATGTCTGGGGTGAGGGAATTCCAAATGCATGTTGTGTCAAAGAAGAACCAGAAAACATATGCTCACACAAAATGAGCTTTAAGTCAAACAACATGTTAGATCAGAATGGGTACCAAGGAGAAGGAATGCTAAGAAAGGGTGATTTAATTGGCTAGTGGTGTAATTAATCATGCTGTTGGAAGTGCTGTGGGAGTCTCTCGTGGCCATTATTGTTAAAATGCATGTTAAAGTGATCAGGTTAGTAGAGCTCTCATTTCTGCGCGTTTAAGAAATCCGAATAGCTCTTCACGGAGACTTTCTGGTGAATAAGCTCTTTTTAGATTTTGCAACTTAGAACAACAGAGAAGCAAACTTTATGAGAATTAGGTTTCTATCATGGTGAATTGCTTGCTTTCTCTGGCGTTCAATGACGGTCTTTCTCTTATACCTATACATAGCACTGGAAAAGTAGCACATCTTTCTTTATGTTAGGTTTCATGCACAGCTTGCATATTTGCGTTTAAAAAAGGTGGAAACCAAGAATAAGCTTTTGCCAAATATTAGGAGATAAATATTCATCCAAACCATATATGGAGGGGCACATATTTCTTGTAGCCTCGTATTAAGTCTTGCTTACGACAGCTGTCCGTAGTAAAACGTCTTTTGTGGCCCATACCAAAAACTTAGAGCTTGCTTAGAGCCCACCCATTGCTTACCTGGTTGGCAAATCTGGTGGTTTTTGCCGATGCTGCACAGCATTGGCAAAAAACGTTGGTAAAGCCAATAGGTCATCAAGGAAAGCACTTTGACTTTGCTAATGTTTGTTTTTTACTTTCTCGCACTAACTTGCCCTTCAAGTTATGCCTTTCTTTATTTGAAGTATTTAGTGGCACATTAATGATTTGGTAATTCCAATACTACAATCAGGAGGTGGACTATGTGCAGAATAACTTTAGTTACAGCTTTCCATAAATGTCACTGGTCTTTCCTCATTTATGGACGTTTTGGTGACATGGCACAATTTCACCATGATTTAATCTCCAGTTATGTGATTGATGGTTCCACGTCACCTTATTAACTGAACACATCTTCAAGTTAAGTAGGCTAGCAACAAGCGACAACATTTTTGCAAGGAAATAAGTAGGTGTTTTGTCTGCAACCAAATTCAATCCGTCTTACCAACGTTTTCATGCATGTACTTTTGAATTTTGGATTTTTTCGATACAAATTAATTAACTAAAAGCTGGTATCATAGCAACTCTGAGAGCTGAATGAGTTCACTCTGCAGTCACAGTGGTGAACTCTGGTCAGTCTGCTCTTCCTTGCATGCTTCCAGGGTTGATAAAATGAGACCATGGAGTTGGGTAACAAACATCTGTTAGCTCCAAGAAAGGCATATGGTGAAATGTACAGCTGGCCATTTAAATTATAATGTTGTTCACTGAAAGCTCTTTAGCACAATGTGTGCTTCCAGGCATTGTTTATAGAGGTGATGCTTGCAGTAGATATATAACAAAAGTAGCAAGCAATCTATGTAATCAGTCTCAAAATCAAACTGGTAATAATTTCATATATGTGAGTTGTTAAATTATGAGCTCAAAATATATGTATATATTTTGTGAGTTTTAAAAGTGATCAGATTGCTTCTTAAAAGCAACGGTCTACATAATCAATTTCTATGGTTTGAACTTGAAAACCATTCACAAAAATACAAAAACAATTCTACAGCAAACAAATACCAAATTATGAAATATTTACTTAATTCACAAACAAAACAAATCCAGAAACTGAAATTTATACAGCGTTTTAATTTCTTCCATTTTGGTTGTTTTATTTATCTATAATTTATGAGACTGTTAATATTATTTTTCTAAACAGTTGCAGAACCCCAGGGGTGCATGGACCCCAGGTTAAGAACCTCTGCCTTAGAATGTTAATCTCCTTGGTCACCAAGGCCCCTCTTTACATTAATTTCCATCAAGTTACTTCCTTTACATATACTTGTGTAAGTGTAATAGGCTTGGATTTGGAACAGCTTATTTTTGCATGGCTTCTGTTTAGGACTGAATAGTTATATTAGTTGATACATCTAATTTGTAGCCCTGTTCCTTCTGTCAAAATACCTCTAATGAAATGGTAAGCATTTGCAACTGACACATGGAAAGGAGCCTAGGATACAGCGATGCATGTGCTTCCAATATTATTCTTACTGAGATCAATGGGTGGTCATAGGCATATATGTCATCATGATTAATAGATTCATGAAAAATTAAATACCGCCATCTCTTCTCAAGTGAACAGTATTGTACTTAAATGTGCTATAAAATCTGCTTCGAATTAGAGTGTATATTGTACACCCCAGTATGAAAATAATATGGAAAAGGTGAAAAGCAAGCCAAGACAAATCACGCTTAAATATTAGATTTTATTTATATTAAATACTGCATTGCATGTCAGCATGACCTTTCTTTCACTGTCAAATGTTCTACGTCGGATTTAACTACCGCAGGCGTCTAGCCTTGTACCAATAAAGCAAGAAATTCATTTTCCCAAAACTCCTTGCCATTGCTTCACGCACGTTGATACACTGGACCCTATTCTGAACCATGGTGTGTCCTTAGTTACCAGCTGTGTGATGTAATCTCATGAAACAAAATACAGACAATACAATTTACACCTAAAGTTGATGTGCCATAGCCCTGTGAATATGCATGGGTGCCCCAAGTATACATAAGATGTGTATGGGGTATGTCATCTAGGTGAGGTAAATGTATGGCTTCCCATCACAAGACACAGAGAAGAACTTGTTGTTTTGACTTAATGAGTGGTTTTCTTCCATCATTCAGGCTCAGAGTTTTGACTTCTAAGAAGAGATTAGTGTTGGGTGAGTATTTCAGTGAAGAATAAAAAACCCATGTCATCATTAGCAAGCTATCTCTGCTATCCCCCGTTTCACCCACCCAAAATGTGTCTTCACTGCTCAGAGAAGCCATTGATCCCATTTAACCTACTTACCATGGTCAAGTTGCATGCCTACTGTAGATTTCGGTCCAAGATCACTTGCAGCTCTGCGTCATGGCAGCACATGATGAGCAGGAGCATGGATGGGTACCTGAGGTGAATAGGTGTGTTGCCGGCATTAGATCATATTGCTCTCACCATTTACATGACAGTCATGGGTGTAGCTTGAGGGAGGTGTTTGGTTTGTCACCACCCACAAATACATGTATTCTTGGCTTAGCAGTTGCGTCTGGGAGCCCTGAGTCAGATCTGCTATCTCTGTGTTGGTTTTTCTCATCATGGGACAAGAATGAAAGACCAAACAGTGACCTTTGATGTTCACGTTAAAGATATAGAAAGATAAAGAGACAGAGGTAACCATCTAGTGGCTGAATTTCAAAATGTGAAACCAGAGACCCTGGAATCAATACCGGCTTCCCTGCTTGTAAAAAATTATGATCACAGGCAAATATTTTATTTCCCAGAGCCTCCTTTTTTAAATTATCATATACAAGCACACGTTGAAATACCTGACTTCAGGATGTGCGCTGTACAAGCACTTCTTATATTTAATGTAATAACCTGTAGTGTTGCTTCATCTATAATATGAATCTAGGGCATGTTTAGGGTTTACATGACTAATGGCCTGCCACTTAGTTCACTAATGGCATTGCCGTTGGGGTGTGAGTCATGACTGTTTCTAAAAACTATAACTTTTAATAAATGTCTGATACAATCTGATGTACTAAGGTGAAATGCTTCTGCGTGTTAAAGAAATACACTTTTTAGAATTTTGAAGAGATTGTATCATTTTTACATTGTTTCGTGCACAATATATTTGCAGAGTCTACTAATTTGCCTGCACGCCCTCCTTTATTAGCGACTCAGGCTTTATACATGGGGCCATCGGTTGATAAAATTTGATAAAATAGTTTGCACAAGGGAGGACTAGAAAGATGGAGCCCTTCCCACATGCACCAAAGTGAGAACTCTACCATAAATGCTTCTTGTTGCAAAAAATAGTGTGTGCAGTAAAACAACATTTAAAATAAGTGATCCCGGGCAGAAACTCCAGGACGTTGTACTTTAAGTTGCCAAGTGGAACTGCCAGGCTGAGGTGGGACAGCCAGTGGCATAGCGTCAGGAGTGATTTTTAGGGTCACACCCCCCAAATGTATTCTTGGTTTTGTTGTTGGGCCTGGGGGCCCTGAGTTGGGTCTATATACATGTCAGTTTTTCTCCTCATATTAATAAGAGGTTTTAACTTGTTCATTTGTTTTCATAAGGATCTTAAATATATATAGTGATCTGTTTACCAGAAAAGTAGTACATCTTCACCCATAGAAGTACTATGTGCAATTTGACAAATTACTACTTTATGGAATTCACAACCATTGGCAGTAGTAGGCTTGGAAATCTGTGCCAGTCTCAAGTGACCAGACTTCTTACTGACAATAAAACACCCAAAAGGTGATGAGATGAACACTTGCAAATAGTTTAATCAGTGGGAATCGCTAGGGGTAGCATTTCAACCAGCCATTTCTCACCCACTGTGCCACTCTACACAGATGCCCAATTAATCCAGATCAGTACTTATCCGATTTCTCATGAAAACAGTCCATCCCGGACCTTGGTCAGCTCGCCCCTCCACCCTTTAGCTGCTGCTTTTTTAGTTGGGAACTGTGAGGTTCACCCATCCCTCTCCCAAATCCCATTGAATATGCTATGCCCTCAGGGACAGGTGGGGCAGCCAAAGAGCTGATGTGAGCAGAAGAGATGGAATCAGCGTGATGAGGTGACCACATAAAAGTCAGGCAAAGCAACACTTGTCTAGGTAACACTCATCTAGGTCTAAATTGTTCCATGACCTTATAGTTGAAGGGGAATTTAAATTATTTAGCTGTCCAGTCAATGGTGTCCTCAAGTGGCTTATTCAAGTTTAAATTTGAGTATGAAAGCTTATCAATGGCACCTCTTCTAATGTTTTTAAAAGGAAATTCCTCGGCTTTGTCTTTGTGGAGCAGAACTGTTGATCTCTGACAACAGATTGTCCTGGGACACAATAGAGTGGCATATCTTGAAATACATATGAAATCTTTGAGCTCATGCTGTACTTTAGGCTGTTAGTGGTGCGTTAGGTTTAACTTCATGGAATGGTATGGCAGGTGAGAACTTGGTAAGATATTTACATTTGTACTCCCATGGAGACCATACTTAGATTTCTAAGCTATGCCAGAAAGACGTACAAATAAGGGAAATAAAATGGGCTACATCACTTTTAAAGCAGATACACTTTGATAAAGATCTGCATTTTAACGTTAGTAAGATACAGCTGTGGGACTCTTTTCCTTCCAAGCAGGTATTGAGAGGGCCCACCACCTAGATCTCTAATAGAAGAGATCAAGAGTACCTAAAAAGGAAATATTCTTTTGTTTTGAGCTTACACTAAATTAATATGGAAATTAAGAATTATTTCCCACATAGATTGGTTGAGAATCAAGGGGTTTAAATGTCAACTATGCATAAATCCTTTGTTTTCTATTCCATATGTGTTGGCAGAGATTATTGCTAACATAGGTAAATGTTTATGTACTTTTAAGTGCAAATGCACATACATTAGTATACTCTTGGACTGTCCGATAGTTTTAACTGAGAAATGGCCTTAATAAACAGGCTGAGCCACGCGTGCCGTTTCCCCGCAAGCCGTACCACGCTTGCCTTAACCACGCATGTGCCTTAACAACGGATTTGAGTGGTTAAGGCAATGCGCTGTCTAGTTGCCGAGCTGAGGCACAGGAAGGGGAAGACAGAAAGAGGAAGGACTATCAGGAATCGGTAGAGGACTCAGTGAGGTAAGTGGGGCTGGGGCTTGGTTTTGGGGGTGGAGAAAGTAGGTTTTCAGTGTGGGGGTAGGTTTTAGGACTGAGGGTTAGTTTTTAGGGTGGGGAAAATTTTTCAGGTGGGGAAAAGGGACAATTTACAGGGCAGGGAGCAGGGTCGGGGTAGTTTAGGGATGTAGGGGATCGTTTTTAGGGCTCAGGGCAGGGGACAGTTTTAGGCCTCAGGGTGGGTGGTGGGCTTGGTCGGGGTACTTCACGGAGGTAGGGAAAAGTGTTCTAGGGCTCAGGGCAGGTGGATTGGGTCAGGGTAGTTTTTGGGGCATGGGCTTAATTTTAGGGTTCAGGGCTGGGGGAAAAGGGACAGTTTACAGGGCAGGGTCGGGTAGTTTAGGGATGTAGGGGATCGTTTAGGCCTCAGGGCGGGGGGGTTGTGGTCATGATAGTTTTTGGGGAGTGGGTTTAATTTTAGGGGGCAGGGGAAAAGAGACAGGTTACAGGGCAGGGGTATGATCTTTAACCTGCATGACCCTTTACAGATCATGTCTTTACCACAAAATTGCGTGGTAAAGGCAGAGGTTTATCCTGGACAAATATTTTACCTTCTGACTTTGGTCTTTTAAGTTCCAGTACCCCACAAGAGCCCACTTCTAAAGTCCCCCAGGACCTCAGGGGAGGCATTTAGAGAGTCACAGGGTGGCAGGTAGAGTCCCACAGCAGGGTTCTGTCCTGATCAGCTGGGCAGTTGCAGTAAAAGGTCTCCTGAAGCTTGTTGTGTCCATATAGCTTTAATGGGAGGTCAGCCAAATGACTCTTGAAGTCACTTATGGGGTCCTGGGTTCAAGGCAAGAAGGCCCAGTCTTCCTTCTTCAGACAGCAGGGCAGTCCTTCTTCTGAAGCTTCCCAGGTCCAGGAGTGTTCTGACTTCAGCTTTTGAGGGTGCCACTTTTATAACTAGTGACAGCCTGTGAGTGGGGCACACCCCTTTGTCTACCCCCAAGCTACATCTAGTCAGTTCTCCCCTCTTCCCTGGGTTTGGCTCCAGATTGGCTATTGAAAAAACAGCAGCAGCAGGCCTGGTGTCAGGTTTATTTGTGGGTGCAGGGGCATGTCCCTTTGAAGTGTAATTAGGGCACAGCTCCTCCCCACCCAAGATGTCAGGAAGACCCACTTCTCTCTATTTCAAGGCCCTTTGTCAACTGTTTGGTTCCAATATACATTTTCCAGTGGGTGAGCAATCAATAGCCCAGGAAGAGCTGGCCACTCATGGAAAGGCCCCAGAAACATTAGACAGGGAAATGCCAACTTTATAAAAGTGGCATTTCCAAAATAATAATTAAAAAATCTGACTTTACTAATAAAGAGAATGTCAGATTACATTAAAAAAGAAGTAGCTGCTCCAACCCTGAATTTATCACTTATTAAATGTAACCAGGTAAGTCAGTGTTGGCCTAAGGGAGGCTAGCCTTGCCACAGTGAAAAATGACTTTGGAAGTTATACACTTCCAGGACACGTAAAACAATTAAGATAAGTGTCCTACTTTTTAATACCATGCACACTGCCTTATGAGCATTTAGGGTCTACCTTCGGGTGACTTATGAGTATTACAAAGAATGGTTTAGATCTGGCAAAATGTTTATTTTACCAGTGTGAAATGGCAGTTTTAAAAGAGCACACATTGGCTGCAATGGCAGGCCTGAGACATGTATACAGTACTACTTTAGTGGGTGGCACAATGAGCCTTGCAGCTCACAAGTAGCATTTAATTTACAGACCCTGGCTACATGTTGTACTGTCTACTAAGAATGTACAAGTAAATAAATACATTAAATATACCAATCAGTTGTATATCACTTTTACCATTTTGGAAGAGAGAGCATAAGCACTTTACCACTGGTTAGCAGGAGTAAAGTGTGCAGAGTGCTAATGCCAACTAAACCAGTTTCAGCTACAGAAGGCAAAAATCTGGGGTGACCCTGCATACTGGATTTTTTTATCAAGTTTTTTTATTGCCCAGGTTGTCCCAACCTAGAAGGATGCCAGCAATCAGAAATCCTCGCCCTGGTGGTCAAATAAGTGCCATCCACCCTATCAGGTGGATCCTGTCATAGGCCTATGAGAATACTGGAGCACTGAACTGGATTTCTACACATTATTTGAGTTTTGCAGACCACAATGATTGTTCCACGGGTCCACCTCTGGAAATGTATTCAGGCACTTCCTGGCATATTGTATATCCAACCTTGCCTCCCTCACTGGGAGAAGCTTCCTCACCTAGCTACCTCTCAGTCTGTTAGAGTTAACCACTCTAGAAGGAGGAAGCAGGACAGGGAAGGGTACTATCTCTACACGTCAAAGGGGCATCCTTCTCACTTCTTCCTTTCAGAGAAACCTGGTCCTCTTCAAAGTACCTTAAGAATATTCCTACAATCTATGATCCTCGATGGCTGGCTCTCTCTATCCTCCATCTTGTGTACATAGACATACAGAGCAGAGTACACTGGTTTTGCTGGAATAATGCTTCATGGGTTTGCTGTTGTTTTAGTCACCTGTGCACGTTCCTCGAGGTTGGTACCGGGCCTGCAATTTGCTGGTTGAGTTTGTGATATGCACGGTGAATAAAGATTGTGAGGCTTATGTTTAAAGCGGTGTTCTCTGGGTTCAATGCCGCAATAATTGACTGCCTACAGGACCGGACTCCCAATCTGTTCCACTCTGGCCTCAGTTTTAGTCTGCGCTGGGCCAGCAATGCAGGGCAGAGGCATGCAACATGTTCCAAGAACACCACCAAGTCCCCACAGCCCCTGAACTGTAGCTCATCTGATGGAAAACGCCAAAGAGGTAAATGTTTCAGGAAATGCCATTCCCCCAATCCAAGTGCCATAAACCGCTATTTTAAGTACAGGGGGTATGTGCAGGGCAGGTATGGTGGAAGAGAAAACAGCTGGTAAGAGTTGATTACTGCCCATGCATGCTTGCGTTTGGCGAAAAGAGCTTTGTCAGTGTTATGAGACCACATACAATGGTATTGTATCCCAACTTTAAGCTGTGAGTATGTATCCACAGCTTTCAAACTTGCAGATTGTATGTTGTTGGTGGTAGTCAGTGTAAACAATAATGAAAAATTAGTGGCAGTAGATATAAGGACATGCCTGATCTTAGACACTTCTGAAAACAAATTTTGCTGAACACTTTTAGGAGAACGATCAGGGAACCTTTTTTCAAATATGTCTATGGCAAGAGTATGCCAATTTATTATTAATCGAACACTGGACAACAGAAGGCAATTCAATTATCTGTTAGAAGTGTTACCATTTTTAAAAGGTGTCCGTTTGATCATTGGCATGTGCAAAGCCTCACATTAGATAGCTCATCTCATGAAAGAACAGATCATTTGCTTAATGGGACAATGGTGTTGTGTGAGAGCTACAGCAGTTCTACAAATAGAATTTGTGTGACAAAGTTGCATGCAGACTGCACATGACTCCCCTATAGGCTGTAAAGACAAAGACTTTAGCCCTAAAGTTTTGTTTCCAAATATTTAGTTATGCAACTACGATCAATTTGAAAACTGTCCTTAACAATTTGTGTCAAACTGATATGTAAAGATTATGGCTTTAAAGAGATATTCGTTGTGAGTACTATGCAGACAAGTGCAGATAAATGTCTTCAAAGCAGCTCAAGTGTATGACACAATTATGGATGTAGCCAATCTAATTGAGATGTTAGCACTACGGTGCCTGGATTCCTAGTAAAAGGTATGTTTCCAACAGAAGAATACTCTAAGGATTTTCTACAATACTGTAAGAAAGAAGGTATACTCAATTAAACCAAAGTGTTACATGCCGCTAAACATTAGTTGTTAGCCTACTTCTACGGTTTCTGATGCTTGTCTCTTTATTCCACTGTGAGCAGCGTAGCCCTCAAAACACTTCCCCTGCCTCCACTGCATGTGGTCACTATTGTATTAATGGAATTACAGGACATGAAAGTAAGAATTACTTTCTTCTTCTCACAACACAACAGTGAATTATTTTACAATAACACCCCCTGCAGACACATGTCAAATGTGGTCATAAAAGCAGAAAGGGATAAATTAAATAGTTTGTGTCAGTCTGGGTTCCCGGCATTGTGGCATGTTATGGTCCATGTCCAACAAGATCATCATTTATTTGACAATACATATAGTTTTCAGAAATCTTAATAACAGAGATGTACTGACAGCATGTCTTTTGAAGAATAATCCTGTGAGTACAGAAAAGGCAAATCCTTGCAATGTGCATTATATAAATGTCCTATCAAACAGTCTGTCAAATGTTTTCCATTAAATGCAAATTCTGAAAGATAGAGTCTTGACCCACAAGGTGCCTAATATGAGCTGTTACAGGGGGAAAAGATGAACTTCAACCTATAGCAGCTCATAGAATGGAAACACTGGTGACTATCAACTCAACATTCCCACATAATTACAGTACGTTCCGCAAAATATTTAACAATTTATTTAAACTAATGGGCCATAAATTTTGTAAATATAAGTTAAGGGTTAATAAGTGATAAGCAGTTACAAGAATGTGCAAGGGCCTCTAGTATCTAAATATGTTATTTTATTTTGCATTTTTAAGTGTAAACACAGTTGTGCTGCTTGAGTACTGTAAGATTTTTTTTAAAGCAATATAAAATACACAGCCGCAAATCTATGAAAACATTTAAAATTAATTTAAATAAAAAGTTAAAAGGCGAGGTTTGTGTTTCCTTCTGAAATAGGGCTAGTGAGATGCAAAGAGAATTGACAATATCAGAAAAGATTCACACAGGACTTGCTGCTTTCGAATCGTACACATACAAAGCCTACTAGTTCCCCCGTCTATCACCAGACATTATTGGCCTACAATATAAGATAGTCTGATAGACAAAAATTTGTTCTTGGGTATGGCAAACAGGCAAAATTAGATTAAGAGCACAATATCCTTGTTGCTGTATTTTTTTTAAGTAGTCAGAGTAAAAGCTGTGAGTCAAGAAACCTACACACCGTGCTCAGGATGCCTAGCCAGTTGAAAACCCTGTTATATTTGGTGATTTATACAGGTTTGGATTGCCTACAAAAGACATATTTTAATGTCAGTTTCTTTCCAGTTTCTAGAAATGTGTTGCATACAGGAAAAGTGTTGAAGCAACTTTCCAGCTGTCAGTTTCTTGAGGATGTGTATGTAGTGCCTGTGAAGTGTTTTTCAATACCCCCGAGACAAACAAAATCACAAAATAATGCCTACTATGCAGAAAGCCCAGGACACAAATATTGACTTCATCTATGAAAAGTTTGTTTTGTAAAAGAAACTCGCTTCAAAAGAGTGCAGTTTGTCGTGTATCTAAAACCATATTTGAGTACCTGCCTGTTGTTTATTTCATTTAAAAAATAAAGCTCCATTTCAGATATGCACACTATTTTAAAAAAAACAGAGCATGAATGTGTGTTTCTTATTTCACTTAAGTTTATCAGCATGAATTGTGCACTTTCATGATTAATGTTGTAAAATACCACATTTGCAACACTTTGATTCCAATTATAATTTCTGAACAAAACCGATTTTTTTTTTAATTTGGAACACCATTTGAGGAACACCAGCTTTCACCACTCAACTTCAAATTGATTAGTATAAAATGTATTCCCGGGAGACCACACGTCTAGATTTTGGCAAAAGTTAGGAAGAATATTTAATAGAAAACAAACTTTGTAAACAAGGGAGAACAAGAGTTCTCTTGCAGACTGTAGTCAGAAATCATTGAACATTGTGCATAGTTCCCAAAGTACAATTTCACAAACTTTGAATATTTGCTGCAGTTCATGTTTGTAGTAGATCAATTTAATAATGTCACTTTTACGCCATCTTTCTTTAGAAGGAAAATTCTGTAAAAAAAAAAAAAGATAAGTTGAGGGGGGGGGGGTGTAATTTGCTGTACACGTGTGTATTTGTGATGTGTGTGGCCGAAAAAAAGTTCTTAAAAGACAGGGGCATAATTGTCAACTTTATACCAACTTTAAAATATTCAGTTCAGAGCCCAGATAGTTTACATCTACTTTTCTGAGTTATTATGCCCTTCAAACTTTATTGTCTCTCTCCCAGAGCTCTCCCCTACAGGTGTCTGATGTACGCCGCTTTAGTTTTTACAGCGAGACCTTTTAGTTTCTACACAGATCAAAGAAACTTTCGGGGGCACCAATAAAACTTGTGTAGAACACTTTTCTTCGTGAAACCCTATGCAAAAGTCAAAATGCTCACAAAGCTGTCATCAAAAAATAGGTCAGAGACACAATACGAGTGAGCAGGGATGGAAATGGAGCCGTCTAAAGTCGCAGACATCCATGCAGACTGGGGAGCGAATGACAATTGTTTATGGCCCTGCTCGAGTGAGAGCTGCGTCAACTCGTCTCACTTTTTAGGGTTCTCCAGTCATTATCAGGGTCAGTGCAACTTGTCTGGCTTCCAATCCCAGGCCCTGCATAGAGTCGGCAAAGGCGGGCGAGGAAGGCAGCTTCAGTGGTTTTCTTTCACTTCCAGGAGACTTGCGGCAGTCCCTTCCTCTCGCGCTCTCCCCCTCTCTCTCTCTCTCTCTCTCTCTCTCTCGTACGTGCAGCAGCAGCAGCATGCTCTCTGCAGCTGGCACTTCCCAGGCTGCCTGTCGGTCTGGGCCTGCTTGTTCCGCCTGCGCGCGGCCCGCCTTCACGTCAGCGCCCGCGATGCCCTGTACGTGGCTGGGCGGCCCGTCTGGTTTTGTTCAGACTTTATTCGCGCTCCGGCTGGCGGGATCGCCGGCAGCCCGGGCACGCTCTCCGAGCCGGGGTGGTGCGGGTTCGAGGCATTGATTGGGAGTGACAGACAGCCAGGCGGCGGGGGATAAATCAGCGTTGGGAGGGGCGGCTGTCTGTGGTTTCATCGCACTGCGGCAGATCCTGCGGAGGGAGCCGGACGGGGACAGCAGGAAGAGGGGCAGGAGGCGCCCTCGCGCCCGGACCTGGCACCGTCCGCTGCACACAACCCTCGCCGAGCACCGCGGATCCTCGCCTCGGATTCACCTTATTTACCCGAAACCGGAACTTGAGTTCGTTAACATGTTCGGAGACGTGTATTTCTTTTTAGAATTTATTTTTCAGCTGGTTGGGGCAGCGCTCCTTTACTTTATCCCGGATTAATTTTTAGACAGGGTCTTGCAAATGGTTAATGACTGGTTACTGCCAATTGACCTGTCTGTGAAACAAGAGAGCTTGTGTAAGATTATTTATTTATAACTTTCTAATTATTGGTTTATGAGATTGCAATAAAATAAATTGGGAAATAATTAAAAGTGTTTAAGTGTGCGTGCCTCCCTTCTCGTACTGTGCATGTTTAGTGGTATCTATTAGAAGTACGCAGTAACCGGCATACGCTGTTCCTGCACGTATGCAAATCACAAATGAATGAACGTGTTTATTAAGTTAGATATTTGTGAATGAACGTTGAACATTGGCCAGAATGAACGCAATTGCACGTTGCAAGGAAAGCAGTGTATAGCGTCCGCACTTGCACAGGGGGCTGAAGTTAGTTGCTCTGCCTGCTGCAGAGGTATGCAAGAGGGCGCTGCTGCACGACGCAGCCTGCACACTGTACACGTACAGTGAGGATGTACAGTAAGGCTGGCTCGGAGGAGAGAGAAGGGAACTCGGCGGCGCGTGATCCTAGTTCTTATATGCCTGAAATGAGGCTTTAGGGGTGTACGGACTCATTTTATCCCCGTTTTGAAGGAAGGGTCGGATGGAACATCCGTAACAGTGTCCTCTAATCTAGAGTGACACAGTTTGCTAAAAAAACAACAACTTTTATGTGTTCAATTCAAGCAAACGAGCACATTAAAATGCACCCACTTCCTGCTGAGAAAGTTCCCCATTTAGAGAGGCTACCATAAGTTACTTTTATGTATCATCAGTGCTTTATGTTTCTGCGATGGTATTTGACTACTAATCATTATTTGTCTTATTTAAAATAAAAAATAATAAAGAATTGAGATACATAAAAAAGAGGCTATCGGATGGAGCCTATGCCAGCGTGGATGATAATTCTGAACGCGCTGCTGGCTTTTGTAGGCTCAGGAAAAAAAGAAGTGTTTTATAAGATTTTAGTCCATTGAAGCACACCCCATGCAGCCCGTGAGGGAAACGCGCACTATAAGTGCAACGTTTTCCCAACATGTTAAACTAAAGGCACTTATTATATGGGCAGAAAAACAAAAAAAAAAGGGAGATCAGGCGAGCTTTTTTGTGACAAATGGATAGATTCTAACAACTAAATGTGTAAACCTCTGTAAACGATGGGTACATTTGAAATATGGCTGCCTTCTTCGAAAGACAGGCACCCTTCGATCCGAACTTCGAGCAAAGTTGTATTACCTGTGTTGTCTCAAACTTGCTTCTGTGGCGAAAGACGGGTACCGGGGCACGAGGCTGGGGCCCTCACGACTCTTAGAAGAAATACTGTAACTGTACTTTCTATTAGCATTGCTTGATGGGGCCCGGAAGGGGTGGGGGGCGGGGTCGCTAAAACTCTTCAGCAAGTTTTTCTTTTTTATCCACGTGTAACGTAAAGAAGAGATACGCTTTCATTTTAACTCTCGGGCGTAAAGAAACAAGTATATCTGATATTTTGAATATTAGGTTTATTTATCGTTTGACCGGTTTATATCCCGCTGTTTTTTTAAAAATCAGTACAAATATGTATTTAAAGAGATGTATTGATCCCGTACTGGATTGACTGCATCAGAAAAAATACAAAGATTAACAATAAATACGTTTTTTTTAAATGTATACATTGACTTATTTCGTGCTGAGCAGACATGTTTACACACTGGAAACCTGCAAATACCACTCGTATTGTGAGAGTTGTAGCAGAGTCTGTAGAGTTGCATTTCACGTACGCCCAGTGAGGTTATTGAAACAAAAACTAAGTGTTGCAAAAATGTTCTAAAGGTTGCGACATATATTTTAGTTCTGCACCTACTAAAGCATGAACTTCTGAGTTGTGCATATGGGTAATAAAGTTGTGCATGCACACGGGAATGGCGTGCGCACTTATAAGAAGTTGGGTTAACACCGACGAAAGTCGTAAAAGGACATTTGAGTTGCGTACACAGATAAGAGTGCATGCATTAACGGTTCCTTCATTTATAATAAGGTGTAGCATATGCATACACATTTGTACGTACTTAAGTTGTGCTCACGCGTAATTAAGTTATATATTCTAATAATTAACGCGTTGATACCTAAGGCCTAAAAGTTGTGTATACAAGCTGTAAAGCTGCACATACACACCGCTAAGTTATGCTTTTCCCGCCTACAGATCATGTCCAAAGTACTGTGCATAATGAAATGCATAGTTCTTCTTAAATGTCGACTGTTTCAAGAGACACACTTTTTTGGCCATGACGTGTAGAAAAACAAACAAATCAACTCTTACAGTACGCGACTAATAGGACTGAGACGACACCGAGAAAGGACTACACGTAGCAAGTGCTCTGAATGGCTGTGTTTTCTGGGACGTGGCATGGCACCTTCCATGTCAGTTTTTATTTTTGTACCACAACTCACAGCGCAGCAGCCCAAACACCACCGTTGTCAGAGTAGCTGCTGTGCAAGGTCGGTGTTAATGTTAGCAAAACACAAACAATCTAAAACACCTGGAAGACTGCCCTTCGAACAAAATGATTAAAACACAATTCTAACATAATTTTCATCATGCAAATATTTATATTAGCTGTGTTTAAAAGTTTGTCCTGCTGGTGAGCAGTTCTTATATGTATGGGCATACGTCTCAGAATAGTGATTTAAATGTTGTAAACTATACTAAATCATTCACAGCGCAAGTACATAATTAGAGTGAAAATTAGTAGTTTGAGGTTGATACAGGTTTTTAAATCAAGGCCTAGTGGCCAGACCTGTACTGCACCAGTTTCTGGGAATTTTGCACTGGTTTCTGGTAATTTTGACTTGCGCGCATGATTCTATAGGGACATTTACACCAACATCCGGTGCAAAAAACACCATTTGCTCCAAGTGATCATCTGGTCATTGCAAAGTCGGTTCAGGACTGTACAGTTCTGAAAGGTGTTTCTGTTGGGTTGTGATATTTTAAACTGAACATATTTCATTGCATAATCCAGAAATGATTTCTATTCTCTCCAGGTAGGCCTACACACAAAGTAAACCTATCTCTATATTTGATTCATTGTGTACATTCACTTCTCAAATGCTGCTTTGGCCAGAACAATTGTGGAAAGTCTTTTAGGGGTCAGATTACATGAACGATTTTATGTCAGGGATATTTGAATATATTGGCAGTATTGGGCAGAAGAAAGTAACGGATTTGTGTTGGCTGTATTTGAATTTGTTGATGGAAACAACAGCCTGTGGTATTTGGGTTTGTTGTTAAAAATGTAATTTATTGAAACAAGACTGGCAACAATGCGATGCAACCTGGAGCTAAAATCCAGCTATGCACAATTCAATAAAGACTAAATTCAAATAATGCAGACCGCTTGTGCCACCAACAAACTGCAGGACTGTGCCACAGATCTGTTTACAGAATCCCGTCAATATCACTGCCAAATTTAAATCCCACAGCCTCTAAAATGTTTATATGATCCCAAGCCCTAAGACGGCGAGCGGCCCACATGTGTGTGCCATTTCAGCACAACCTAACCATGCCACCGTGGGGGGGAAAGCCATGTCATCTGAGTACGTGCTGTACACGTCCTCTCAGGAGGTACCATGAGGTGACTCAACTTGTGGGACTTAGCCATGTAAGTGGCTCATTCATTCATTATCTTCATGATGTTTCCCGTGCTTGGAAGGCTTTCATTCACGCACTCTCTCATTCTTCCCAAAAACTTGGTGTGCAGTAGAAGGGACCATGGTGTTTTACAATCTCAAAAGATTAGTGAAAACTTAAAATTTTCCTTAAGTATAATACAATATGTGGTAAATTACTGCCACCTAAATACGTCCCTCTTCTTTTTGTAAACATTTTTTTTTAAACAAAACTAAATCGTTAACAATAGTGTGGTGTACAGAGAATATAAATCGAGATTTTATTGATTATGAAATGCATGATTGGAGAAACAGCGTTGGCCAATGGGGGATTTTCATTTTCAAGTCTATCTATCTATCTATCTATCTATCTATCTATCTATCTATCTATCTATCTACCTGTCTACCCGTCTGTCTGTCTGCTATCTATCTATTTAACTCTAATCTGTCTCCCTATATGTATCTCAATGGAAAAGCTGGCCCATTTTACAGTTATGGAATCCTACAAAAAATTGGACCATATTACACGTATGTAGCCAACATATTCATATAAATGATAAAGTACCGACTGCCATACATTTTAAGGATATTGCGAGTCACAGAGGTTCCATGATCATATAGAGGTTTGAGGATGAAGGCCAAGTTCCTTTATAAGGTTATGGAACTCCAAGGTAAGTTTCTATATGGCTGGGGGTACTTTGTTCCTTATAATACAATGGCATACATCACCTTTCTCACAAATCTCTTAAATCCTTATTGCGTAGCAGTTTCATATGAAAGAGTGAATGCTTGCAAACATGAAAAATACATATGAATCTCTAATGCAAAATTAAACACCAAAAGCTGTTAGATATTTGTTGCAGAAGAATATAAGAATCCGTTTAGTACAAGTCAGTGTCTTTTAAAGGTGCAGTAGCTCAGAATGTGTGAAAACATTTAGAAAGATCCAATTTTTCTATAATTGCCTAAGGAGTGCAAAAAATAAACATGTTGACATAAATGTCTCCTTTCTGCTTGTCACTGTACAACTAAACAGTGTAGAAGAAAGAAAAGCCACATAGAGTTTTTGGTTTTTACCCAGCTGCTATAATTATAGTCCGTGACCAGACCTGTCTTTTCCCTTAACTGCTAACTCTACCAGTAGCCATTCTGACGTAAGAACTCAACCGTAATAAGTTAGTACAGTTGAGGGGTTATGCCATTTCTTTATAAAACGCAATTAGGTGTGTTACAAGTTGTCTATGATAAAGTAATTAGAGACCGGTTTCTATAAAGGAATAGCAGGAATATATATATCGTTTTCGCTATTTACATTTCCATAGACACAGCTACAGGCTGAATAGATTTACACCACATTTGGGAGAATTCTAAATCTAGGTCCAGAAAGTGCACTTTTTCTGATTTGGTGTAAATCCGTTCAGTAGTTTGAGAAATTATGGCTCAAAGGGGCACATGCATCAAGCTAATTACTAGTCGCAAACGGGCCGATTCACAGAATCGGCCCATTTGCGACCGGTAATTAGCCTTTTGGGATGCATCAAGCCCAAAGTCATTCACAAAATAGGTAATCGCAAAATTTGCGATTATCTATTTTGCGAATGGAGTTGCGATTCCCTAAATGCAATGCAAGAAGCATTCTCAGAATGCGACTTTGCATTAAGGATTCGCAAATTACCATCAATTTTAAGTTGATGGTAATTTGCACTTCCTTAGAAAAATGCACAAAATTGCATTTTTCTAAGAGCCATGTGGCACACACACATGCCCATGAGGACCCCTTGGGGCATGTGTGTGCGCCACGTGCACACATGCCAATTTTGGGTGTGCTTCAGGGTGGCCTTTTGACCCCCTAACACCCATGAAATTGCATGCGCAATTTGCGATTACCTTTTTGGTAATCGCAAATTGTGAATGGTTTCCCATTCATTCCTATAGGCCCCTAGGCCCATAGGAATGACTGTGAAACTATTCGCAATTCGACTCTAGGCCCATAGGAATGAATGGGAAGGCATTCCCTATTAGCGAATCTCAATTTGCGATTCGCTAATAGGGAATGTGTTGGAATCGTAATTTATTTAGCAATTCCTACATGCATAAGGAATTGCGATTCCTAAATAATTGCTATTAAGTAATCGCAATTCCTTATGTTGATGCATGTGCCCCAAAATGTGTAGATATTTTGCGCCACGGAGGATCCGCAGAGCTGACAGATCTCAAGATGTTGCAATGTTTAATTTGTGGAAAAATAAGCGCCTGAGCCCTTGTCAGATGGCTGCTGCAGCTTGCACCACCCATTGCCATCACAGCTGCCAGTCAGTATCAACACAACTACTGACTATCCCATGCCCACAAGCGTGACAATTCAGAATATTCCAGGCCCCCAAATCTGTAGTAATATCTGTGGACTCAAGTATTAGACATTTTTAATGTGGATTGTATTAATAAACAAATGTTATCATGCTCATGTGTAAAATCGACAAACAGCGCCATCGTGTGTCAGACTGTCATAATTGCCAGTGTTGACAATTAAGTGAAGGTGCCGAGCACCGGAAGGCACCGGCTCAAATTAAGCACTGAGATGTTGCCACCACATAAACAACCATGTGGCGGCCGCCATCATAGGACTCAGAACTTAGGGCCTGATTTAGATGTTGCCAGACGGGTTCCTCCGTCACAACAGTGACGATATCCCGTCTACCGAATATAAAATCCATAGGATATAAAGAGATTTATATTTCGGCAGATGGGATATCCGTCACCGTTGAGATGGAGTAACTCATCTGCAAACATCTGAATTAGGCCCTTTGTTCCAAGTCCCAGACAAAAGGTAAAAAAGTTATAAGGGGGCAGGGTAGGGATACCTTGCCCCCTTAGGCCCGGTTGGAGGGACCCCGGGATATATATATATTTTTTATTTTGCCTCAAATTTATGGTGAATCTGTGAATGCTTGGTAAATGTAAGAAAAAAAAGCCCGTTTTGGGCTACGGCCAAGAGGGGTAACACATTTATATATTTAGGGAATGGGGGCATGTGGCCTTTTTCCCTAAGCCCCTAAGAGGCCCAGGGGAACCCATGCCTCAGGGCTGTGGTTAAATCAAAGGAGAGGGGACATAGTTCTCCTCCCTGAGCCTTCAAAGTCCCCGGGGACCCAATCCCCAGGGGCTGAAATTATATAAAAGAGATGGGATGCACAGCCCCCCTCACTGAGTCTCCTAAGGCCCTGTGGACACCATCCCCCAGGACTGATATTTCCAAAAGTGAAGGGGTGTGTGCATCCCCCCTCCCCAAGCTTCTAAAGGCCCCGGGGATTCCATCGGAACCGGCGATCTAGCCTTTTACATTGCACATAAAGCATGAAAAGGCCTGCAGCTACAAATAAGAGCCTTCTTGGATTTTGCAAGAAGAAGCTTAAGACCTGGCTTTTCGAGTAGTTCCACTAGGCCCAAGGTGGGCCTAAACTTACTCCTGTTCAGCGCCATCATGCTGTCCAATGTGCAGCTCATTTATTGTTCACTGCTCCTTTCAAAGAGTCCCTCATGATGCCCTGAAACAGATTTTTAACATATTGTTTCAGCTTGGTGGTGCTCCTAGAAATGGCAGGAACACCACCATGCATTTTTTAAAAATGTTTTGATGTGCTGTAGGAAGTGGAGCAGCCCCAAACAGGAGACAGTAAGTCTCATGGGTCAATAAATGCATGACCCAGGAGAACTTACCAAATTTATTTTTAAAAGCATTCCGAGATGGAGCTCTATGCTCTTCAGCTGGAATGCACAGTCCGCTTGTGGTTATTTTATATTATTGCACTTTGTGGGCTAAAAAATGTTAAAGGAGCTCAGAGACATGTTTTGGTTTTATTTAACAAAAAAGCGTGTCTGAGCTTTTCTTTTAACATTTTCCAACCCAAATACAAATATAAAACAAGCATTGGCATAGCCAATAGGTCTCGCCTTTGGGACCTTATACGTGTTTAGCCATGCAACAGTTGCATAACTAAATACTTATAAGGTCCCAAAAGCGAGACCTATTGGCTATGCCAAGCGGCCGCGAAAGTGATTGCCATCAAACATCAAAGCGGCCGTGCGGCCGCAAAAGTGAAAGTAATCACGGAAAATCGCGGCGCGCGCGCCCGCACACATACACTGTAGCTCTAGGCTGGCCTGGTAGCACTTTTTGGAGCCCTCTCAAAAAGTCTCGCCAGACCAGTGCATGCGCTGGGTCAGGCGAGACCTGAACAAGGTTAAAAGATTGACTTACAGACATGCAGATTTTTTTTATTACAATTTTTTAAATAGTAATCATTATTGTTAAACATTGCATTGTGTAATTTACATACAACCCTCCCCCCCTAGAAATTCACAGATGTGGGGAGGCTGCAGGGAATGCTGCAGTCCCCCAGCAACATAAAAAAGAACGCTAAATCTACTGCGTCATTAAATCCATGACCCAAGTAGAGCTTGCCATATTCTTTCAAAGCACTCTTTGCTGGAGCGTTATTCTCTTCAGCTGGAATGCAGAGTGCCGCCTTGTGGTCGGTTGCAGCCAACATTTGCAATGAGATCATTGATGACAAAACTCTGCTTGGCAGGGGCACAAGTTATAGTTACCTTAGGGGATGAGTTATAGTAACTTGACATAACTATAACTGGTGATTTTCAGTGGTTTGGTTTTTTTAGAAAGGTTTAGTTTATATGACATTATAACTAGCTATAATGTCCCTTTAACCTTTGTTTCAGTGTATATATAGATATGCAGTGGTATAAAAACCTAAATTTCACATAAGCCCATGAAAGATTTAAAAAAAAAAATCATTGGCTTTGAGATACATGGGCTTCATCATAATAATTACATCCCCCAAAATCACTCTGCAGAGCTTTACCATTGTCAGGGCCATTAAGATTATGCGTCAAAGGAGGACCAATTATGTGGCAGGGTGATCCATGTGGTAATAAATGGCGCATCACGCAGCACATTCGCTAATAGCGATACTTTGGTCTATTTGAACGAAAGCATTTTTGGATGTGTGCATGGGTAGTGCATGGGTAATTGATCGCTCCAAATTCTGTGGCAAGTGTAGTAAATAAATAATTATGCAGTAAACCCTCCAGAGACAGAATCTCATCATTTCATGCGCCCCGTTAATTTTCCATTGTTCTATCTACAGTCTCTTCATGAAAGGTAAACCCACAACAAATATTATAATTTCAATCCGTGCAGTAAAATCATATTTATACATTAAACACTTGAGATAGAATCTCGTAATTCCGCTGACCCTGTTCATTATCCACTGTTTTATCAACAGTCTGGTTATGAAAGTTGAACAAAACCTAAAGATTGTAATTTCAATCAGTACCCATTGTTAGCTGCACCTTAAGTAGAATGTCTTTAACAGTGTCTGCCTTCTGCAGTCAGAATGTATTTTTCATCAAAGCCAAGACACTTATTGTAAGTATAATGCGGCATCCCTAGCAACATAATTGAGTTTTTTTCTATTCTTTTTATGGCATGCAACAAAGCAGTATAATCCCCTGTTTTCAGTCAGCCTCCCATACCAAAAAAAAGATTTTACAAGCTAATTACCCCCAATATAAACACGGATTATAAAAAATGCATGATGTGTAATATGGACATATATTGCCATCTCCAGAATCTGGAGGCATCCGGCATCACGGTTCATGATATCACCGAAAACCGATATTACATATATGTAGCATCTGTCTATCTATCTATCTATCTATCTATCTATCTATCTATCTATCTATCTATCTATCTATCTATCTATCTATCTATCTATCTATCTATCTATCTATCTATCTGTCTCCGTATGCGTATCTCAATAGAAAAGTTGCCCATATTACATCTAAGTACCAGAGGAAAAATTGGAGTGAACACTATGTATCTACAAACAGATATATAGCTATATAGATATTGATATGGCACTTACTTGCATCTGGCACATTAAGTCTAAGGTCAGGAGCATAGCATTTTGTTGTGCTCTTTACATGAAGACACTGGTAGCCATGTTGTAAGTTTCTAAGTCTTCTTTATTGGTTCCAGTCAAGTGGTATCAATCAAGGATCAGCCATGTACCAGCTCCTACACCAACCCCACCAGGAGCAGCCTGCCTAGCTGCTCAGCCCATCTCCAACTGTCATCACTCATCCACACAGGCACCAAGGCATTCCACGCATCACAGTCACACCAACATTCCGTTACCATCTCTCACTCTGGCTGAGCAGCTAGGAAGACCTAGGCTAATTACAATTACATGTAATACTCAGGATATAACACATTTTTTTCATTATCTATCTATCTATCTATCTATCTATCTATCTATCTATCTATCTATCTATCTATGACCTAATGGGGGTCGCCACTAGATAGTTACAGTTAGGTGAACTATTCCACAGGAAAAGTGTTTTTGTGTTGCTAATAACTTTAACACCACATGAGGAATCTCCATGAAACTTTCCTAAAAGGTGCTACTTTTTGGGTAGTTAGTGCATGGAAAGTTTCGGGTTTATCCCTCAAGCAGGGATCAAGAAAAGAGGGGCATCCCAAACCGCAAATTCCCCATGCACTTCCCATAGATTTCTTTAAACAAGGCTACAGCAAAAACTGAATGGAATTACATCAAATTTGATCTTGGTCCACGGATTGTGCTTTTTGTGATGTAAATCCGTTCAGTAGTTTTTAGAAAATAAGGTTGACAAATAGGTGTATACCTGGGCAGGTGGGCCCATAGGAGTCTCAAGACTCTAAAAAAACTCTTGCAGAAGTGCCAATTTAAGAATAGAGCATTCTGATTGGCCCAGGGAGCTTTATTTTCCTTGGGCCATCTCACTCCTGTGGGAGTCAGACTCCCACAGGAGCGAGTGCACTGGTTGGCTGCCAGCAACATGAGAAAAATGTTGCTGGCAGATATTTCAGAAGTCGAGGACTTAGTGCCTGATTACAATAGTGGGGAGACCGCCACTGACAAGCTGACGGTGGAGGTCTCCCCGCCATTTTCAACAACTTCACCGCCCGCCGAATTTGGATGGCGGGCGGCTGTTTGGCGGTCGGAAAGAACGAATGCCATGGATCCATCGGAGGCAGGGCAATGCCTACCATTGTGGCGGTGCCTACCAGGCATCGCCGTAGGCATTATGATGTTCCTTTCCGTCGACCCTTTCATGGTGGTGAATCCGCCATGAAAAGGCTGTCGGAAAGGGACATTGGGGGCCCTTAGCAGGCCCACTTTACCCCCTGGCCCACAGACATGGAACCTGGGGGGTCACCTATGGTTCTCCCCTACATATCCATGCACTATGTGGCAGGCACCGGATGGTGCCTGCCACTTGGTGCAGGGATATGTGTGGGGTGTCTGTTTTGTATTGTTGCGGGTGCTGCAGAACACAGCACCCAGAGCAATACAAAACATGGGCAATGGGACCGCCACGTGGCGGTTGCATCATAATTGGCCCTGTGGGACCACCTCCTTGTAGGCGGGTGGTCCCAAATGCGAAACGATGGCGGACAGATTGTTATCGGGCCCTTAGTCCTCTATCCTGAACCTGTAAAATAAAAAAAAAAGAAGGCGGCAGGGTACGGTTACTCTGACCTCCCTGGTCCCCCATGGGCCGGACCCAGAGGGACCTACCTGGGGCCAACTACGAAAAGTAAAAAGGCAAAAAATGCTGCAATCCCCCAGGACTCCTGGGGAATTGAAAAGAAAAAAAGTAGAAAATTGTGGCCGGGGCCGCTCTGTTTTAATAATAGGAGGTGGGTGCATAGACCCCCACCCCAAGCTTTTACAGGGCCATGGGGATCCCACCCCCAGGGAAGAAATTAATACATGCAATACCCCCTCCCCAAGCCATGACAGGCCTCTGGGAGCTCACTCCCAGGGCCTTCAAGGCCCCCTCCCTGAGCTTCTAAAGGCCCCGGGGAGTCCACCCCTGGGGCTGAAATCACTTAAGTGGGGGAGAGGGACATGCAGCACCCCTCCCTGAGGCACTAAAGGCTCCAATGAGCTCACCCCTAGGGCTACTTACTTTAAGGGGGGGCAGCCCCCTTGAGCAATTAATGGCCCCAGGGATTCAGTTTCCAGGGCCGGCTCACTAGCTGATTCCCAGGGAGCTAGCCCTGGAACATATTTGTTTCTGTGCCCACACCGGTGCGCAGGGAAACCTGTGTTTGCGCCCGCTTTGTGGGAATATTTTTGTATCCCCCACCAAGTCTGCTCCCAGCAGGCAGGCGCTTTAAAAGTGCTCCCGTCCACTGGGAGCAGACTTTTGATCTGTTTCCCGCTCTCAGTGATGCGGGCAGAGAAACAAATCAAAGTATTGCTCCCACCCAGAGGTAGCAGCATTAGGAGCGGCTCCCTCCATACAGAAGCAATGCCGGCTCCCTCTGCATGTGGGGAGCTGGCTGGGCGAGGGGGGACTTGGGCTCCCCTGCAGTCCCCAACAATATATGGTGCGTGCCTAGGTGGGCACCAACCTTTAAGAAATGCGGGCCCCGGGAGATGGGGTCCCTGGCCCAATATTTGCTCAATGAGGGGGACGGTGTGTGGCCCCATCCCCTTAATTTTTAGAAATAGCCATGGGATCCCCAGGACCTACCAAGGCTCGGGGAGGGGAGCTGGGCGGTCCCCCTCCCCTTTATTTAAATGAGTGGCCCTGGGGAATGAGCCTCCAGAGCCTAACCAGGCTCAGGGAAGGGGGGCTGCAAGCTCCCTCCCCTTAATGTTTAGTAATGGCCCTGGGAGAGGGGGTCCCCAGGGCCTAAAAAGGCCTGTGGAAGAGGGGCCGCATAGCCTTTCTCCCCTTTATTTAACCCCTTCAGCGCAGCGCGGATTACCGCGCTGTGCTGAAGGGTTCGTGCGCGGGCGGGGCCGTGACGGAGCGGTTCCGTCATCCGCACAGCGCGACCGACGCGCATGACGGAACCGCTCCGTCACACGCATCGAAGGGGTTAAATGAGTGGCCCATGGGAATTGGGATTCAGGGCCTTACAAGGGTTAGGGAGGGCGGCTGCACAGCCCTCTCGCCTTTATTTTTAGTAATGGCCCTGGGGGATCGGGTCCATAGGGCCTAACAAGGCTCGAGGAGGAGGGCCATGTGGCCCCTCTCCCCTTTAATTAAAATAAACGTTCTCAGGGTATGGGTACCCTAGGGTCTAACAAGACTCGGGAAGGGAGGACACAGAGCCCCCTTCCCTTCAAAAAAAATTTGCCTTGTGGTAGGGGGTCCCCACTGCCTAATAAGGTTCGGGGAGGAAGGGCCAGACCCAACCCTCGCCTTTAATTATTTAAAAAAAAACGCTCTGGAGAATGGGGAATGGGGAATGGGAAAGGGTCGGGGAGCCACGCCGCCCCCCCTTTCATGGAAAAAGGGTGAGGGGGATGGGGTCCTCAGGGCCTAATAAGGCTTGGAGAGGTGGGGAACTTGACCCCTCTCCCCTTTAAGAAACATAAGGCCCTGTGGTCCACATGGCATAATGGGCTTAATTTGGTTTGGGGAGGAGGGCCACGTGGCTCCCCTCACTTTTAAAAACCATATGGTCCTGTGGCAAGCCCCCCTGGGATGGCTTTATGTATTTTAATAAAATATTACTTTACAATAAAAAAACTAGAAATTCACTGAAAAAAATCAAAGGTTAAAGTAACGTTATTGTTAGATGTGATAAAAATAGATGTGTTTTTTTTTTTTAATAAAAACCCTGAAATTCACTGAAAAAAACAAAGGTTAATATAATATTATAGCTAGGAGAGTTTAACATTAACGTTTTGAACTAAATAAACCAGATTCAACAGTTATACTTAGCAGAGCTAACTATAACTTGCGCCCCTGCCATGCACTGCTTATGACCTCACATATTACTCACTGATGACATGTTCTATGACATCACTAATAACATATATAACTGTTCAGAGAAAACTAAGTTCCTCAAGATACTCAAAGTCTGCTCCAAAACTAATTACCTGCAATGGAGAGCCTTTATTTGTATCAAACTCCTCACAGTCACCAAACCTATATCGAGAAATAAAGTTGGTATGAGTAGAAAAGTAGGTACTGTAAACAATGTTTACTCTATTTAGAGAGTTTACTCTGTACCACACTGCTTGCAGACAGTGAAACTCTCATGAGAAATACACCACACAGTATTTAAAAGTATCTACTAAGAACAGTGTACATTCGATGCAAACCTTTTCCAAAGAGAGACTATTCACTTGAAATAACCAAGTTCTAAAGGTGCTAAAGATAAAATTACCTGCAGCCTTCATACTGTGGTGAAAACTTTACAGATAGACCCTCTTTTGAAGCTAAACAAGCACTTATACATGGTTTAATACCTGGTGCACAGTCTATTACGTTATGTAGAAATCGCCATGCTATGACGATTCTGTCTAAAAACTCGCGGCTGCTTACAATACTTGGCTTCTATTACTACGCAGGATCTTTGCCTTGTTGGAAACATTTTCAGAGGAACCACAAAAACAGTGTGATGCACACTGGACACAAGTTGTCAACTGTCATCTGCACATAGAGCTACTCCTCCATACAAAGATTTATGAAGTGTTCAATACCTCTACAAACATATGATGTACCAGGAGCACATGCGCTTTGTAAACACTTACACCCATTAGCTAGATACAGGCTGTACAAAATTAGGTAGAAAAGTAATATTGTAGTTATCCACCACTGTGTAAACTATAAAACAAACTAAAACATTAATTGGATTATGTTATCAGTGATGTCATAAATTATGTCATTGAATATGTCATGAGTGATGTAATATGTGGAGTCATAAGCAGTACATGGTGGGAGCACAAGTTATAGTTAGCTCTAGTAAATATAACTGGTGAATTTCTGTGTGTTTTTTTAGTTCAAAACTCTAATGTTGTCACTGACATATTCATTTAACTATAACACTTTAACCTTTCTTTTTTGTGTTGAATTGCTAAGGTTTTTTTTGTACAAAAAGAGATCTTTATATCACACCTAATTATAATGTTACTCTTTTTTAACAAAAACAAGTCGTTTTATCACACCTAACTATAACTTTATTTTAACCTTTGTTTTTTTCAGATCTAATTATAATGCTACATTAACCTTTTTTTACAGTGAATTTCTAGGGATTCAAAAAAAAATATAAATGTTATTACCCTATGTTAAGCCAACACCCTGCCGAGAAGGCGGTGCTAGGCGGGGTGTTGGCCGCAGGCCAGGACCTGCGGGCAACCCCCTGCAGGCAGACAGCCTCACGCTGTCTATGGGAATGATCATGGTAAATCAAACGTTTGGCTCCTCCCCCTTTTTTGTCGGCCCTCGCTTGTCAGATTGGATAAAAAACTTTGCACAAAGGAGATGAGGTGCATGAACCCTAATCTGGGTTTGCGAATCCTTCCTTCCAGTAGTGCCCGCCAACCAGGATGCATGTCTGAAAACCCTAGACGTTTGACCAACAACGGTCTAAGAGCCCTCGTCTGGGGCTCAGCGTCATGGTCAGAGATTCATGAACAATGGCCAAGAGTCTTCAAACCCACTGGCCAAATTCCCTTTTTTATTTTTATTTAAACAAATGGGTTGTACTATTGGGCACCTACCCCAACGTGTCCCACATAGACCAGTGGGTCAGAAGATACTCTCACTGACCCTTCTGGCTCTTCACTTATACAAAACTCAAGGGCTGGGCTGCCTGCCGTGCAATAGTGGTTGCAACAGAAAAAGTTCTACTGCTGCCACCCAATCAAAGCCTTCATGTCTGCTATGCAACTTTGGGACCCTGAACCCAAAATGGACTCTCGCATCCGGAGGAGGACTTACATTTTTTATATTTAGATCTGCAGAGAATGTGCAACTCCAGGTTCAAGGATTGCGGGGTAACGGCCCAGATATCTCTCCTTTTTAACCCTTTACAAGTCACGCGATACAGTTTTGTAACGCCTGTGTATTGAAAGATATCAAATGGAGTTACAACCAACCCAGCCGCTCCACTTATGTGGGTACATTTCTAGTTTCATGCCACAATTGGTGTAATGCCATTCAACTTTTTCTGTAGAGAACAGTAAAGATTCCTATGGGACTGAACACTCAAAATGCTGCTTTTTTACTCCCCTCATTAAGTGGTCCCTTTTTGAGGGATTTGCATGATACTCAAAACATAAAGAGTAAGCTAAACATGGTGTCTGCCAAGTGTTGTGCAGATCTGTAAGACTGCTTCAACATTGTTAGCACTTCAAAGTTATTTTGACCCCTCTTTTATTTTATCCTTTTCCCGCCCTCCCGTGTCAGATCAGAATGAGAGCTAAGATTCCTGCAGTGGATTTAACTTTCTAACAGCCTGTTTAACCGAGTGATATTTCGTTAAACAATACCAAAATTATCAGTATAAGAAAATATTTTTGCCCTAGTTTTAACTTTGCACCACCCTTTCATGGATCAGCAAAAAACATGCCAAAGCCACAGAACAGTAAGCATCAGGGGCGACTCCTCCACTATGGCGGAGGAGAGTCGCTCCACTGCTTTCTCACAGTGCGAGAAAGCCAAAACTTCAAATGGTAATAACTTTTAGTTAGTACCATTTTATGTTTGCTTTGTGCATTGCGGACGGGCAGGTAGGCTCTTTGAGCAGGGCAGGGGAGGAGTGGTTAGCCCATTCCTGAGTGCACAGAGGCTGTATAGTCTGCTCTCTCGGCCCGCCCAAACCAGTCATGCGCACTCTGCCCTGCAATGCAGCCTGCATGGAGAACATGCCCACCCAACTAGCCCCTGGCTGGGCGCCGTCCCGACCAATCACAATGCTGCCATTGCAGCATTGAGATTGGCTTAGGGGAGGTAGCCTAGCCACCTGCTTCCTGTTCCTGCCGGAGGCAGGAGAGCAGGATCAGAAAAGACACGGGACCCAGCGGAAAGGTAAGTTTAATTTTATTATTTTATTTTACTGCAACACCCCCGTGATCCCCCCTGACACCCCACCTGCGAATCCCGCCCCCGCAACCCCTCACGCCCACCCCCCCCACGCGCGAGCAATCCCGGCCAATACTGGTAAGCATGCCTAACGTCTGCCAAATTCCATGTGGATTTTTAAAATAGTGTCACAGTTAAGAGCAAATGAACACTTATGACCCCCTTCAACATTTTAACTTTTCACCTCCCCACTTTATGGACCTGAAAGACACTTGCCATATCCACAGAAGAGTTAGCATGCCTGCCAAATCTCATGTGAATTTGTGGAATGGTCCCACAAATGAACTCTTTTTTACTCTCATTTAACTGTACCTCTCATTGACAAATCTGCACAAATTAAAAAATATAACAAGCGTAAGCATGTGTCAAATTTCATGTAAATTCATTGAATGGTGCTAAATGTATAGGCAAATTGAAAAAAATTATTTCAAGATATCTCAGAATTTTTAACCATTTCAAGCTTAGCCAAAACAATGTGGGAATACTAATTTCTCAAATCTTACTAAAGAGATTTAAACCAAACTAAGCATAAGAATTTAAATGAAGTTTGGCTTAGTTCCATTCAACAGTTTTTTCTGAAGTGCAGAGCAAAAATTCCTACGGAAGTTAAAATGGGAAATACCTCTTTTTGACCCCCACCCCTCTCTATTGTCACTCTCCCGGCTTGCATTTCCTTAAATAAATGTATTTTTGTGCAAACATATGCAATAGACATTTCAAGTAATACAAGGTAAAAATACCACTGTTTAAAGCTAACATGCATATTTCCAACCAAAAAATACGAAATACATTCATCAATGGCACCAAAGGTGTTAAGAAAACAAAAATGTCTTTTGAATTACCCTCAAAACAAATGGAATGCTTATGGCCTCCCAATAGTTATACCAGAGAGTAACAACACCTAAACCAAATGAACAATGTAATTATATAAGAACACATTCTCAATTCAAACCAGGAGAAAAGTTTTCGAAAGTACCGCGGCACTCCCTCAAAATTACTGAAGTAGTTAAAAAAGAAAATTAAGGGATGCAAGTAAATGGTGTGTTGTATAACACTCTACACTATTCTACGATATGCTACTGCTCTGCAGTGGCGTAGAGTGCATTGGTATACAGTGCAGTGGCATATAGTGCAGTGACATACAGTGCAGTGGCATACAGTAGAGTGGTGTAGTGTGTTGTATAATGCACTCTCTACTTGCATCTCTTAATTTTTAAAAAAACATTTCTAAACACTGCAGTACTTTGTACTTTTGTGGGAGTCCCATTGCACTTCGGAAAAAAAATAAAAAAATATGTATAGCAATATAAATAATTTTACCTACCTGTAAACCCTATTCTAGATTGCCGCAAGTCTTACTAAAGCTTAAATACATACTAATAAGGTATGTCTCACTTAATCAATCAATTAGGGAATTGTAAGCGCGCTACTCACTCGTGAGGGTCTCAAGGTGCTGGGGGGGGGGGTGTCCACAGATCTGTTTAGCCGAAGAGCCAGGCCTTGAGGGTCTTCCTGAAGGTGTTCAGGGACAGGGCGCGTCTGATATCTGCTGGTAGCTCGTCCCAGGTCTTGGCTGCAATGTGAGAAAAGGATCTTCCACCTGCTCTGGCTCTGTGGATGCGCAGGGTTTTGGCCTGTGCGAGGTTGGAAGATCGGAGGTTTCTTTTGGGTGCGGCGAAGTTGATTATGTCGTTGAGGTATTTGGGTCCGTTGTTTTGTAGGCATTTGTAGGCATAAGTGAGTATTTTGAAATTGGCTTTTTTCCACGGGGAGCCAGTGGAGACTTCTTAGGTGTTGGCTGATATGTTAGTGTCGGGAGATGCCGAGGACGAGTCTGGCGGCGGTGTTCTGTATTGTCCGGAGTTTGCGGAGTAGGGACGTGTTGATGCTGGCATAGAGTACGTTTCCATAGTCCAGTCTGCTGGTGATGAGTGCGTGGGTGACTGTCTTCCTTGACTCAGGGGGGATCCACTTGAAGGTCTTGCAGAGGATGCGGAGGGTGTTGAAGCAGCTGGAGGTGATGACGTTGACCTGTTGGTTCATGGTGAGTGATGAGTCGAGTATGATGCTGAGGTTCTTGGCGTGGTCTGAGGGGGTAAGTGGGCTTCCGAGGGAGGTCGGCCACCAGGTTTTGTCCCATGCAGAAGGGGTGGTACCGAGGACGAGGACTACTGTCTTTTCGGCGTGAGCTTCAGGCAGCTGTTGGTCATCCAGACTGCAACGTCTTGCATTCCTTTCTGGAAGATGAGTTTGGCAGTGGTGGGGTCTTTGGTGAGGGAGAGGATGAGCTGGGTGTTGTCGGCGTAGGATACGATGTTGAGGCAGTGTTGTCAGACGGTGGCTGCGAAGGGGGCCATGTAGATGTTGAAGAGGGTGGGGCTTAGGGATGAACCCTGTGGGACTCCGCAGGTGATTTACGTGGGGTTGGAGAGGAAGGGTGGGAGTCTGACCCTTTGGCTTCTTCCGGTGAGGAATGATCGGATCCAGTCCAGGGCTGTTCCTTGTATGCCTGCGACGTGTAGTCTGGCGACTAGTGTGCGGTGGGAGACGGTGTCGAAGGACGCTGATAGGTTGAGTAGGATGAGGGCTGGAGAGTGGCCTTGGTCCAGGAGGGTGCGGATGTTGTCTGTGGTGCGAGTAGGATGGTCTCTGTGGTTGCTTCGGAATCCGGATTGGGATGGGTCGAGGACAGCATTCTCTTCAGTGAATCGTGTCAGTTACCTGTTGACTGTTTTCTCTGCAACTGCACTTAGAAACCAACAACACAGCCAACAATATATCTACATTTCTATTTTGTAAATGCTTTCATTAGCCAATAGTATAGTGTTTTGTCATTTTTTTTATCGCTATGCACCATGCTATGCCGTAAAACTTACCGCAGTATACCAATGTAGAAGGGAATCATATTAAGAAAGATTTGGTAACCAGGTAGAACACTGAAACAATGGGCACACTGCACTTAGTATGGGGTCAATATAAACAGCAAAACAAGTAAATGATGCTCCAAGAAAAGGATCGGTTACCAGTCACAATCCCACAAACCCTCCACTTGAAAGTCAAGAAATTTACAATACATTAATCCGAGCACTCAAAGATTTAACCACAATACAGTATTATCATATTAGTCCTTTTTAATCTAGATTCTTCAACTCAGGCCAATACTGTTCGAAATCTTCTTAATACCTGTATGGTACTTGACATCATTTCAAATGTTCTATGAGCATAGGTCCAATACAATTGTTCACAACAAAAAGAAGAGGTCTGTTGGGTACACAGCACAGAGACAACAAGCCAACACGTGTTACGTCGCTAGGTCTATACGACATCGACTTCTTCAGGGCCGATCAAAACGAAGTAAGTGGCACACATCGACACAGGTATAATCCAAACCATCACGACACTATAATGCCAAAATTTAGTAGAAGTCGAGTGCATATATCGTTAGTCCAAGAGCGTCCATAAATCACCGGAGAGTACTCCGCGTCCTCCTGTAGCGTGGGCCTGATAATACTGTAGTGTGGTTAAATCTTTGAGTGCTCGGATTTATATATTTTAGAATGGAATCATGCTGTACCGAAAGTTCAAATATAGTCCACTCTCATTGACCAAGGGAGTCTTTTCTCCCGTTGGCCTATTCAGTACTGTGGAAAAGATACAGGTCCCGCAGTACTGGGTGATTTGTTTGGCCAGCTGCAACAATTTTGTTTTTACCACACCCCATACAGGACTCAGGACTCGGTTCTCTGTCCTCGTCGAACATTTTTTTAAATAGTATAAGGGGGCAGAGTAGGCATATGCAGACACTGGTGGGAAGGGGTTGCAGAGGGGCGCCCTGGGACCAAAAGTAAAAAAAAGATTCCTTGGCTGCCGCTATCACTGTGTACTCCTGCAAAATCCGGCACAGCCCTCCTGTGACGCACAGCAGTACTGTAGTAGCAGTCACAGAAGTTTCACCCCCACGATACTGTGTAGTTTTACCGGAGTAAGCTTGCATGGTACTGTGGTATCATGGGATGAAGCGTGTGCACCAGTACCGCAATACTGTCAAAAAACATGAAAAACTAAATATTAAATGAAATATCGACAACCCTCCCCTGCGCAATGGGCAAAAGACCAAAGACTGTGTACTGAGGGGGGGGGGGGGGTGGCCACTCGCTGCAGTTAGGTGCTAAATGCACAAGGTTAGGTGCAGGGCCTGGCCCTGCAGCAACTCTACACAGTTGGATGTTTGGTTGGGTGCAACATGTGTTGGCTAGGCACAAAGGGTTGGGGCTGGCTGCCCATGGGGTGGGTTGGCAGCAGGGACCGAGTAACTGAAGGGTGTGCACAGCAGGGGTTTGGCCACCAATGCAGAGTTGGCCACTGGACCTGCAGTCAAACTCCTGGATGCAAACATCAGGGGAGTTGGCTGAATATGATTAATACAACCCAGAAATTCACTGAAAATAAACAAAGGTTAAAGAGACATTATAGTTATGTATGGTAATATTATCTTCCCTTACGTTAAAAAAAACCCAGATATTTACTGGAAATAAAGATTAAAGTGACATCATACATAGGTATGGTAATAAGATCTTAGCTCATGTTAAAATAGCCCTAGATATTCACTGAAAAAAAACCAAAGAGTAAAGTAAAATTATTGTCACATGCTGAAAACAAACATTTAGAAAACATAAAACATTGAAATTCACTAGTTATAGTTTACTGAGCTAACTATAACTTGAGCCCCTGCCATGCACTGCTTAGGACCTCACATATTACATCACTCATAATATGTTAAATGATATCAATTATGAAACCACTTATGACATCTCAAATGACATCATTGATATCATCCAGTTAATCTGACAATGTCCTATAGGTTTAGTGGGCATAAAGTAATTCAACATGGTACATCTGTGGCCAATGTTCTATCACCAATCAAGTTATAATGGAGAAGTTTTGTAATAGGCTTTGGCATTAAGTAATACTCTATGTTGAAAAACTACTTGGCAACCCACATCACATGAGCTCACCCTTTACCTTGTTTAATTGGAGAATTAATTGCTCTCCAAACTTAAGTGATTTTACAAATGGTGCACCATATAATTTTGAACATGTACAAGAAAACACTTGCCTCAAGGACATATGCTATTTTTTATGATATGTACCCACATGTATTCTCACCGTAATTCTGTACTGTGTATGTCTATGGTGTTATTAGTGATGTCATTTAATATGTCCTCAGTGATGTCATCAGTTATGCCATTTAACATGTTATAAGTGATGTAATATGTAAGGCCTTAGGCAGTGCATGGGGAGCACAAGACAACTCAGTAATCTGTAACTGGTGAATGTCACTGTTTGTTTGCTTTTTAAACATGTGTTTTTCTGTCTTATTTCATCACCTAACTCTAACGATAACTATATTCAGTATACTCCTTTGCAGAAAGTGCATCAAAAAACTACTCACACTGTGTCAATTCTATTAGCAAATAAACACTTCCACCATTCTTTTAACTGGGCTCCCTTTATGAATACACACTAATTCAAAAATACCCATAGTAATCTGAACATACTAAGTGCAGATCAATATTTCAGGCTTATTCGTCAAACAGTGCAAAAGATATAAGCAAATTATCAAATGGTTTTTCAACTGTTAAGATATACGAAAGTGTTAACCCTTTAAATCCTGCCTGTCACCCTTTTTTTTATTTATTAAAGATTCTTTTTATTAACCAAAGAAAACAAATGCTTCAGAAACATTACAGTATACATAGAGTGAGTTTGGCGTATATCAATACAAAATATTACCACAATTCAACCCTCCCACTAGCCCGCCCGCTCCATCCGTCTAATACAGTTCACAACCAATTAACAGTGGTCATGAAAAAACCTGCGGCCCATTATAAAGCTGGGGACTGCTCGGTTCTGTAACCCATGTAGGCCCCCCATATCTTCCCCCATTTGCATGGGCATCCCCTGCTCTGATATTTTGCCTGCTCAGCCCGTTGGCACCAATCTAAATAATTTTCCCAGGATTCCACCGTTGGAACTACACTTGAGCCCCATGCACGGGCGATGGTGCGTTTCGCCACCACCCCCGCCAGGGCAAGCCATGTTGTGGCCCATTTGGGCCACACTATTTCTCCTGTCACCCCCAGGATATGCCATCTCACTTCAAGTGGGACCTGCATCCCCACTACTGATGTAATCACTCTGGCCAACCCCGTCCAGAATTCCTGAATCTTGGGGCATGCCCACAATATATGGAAGAGAGTTCCTGTCTCACCACAGCCCCGATACACTGTGCCTTGGTATAGTGGCCCATATGGTACTGTACCGTCCTCGAAGCATAAGACCTATGTAGGATACGCAGTTGGATCAACCGAAATCTTGCTCATACCGCTATCTCTCTGGGGCTCTGCAGGGCCTCTCACCAGTCATTTTCCTCGAGGAGACCCACATCCGATTCCCATGCCGCCCTCAAGGGTGCCAGACAGTCAGGTATATTGTTAATTCGTTTTTTATAGGTGAGGGATGTTGCCTTATCAATCATTGGGTCCAGGAGAAGTCTATCTTCAAGTTGTGTACACTCCGGTATGGAGTCCCTCTCCTTCAGGTGGCAGTGAAGGACGTGTTGCAACTGTAAGTATCAGAAATGTTCGGTCGTACCCATTTGAAACTCTCTCTGAAGACCGTCAAATGTTATAATTTTCCCTTTTATCCAAACGTCCCCAGGACATCAATGCCTATGCTGCTCCACCTATGGAAACCCTTCAGACGCCTCACCTCTCTCAGAAAGTCACCCTCCCAAAGTGGCGTTTGTTCAGTAAGTATGGCCTCCCAACCGATCATTTTAGTCGCCTTCCGCTACACCGTAACAACTGTCTGAGTATGGATCGGAAGAGAAGCCCCCCGTTGAGAGCCGCCAGGTAGCTGCCCGTTCCCAAAGCAAAGTGATCAGCCCGTATGGCAGGCTCCTCTGTCGGCGAGAAGACCCACCCGTTAATATTAACAAGCTGAACAGCCCAGTAATATTTACGGCTATCCGGAACCGCTAGCCCCCCTTTGTAGACCCCTTTCTGCAATTTCTTTAGGGCAACCCCTCCCCCCCAATACCAATGTTTGCTGTTAAGATTCAACTGCACAGAAGAATGCTTTCGGAATCGGGAATGGAGTATTTTGTCAGGCGTAGAGGAGGCGCAGGAGGGCCATCATTTTGAACAAGACCACCCTTTCCATAAGGTAGACTGGTATACGCCGCCAATGGGCCACAACCCCTTTCTACCTATCAAGCTGTGAATGTACATTTAGCTGCATGAACCCCTCCTCTGTCTTGGTGATCCAGATGCCCAAGTATTTAAAGGAGTCCCTGTGAACCAGGTCTTTACATGCCGACGTTAGAATTGGGTTTTCCCCTGCGAGCTTGTACACCAGGGATTTGTCCCAGTTTATGCGATAACCGGAGTATTGCCCGAAGGACCGAATGATATGTCATATCAGAGCAGGGGATGCCCTATGTCTATGGGCGTACAACAGGATATCGTCTGCATATAGGGAGATACGTTCTTCCCATCCTCCCCACATCAATATCTTTCACCAGTGGATCCCCTCTCACCCATGAGGCCAGCGGTTCAAGTGCAAGCGCAAAGAGGAACAGAGAGAGTGGGCAGCCCTGTCGTGTGCCCCTGTGCAACCAAAAAAAACTCTGGACACCGTTCCATTAACCCAGATGTGCGCCAGTGGAGCTGCGTAAGCAATTCAATCCAGATGCGGAACCCCGGACCAAAGCCAAACTTGGCGAGTACAGCAAACAAATATGGCCACTCGATACTATCAAAAGCCATATGGACGTCGAGTGATAGAAGTGCCGCCTGATCGTCTGGTCACTGCCGCACCATATACATTACCCCATACAAACGACGAAGATTCAGCCTGGTGTTTCTGTGCAGCATGAATCCGGAATGGTCCGGGTGAATCAAAGCCTGTATCACAGGAGACAATCTGTTTGCGATCGCCTTAGCCAAAACCTTGGCCTCAAAATTAAGGAGTGAAATGGGCTGGTATGAACTACAGCAATCTTACGGTTTACCTTTCTTAGGGATTACGACAATACTACCCGTCCTCAGGTCAGGTGGCGCCTGACCCTTCGCCCTAGCCTTTTGGAACATACAAAGCATGTGGGGTGCCAGATGCCCTGCCACACATTTGTCACAGAAAAAAGTGGTCAAGTGCACACCGGTTTCTTCAAACGTTACTTTCTTGAAATCTTATTGCAATTCTTTCACTTGTGCGTGCAGCCTGGAGGCGCGATCTGCCCTAGTATCACGCATTAAGAACACAACAAAGCTGGAGCGAAGTAACCCTCCTTTCCAGACACACAGCTTGGGCCGTTATCCATAACAAATATACCACACTTTTGTCCACATTCGATTAACTTTATTCCATGTACTCCAATCTTTCATATTTCGAATTTCTTTTGTCTTGTCACATGTGAGGTCCTTATGTATTTCAATGTTTCTACTGCGACAGAAATGCCAATTCAGGCCTTTTTCTGAGGCATGAAGCATACATAAATATTCCTCAATCTGTTGATCTTTGATACCCATGCATTTCGGACTATTTTTAGTCCTTCGTCAAGGGTCACTACAAGTTTAAAACAATACCATTAGATTGAATATTCAGAACTGTGAACATTCACATAAAAAAATACACAAACTAATTCATGCCTTGTTTTGCAACTATCCCCATATCAGCGTTTTTCCCTCTAAGCGCAAAACTGCACACTGTAATTATGTGCCCAAACAAGCCTCTCCCGACCAGCATAGCCATCCCCATTTCACCAACACATTCTTATGTAAAACTACCAGTAAATGTTTCCCATCCACTCATGTTCGATGTTACTCCAAATTGACCAATGCCCATAATGAAAACAACATCAGATTTCTCCCATACCTTGATAATCTGTTACAATGTAATCGGTTCTCCATGTTATCCTCTCCTTCCATGCAAGCAGTTTTCCCCTCCCTCCTACCGTTTCTCTTGTCACTTATTTACCGTGACCCCACCCCTTAGGTCGTCCAATCATGTTGAACTCAGCTTATTCAAATCCCTGACCTACAAAAATACAACACCCATAATCCACTGCTTCAAACACCTCCTTACTCCCAACTGGTTGTCTAGCCACTAATTTCCGATTACATAAATTCACTCGCTGTTGGCAGAAACACCTAAAGCAACATACTAAAATACCCCGCCCTCCCGCATTTGTTATCTCGAATGCCGATTCTGAACGTGCATTTCTTGCTACAAACATGAACGGTATCTTTATACTGTGTTTGACGATATTCCCAATACACGTTTTCACACAAAATGTGTGCGTATAGTCCGAATGAAAACCCTTCTGTGTATCTTTAAACATAGTTCAAGAACTTATCCTCCTGAGGCCACATGTGACAGTGTATAGTTGGTCCTCTTTCACTGATAGTTCTGTGGGTGCAACTTGCCGGCATGGCAGTCAATTAATTCTTGTCATAGAAAAAAGTGGTCAAGTGCACACCGGTTTCTTCAAACGTTCCTTTCTTGAAATCTTATTGCAATTCTTTCACTTGTGCGTGCTGCCTGGAGGTGCGATCTGCCCTAGTATCATGCATTAAGAACACAACAAAGCTGGAACGAAGTGACCCTCCTTTCCAGACGCACAGCTTGGGGCGTTATCCATAAAAAATATACCACACATTTGTACAGCTCCGCCGGGAAACCATTCGGACCCGCCGCTTTTCCGGACTGGAGGTCCTGTATGGCACCCTTGATTTCCTCCATAGAGAAATCAGCATTAGCCGCCTCCCGGTCCTCCACAATAAGCATTGGTACAGCTATATCCTTTAGAAATTCCATGCAATCTTCCACCCCCCTATCAGTCTGGGTCTGATAAATCCCTTCATAGTAGTGGGCAAACGCCTCTGCTAAAACTGCGCCTGTCCCCTTCACCGTACCGTCAGAGGTCCGTATCTCAGAGACCCAGTTACGACCTCTATGCCTTTTCTCCAACCATGCTATGAGTTTATTTGCCTTATCGCCTAGGTCGTATATACGTCTTTGCGTCACTACAGCGTGCGTTAGCGCTGTGTTTTCCTCAAGGTCTCTGAGCTCTCTGTGTTTGAGGCTGAGTGTGTGTTAACGTTCCGCACCGCCCCCCAACTCTGTTCCTAATTCAGATTTGAGAGCTGTAATCTCTTGCTCCAGACTGTCACATTGCTTCCTCTTTTCTTTGCGTCTAGCCTCAGCAGTTGCTTGAACAAAGTCCCTGGCCACTGCCTTGTAAGCCTCCCACAGTATCCAGTCGGATTGCACGGATCCCAGGTTTTCTGTAAAGTATTGTTCAGTGCATTCTTCAAATTGCTCCCTAAACTCCTGATCTTTAAATAAATATGAATCTAAGCACGGAGGTAGAGTCCAGTCCCTAATCGAGCCCCGCAAAAACACCTCCGTCGAGGAATGGTCAGATATTCCCCGAGCCCTATGACAGCATGCCTGGAAAAGTCCAAAGGAGGTAGTATGTGTGAAGATGTAGTCCAAACGAGGCCCACTACCATGTGCCGCGGAAATATGAGTGTATTGTCTAGCAACGCGATTATGTATCCTCCACAGGTCCACCAGCCCCATTGCAGTCGCAAAAGCTTTCAGTGGCCGCACCCACCCAGCCCTAGAGGAACTCGCGACATGGTCCAGTTCCAACTATATCGTCTCGTTTATATCCCCTCCCAGGATAAGAGTACCCACTGGCATATCCAATAGTAATTTACTAATGTCTGGGAAGGTCACCCCATGCATTCTTGGAGGGATGTACGCTGAGCACACATTAAGTTTATGCCCCTCCCACATTCCTGACACATGAGCGAGATACCACTAGTGGCACCGAATACTTGAGCAGTATCGCTGTCCCCCTAGAACCTGTTGTGAACCCGGCATGTGTTACAAGTGTATACCCAAACCGGTTGAGCGCTAGATAATTGTTTCCCTTCAAGTGCGTTTCCTGCAAGAGCACTATGTCCGAGGAGTATCGACGGAGATATTGTAACACCATAGTCCTTTTAATTTTGTCCACCAGACCATTCACATTCCACGAGAACACCTTTAGTTTATGAGTGTGCTGCAAGGCCATCCAATAGGGCATGTGTCAAAAATCCACCCACCTTCAACCCTCCCCCACCCCCTATGTATCAGCATGGATCCTACAGGCCTAAGACTCAGGTCTCTTCGGATGGCAGTGGTATTCTGAAGCATACATAACAAAACAATACCCTGCTTCATAGGCCTAAAACTACCCACTGCCCGAACTAGCAGAGCACCTGTCGCCCAATAAAAAATTGAACGGGCTGCCTAGGGTCGCCACCCTAAATCCCCGTAAGGCTGCCACTCAGCCCGAGTCCAATAGAGTTCTGTTGCAGAACACTACCACAGTTCACGGAGCCACCCCACATAAAGATCGCAAAGACCCATTAACTAAACATGACACTATACGTTATGTGATTCAGCTGCAAATTCCTCATACCACAAGTCCGTGTCATAAGTATTATTTTCCAAGAGTCTCTGAGGCCGCTGGGCTCAGCAATCTTGACCGCTGAGATCGTTTATCTCACCGATCAAACCCCTCGGGTCCACTGGAAGATCAGTATAAGCAATCCCGAATGTGTCACCCTTTTTATACATGAATATCATGCATTCTGGACAGATTTATATCAATTCAATAAAGCGCGCTTCCTGAGAAAAGTTCTACTTTCATGCCGAGCTTGTAAACTCATTCAGCGGTTTTTGCTTGATCTTTCTGAAAAATTTCCTATAGCAGCTAAAATGGGCAATGATACACTTTTCACCCCGCCCTTAACATATTTCCCAGCAGATGGCTTCTTCATTAAACCTGGAATGCTGAAACGTAGCTGAATGAGACAGTATATTTACAAGTTTCAGGCAAATCTGTCCAAGGTATAAAAAAAATTAAAAATTCCTTTTCAATGGAAAGCGTGGCTGAACTATTACCACACAGTGGTGGCCACTGCAAAGTGAGTGAAGGTCTCAATAGAAGATGTTGTTGTAGAAAGACAAAAGGATTGTCTTCTAAAATGCGCTGTTTCATGGAGAGCATACTCTTGTATGAACTATCTTCACAATGTGGCCATATTAAATTACCATTTCCCTTATTTCCTGTCACAGTGTGAAATCTAAACTCTAAGCTCATAGCATGTGCTCTGCAAAACACCTCAGCAAGTCTGGACTTTGAATGCTAACTATAGAATCAATAAAACTGTTCGGGGACATCACAGGGAACAAACTGCACCTAACAGAGTAATTTAATAAAATATCAGTAGATGCAGGATTTATAGAATACTGACTTTAATGTACTACAAGTTACATAGAAACATAAATACTTGCTTGGTTCTCATGAAAATAAATACAGTAGAACACATTGTTGAACCCTTCGTGCATTTTATTTGCACATTTGGCATTCAAAGGCACATACTGTTCAAAACGCCCTGTGGCCTAATCTTTAATAGTGTGCCGGTGCAAGTGGTTGCTCAATCAGCTATGTATGCTGCAGCATGCTTTTGGGATCACAGGAGTTCGACTGCTCTTTCATCTCCACTCCTAACACATAAATATGACTGGGGCGCTTGATGCATTATCACATACTTTTTGAAGAGGTGGAGTTCTCTCGTGTAGAAGAAGGCCCACACAAAACACACTTCTTCTCTAAATGTATAGATTAAAAGGACAACACCCAAGGACAGGCAGATGCCCCCAGGGAAATGGCCATGAAAGAATGTGTAAGAAATTGGAAGTATAAATTGGGGGAAGGTGAGTACCCACCTCAAACATTAACCCCAATCCTTGTTAGGGTGAACCACTAATGTCACTAAATAAATCTGAGCTAACCCCCCCCCCCCCCCACCTCCTGATAGCTATGACACAGAGCAGACACACTTAACTTAGAGGCATGAGTGATGTCTTATTGCACTGCTAAAACAGTAATAAAGTGCCAAACATTAAAAATCCCCCCCAAAATTTGAAAACTAGAGTAGAATTTAGCAAATAAAATGACACCAAAATGACAAAACTGCAAAAAGGGAAACCAGAGATATGAATTAAAAAAAAAAATTAATTTGAAATTGTGCCAAGAAGTACAGAGTGCCAATGATAGTCAATGGTTTTGGTAGAAAAAGACCCAGGTGCAAATGGACGGTGACTACGATTGAGTATGGGTCGAACACACTAACCAGGTTCGTCCTGGTCAACTATGTTACCTTCTGATTTCAATCCTTTAAATTCCAGTCCACCACAGGAGTCAATCAATCAAACTAATCAATCAGACATTTATAAAGCATGGCAAATCACCTGTGAGGGTCTCAAGGTGCTGGAGTTGCTAGCTGCTGCGTGGTGATCTGTTCATTCAAACAGCCAGGACTTGAGTCCTTTCCTGAATTACTCAAGCGATGAGGCGGCCCTGAGGCACAGGGAAAAGTTGGGAGAAAGAGCGTCCTCTGCTGTTGCCTCGGTGTATTTGGGCGGCGTATGCTAGGAAGAGGGAGGCGTATCGTAGGTGCCTGGTTGGTAGGTGGAAGGTCATGCGTTTGTTGATGTTTGCTTGTCCTTTCTCGTGCGGGGCCCTGTATGCATGGGTCAGCATCTTGAACTGGCATCTCTTCTGGATCTGAAGCCAGTGTAGCAGCCTGAGGTGGGGTGTTATGTGGGTCTGTCTGGGGAGGTTGAGGATGAGTCTTGCCGCTGAGTTTTAGATTGTCTGTAGTCTCTTCAGGAGGCATGCAGTAATTCCTAAGTAGAGTGTGCATCCAGTCTGCTTGTGACGAGGGCTTGCGTGATGGTCATTTAGGTGTTGACTGGAAGCCACATGAAAATCTTGTGGCGCATGTGTAGATTGTAGAAGCAGGCGAGTGAGACTGTATTTACCTGTTTCTTCATAGATAGCTTGCTGTCCAAGATGATGCCAAAGTTGCGGATGTGGTCTGTCGGGGCAGGGGGTGGGTGAGTTCCACAGGACACCATGCGTTGTTCCATGGCGAGGTGTTGTTCCCAAAGATGAGGTCTTCCGTCTTGTCCGTGTTGAGCTTGAGACAGTTGTCCTTCATCCAGTTGGCAATGTTCATCATACATCTGCAGAAGTTGGCTCTGGTGGTGGAAGGGTCTTCTGGCAGCAAGAGGATCAGCTGGGTGTCGTCTGTGTAGGAGATGATGTTGAGTCCCTGTGATCTGACGGTGTTGGCCAGCGGGGTCATGTAAGTGTTGAAAAGGGTAAAGCTGAGGGATGATCCTTGGGGGATGCTGCAGACGAAATTCTTGGGTTCTGAGGTGAACGGTGAGAGATGGATTATTTGGTTTCATTTGGTGAGGCATGAGGGCGTTACCATGGATTCTGATGTGGTGGAGTCTGTTGATCAGGATGTGTTGGAAGACAGTCTCAAAATCGGCTGACAGGTCCAGGAGTTTTTGGGCTGTCATTTCCCCGTGGTGCACAAAGGCCCTGATGTCATCAGTGGCTACGATCAGGGCTGTTTAGGTTGGCTCGAAATTTGCATTACGAGGGGTCCAGGAGGTTGTTGTGTTTCAGGTGTTCGGTTAGTTGCTAGTTGATTGTCTTCTTGAGAACCTTTGCTGGAAAGGGGTCAGGGAGACGGGCGGGTAGTTCTTCGGTTCTGCTGGGTCTGCGGATGATTTCTTTAGGAAGGGCCTCACTTCAGTGTGCTTCCAGTCCTATGGGAAGAAGGCCAAGGTGATGGGGGTGTTCAGGGCTCTCTTGAGCTTGTTGTAAATTGTCTTTCTCCTGAGGTTGAAGACGTGGTAGGGGCAGGATCATGAGTGCTCACTAGTACACAGAACTCATGATCGAGATTGTGGCTTGAGTTCTGAGGGTTCCAGTGGTTGAGCAGGTGTACAGGGTTTGTGTTCGTGGGTGTGAGCAGGCTGATGCTGTCGGTGGGGGGGAGGGGTTGGGGTTTGAAGTGTTCATAGATGACTGAGATCTTGTTTTGGAAGAAGTCCGCCAGGCCGTCACACAGTTCTTGGGCGAGGGAGAGGGCGTTCTCGGCGGCTGTGGGTTTGGAGAACTCCTTCACAACGGCAAAGAGCTCCTTGATGCGGTTAGTGTTGACTTCAATGTCGCCTGCTAGGGCACTTTGTTTCTTTCAAGAGGTGGTGCTACTGGTTGAGTGCTGTCTTGATGGTGTTACTGTCTCCCATCCCTTTGCTTGTGCACCACATCTTTTCCAGTTGCTGGCAGTTGCATTTGGTGGATTTCAACTCTGTGGTGAACCAGCTTGCTCTTCTGGTAGGTCCTTTGGATTTGGATGGCTTGGCGGGGATGATAGTGTTGGCACATTCTGTGATCCACTGGGAGATATGTTTTGCAGCTTGTTCTGGGTTGGTTGTGTCTGGAAGGTGGAAGTTGAGAATGTTGTTTCACTGGTCTTCTGATATCTTTTCCAGTCTCTGCATGTGGCACTGGGGGGCACGGTGCCGGTGTTGGTAGGTCCTGAGATGGTGAAGCGGACGCTGTAGTGGTCAGTCCAGGTGAGCTGTGTGATGTGGTTGCACTTGACTCAGTCACGGGACGTGGAAATGGAGTTCAGCGTGTGTCCTGCGATGTGGGCAAGGTGGGTGACAAGTTATTTGAGGCCAATGTTGCTTATGCTTTTCAGGAGGTTGGTTGTGTTGGTGTCGCTGGGGTTGTCGGTGTAGAAGTTAAGATCCCCTAGGAAGATGTAGTGCTCGCAGTTGATGGCGATCCGAGTGATGAGATTATGGATGGCGTTGCAGAAGCTGGGGTCTGGTCCTTGTGGTCTGTAGGTGAAGGTGCCTCGGATTGGGGCTTTTTCCATTTGTGTGGAGTTTGAAGTTGAGTTGTTCCAAATTCAGGGTAGAGTCGTCTGGGGAGATTGTGCAATGGATGGTATCCTTGTAGATAATGGCAATCCCACCTCCGTCTTTGTTGGTTTGGTCCCAGTGTGTTATCTTGTAGCCTTCGGGGGTAGTTATGGCAATGTCTGGCAAGGATGTGGGGGTTCAGCCAAGTCTCTGTGAGGAAGCTGATGTCCAGGTGAGGGATGAGATTATGTCCCAGATCTTCGTGGCGTGTTTGCTGAGTGATTGTGCATTGAGTAGAATGCACTGGAGTTGTGCCGTGGCAGTCTCGGTAGATGCAGTCATGTTTGTGGTGTCTCTGGTGTTGTTGCTTGCTTCGGTGCTGCAAGTGAAGCGGCAGTGCTGGCAGGAGAACGGTCCTCTGGTGGTGCGTGGGAAAGTGCGGCAGCAGTAGTTGTTGTCAATGTGCTCGGGATCCAGGGCTAGGAGGTCTGCGGCGGTGTAGCTGCGTATTGCGGAACAACCAGCTTTCCTTGCTTTTGGCACAGCCGCACTACGGCCTCCATAAGTAGGTCCTAGGCAGTGAGCGGGGCTCTGCTAGAAGCAGAAAGTGGAAGAGAAAAGCAACGTAAAAAGCAGCAGAAAGGTGAGTGGGCAGCGCAGCAATGAAAAAGACAGCAGAATGAAAAACAACAGAAAGGCAGGCACAGCATTGTGGCAAAACAACAGATGAAAGAAACAGCTCTACTACAAAGTGAATCAATAAAGTAAATCAACAGTACACAACACAAGGCTGGAACGAAGTTGCAGCAGCGACGGGAGCTGGCATGGGGACCTGCTACTGGAGCTGTGCTGCGGCCTCCATAAGTAGGTCCTAGGTGGTGGGCTGGACTCTGCTAGTAGCAGGAAACGGGAGGTAGAAGAGTGTAAAACACTGCAGGAAGGCGAGCAGGCGGCGAGGCAGTGAAAGAGAAAGCAGAAGGAAAAACAACGAAAGGGAAATCACAGCAGCAAGGCAAAACAACTTTGGAAATAAACAGCACTCCTATAAAGTATATTAACAAAATCAGTAGTGCACAACACAAGGCTGGAACACAGTCGCAGCAGTGACAGGGAGCTGGTACGGGGACCTACTACTGGAGCCATACTGTGGCCTTCATAAGCAGTGGGAATGGCTCTGCTAGCGGCGTGAAGCGGATGAAAAATCATGTAAAATATGGCGGGTAGGCAATGAAGCGGTGCAGCGGTGAAAAACAAAGCAGAAGGAAAAACAATAGAAAGGCAGGCACAGCAGCAAAGCAAAACAACTGTGGAAAGAAACAACACTACTACAAAGTAAATAAAAAATGCACAACACAAGGCTGGAATGAAGTCGCAGCAGTGACCGGGAGCTATCACAGGGACCTGAAGGAGTACACTTCTAAAGCCCCCCAGGACCTCTGAGGAAGGGACTCTTAGAGACTCACAAAGTGCCTGCAGAGGCCAACAGAAGGGTCCAGTCCAGGTCGAATTGCCACTGGGCAGCTTGGCAGATGCAGGAAAAGGACTCTTGTAGTTTGTTGTGTCCCTGTAGCTTTAACACAAGGTTACTCATATGACCCTGGGAGTTCACTTCTTTGTCCTGTGTACAAGAGGGAGAGCAGGTCCAGTCTTCTAGGCTCTTCTCAGGTCTCAGACAGCAGGTTCAGTCCTCTTCTAATCTTCCACAGGTCCAGGAGTGTTCTTCAGTGGGTGCCTGGAAATGCCACATTTATACATGGCACAAGCTAGTGGGTGGGAATGATACTTGAAGATGCAGTAACTAATAGGGTAAAGATTCCCAGGGTTTACTGGCCTTGGGTACATTTGGTACCATATACTAGGGACTTGCAGGCAAGTTAAATAAACCGATCAGGTGTATACCAATTTCATCATGAAGAGAGGAGGAGCACAAGCACTTTACCTCTGGTTAGCAGGGGGAAAGTGCACAGTTTTGAGATTCATCTTCAACCTTTCTTTTACTCTAGAAGCAAACATTATAAGAAAATATCTAGATGCAACCGTAAAAGCATTGCATATCAGAGGAGTGGTCTAGTCCTTCTTATTCAGTGTAAGGAAGTCCTTGGAGCATTCTTCAATTGTTGAAATAAAAGTAGCATCCTTTAGGAATAAAGTATTAAATCTCTATTTTCTAACCTCTTTTAATAGGTATCAGAACAAGAATACAGATATTGGCGCATGATCTGAAATCAAAATAGACTTATTTCTAAATTAATTGAAAATGGACACATTTTTACCAACAAACATTTAGATAAATTGTGAAGGGGAACAACGTACTGGAGAAAAAAAGTACATTCTTAAATATTCACGACCATTTAACATATAGGTATTTATTAAAGCCATTTGAGAAATATTTTTTTGAAATATTTTGCATGCTATTTAAGATATATCTAACATTCGAATTCCTAGCCGAAAATGAATTTCCCTGAGTTCAGGGGTGAAGTAAACGCCTTACTTCCATGCCTGTGTTGAGGTTTGTCTGTAGGTTCGCTGAGGTTTCAGTGGGGCAGTTAGACACAAGTGGCCAATTTCACAATTTTTTAGATTCTAAGTGAATCTAACCAGACTTTCCTTCATCCAAATTTTTACTAATTTTTTATTTTGTCTTTCTGGGGAAGGGGTCATTGTGGTGCATAACTGATTATGATCACAATAAAAGTGAAATGTTTCAGTGGATTTCATGCTGTCTAAAACAGATATAAATGCAGAGTCAGCTCACATTTATAGAGTCCTGCTGATCATGTATTATTCTTTTTATTTTTGGTGATCTGATGGTCACCCAGATGATTATTTTTTGTTGGTGGCTGCGGGGGAGCCTCAGGCCCCCACCGGCTCCTCTACTATCACCAGTTGTGGGTGCTGGCAGGAGCAAACAATAAAAAAAAAAAATTGTTAATAAAGTTGAGCAGGGGCCATACAGCCCCCTCTCCAGAGCCTTTACAGGCCCTGAGGACACCATCGCCGGGCTGTATTTATTTATTTTTATGGGGAGAGGGGTGTGCAGCCCCCTACCCAAGACTTTACAGGCCCCGGGACTCCATTCCCCGGGGGCGTATATTTTTTTAAGAGGAGGTCGGACGCATGGCCCCCTCTCCCAAGGCCAATACTGGCCCTGGGGACCCAACTACCATGGCCTTAGGTGACTGCCCCGGTGCCAAACCAGGGCACTCACAAAACAGAAAGTTGGGAGCCTCAGTAATTGCCCTAGGGCCCCACCAGCACCTCACATGCACCGATTCTAAGGGCAGCGGGAGCTAGATACCGTAAGTCCATGAAGGGTTCAGACCTGGAAAAATCTAAATGTAACACTACATTTTTAGTTGTACTTAGAAAACACTACTTTCAAGCAATATATTCCCATTTGTTTCCATACCAAACACAACTTTTTAAAAAGTTACTGGGTTTGTGGATCATATTTTGGGATTTGCAGTAATCTGAACTGATATCATGTCTGGGTTTGTGGCTGTTGAGTGATTCCTCAAGAGCCATGAACCCCTAAAAAGTATTGTGGTCCTTTAGCATAAAGTATATTGCTTAACATCAAAAAGAAACAAGAGGTCTGATTTAATAAAATATTTTACACCAAGCTGTTGGAATTTTGCCCTTTCTATGGGTCCGTAACATTTTTGCCTTCTGCTGCTTAACCCGTTTTTGGTTAGCCATAGGACTCTGTGCACTTTACCCCGACTAACAATTCTAAAGTGCTTGTGATTGGCATGTTTAATTTACTTATAAGTCCCTAGTATGCGGTCGGAAAGCGTGGCGCTCCGGCGAAAAGATGCCACTGGCATTCGTAAGATACCTATAGCTGCAGCATGGGACGCAATACTCATAGACCTCCGAGAAGCTAGGCAGGAACACTTGGAGACACAGGAAAGTTCCCAAGCGACGAACAGACACCAGAACACACTGATAACACCCAATAAGAGCTGGCGTCCCCGCCTCTAAAAGACACCATCTCAAATGTAGGGCATAGACATAATGCGCGCAGCAACCCTGACAAATATCCAAGATCAAACTCACTAAAGTATACCAGGTTGAAGGTTGGTGGAGCGTAGAGCCACTAAAGTACAGGATGGCATAGAATGTAATAATATAAACAGAAAAACATGAGGTGCAAACAGGAAGTATGCAGATTGCAGAGATGATACATACGTCAAACACTGCATTGGTAAAGACATTTGAGCCTAAATGTATCAAAACTGTGAGATGTGATTCCCCCATTCCTATTCCCCCCCACCTATTGTTCACCCCCAAAGAGTTAGCATGTTATCATAAAAGGTACTGTGTGCACTTCTCGTTGGACATTAGTTGGAGTGTTGATATACTGATTTAGCAACTGTTGTACACTCTTCTCGCTACCAGGTACCTAATATGCTGTAAGGTAGTTCACCACTTGTTACAAGATGTAACTGAGCGAGATGCAAGTATGCAATTTCAATTGTTTGCAAAAGCTGTAATGCATGGAAATTAATAAATCTAATAAAGAAATGTAAAAAAAAGAAATAAGTTCCTAGTATGTGGTACTACAGGTACCTAGGGCCTATAAATTAAATGTTACCTGTGGGATACAGCACTTGTTGTGTCACCCACTAACTTAGCACTGTGCAACATGTCTCTGGCCTGTCATTGCAGCATAAGTGCGCAGTTTAAAGCTGCCATTGTGACTTAGCAAAATAGACCTTTTGCCAGACCTAAACCTTCCATTTTAATAATTATAAGTTACCCATAAGGTAGTCCTGAAAAATCTCATAAAGCAGGTTGTATGGTATTTAAAACAGCAGGACACAAATATTTAATGTTTTACATGTCCTGGAAGTGAAAAATCGCCAAAGTCGGTTTTTTCAATGTAGCAAGGCTGACCTCCCTTAGAATAACTGTTGTTTACCCTATTGCATTTAATGGGGGCTAAATGTAGTTTCCGAGCAGCTAGAGAAGTTTTTCAAAAACTAATTTTATTAGTAATTTAAAACTCAAGTTAATGGTAAAGTCGGTTTTCATATTACGTATTACTATTTTGGAAATTGCATTTTGAGAAAGTTGTTTATTAATGTCCTAAACCTTAAAGGCTTTATTGCCAATATCCAGTGTCACAGTACTCCTAATGGTTCCACTGGAATGTTTGTGTATTGCTTCCAAACAGTGGACAAAGGGTCTTGGGATGGTGTTTCCCATCTTTTGGTAGGATGACCTGGTGGTTGTGCCTATGATGGTATTAACTTTAAAGGAGGCTTCTACTGTTACAGGAAATGCAGTTAACACTTAGGTCTGCACCCTTTTTTGTGCAGCTAGCCAGTCAAGCTCCAATCATAGTGGGATGCTTTTTGACATTACAGTGACAATTCAAAGTGGAGATGACAGGGTATCAAAATAGCTCTTTCATAGTCACTGTCTGGCTGCTGGAAGGTCATCTTTTGTTCTACCAGACTACTGTCTCTGAGGTTGTTGGTCTGTCTCAAACTGGATTTTGGTGATAGCTGTGGAAGGCCATTAAGATTACCACAGTACTCTGCCTACAACCACTACTAGCCCACAGAGCCAAAGTTTAGTGTGGCCGAAGAATTCAACCATCATGAAAATGCCCAATGTGGTTAGGGTTAGCCCTGGGAAAGTTTACCAAATTAGTTAGGGCATACCAAGGGGTCATTCCCACACATTGGCTCATGCGAGGCATAAATGTGGCACCTCAGGGCACCCACCTCAGAACACTCTCTGGACCTGAGTAGAGCAGAATGGCTGCTCTGCTGTCTGTGTCCTGCGAAGGGCCCTGAAACCTGGACCTGTTCTTCCTCTTTTATCAAGGACAAAGAATTGGACCCAAAGAGATATAAGGCTGAACTCCTGATATAGCTACAGGGACAAATAAAGCTGCAAGAGGCCCTCTCCTGCAAACACTCTGCTGATCAGTGGCAACTGGACTTGTACTAAACCTTGCAGTGGCCTCTACCTGGCACTCTGTGGGTCTTTAAGCGCCTTCCCTGGGGTCTTGGGTGTCTATAAAAGTGTACTCCTGTAGTGAATTGGGGCTTAAAGGACTAAAGCCAGAAGGTAAAATCTTTGACCAGGACAAACAGGAGGTCATCATCAAAATTTTGGCTTGGTCCTATTCTACCATGACCATTGACTATCATTGGCACTTTCTGTTTCTTGGTGCTATTTTTATTTAAACCTTTAGAAATTCATACCTCTGGTTCCTCTTATTGGATTGCTGTCATTTTAGTGTCATTTAGTTTATTGGATTTTACTATATTGTTCTAATTTGTTTTATGATTTTTATTGTTTTACATTTCAACTTTATTACTGTTTTAGTACTTCATATAATACTGTACACATTGCCTGTACGTTGAGCCTGAGTGCCTTGTGCCAATCTCCTAGGAGATTAAGCACAGGTTTATTTGTCACATTTATGGTTCATACTGACAAGGGTTGTGATTATTATATGAGGTGGAGTCTCCCTCTGCCCTCAACTAATACTCCAATTTCTTGCATAAGGAGACTTCCCTTGGAAAGTAAAGCCACCTTTCACATAGGTACCATTTTTTGCTTCACTCTGTACAGAGCAGAACACTGAAAAAAGCCACATAAATATGTTGAAGCAACTTAGCAGCAGCAGTGACGAGGAAGCCAGCTGCTACAGTCTATCACCCCCCTTCTGTACGTGAAGAACAAGAGGAGGTTGTGGAGATTCCTAGAAAATCCGGCCAATGAGTCACTTGCTTGGAATTGTTTTGAGTCTTCTAGGAGGGAGAAAAGAAGGTGAATGCATGAAAGGTTACTTGCATACTTTGTGACCAGGTGCTCCAGAGAGGACATATCAGCAGATATTTATTCGGGACTGGTGGCATGATTAAACATCTTCTTAATATTTAATTGAATGGGAGCTTTCAAGCAGAATTCAGCAACAAACCGCAGAACAGAAGGAAGAGGAAAGCATTCATTCATGCAAAATCTCTTCAAGTAGAAGAGGTATGGCTGCATCGATGACTGCCGATGTTTTCCATTTACTGTCAAAATTATTTAACAAAATTGTTTGCTCGTTGAAGAAAATTGACAAGTGATCTCAAGTGCTATGAACAAACACAAAGAAATATCCTAAAGACTTTTATGCTTCCCTTAAAAAATAAAGTTATCAGTTTAAAAGATACTTTTTTTAGCATATAAGAAAACATTTACAACAACAAAAAAGTTCCACCTAGGAACAAGACAAAATGGTTCTGTTACAGAACCAAAAACGAAAGGTTGAGGTATAGAGCAAAAAGCTAACAGTCAATGGGCATCCACAGGTCCTTGTGGGAGTCCACGCCCTGTGGCCAACCATCACAGCACATCCCTGAAGGCCATGCACTGCTATATTTTTAAAAGGTTCAAATACATTATTTTACTATTGTTTCCTATGGGTTTCTAAGTCTCTATGTCCATTTCTTTCTATCAGTGGGTGTTGCAGTGCTAGTGGTTTAAATATGTGTGTTGCTGGACTTACTCCAGGTCTGAGCTGGAGCACATTTATGACTGCTTTCTGACCTTTTTGGATATAGTAGTATTAGAAGTGCAGATTGTGTACAGGAATAAGCTTACTCTTTCATGGGTGGGTCCATGTCACTCCCTAAACCCATTCTTACTCCTCACTAACCCCCCCCCCTTTACTCCTCCCTAAGTCCTACCCCTTTTAATAGTAAATATTCCCCATTTTCCTGCCACTCCTCCTTGTTCCTCGCACATTTAATGTGACATTGTAGACTTATGAATGCAGATATCTCCACAATCAGGGTGGAGATATTGACATGGAAACAACAGGAGAGCGGAGGTCTCCTCATGCAGGTTTTTGAACAGCATTGTTTAGTACATAAGTAGTAACAGTAAATGTAGTACAAAATATAGCTTGTGAATAGGCAAATTGGAATGTGAATAAGCAAAAAAGAAAGGAAGAACAAGAATAAAAAACAGAAACAGCCTGAAAAACTAATTTACCGAACAAAATAGACTAAGCCAAGGAGACAGGCTAATGAAGAGACAGATAGTGAGACACACATACAAACAAATATGCCAACAGAGGTAATATAATAAAATATGTTAATAGCTGAAAATAAGACAAAGATAAACACTGCAACATTTAAAAGAGTAAAGAGTAATAGTAAACACAAAGAGAGAGAATGAAACAGGGAGAAAAAGACTGAGAGAAAAAATGAGATAGGGACAAAAAAATATATAATTTTAGAAAAACAAAAAGAAAAACTGTGACCACTGATGGGTCAAACAGGCATACAGGAAGCGACAGACACAAAGTAACAGAGAGGAGAACAGAAAGTGAGAGTGACAGCAGCAAAAAATAGGTAACAATTAAAAACGCATACAAATACAACAGGGAAACAAATTTAAATAGAAAATACATCAACATTATACTGACACAAGACACCAAAAAACACCCATTAAAAAGGAACAAAAAATAAATAATTCCATTCAGCAGTGTTTATTCACCAATTTCAGTCTTGGCAATCCCCGTCGGGTCGCTCTCAGTTTCAAGAATATATACACGATTCCATGTAGAGGGAGTTCTGCCATCACAAACTGCATCTTCACCAGGAGTATCACTGCAAACCATTTGGTAACCCATTGCAATGGTGCTGAATAATAATGTAGCTCATAATCAGGTATTCCCAGTTGTCTGTGGGTGGGAGCCTACTATTGTGAAGCACTACCCTATTTCTCTCTTCTTTCCAAATTAGAGACAGTAACCATTTGAATCCCTAGACGTATTTAGGGCAACATCATTGGTGTATTGGCAAAATAGTACAAAAGGTGAGGCAGACCCCCATTTTGATTAATGCTCTCCTGCTTGTGATTGTAAGAGGCAGTGACCTCTAGAAAATGATATGACCTTTAATAGCCCTTATTGCCTTGACTATATTCACTTCAATTACATCAGACATGCCATGATAAACTTTATTTCTAAGTAGCAGAAAGTGTGGGGGGGTGTGGCTTTGCCGAGAAACATGGCGGACGCGTGAGCCGGGAGCTCCGCATCAGCCTGCGTTTTATCCTTGAAAAGCCTGCAGCCGGAGCAGACTCGATAAGCTCCAGCAGCCCCTCAGCGATCAGGGAGAAGGAGAAAGTCACTGGAGGAGAACCACGGCTGATGGAGCGCCCCGGTAAGTGCCGTACTCTGTGGCTGGTGGTGCGTAGTGACAGCCTAGGAAATGGTGGCCACGACTACACCGGTGGTGCTTGGATGCTCTCCCCCCGGGCGAAGCTGAGCACTAAGCGGGCGTTGACTGGCCCCCCCGCGCGCAGTGCAGCACCTGGCGAAGAGGTGGCAGAGAGCAAAGTGAGGGCTCTTATATCCGAAGCGACTGGGGAAGAGAGAGCCGCCTGCATTGTTGAAACGGGGCGGCCAGCAACGGCCTGGACAATGGTGGTCAGGCCGTAAATCTGGTCCCTAGACAGGCGATAGCTGGCGCGTGGTGCGGCGCACTGCTGAGAGGAGGAGGAGATCGTGGTAGAGACCCTCCACGACCGGAGCGGTCACTACTGAGGCGAGAGGAGCCGTATGCTGCTGTGGGGCGGGCGGGCGGGCCCACTGCGGCGGCCCGACCATCTGGAGCCTCTTGACACACAGCATTGTAGGGCTTGGTGGCTCCTGTCCCTCGGATCTGTGATCGGGCCTGGGTGTCCCGTAAGAGACTGGTCCCAGAAGGGGGAGACAAGTGGGAACACGCAGGTAAGCTGGCAGGCCCCAGGGCGCGGCTGCTGATGCGACCCCTGTGGAACTGGACCTGCGGATCTCCGCTATGAACCGGACCAGTGCGGACGCTACCCTTGACCTGGGCAGCAGACTGGCAGGAGTGATGGATGCGGTCGGCCGGAACTGAGCAGCAGGGATTACTGGCACTGCAAATGGTGCCCGGCTGATCTGAGGGCCCAATTGTCTGGCAGCTCGCCGCCCACGGTTTGGAGTGGGAAGGAAGTAGTGAACTACTTCACTGGGGTGCACCTGACCACTGCTGGCGAGGAACGGGAGAGCGCATGCTGCTGGATGACCCTTTCTGACGGCGGCCCCGTCTACTGGCGTATTCTGTGGTCACTAGGCACGGAGGTGGGCCTCGTGCGTGGGGAGACGGCTCTGGCCTTGTGATGCTCTTGACCATACCTTAGGTGCCAGGGAAGCGAGGTGGGTACCCACCTGGGAAGCCATCAGACACTGGGTTCGAGTTGGACTCCAACATTGGGGCAACTGATGTAACTCCTAATTGCCGGATGTGACCGAGGAGGTGCCGGGGGGCACTGCTGCGGAGCTTGTGTTGAACTGGGCTGCATCCTGGAGGCTGATTTGAGATCTGCTAGAGAAACATGAGGTCAGTTTAGGAGGCCACACGGAAACACAGTGAGGCGGTGTGCGGGGCCCAGAGTGGTACTAGCTGAATTGCCTACCGGAGTGACCCTGGGGTGGAATTGCCGTTTCTACCTGAGACCCTGTGGGCCACGTGAATCATGACGGCTATGGACGACAAAAACCAGAGCCGGGCTCCCCGGTTCTGGGGAGACGATTCACTTGGAGACTATTACACGAAGAGAGGAACACCTGTGAAGGCGGACTACCCTGGGCGGTGGAAGAGTGCACTGGATCGAGGTGAGGAGACCGCACCCGTTGTCAGCACTTACACACACACGCCACTCTGACCTCTCTGTGTGTCGTCTGGGGGAGGTGTAGACCCGGACTGGTGAGATTCTGGCACTATGGGCAAGCCTAGATAGAGGTCAGCAGATCGGGGTCCCTCAGGACCAAGAGGACGGTGCTCAAGAACAGTCGCAGTCCTCCATGGGAGACCCGGTACAACAACAACTGGGTAAAATACTGCAGGCGATAGCGGATACGAAGGCCACCCTCCACCAGGACATCAGTACTGTTGCGGGGGGCTCGGCCTGCTGAAGGAAGAACAAAAGAAACTGTCGGAGAGGGTGAAAGAGACCGAGTCTAATGTTGCAGGCCTAGCCCCGGCACAGAAGGCATTAGAGCACCAGATGGGAGCCCTCACAGATAGGGTGAGCCTGTGAGCCTGTTAGAACGCCGGGCAGAAGATGCGGAGGGGCGCAACAGACGGAACAACATTAGAGTCTTGGGTCTGCCGGAAGTAGTGGAAGGCGGCGACATGGTGGCATTTTTGGAGCACTGGCTCAGGAATGTGGTGCCACCGGAGGGTTTGTCTGCCTTTTATACGCTGGAAAGAGCCCACAGGGTGGCGGCCCGGCCGTTGGCCCCTGGGAGACCTCCGAATCCTGTAGTGGCCAGGTTGATACATTTCCAAGACATAGACCTTTTATTGCAGAGGGCGAGAGTGGAGGGTCCTTTCCTTGTCGATAATAGTAAAGTCTCCCTATTCCCCGACTACACGCTGGAGGTACAGAGGAAACAGGCCTCTTACTTGGAGGTCAAGAAGGCTATGAGAGAAGAGGGCCTTCAATACTCCGATGTTACCGGCCAGACTGCGTGTAATGTTGGAAGGACACACTCACTATTTCGACTGCCCCAAAGATGCCCGGGACTGGTTGGAGACCTACAAGGGTGAGAAGCCGCGAGACAGGGGTCTGCTGGACATACGGCCACAGGGCTGGGGAAACAACTGAGACGACATCCTCGTAGGGGGAACTCCAAGAAACCGTCCTCATCGCAGACTGAAAAAGAGAGAGCTGACGCACTGCAGGCCCCGGAGGCGGGAGCGGACTCCTTGAGGGAAACAGCAGGCAATGAAAAAGACTCATCCGACAGTGTGAAGCTACCAGTGGTGACACCAACACAGCAGACTATATCATATGATATACTTGGTGAGATTAGGGAAATATGATACGCAATGGGGGGCTGACCTGTACCTGGCTGCTCTAGACCCCGAGCTGCTTCCCCCATCTCAGGTTGGTGCGCTATGAGCGATGAGAGCGTTCTGTCATGGATCTGCATAGCCACTCCCCCGCTGAGTGCCGTACTAGAGTAGGGCCTCATCTGACACTGCTTGTTTCACATGATGTTTGGGCGGCCGACCTTTGTCGGACTGCCCTGGGGTAGGGGAGTTGACCATCGTAAAGGTCCTGTTGTTGGGTTTTTATATTGGTTTCTGGGACCTGCAGAGGGGTGGGACGATATTGGGGAGGGGGGGGATAGAGAGGTCGGGGGAGGCCTCCTTTGGCGGGCAGCTTAGCAATGGTTTATATAAATGACTGAGTCACATAATATAATTCGGTTCCTGACATGGAACATTAGGGGAATAGGGACTATTGCGAAGCGCCATAATATCTACTCGTATTCAAGACATAGGGATGTCCATATACCTTTCTTCAAGAGACCCATCTGAATAGTGAGGAGGCCGGGAGACTGAAGCGGAGATGGAGAGGCCAGATCTTCGCAACCACCTGCTCGACTTTTGCCAATGGGGTGCTGATATGGTTCAAGCCGGTGGTCCCTTTTGCTGTAGACTGGACATGGGTGGATGCCGGGGGTCGGTACGTACTTGCCACGGGGTTACTGGCGGGACAGGAGGTCACCCTGGGTTCCATTTATGCCCCCAACCAAGACCAGCTTGGCTTCCTGGACTCTTTCTCTGCTGTTTTGGCGGGTAGCTTGAGGGGTAACTGGATTCTTGGGGGAGATTTCAACTGTGTAGTGGACGTAGACATTGATCGGACGTTGATGGGATCACACCCATGCCGCATGGCCATGGGGCTTCACACCTGGGTCGCACATTGGGGTCCTGAGGATACCTGGGGACTGCAACATCACGGTAGCAGGGAGTTCTCCTTCTTCTCACCGGTGCACCAGGTGCACACCCGACTGGACATGTTCTTATGTTCCCCAGCATTCAATCATGCTGTCAAACATACTGAATATTTAGGACGAACCTTGTTGGATCACAGCCCATTGGTTACGACATACAAGCCTCTGGGAAGATGCACACCGATCCCTACATGGAGCCTTAACCCGGCTTTACTTGAGGATACTCCCTTCCACCCATCATTGTATACACTCTTAGACACATACTTACCCTTCAATGTCAATACAGCCTCCTCCTCACAAGTGAAGTGGGAGGCGTTTAAAGTGGTTGTGCAGGGCCATTATATGGGACAGGCAACGGGAGCAAATAGGGACCTCTGGCGGGAAATCATCCGTAGCTTACATTATGTACAGGGTACTAGCGAAGCGGCCCGAGGAGCACTAGCCGACAAACAGGCCAAATATAATGATGCAGGGGCTCTTGATTTAAGCAGAGCAGCGTAGATTAGTGATTTCAGGAGAGATGGGTTTATCATGACCTGGAGAAAGTGATTACAGAAACGGAAGGTATATGATCTGTGGTGTTCAAAACTAGCACGAATCGAGGGATATATACTACTTGGTTGGCCTTTCTATATATTCGATCGACCATGGATCAAACTGTCGGACTCATCGATACTTATTAGCCTTGAAAAAGTCAGTTTGGACGAAACACGTGTCGGCTGTTTTGTACAAACACTCTGTTTATAAAAAGAAAAAAATAAAGAAGTATGGAAAGAAAATCCTGAAGCAATTTGTGGACTCCAAGTGATGCATACAAACGAATAATATAAGCCAGCTTCACTGGTTTAGTAATTATTTTGTGTGCCTCGGCAAGTGCGTGATAAGTTTGTGGATTCCAAAAGGCTTTGTTGTCTCATTGGTGTTTGGTTTGTCTTCCAAAGGCAGAGGAGGACTTTTTGCCTGAGAGCACCTAAGATACCAATTAACTGTGAACTATTGGTCTGAACAAATAATACAGTGGATGTGCATGTAAAAATCTGGCAAGCTTCTTCTTGGGTCTTTTTGTGTAAAAAATATAAGTAGTCCAAGACTGGACCAGGGGTTGTAGATAAAAATCGAAATACTTGCCAATAGGTTCATGTATGGAACCACATCCAGCCACAATAGGGCGAAGTGGAGGGTCTACAGCATTCTTATGCATTTTTGTGAGCATATATATGTGTGGTGTCTGCGGAGATGTCGTCTGTAGATACCTATTGGTGGTTTCACTAATCCAGCCCATTTCTTCAGCATGCTCTAAAATCGATGTTAAAGTAGCCATGAATTCTTAAGTGGGATTGCCTTCCAAACAAATGTATGTATCTATATTATTCACATATTCATCAACTTTTTGATCATAAAAAGTTTTATCCATTGCTACTATTGCCCCTCCTTTGTTAGCAGGTTGAAAAAAATTAATTATTGTCCTGACTTAAGGATCGTAAAATTCTCTGTTCTTTGAAGGTGAGATTTGTGTATTTGGGTAATCGATATCTAATGGATTCCAAATCCTTTTTCACAAGTAATTCAAAGGTGTCAAGAGTTTTGTGGGAAAACTGTGCCACAAAGGTGCTTTTAGGCCAACATTTCTCTGTTGGTTCATGTGATGTCTTGTGTAGACTCTATAGTATGAAAAAAACATATCAATATAAGCTTGCGCATGAATTTAAACAAAGCAACTTCAGTTTCCGGACAGTTTGTTGAATAAGTAGGGACGTAAACCATACCTTTATTTAGTACCACTTTTTAATCAGCATTGAAGATCCTATGTGAAATGTTCATAACTACGTCGTCGTTTTCTTGAGGTTCCGCTGAGGTCTGGACGATTCGACAGTTGTTTTTTTGTTCCCTGCGGATTCGGTGCCTTTTGTTTCTCCCCTGTCTGGTGGATGATTTGAGGTCTGTCCCTGGTCTAAAAAAAGACTGTTTGCTACTGGTTGAGGTCTCACCTTCTATACTTGTAGATGTCTGATCCCTTGCCACAGATACTGGTGGTCTTTGATCAGTAACAATGCTTTCATTGGAGGATGTTCCAGCTTTTTTGTAAAACTTCTTTTGAGCGGAGGCTTCGGCCCATGAGTATACCTCATCCAACTTGTAGTCAATGGTGTCTCTCTTAAATTTTCGAAGTTTTCGATCATGGAACTCCTTAGCATGTTGATCCAATTTGGCATTTATATTGTTTAAAGTTTTTGTCCATTCTTCAGTCTCCATGCATTTGGCAATATCATCTTTAAGATTTCCTATTTCAGTCGCCAATTTTCTCAGAATGGATGATAATTTCTCAATTATGAGAAGAATTAAGTCAAGCGAGCATTTGTTTAAGATGGCACACCAACATGCCTTAAAGGTTTTATTGTACTTAAATAACATGGGTTTTAAGGCGATCCTGAGGCCCCTCGGTATGCGCTTTACTTTATGATACTCTATGAGTGTTGTCACATGTAAACATTGATTAATTTTCTTTCGCATGGTGTATTCCAACTGACGTAGCAACTGTTGTAATGTGCCGGGGGTGACGCTGAAGGATCTGACCTCCTGTTTCACTGAATACATGGATTCTGCTTCTTCCACAGAATAAACCTTAGTGTCTGCCTGATTAGTTGTTAGGTCTGCTATATCTCTAAATGACATGTTTGAAGGGTGCTGGTTGAACAAAACTGGCAGAAAAGGTACTTGCTCAAGAAAAAGATTGCAACCTGCACACCTAGCTGGAGTAAATGTACCTGAGTTTTAAGAATAACAGTTTTAAACCGTGTGTGCTGCTGTGACTTGAGGGATCTGCCTGTGACCCTTTGAACTGAAATACTAAAACATAGGATACGGAGAACCTCCGTTCCTTCTCACAGCGCACAGCCCGATGCCCCTAAGGTTTCTATAATCATGTACAAAATTCAAAACATTTGCAAAAAGGAATACTAAATTACACAGATTTGTAGGGTAGAAGTCTATTATTGCATTGTTTCTTTTTTATTATGCAACCATTATCAAATGAACTTGAAAATATTGATTCATATGCATCACAGTGCTTGTTAACATTTATAGGATTCACAATGTGCTAAATATAAAAGCCACCAAACTATAAACAACCCCTATGCATTTCGGGTTGAATAACCCTTCTTCAGGGGAAATTAATGCGAAGAGTAATACTGTAATGCCAAAATATATTTCAGTCTTCAGCCGCCTCCTACCAGAACCATAAAAGAATGGACAGTAACAGAGTATCAGTAAAAATTCTGTAGATCAAGGAAATACATCAATATAACTATCTGTGTCCACATAAACTGTGTACCAACAAAGTGCTGCCAATGACATACCCAGGTTGATTAGTGCTTCCGTTTACACAAAAAAAAATGTGAAATGTGCGAAACCAATTCCTCACAATGTTTGTGTGAAAAAGTAACCTTAAAAACACCAATGCGTCTCCTCTGTGAAACTACCGGTGAATCACTCCGCATGTAATGACTCAATGTGATGTTGTTAGAGAGTATTGAGACAAACATGGAGTTAATATCTGCAACCTTGCCTGTGGATGGCAATCACTACCTGTAAAACGAGGTATACAAATTTAGTGGAACATGTACTGAAGACTGTGGTTGCTACTTGAGAGTTGGGGTTCTATATTAAATATCTAGCGGAGTGGAATCCATTGGTGACATGACCTGCAAGAGACAGATCTGGACTTGCTTCCTGACTATGATATTGAACCTTAAGTGGGTTCCTGTGCAATATAGTACTGCCCTCACCAGGTATTTGGTTTCTAAACATGATAATGTATATTCATATGATGTGTTTTGAATATTGAAAAATGCAAATAAAAATATTTCAACAAAAAAAGTAGCAGAAAGTGTGCTGTTCTCATTTCAGGGTACAACTCAAAGTGGGCCAGGAAATGGGATATATATTTGCCGCCTAAGATAATCTAATAGCCAACATGCAGGACTTGTACCAGATGACCTTCAGGAAACACATGTCTGAAGTTTTAAACTGCCTATAATTCCTGCCACGCCCTCCTGTGGCATCCCTATCATTCACTAATAAGTCAAATGCATATATAGAGGCAATGAGACCACCACCTGACATCAGGATGCCCACTTCCAGAAACTGCTGTCCAGGGGCTTCATGACCTGCACAAAACTCAACCAAGAGAGGGGGCATCCCTGTCTATTTCCTTTACTGGTATCATACCAAGCTGAAAATTATTTGACCTGTCCTGACCCTGGCAATTGGAAAAGCATCATGACCAATTTCATTTTATTCTCTCCAAACTCCATGTTCATCAGGACCTCAAATGTATACCTCCAGTTAATCGTGTCAAAGGCCTTTTCGAGATCTGCCTCATATCTATTTATGAACACGTATTCTACACACACACACACATATATATACACACACACACACACACACACACACACGTATATATAAACATACATATACTCACTGCAAAAACAAAAATTAAAGTAACGTTATAGTTAGTTGTGATAAAAAAAGATCTGTTTTTGTTGTTAAAAAAAACATTTGAAATTTACTGGAAAAAAACCAAAGGTTAAAGTCAACATTAACGTTTTGAACTCAAAAATCCCAAAAATGCACCAGTTATAGTCAGCAGAGCTAACTATAACGTGCGCCCCAACCATGCACTGCTTATGACTCCACATATTAAATCACTCATGACATGCTTTATGACATCATTTTTAACATGACATCTCAAATGACATCAGTGATGACATCATCCAAGCTACTATTTACACATTACTGTATGTATAAACTATTTGGGCATTAGAGGCCTAAAAGTAAGTACAAAATGGCTCAGAATATGAAGCATCATTAATGTCATCACAGATACAACCCCCTTAGGTGTAGCAAACATGTTATGGACAACATTGACCTTATCCCATACACTTCACAGGAAGCCTAGTTCACATTAACAATCAATCACAGATATATGGGAAACCCTCATTACACATGGTGCTTAATATGTATACCACTGTTCAGCGAAAGCCCTCACAGTCACAGAACCTACACTGAGAAACTGAGAAATTATGTTGATATGAGTAGAAAAGTGATTACTGTAAACAGTGTTTGCTCTATGGAGGGACTTTATTCTGTACCACACTGTTTCCAGACAGTGAAACTCTCATGAGAAATACACCACAGAGTATTTAAAAAGCATCTATTTAGAACAGTGCACACTCGATGCACCACTTGCGGAAAAAAAGACAGTATTCACTTAAAATATACAAAGTCTAAAGGTGCTAACGATCTAACTACATGCAGCTTTCATACTGTGATGAAAACTTTACAGATAGCCCTTCTTTTGAAGCTAAACAAGCACATGTACATGGGATAGTACCAGGTGCACACTTCTATGTTATGTAGAAATTGTAATGCTTAGATGATTCTATCTAATAACTCTAGGCTGCTTACAATACTTAGTATCTACTACTTAGAATCTTGCCCTGTTGGAAACTTTTTCTGAGGAACCAAAAATCTTGTCTAGAACATATTGGACACAAGTCGTCATCTGTACACAGAGTTACTCTTCAATACAAAGATTTATAACATGTTCATTACCTCTACTCACCCATGATGCATTAGCAGCATATCCATTTTGTACACACTTAGCTGGACACAGGCAGTATGAAATGAGGCTGAGAACTGAACTAGCAGACTTATTGGATGATGTCATCAATGATGTCAAAATGCTGTCATAGAAGATGTCCTGAGTGATGTAATATGTGACGTTATAAGCAGTGCATGGTGTGGCACACTATAACTGGTGAATTTCTGTGTTTTTTTTAGCTCAAAACTTTAATGTTGTCACTGACTTATTCACCTAACTATAACGTTATTTTAACCTTTTTGTGTGTGTGAATATATATATGCATTCATTTATACAAACTTTTAATATATGTACATATTCACCTAACTATGTTACTTTAACCTTTCTTAGTGTAAAAATACACATATATACACACATACAGTGAATATATAACTATATATATGCATGCATACATAGATGTATATCTGAATTATATATATATATATATATATATATTCACCTAAAAAACCATAGGTTTCACACATGTTATAGTTAGCTGGACATTTCACTCGTGAAAAACCATTGAAATTCCCCCGTTATAGTTAGTGCAGGCAACTATAACTCACGCGACCGCAATCCTCTGCTGATGACGTCAGATATTACATCACTGTATTTAGACACTTATTTACCCATGTCTTCTTCCATTAATTTTTAGCTATACATATATTACAAATATTTTTTTTTCAGAAAGTCACATATATCATCAGTGATGTAATATCTGACGTCATCAGCAGAGGATTGCGGTCGCGTGAGTTATAGTTGCCTGCACTAACTATAACGGGGGAATTTCAATGGTTTTTCACGAGTGAAATGTCCAGCTAACTATAACATGTGTGAAACCTATGGTTTTTTAAGTGAATTGCAAGGTTTTTTAAATGCTAATTCCTAACTATAACGTGTGTGAAACCTATGGTTTTTTCAGTGAATTTGTACGGTTTTTTAAATGCTAAGTTATGTATTTTTTTTTTTAAACCGTATGCGCACGGTGTGCTTCGTGCACCGCGAGCCCACGTTACGCAGTTCGCGGAATTTTTCCGTTTCTACAGTACGCGCACGCTACGCGTACTCCGCGATTTTTCGCAAAAAAATTAAAGGAAATTTTGGCCCTTGGGGGTCCTTCTGGGACCCCCTGACAAAGGCTAGGGGGTCAGGAACTGTCCACCCGGCCCCCTTTTCACGTTCTCCACCTTTGTTTTTCACCCCCTCAGACTGCGAGAGACAAAATGGCGGCCGACACTTCCTGGTTTCGACCGATTGGAATGTTTACTAAGATCTAAAAACCAATCAGAATCGCGCTCACGCACGACAGCGTGCGCGTACGGTAAGTTTTACTGTACACGAACGGAGCGCGCCTATAGATATATATATGCTTTTAAATGCTATTTTCTCAGGAAATACTGAACAGATTTACACCAGACCTGCAAAAGGCACATCCCTGACCTGAGGACTACCTCTCTGCCAAATTTCAAGTAATTCTGTTCAGCCGTTCGGGCTGTAGCTTGGACTAAAGGTCCTATGGAAAAATGCATGGGGAAAACGCGTTTTGGGACCCCCCCTTTTTCTCAGCTCCCGCTTGACGAATCCCCGCGAGACTTTCAGGGAAGGAGCGGAGCGCCCCACCTATTTTGAAAATTTCGTGAGGATTCGTCAATCGGCGCCAAAGTTATTCCAAATAGAATGTTGCGGATTTCCTATGGAAACACGATCCTAACTATAACTATCTACTGGCGACCACCAGTAGATAATATATATATATATATATATATATATTCGCTGACAAAAACAAAGATAAAAGTAACGTTATAGTTAGATGAATATGTCAGTGACAACATTAACCTTTTGAATGAAAACAAAACACAGAAATTCACCAGTTATAGTTTGCAAAGCTAACTATAACTTGCGTCCTGCCATGCACTGCTTATGACCTCACATATTATATCACTCATGACATGTTCTGACGTATTTATGACATCAGGTTACCCACCACACTATGGTTGGTGGTCTTGGGGGGGAGCCCCAAGCTGCCGCCCCAGCCAGCTTCCCACATCTAGTGGGAGTCGGCATTGCTCCTGCCTGCTAAAATTACCGCTCCTTGTAGGAAGAAGCACTCTTTTCTTCCGTTTCCCTGCCCGCTTCAGCGCAGGCAGGAAAACAGATGAAAAGTCTGCAACCAGCTGGTGAATGCATTTTTTCAAGCTCCCACCTGCTGGGAGCAGACTTGCTGTTTGCTCCTGCTTGGAGATTAAGTGCAGGAGGGAAACAGCTGTGTCCCGGGGGTGGGCTCCCCGGGACATAGCATGAGCCTGCCCTGGGGATGGGGTCCCCAGGGCCATTAATGGCTCATGGAGGGGGGGCATGTGGTCCCCTCCCCTTTGCATATTCCCCAGCCGAATATGGAATGGGGAGGGGAGCTGGTGGCCTCCCTCCCCCTTTACCAATTTGGCCATGCCCCGGGGGATAGGATCCCTGGACCAAAAGTGGCTTGGGGAAGGGGAGCGCCACATGCCCCCATCCCCTTAATATATGCGGGTGGGCCCTTGGAGATGATGTCTCCCGGACCGAAATCGGGCCAGGGAGGGGGCCGCGCCCACTTTAGTACACGGCCGGGTCCCTGTGTGCCCCCTCCCCCATAAACTAGCGAAAGGCCCTGGGGGATCAGGGTTCCCTGCCCCTAACATATATCTTTTAGTTTCCCCTGGGACCTGGCCCACCCGAGGAGCTTTAAAACAAACAAGCTTCTGACACCGTGCTTGTTTTTTATTTTGCCACAGATTTGCTGTTCCTCCCAGGCCAAGAGGGTCAGGGTATTCCTACCATGCCCCCTTGTATCTCTTTTTTTGTTATTTTTTAGGACTCAGGTCCGAGTCCCAAGACTGAAGATGGCTGCCACCACTTCTTGGTTGAGGTGGTGGCAGTAAATCAGATTTCAATTTGAGATCCCTCGGGATCCGCAGAGCCTCAGCGTCCATAAATATAAGTTTTTGAGCATTAATTGCTCAAAAACTATGGCATAGATTTACACCAAAACACAAAAACTACTCTTTTTGTTAACCTCAATCTGGCTTTCTGCCAAATTTGGTGTAAATCTAATAACAGTTTCGGCTGTAGCTGTGTCTAAAATTCCTATTAGAAAATGAATGGAAAAAACGGATTTTTGGAACCCTCTTTTTTCTCGGGCCCCACTTGAAGGATCACCCCGAAACTTGCCATGAACAAACTAGGCAAAAATTAGCACTTTTTTAGAAAGTTTCGAGGAGATTTGTTAAATGGCGCCAAAGTTATTAGCAACACAAAAATTGCCTTTCCTATGGAAACACAATCCTACCTATTACTACACAGTGGCAGAAAAAAAATATATATCACCTACGGGCAGCCACCAACAGATAGTTATATTTAGGACCCTGTTTCCATAGAAACTGCGTTTTTGACTTGCCTATAACTTTGGCGTTGTTTGACAAATCTTAATGAACTGTTCCAAAAAAAGTGTCATGGTGAGTCTTGTTGTGCAAGGAAAGTTTTGGGGTGATCCATCAAGCGGGGCTGAGAAAAAGGGAAGATCAAAAAAGTGAGTTCCCCATGTTAATTCCCATAGGAGATTTGAAAACGGCTATAGCCCAAACCGCTGGACGGAATTACACCAAATTTGGCAGGAATGGAGATTTTGGTTTGCAGATCAGGCTTTCAGTTATTCGATGTAAATCCCTTCAGTAATTGGTGAGTGTTAGAAATGGGGGTCTCTAATTGGCTGAGGTAGGTACCTTTGTCCAAATAGGAACCCTTGCTTCTAGTCAGGGTAAGGGGGATACACACTTTAGATAACCCCTGCTCACCCCCTTGGTAGCTTGGCACAAGCAGACAGGCTTATCCCAAAGGCAATGTGTACAGTATTTGTACCAACACTCACAGTAACACAGTGATAACACCACAAATGGACACCACACCGGTTTAGAAAAATAAAGTGTCTTTATCGAAACTTTAACAAGACCAAAACGACAAAAATCCAATATACAACTATTAAGCAAAATGACTTTCAAAAGGTTTTAGCAACTGAATCCATAGAAAACAAATAGATGCGTTGATTCCTGAGACAATTGTGGATGTGATGCGACAGTTCCGCTGGACACAGGGGAGTGGTGCGTCAGGTCCGGTCTGTAGGGGGAAGCAATGCGTCGATTCTGAGACGACTCCAATCCGCAGGTGATGCGTCGGGGAAACCTTGCAGCACAGGGACGATGCATGGAAATCCGGGATGTGTCGGCGTCGAGCGGCGCTGCGTCGAATTCTTCAGACACGATCCCTCGATGCGTCGATTCTTGCGGCGGCGACAAGCGCTGCGTCGGTTTCAGCAGTGGCACGGCGGTGCAGGGAGATTCTTCTCGCACCACGGTGTTGTGTCGGAATAACTGTTGCAGGAAGAGCAATGCGTTGATTTTCTTGTTGTTGCGTTGCTATCCAGCTCCCAGAAGCAGAAACAACCTCCAGAGGTCACACACAGCAACAGGCACTCTTGGAAGGTCAGAACTCCGATGAAGGAAGTTCAGGGGAGCTGGGGGTGAAGTCTTTGTGTTCCTCAGACTTCAAAACAGGAGGCAAGCTTTACTCAAGCCACTGGAGACTTTCCTAAAGGAGGGGACACAGCACACATCAAAGTCATTCTCCTTTCTCAGCAACTGCAGGCCAACCCCAGACACACAGCAAGGGCAGTACGTCTCCTCGGTTTCTCAAGCTCTTCTACTCAGCAAAGGTTCCTCTTGATTCTAGAAGTAGTCTTAAGTTCAGGGGTTTTGGGTCTGATACTTATACACCAAAATGTCTTTGTTCTCTTTGCGCAAGGGGCTCTGAGCCCAGTTCAAACCAGATCGGGGGGCACTCTGCAAGTGTACAACAACATCCATTGTCAGTGTGAGCCTTGGCTCCAGACGCACCACAGGGGGCAGAGCCAGCATTGTGGAAGGCAGGCACAGCCCTATTCAGGTACAGGTGTTACTCCTCCCACCACTCCAAAAGCAGATCAGGCCTATTCAACCTAGTGCTGACTCATTCAGGAAAGGCAGGACACACATCAACCCCCTCCCACCCCACCCGGTGGCTGTCTGAGAGAATGCACCTCCCCAGCCCCTGTCACTCCAAAACCAGGGAGTCAACACACAAACAGGCAGAGGCACACGGAATGGTTGAGCGAGAAAAGACCTACTTTCTAAAAGTGGTATTTTCAAACACAGAATGTATAAATCACCTCATCTAAAAGATTCATCTTTAGATTCTAAGTTCAGGCATACTAAACTTTATTTTCCTATCTGGTCCCAATGGTAAGTTATATTTATAAGATGTTATAAATTAACTCCCGTGCTTTCCTATGGGGACAGATAGCTTTACAATAGTGAAAAACGAAATTGGCAATATTTCACTATCAGGGCATGCCACACACATCAGGGCATGTCCTACCTTTCACATACACCGCACAATGCCCACAGGGGTACCTTGGGCCCACTTTAGGGGTGACTGACATGTAAGAAAAGGGAAGGTAAGGGCCCGGCAAGTGGGTGCACTTGCCAAGTCAACATGGCAATTAACAACTGCGCAAAGACACTGCGGTGGCAGGTCTGAGTTACCTTTTCCGAGCTACTCATGTGGGTGGCACAATCAGTGCTGCAGGCCGACTAGTAGCATTTGATTTACCAGCCCTGGCACACTCAGTGTACTTTACTAGGGACTGACCAGTAAGTCAAATATGCCAATCATGGATTACCAATCATGTTCACAATTTACACAGAGAGCAAATGCACTTTAGCACTGATTAGCAGTGGTAAAGTTCCCAGAGTCCTAAAACCAACAACAGGTCAGGAAAAAAATAGGAGGAAGAAGCAAAAAGTTTGGGGATAACCCTGCAAAATGGGCCAAGTCCAATAGTGAGAAATAATAAACGGATACCTGTGATTGCGACTAATTTGCGAATAACAATGAGCTCATGCAGGGAAATGCAGAGCTCTGATTGGCTGCCAATACTTCAACCAGTAAATGTTGGCAACCATCTTGGGACTTGGCTTCAGCCAAGTCCCATAAAAAAACAGATGAAAAAAAGAGGGGGCAGGGTAGGAATACTCTGACCCCCCCCCCCCCCAATCTGTGGTCTTGGGGTTCCCCAAGAACCCTGCCACGGCATAAAAGGCATTTTATTTATTCACAGCAATTTTCATTAAATATTTGTGCATATCAGTGCGATTTGTTTTAAAAACAAACGCAAGATCCCAGGCTTGTTTTACCTGTAGTCCCGGGGATGGGCCGGGGGCATGCAGGGATTAACATAAAAAATGGAGGGGGCTTACGGGGGCCCCCTCCAAAGACTTCAAAATGCCCCGGGGACAACCACCTCCCCAGGGCTACATATTAAATGTAGGGGGCTAGCAGACCTCCCCAAGCCCAGGGGACCACCACCACCACACCAGGACTTAAAATAAAAGGCTGACGGGGAGGGGGGGGAGACGTACACCCCCCCCCCAGCCCTGTGGAATACCACCTCCCTGGGCTAACTTGAATATGGAGCGGGACAGTGTGGACCCCCCAGCGCCCACCACCTCCCTGGAGCTTTCTTTTTTCTTGAAGAAGGAGAGGGGCCATGCGGCCCCCATCCCAGGCCATTCTCTTCCCCGCTCTTGGCAGGCCTGTGAAAGCGAAGGGAGGGTGGCCATGTGGACCCCCTCCTGGAGCCAATAATGGCCATGGGGACCACCACTCACTCCCAGGGCAGGCTCCTGCTATGTCCCGGGGTGCCCACCCCTGGGACATAACTGTTTGCTGTGACTTGGTGGGAGTTTTAACAGCTCCGCCAAGTCAGAGCAGACATTCCGCTCCCAGCAAGCGGGAGCTGACAAAATCATCTTGCATTCAGGAAGTTGAGGTTTCATCTGTTTACCTGCCTGCTGTCAAGCGGGCAGGGAAACAGATGAAACGATTGCTCTCACAGACAGGGAGATGCATGTACAGCAGCTCACTGTTTGTGAGAGAAATGTCAGCTTCTGTAGGAGGCGGGAAGCTGACAGGGACCATGGGGGCCTTGATGCTCCCACCGCGGTCCCATGGGAAAAGAGCAGAAAGCAGCAAAATAAAGGTCAGAAACAAGCAGAAAGAGCAAATAAAGGTCAGCAATGAGCAGGAAGATGCAACATAAAGGTCAGAGAAAGAGGCAGAATAAAGGTCAGAAATGAGCAGAAAGATGCAAAATAGAGTTCAGAAACTAGGCGAAAAAGCCCATAATAAAGGTCAGAAACGAGCAGGAAGAGGCAGAATAGAAGTAAGAAATGAGCAGAAAGAAGCAAAATAGAGGTCAGAAATTAACAGAGAGGCAAAATAACGGTCAGAAGTGGGGAGAATAACACACCCACTCACAGACTCATTTAGAGACCTGTGCACCCACTTAGAGACCCACTCAGACACTTATGTAGCCATTTACAGCCCCATACAGACACTCACACACCCATTTAGACACGTGTGCACTCCCTCCCACACCCACTGAGACACTCACACACTCACTCTCAAAGGTTACAGTTAGGAAATAAAATGTAAAAAGCCTTAGAAATTCACTTAAAAAACCAAAAGGTTACAGGGACGTTGCAGTTAAGAAACAACATTAACATTAGAAAGTCAGTGAAAAAATGAAGGTTAAAGGGACGTTATAGTTAGGCTCAGATTTCACTCATACAAAACCATAGAAATTCAGCAGTTATAGTTATCTGAGCTAACTATAACTTACGTCCCACAATGCACTGCTCATGACGTCACATATTATATCACTTGTGACATGGTCAGTGACATCACTGATTACAGAGCTGATGACATCTCAAATGACATCCCCGATGTTAACATCCACAGAACCACTCACACCCCTATGCAATCTCTCATACACCCACTCACATACCCATTCACAGACCCCTACAAGTACTCACAAATTCACTCACTGATTCATAAAGCCACACAGATCCGCTCACTCACACAACTAACTCACCCATACAGCCACTCATGCGCCCACTCGCTCACCAATACTGCCACCCACAAATCGAGTAATACAGACACTAACACATCCACTCATACACCCATACAGCCCCTCACACACTGGGTCAGTCACCCATACAGCTACTCACACACCTACACACTCACCCATACAGTCACTCATACAGCCACTCACTCACCCAGTTACTCACACACCCACTCACTCATACAGATACTAGAAGAATACTTTATTGTTTGATTAATAAAAATCATTACAATGATGAGTATGCTACCATAGTGAGAACGTGTATCAAGAATAGATATTAAAATATTTACATTTATACCATCACAATAAGTAAATATACGTCATAAAATAATTTAAAAACTCCTAGAGGCCTGTTTTTTATAGTGATAAAAAGTATTTAACTCATCTAAACGGTGCAACCCCCTTTTTTTAAAAAGAGAAAGTGATTTAAAAAAACAGTTAAGGGCCATAATCCTCCGTTCAGATTTTTTCGTCTATTAGGGCCGCAAACGGACATTGATTTTTAAAAGGCGATAATCAATAACACTGTAATTAAGTCAGATTTTGTGGTAAAGACCCTAGTGGTGCGAGTCCATTTATATTGTAGGGTCCCTGCGTACAATATTTGAGGGTTCCAAGATTACACAGGAAAACAAGATGGTCCGTACGCAACAGGCCATGTTCTGCTGCAATTGGGGGATGCTGACAGATGTACAAATCCGGTGAAGCAGTAAGGGGTTTAATCTGTCCTTTGATAGTTAACCGTTAATGGCATACTGGCTCTCGCTGTGTATAAATTTTCTTGCTGTTCCTGTGATAAACTTAGTGAACCGGATGTTGAGCTGTGGATTGTCCGGGTTCATTGATGCAAGGATGGCTTGCCGGCACGTACGAATTCCAAGTTTGTTCCATTCGCTCTTTAACAAGAACTTTCGATCGTCGAGGACTGCAGGACATAGACATGACACATGCTCGATTGTTTCTGGGCTGCTCCCGCACCCCCTGCATGTTACGTTGGAATTTGTGCGGCGCCATCCTGGCAAATGGTACAGGAATGGCCATTCGCCCATTCTGAGGGCCAGAAATCTTTTTTTCCACAGCGCTGAGTAGGTACATGACAGGTAGTGTGCCATAATCCCTGGCTTGAATCCTGATATGATTGACCAGGCGTGCTTACGATGCACCAGTTGGGCTCTATCCGAATGAAAAGACCAAAGGCGGACGTTTCTTTTGATGTAAATTTTAAGAGCCTGCTGAGATGGATTAGAGGACCAAATTTCTTCTATATCCAAGAGTTTTAAAGAATCTTGCAGGTAGCGCCGGAATGAACTGCCAGGATAGCCGGCTGAGATTTCCACCCACAAAAGAGCCTCCAGGGTTCCTTCTCTGGAGGTACGCAATTTATTGCACAACCTGATATATGCTCCACGCCCTACTGCTTGATGGTCTTGGAAGACCAAACTCGAGACGTATTTGGGCGGGAGATGAAGATTTTGGTAGACCCAGCGCCTGTTTAAATATTCTTGTTGTTATTTTATTTACGTGGCTGTTGTCTTTCCCTTGCATAATCTCCTGGCCATAGGTGAGGAAATTGATAATTTTTGCCTTCATGACAGTTATAAGTGGGGTCAGACTGGGACCAGATAGTTCCCTTGCTAGAGTCTTAAAAGCCACCTGGATTGTCAGGGCTTTGGCTTCTACCTCTTCTCTGTGTTTGGAGAATATTCCCCTTCTGTCCAAGTGAACCCCCAGATACTTGTAAGAAGGGGCTCTGTCGACGTTATTACCGTTATATCGCCAACCTCCACCTTGATATTTCCTTTGCCCAAAGGTGATTGCCTTTGTCTTTGTTAAGTTCAATTCGAGATCATTTTCGTTGGTATATAGAGACAACCGATCGAGTAGTCTCTGCAAGCCAACCCTGGTGTGACTTAGCAGGACCAGATCGTCTGCGTATAGTAGATTACTAACTCTTGTCCCGGCAAGTTTTGGGGGGTGAGAATTAACTTCGTCAAGTGATTCTGACAAGTCAGAGATGAAAAGATTGAAAAGAAGGGGCGCCAACACACACCCTTGTTTCACTCCGCGGGAGGTTTGTATTTTCCTTGAGATATAGGTTCCATCCCCAAGTTTTATACGAACCCATGTGTTGGTGTGTAACATGATTATGGCTTGTAATAACACTGGTGGAATCCCCCATGACCGCAGTTTAAGCCATAATCGGTTTCGGGGTACGCGGTCGAATGCAGCCTTAAAGTCGACGAAACAGCCATGCATTGACGTTCCTGAGGCCACCACTTTGTCCAGCAGGACAGAAATTGCAAGCAAGTTCGTTATAGTGCCTGATTTTTGCACAAATCCTGTCTGGTTAAAAGGTATAAGGTGTTTTTTTGCAGCCCAGGATGCCAGATCTTGAAGGAGCAGCTTAGCGTAATATTTTGATTCCACGTCCAACAGAGTGATCATCCTATAGTTTTTTGGGTCTGATCTCTTGCCGCCTTTGTAAATTGGCTGGATAATGGCACCTTGCCACGATTCCGGTATTACCGATTTGGTCTGGCAATAGGAGAAGAGAGGTGCCAATTGGTTTCCCCAAAATTCTGTATCCTGTTTAAACAGAGACTGGGGGAGTCCGTTTGGTCCTGGAGCTCCGTCTGAACGACCCTCGGTTATGATTCGAACAGTTTTTTCCCTAATAATTCCCAGAGTTGTTGGAGCACTTTGTGACAGATCTATAAACTGAAGCAGAGATTCCGTATTGGTTGTCGATGGGGTCCTTGTATTTAATTCGGTACATACAGATACTAATAGATGTACTCACCCATAGTCATTGGCACAAGCACACACTCACCCATACAGCTACTCTCACATTCACTCACTCATCCATACAGTCACTCACACATCTACTCACTTATGAACCCACCCACTTACCAAGCCATTCACACTTCCTATCACTCACATCTACTGCCTCTCACATACACACTCACTCATCCATACACCACTGACACCCACTCACTCATCCACAGTGACTCACCCATACAACCACTCACACAACCATAGAGCCACTCAGACACCTACTCACACATTGAAACACAGTCAAGCAGCCTCTCAAATAATATGTTACAAACAGTATCACTTTTGTAATATCTTAGTATATATCTTTAACACTCAGAAACTTTTAGAAAACACTCACAGTCACTGGATGATGTCATCAGTGATGCTATTTGAGGTGTCATGAGTGATGTCACTGACCATGTCATGAGTGATGTAATATGTGAGGTCATAAGCAGAGCAGTGCGGGGGTAACTTATATTTAGCTCAGGTAACTATAACTGCTGAATTTCTATGCTTTTGTTCGAGTGAAATCTGAGCCCAACTTTAACGTCCCTGTAACTATAGTTTTTTTTAGTGAAAAAAAATATATATATCTCAAAAGCAACTCCTATATATATATATATATATATATATATATCTCAAAAGCAACTCCCAAAATAAAGGGAGCCCCCAACCTTGCAGCGCTGCTTCAGCGATACGGGTATGCAGCAACCCGTTGTTAAACAACGGGAAAAGAAAAATGCCGAAGCCAGTTTCTGGACACCCCAGGCCTTTATTCCAAAATAATGTTGGCAGCACACTTATTTCCTTTCCTGAGGCATTTTGGCTCACCAATGAGCCTTGATCACAGGTGCATAGATTGCAACTTAAAGTGGCTACGTGCTTACAAAACCAGGCTGTCACGTGTCTTTATAGTTAAAAGTCATACAAATACCATAATGCTCTGAGAACTGCATTGCAATTACCTCAAACTGCAGTATATAATTCTAAATATAGCATGATTGTGTTAAAACACGGCTGTTGCATAATGAATCATCCTCGTTCCAATGCACAAGTGTAAAATTGCTTCACATGGAGATGAAATCGAGAACAGTCTGGTATACAAACTCATATCTAGGCCTTCCAATGCGCTATGTTCATAAAATGCAGAGTGCCGACACAATCAATGTGATGTCTTTACAACATTAGCAGGTACACAAACAAAGGTTCCTTTTTGAGTGAAACATATTTTTCCAAAAGCAGATAAAGCTTAAATGCCCGGCCCACTGTGCTAACTTTCCTCCTGAAGCCCTCCACCTGACAGTGCAATAGAACATTGCAACGCTTCACTCAAGAACCCAGTCTCGCTAACAAACAGCTGTGGAAATGTTCTGGACATTATCTAGTAATATCTTATCGAGCGGTAATTTCTGGCGGTAATCCTGCAACCATTATTGTGCAGCAGCACTATTTGAGCTCCCAGCCAGGATTTTGGTGTAGGGGTCCTGCTCATAATGGCATTACTTACAAACAGGATGTATCTGCACCAGAGCACAGGATTGGATTTATATAGGGCAGCTGGGCTTTTATCAGGGCCTGGAGCCTTTCCCCCATTTTTTTTGTCTGGTAATTGCTGACAGAACCCCGGTTACAGGGATCGGTTCCAGATGGGAAGTGTTGGCAGATACCTGTGTGAGGGGGCCCGTCTCCTACCTGATCGACAGCATCATGATGCAAAGGCCAATAGTATGCAAGCCAGCAGTCTTCTTGTTGCAATATATTACATATTTGGGTGCTTTTATTGCACAAAATGCAGTGGTATAAAAACGATAATTCAGAGATCAGGGAAATATTTCATATGTCCCGGTGAAACAGGGAAAATATGTCACTACTCCTTGTGAAACCATCATCGTGATAGCCTCAGAGCACTCTGCACAGCTTTACCATTGTCCTTTTAATCACCTTTCTATTCATGAAAGGTAATCAAAGGGTGGACATTGTCATTTCAATCAGTGCCTGTTGTTTGCTCCATTTTATAAAGAACAGCTCGATTTTCTTTTTAACTGTGTTTATTTCTGAAATTTCTCTCTTGGTTTTGTATGCTTCTGTTGCATACCCCTGGGAACACATCAAGGATTACCTATATTATAAACAATGTATTTGCACACGTAATACCGCGTGTGCCTGTAATTTTGTGTTTTTCTTTTACAGATTTCCCCCTGTCAACGAATTGGATGACAGGCTACCTGACCGTGAGTACATGGTTAGGTCCTGGTGATCAAGAGAAGGGTACATCTTAGTGTATGTACACCGCTCGGGTCACTACACTTGGTCCTGACGAAAACCTAAGTAATAACATCACATAGGTTGAAACATGTAGACCGTTTTTTTTTACTTTTTTCACATTATTCCACCGTTAGATACCATTGGTCAATTTAACCAATACAGGTATCGCATTATTGCTTTTAATATGGATCAGTGACTCCAGAATAAGATTATTTTTTGGCGAGTACATTTGGCCCATTTTTAATCCTCTATTCACTCACATTGCACTACGAAGAACTACCAGCTCCACTGTAATCAGGTGTCGCAGCACACCTGGACGGCATTCGGCTGTTCAGGTGGGACCCCTATGATGAAGCATGTCACCAACTAGGTTGGTGAGTGAGGGGTCTTCTAAATAGAAACTATTTTTCTTCGTATGGTGTGAGTGTTCCCAGGCTCTTTTGGAAACTCTGACGAGTCTCCAGGATTTACTCCTTTTTTTGTTTGTTTCATACTCTTCAAGGGGACTAGGAGTATATCCTTCCTTTTCTAGGAATTTTCCCTTTTCTCTCCTAATTGTTTTGCATATTTCTGAAATCCAACTTTCTTCGCTTTATAATTAAGAATATTGCTTGTCTCAGCTTATAAAAGTGCAGCCCTGTACCTCAGTCGCGGTTTACAAAAAAACACTTCTCTTTAAAAAAAACACACATATTTTCGAGGCTGACAGCCCCCAAATACAATGCAATATAAATGACACATAGGATACAATGTGTTAAATGGTCTTATATTGCCATCTTGGGGCCCTAGAGTCATTTGCAAACTGCTTGGTTTTTGCATTCGTGGGTCTTTATACCACCCGAACAGAACTGCTCGATAGCAATATAGGACCGCCATATATCCTCTATGTCAGTGGCGTAACACAAAATGGTGGGCACCCCCTGCACAATGTGATGAGGGGTTCCTGAATCCTCAATATTTCGCAGATATTTATAGGCCTGAAGAGTTACGCAGCAGGGGCCTGTGCAACGCCCCTGCTATATATAACATGTCATATTTTTATGTGATAAAGAGAAGCCTGTCTAGTGAAAATTCACTAACAATACACCTAATTCAGGCGCAAGACGTTTGCTAACATCAAAGTCTTTGAAGTCTGTGGAGTCTTGCAGTAATGACTGAAACGGAAATTGATTATGTGAACACTTTACTCCATTCCACCATCCCCCTACGTCAGTCATCCAATAATGCCACATTACTTCACCAAAGGTATCAACGTAAAAAGACTGGAGGTGATTGAGAAGAAAAAGCAATGCTGGCAAATGAGCTCTGCGGTGGGTGCGTACACGGTCCTTACTATACCGCATGTTTTAGCCTGGGATACCACACAGCAGCACCGCACCCTCTGACTGTGGTAGCAGGATTACTGCGCCAGTGGCGTCCCTGGACTCAGCTCCCCAGTCTAAGCGAGTGACACATCCTAGAGTTTTCAAGTGCTACGGGATGGGAAATAGACACACTCGCTGGGATTGTGGGCGATTGTCTGCTGTAACTTTGTACAAACCTAAATACAGGTACTGCATGGTAACATATTTTACTCCATCGCGTCCTTGTTTAGGGTACTACAGTATTTTAGTGAAATGTTAAACATTTTCAAAAGACGTTCCCCGCACATTTGTATTTACTATTCCTGCTGCTTTTCGGTTGCAATAGAAATACCACTGCATTTTGCAGCGTAATCGACAGCACGAACACACAGACTAAGTGGCCATCATATTATTACTGTGCTGGGAGTTACTGTTGTGTATACTGCACTGTTCTACACGAGGGCTACGTCAGAAGCACTACAAAAATGACAGTGTACCTAACTTTTTACCCATGCTGCGCCGATGACTTGTCGCACGCTGCTACAAGAGGCCCTGTGTGTCTCAACTGCTGAGGCAGCAAGAGTCAGAGGCGGCAGATGCGGAGACAGTTCACGTTTCTTCATGCTGCCAGTGGGGTGAGGGGGCAGAGCCCGCCAGGCCTGGCATCCTTCGGCCGCAGCCTCTGGCGCTAAAGCAGCCGGGGCAGCCCTGGAGGCTGGCAGCCCGCACCCTGAACGGTCTGTGCCTCCCTGACAATGCCACGCGAACACGCTGAGGGTGCGAGGGCACTGACGCTGGCACAGAGGGTACCACCAGGCCCCAGTGCTCTAGCGCTATACCACAGGCTGGGTGGTCGGCGCGCTCCGTTGATGGATAGTTCATTGAATGTGGGGGTTCTGCGGGCCCTGTCTGCGCTCCCAACGAAAACACAACAGTGCAGGCTTCGTGTTTACTGACTAAACAGCAAGCATGCCAGCTCTCGTGTTCAGAAGGAAGGCTGCGTGGGCACACATATTGATAGTTCTCCGTGTTCTTTGATTCTGCCCTGGTCAAAGGCGGCTGAGCATCACTTTGCAGGAGCTGGGCGGGGGCGGGAGAGGGTCTGATGACGAAGACCTGCGTTTCCTTTGTTTCTCTGGTTTAACATGTCGCCTTTAAGCCACTTTAGAGCGTCGCGCACACAACTGAGTAAAACAGATGTAGGTGCAGCTACACGTCTCCGTATGCGCCACCTAGGAGGTAAGCTTGGTCAGAAGTAGCTATGGAATTAAAATCACCCCTCCCCGCCCCTCGAAGTTCGCACCGCAGGCCCCTCTAAATTCACACTCATTGCTGACAAATGGCAGAATTTGACAAATAGCTTGCACCAAATAAGGAAGTATTTTTAAAGCAATTATTTGGTAAAATGGTCTCTGGCCAACGGGCCTACACCCAAAGGAAGTGTAAAAGCATTCAAAACATGTATAGATAATTCATAAGAAATTGTGACTGTCTTGCATCCACCACTCTTTTCGACACTTCTGCGGACATGCAAGTTGTGGCCATTGTGTGGCCCCGGTGAAAAGGTTACACTCTCTTTCTAGCTTTAAAAAAAATGAAACGCATATGAACATCCAAAACCTTCATCAAGTCCAATGCACGGGATATGGTAATTTAATGCCACTCTATAGCGCCACATTGACACCTTCGGGATACTTTGAAGCGCTAGAAAGAAGTTAGGCCAAAACAGAAATGGCATGGGCACTGGTCTTAAGTTATAACTTTATTGGTACGAACTATGCAGCTGAAAGCACGTGCAGCCCACGTCACTTTAGCATTTTCGGACAAGGTAAAATACGTGAAGCCAACTTTAACTGTATAATGTATTCTGCCCTTTGCGTGAATAACAATTGCATGGCGCAAGAAACACCATTTTTAACGCGCCCTCTGAACTGGCCGCCGAGTCACTCAGACGCCCTGGATGTGAAGGCTCTGTGCGTTGAACTTGGAGGCTGGCTCGTCTCTGCCTAGAGGGCGCAAATAATCGTCCCGGCTGCAGAAGCCCTCACAAAGGGCGCCAAACCCTCTCTGAGATAACACTGCTAACCACAGAAAACTGGAAACCGCCGAGCGAGCTGGCCACGGCCGCAGGAACACTGCTCAAAAACACTGTTTTGTAAACAGACGCTTCTAAACCCTTCACGCTCTTTATTAAAAAAGAAAGATTTTTTGTTTGTTTTTAAATGCGAGTGGATTGGCGGAAGAGGCCATTGAGAGGGGGCCGCGGCCGAAGTGCATATGTATATTTAAAGCATTCTAGGAAAGATAGCAAGAGAGGCCGGGCTTTCTGCAGACACTTTCCCTCTGTGCTATCTCTGTTGCATTCCAGGCTCGGCCGGCCCTGCACTTTTCTGTCGAGGAACTTGCAGTGCGAATGCCTTCTCCTCCGGGAAAACCTCTTCCTGCCCCCGAGCCGAGGGCACAGGGGAAATAACACCGTCTGAACGCGCCACACTGCCCCAAGCAGTGCCGTGCACAGAGCTACAGCCCAGCCATGCTGCGTACAGAAAGTTTCGAGTTTAGGAATACACGTGCACGAAACCTTGGAAACGTTGTAGTCGGCGACACTGCAGACTGCGGATGCATGGGTGGCTGGACAGACGTCACGGCAAGCGAGTTATGGACTGCCTTGGCATGTTTTCGGAGCTATACGCACACACCTGGACGTGTAATATAAATCGTCATCTAATGCACGGTCCCTATGCACTTCTAACTGCGCTAACTACATGATGTCACTGTGCACGTATCCCTTGGCTGCTGTGCCCGCGTCCTCCTTCCACTGGGCACGTCTGACAGTCGCGTGCGCTGCGCATAACACGGCAACGCTGTGTGGGCTTCTGGGTTGTATACGGTTGTTACTTTCGCGAGAATTTCCAAATAAACCTCACAATTGCAAAACAGGGAGACTTTCTGGAGAGTACCCCAAAGCAAACAAGCGTATTGTGGCGCGATCCAAAGTAGGGACCTTGGTGCAACCTCGTGAGCTCTTGTGAAGTTGTATCTGCACATATGTAACGTAAGGGCACACCTCCTCGTTGTTTTAAAGTATACAAGCAGCATACAATATAACTATTATCGGAGCATATGGCCAGCCATTACAAAGTGTGTAACTCCCGAGTTGTTATGCGGAGTGGAAACAGTACAAGCCCAGATCCGCAGGCACTTCCCCGCAGCCGCGTGGCTGTTCTCGGGGGCCCGCAGGCGGGCTGTGAAGGGACCCGCAAAGGTGCTTCTCGGCCGCCAATAGGCTGCAGGCGGGTCCCGGTGCGGCTGCACTGCATGCCGTCCTGTGCAGAGTGCTGAGTAGAGCTGCACGGTCAGAGGAGGGAGGGAGGAGGCGATCTCGGGACAGGGAGAGACTGGAGGGGGAGGGCGGCCGATCCAGACTGGTGGAGGGGGAGGAGAGCCATCGACCCCGGGACAGGGAGGGGAGGAGGGCTGCTGATCCCGGGACAGAGAGAGAGACTGGGGAGGACGAGTTGCTGCCGATCCCGGGGGAGACGGAGACAGGGGGAGGGCCACTGATCCCGGGACAGCAAGGCACAGGAGGAGAGGGCTGTCTAGCCCAGGACAGGAAGAGAAAGCTGGGCTCGGAGGGCTGGCAACACCGGGACAGGGAAGCGGGAAGACAGCGAGCAGCTCCGGAGCCTGGAGATCCCGGGACAGGAAGCAGGCTGCCCGGAGTGCGGGGAGGAGGGACGAGGGAGCCGGATCCCCGGCCCAGGGCAGTCCGGACAGGCGGGACACGGGGCCGCAGCGAGAGGCGCGGAATCGCTGCCGGGTCAGAGCTCCCGGAGGAGGGGGCCCGCACCGAGGGCTCAGGCGGCGGGGAAGGAAACTCTAGGCGGGGTTAAAGTTCAGCTCATGGAGCCGCACCGCGCCGCCGCCCGCACTCTGCAGAGCTGGAAATGTGAAAGCACCGAGCGGGCGTGAGCTCTCCCTCTACCCACACTCACAGCTCCGAGCCCAGGGGCCGGCCATGTACTCCCCGCTCTGCCTCACCCAGGTAAGAGGCGCGCTGGCTGTCTGTCTGCGCCTGTGTGTGTCTGTCTGGCGCTCTCCGCTGTCCTTCTGCCTGCCTCTCTTCTGCTTCCGAGCTCTGTCTGGCGCTCTCTCTCTCTCCTGCCTCCCCCGGTCTGAGAACTAAGCTCTCCAGCCAGCCAGCGCACATGCAGCTTTTGGAAAAGTAACTTTCTTTCCATGTTGCTGCATCTCAGCTCTGCACGGCCATTTATGCCGCGGGCACATGGCTAATGGCGCCTACATATGTATGCTGCAATTTAATATTTTAAGACAACTTCTGGCTTGCATGATACTATGACGGCACGATGTAATGCGGGAAGGGGGTGTCAAACAAATGCACCCCTGTCAACTTCGTAGCACCCCTCGGGAGATGGCATTAGTACAGTCTGCTTTACAGTTCCATATGCACAGACGGTCTAATAACACTCCTGCCCCGTCCACTGAGTGAGTGCACCAGGGCATACCTGGAGGGCTGCAGCGCCGAAGGTGTCCCCACAAAGGACCATGTGGGGTCTGCGCTGTGGTCTCGGGCTGCGAAAAGAGCAAATTATTGCTGCCCTGGTCTTCCTCTGCGGTTTCCTGCAAGCGTTCTGTCATGTCCAGTCCCTCCCGCGGTTCTTTCTCGGGATTTTTAACAGGGCTTTTAAAGTCACCACTGTTCACTATCGTTTGTGCCCTCATCTCAACAGGGTATGCAGAGAGGGTCGGGCTGCGAGGAATGTTAACTTTGCTGTCACGAAGCTTAGAGGCAGTGGGGCTGTCGCCGCTCCGTTCTGATTTCGCGAATCAAGTATTGAAGTGGTGACTGTGCGCACAAACTATCTATCCTCTCTTCTCCCAATCCCACCATCACCCTTGCCTTACCTAACCCCCATTTTTAAGATTTTTTTTAAAAATGTGTTTCTTAAATGTTTGCACAGCACAACACAACAGTCTTGAGTGGTACGTCCAACATTACCTACCCCCCTCTAAAGCCCCCAGCTCTCAGGCTGTTCCCAAAACCTTTTCAATCTCCCTCCCAATCCTGTGCCAAGAGTTGTGGGGGGGTCTACCACAGGTTAGCCTCTAACCCAATGTTGTAGTTCACATCCTCCTTAATCAAGAAAGTTAGGGTGCAGTCCTGAATTATTCACCCCACCAGTGCTTAATTTGTAAAAGAATAAGTGCTGGGCCCCAAAGTTTTGCTCAGAAAACTGCGGTCAGCGTTATCCAAGGTCGGAGTGCCCAATACCAGGGCTGTATTGTCTTAATTGCACCTCCATGCTTCTTTAATCAACCTCAAGACACTCCATGCCTTCTTATCGCACTTTTGTAGGTTACATTTCCACCCGCTTTCTCTCTTTGTCACTGGTTTTCCATATCTTTCTGCATGTGCCTTTCCCCTTTTGCTTTTTCTCTTTCTTGCTTTCTATCAAAGTTTTTTGGGGGAAAATAATTGTCCATCCCCAAAAATGAGTGCCAATGAACCCCACTGGCTCAGATTAAGTACTGCCCTGCACCTGCTCCGAGGACTTGAAGAGGCAGAACTACAGATCAGCCAATTACCAAATGTTGGCATTCACCCCTGGTAAAAATGTTAGAGTGGGGGTGTGTGTTACCCCTTTCTCCACTACATGTGGTAATCTAGCGCTTTATTCAGTGCGGTTATTCACTTGTTAAAGTGTTGGTGGGGCAGTAGGCCTCATGCTATCACCATTCCCAGCAAGAGACAAGGGGCAATAGGCCTGTGTCACTTAATATAAGCATTGGTGGGGTAAAAGGCCAGTACCTGATTCCCTCCTTCTGCAGGTGTTGGTTCTCCATCAACCCTACCCATGCTGAAGAGGCACTAGGCCTTTTAATCCCTGACACACCTGACATTGGCCCAACCCATAAATTGTACCAGTGCAGAACGGCAGATAAGACGCGGCTGCTATAGTCACCATGCTACAAATGCTCCTGGGCGTTAGGCCTTCTCCGTTCTACCGACTGATCATTCTGGTGTGTATGCTGTTGGGAAGTGTGGCACACTGGTCGATTGCACACTGCTGTGCTGGCTGCCTATGTGCAACAGCAGGGGCACACCGGCTTGCGTTCTTCCCTCTGCTGTTCCCCAGTTTGCTACCTGTGCTGTTGGGTCACACGACGGCCTGTCCTCTGCTGCGCCTGCCTCTCTTACTTCTCTGTCATGGCCATGGCCACGGCCGCGCTGCAACTTTTCTTCCCGCCAGTCGATCTTGCATCTTCCTGCTCGAGATCTGTGGTAGAGGCTTTCTATCTATCCTCATTAGTACTGTGCATGGGGTTGACTGTGAGCAAGTCCAGCTTTTTTTTGTCCTTCGTACTAAATGTGTGCAGCGTGTGTTTTCTGTTTCTTACAGCGCAGTTACAAGAATCTTCTTAAAGTATAACGTAGAGGTTATAACGTGCTGCAAGTATATAGAGAAGCGTACATGCCGTGCCTGTGAATGAACGCATAGATCTGCACCCAGAGGTTTATCACTTGTGTTGGTTTTAGAAAGTCAGCTAAAAGTAATATATTTTGTTCACTTTAGATCCATGGCCAGACTCTGCTGGCTGAATGTCAGAAGATTTTTGGGAGACAGGGGCTGGGAGACAGTTTATTTTCTAGGCCTATTAGGTTAGTTGTATAAGGAGATTTTTTTTTTTTAGATATTATAAACGTGCCTTCTAATGTCCACGAAGTTCATGGTGTACTTTCCTTCCCTCATTTAAATACTACATTATGGAGCTATTATTACAAAAAATAAAGGCTATGAACGGATACATGTTTTTTATGGAAAACTAACCATAGAGTAATAGTGCTAAATATCGTAATATCTAGTTTGCAGAAAGACCAACATATAGGTACAATATTTTGTGGGCAACTGCATGTAGATTAAAGTGACTGAGAACTCAATTCACGAAGCCTTTTCAGTATACAGTTGAGTCATACACCTGCCTTTCAAAGAGTGAGGCAGGCTTTGTGAATTGAGCTGTGGGACACAAAATATCTTGGTTCAAAAATATTTAGAATCCTGCATTTGGGGCAGGAAAACGGCTGTGTCTAAAATATATTTGGAGTTGACTTTCATCAAAAGTGTTAGTTTAGTAAATATGAGATCCACACTGGGAATTTAGGTATTCATGTAGCAACATTTTATTTCTCTTTAATCAGCTTTTCTTTAAATGAGCAGCTTCACTAAAGTAGGCCACTGGTATGTTTGCAGTTTTGGTGTGGAGCATATTTTGTATTTTTGGCCACACAGATTAGGTAAGACATTTGTATAGATACTTTTATGACTGAATGTCGAAATAAAGATGAGATGAGATGAGATGGTAAGACATATATCTTGATTTGCGCTCATGCATGGATGTGCAAATGCATGCATACACTTTTCTACTTCCAAAGACGTGTATGGAACAAATGGAACTGTTCCTTACCATACCTCTGGATTCATTTTTATTTATTTTCTGAGAATTTAACTAAGTTATTTTATTTTTCATACTATTTAAGGCGATACAAGCAGAAATGCTATCAGAATAAACACACCACATTTCAGTTCTACTTTTTTTTAAAGCAAACTGGTTTATATACAGATATTGTACCTCAATTTAATCATTCCTTTGTGAATATCAAAGCACTTTGCTGATGGCAGCATGCATGTCTAAGTCTTGACGTCTTCATTTCAAGAAGTGCTGTTTTTTTAAACATTTTGCTGGAAAGACAAAAGTTCAACTGTTAGTTTGGTAGTCTGACTTCAATTTTCAAATAACTTTTGTATTGAACTTGGTTGTTATGTTTTGTGCAAAAGTGAATATGTAGTGGCTTTCTTAGGTAGTATTACTGTAACTTCTGTGCATACGCATTTTTATGCGAGGGAGAGAAGAAAGGCCTTTATTCGTAATTTAACATTTATTTATTTTTGAAATTTATAGTGAGTAGCATTCACCCGACGGAATCATGGCACTATAGAACACCTAACATTTGAGCTGAATTGAGCATTCTTTGGGTTACATTGAGTTATTTTAAAGATTGTGTGCTCTTGACTTAGTGTAGAAGTTTAACACAACATTTCAAGTGATGTCTGATATAGAGTACTTCTATCGTATAGTAGTACAGAACTTGTTTCTTAAGAACTTAAGTAACACAAACAATTGGTAGTAAGTCGATGAGGATTTTAAGTCCCTTTTGGTTAGAATTAAAAATTTTAAACAATCAACAGAATGCTAGTTTTGTGTTTTTTAGATTTACTTCTGTCATTTAGGCACTTGCTGTGAATAGAATAAACGCCCCCTTGTACTTTCTTGAGTGTAATATTGAGTTATTGATAACATTTTATTGCCTATACCTCATGCCAATTTGATCTGTGTGTGATTTAAAATGTGTTTTTATTATCATTTTCTTCTATTAACTACATTGATATTCAGATGGTCAATCTTAAAGAAGCTGACATTTTGATGGTCAAATCACTAGTGTGAACACCTCTAAAGCCCTCTTTTACAAAGCTCCTTCTGCAGCCTAAAATTATGAGGGATCTTTATTTTAATAACAGATTTTCTCGCAGTGTTTAAAGGTAGAATTTGTTATTGTATTGTCTGCACCCTGCTAGTTCAAGGCACTTCCTTCCATAATCTAATTGCTAACTCTTTGTCTTATACTTTGAGTCTATGCGTTTGGCACTGGCAGCATACTTTACCAAAGTTTCTGATATTTGAAACGCAAGTTAAAGCAGATTGGAATGTTTTGCAAGCTTAACTGATGTTTTTGACCAGTTATTTGGTATTGGGGGCAGATTTCTAAAATATGCAGTACAATTATTTCTGGAAAATTGGATTTATTTTATAATAAATTAGCAAAACTTTCAACTGTTCATTTTGATAGATCCTGTTCAAAACCCCTTTTTATCCTATTGCTTTCAATACCATGCATTTCAAGTTTTGTTTAACATGCTAAAGTCTAATTTTGTTGTCCTTTTCACTATTGTTTTAAAGAGTACTGATGTACATCCATTGTTATACTTTTTTTGTTGATGGTGTCAACTTAGAAGAAGCCATTTCTCGAGCCAACAGCCTGGTGCTTTGCAGTTTAAAGGACTACTTGAGTGCAAGAAGTTACAAAAGTCTCCTTCCATTTATCCTTGCCACAGTCACCTGCCATATCTCCTCAAGTCATATCTCTATGTTTCCCAATAGGTTAACGATGCCCTTTTATTTATCATTAAAATATAGTGTAATATAATATAAGTAGAACAACAATTTTATAGGAGTTGTATGTGGTCTTAAATTTTCTTCTTTCTTCAGTGCTTATAACAATTGTACAGTCTACAGTTTTCTTGGAAACCAACGCTGGTGAATATTAGGAAGTGAACAAGGGATGCTCACCATTTGGATTTTTGACACATCAGTGTATTTAATAGCTTTTGAAATCTAAAGATGAAAAACAGGTTCTTTAATTACTTTAATATAACAATTTACCCATTGTTTTTAGTGTATTGAAAATACAGAATAGATAACACCTAAATCAGGGGTCTCCAATCTTTTCTGTAAGGAGAGCTACATAAGCTCAAAGAAAGTCCCCCCCGAGCTACTAGCAAACTTTATAACTGTAAAATATTGACCATGCTTGTCAACATTACACTATGGCCGTCCTAGTCCGGATTATCAGTAGAGATCAGCCAAGTATTTCAGGTGAAGTTACTAGTAGCAATGCTAGGAAAAAATTATCAATATTGAATGCTTCTACCTGACTAATCAAGTAACCTTCAAATCTTCACATACCTTAAGGCACAAAAGACATAACCACAGCAATAAGTCTCCCCAGTCAAGCTTGAATTATCGTTCAACTATCAGCTTTAAATGTGTTTCGGAATTGCAATGTTGTGTATTTATCAGCATATCAGTTTCTCAATATAGACATATTTTTCTATTAAATATCACTTTCCATTTTAGGCAAACAAACTCATTTTTCCAGAAGAAAACCTTTGTTTAAAAAAAAAAAATGTCTATCAAATATCAGTTTTCATTTTTAGGAAATGCACAGTCCCCAAACATCATCTTGTCATTTTAATGGGGTATTCACCTGTACAAATGCCTCACATGGAAAGGCTGCTTCGAATGCTCAGGTTTTACAGTCATAAGACATGGTACCATAGCACCAAGGATGTCTGTATTAAGCCAGTAATGCCCACCATTATACCAGGGACACAATTTTACCAAAGCTGGACACCATACGGACAAGGATGGCCACCATATTATCAGTCATGGCCGTTATTATGAGAGGGGCAGTCACCATTATGTCAGGGATAGCTAGAGTTATGTCAGTCATGCTGTTAATATGTCAATGATGGCTGCCAGTATGCCAGAATAGACCAAGAATACCCAAAATAGTTAAGGATAACCATTATTATTCCATTGACACTATTAATCCATGAACGGACACAATTGTGCCACAGATGAAACCCTTGTGATAGAGATAGCATACACCTTTGGCGGTCCTTGACACCAGGTGTAGCTTCCAGGAAGCGAGAGTGTTTATTAAGGACGCACTCATAAACGAATGCAGATGAAGCACTTAATTTTCTCTTCTCTGAATGATAGATTTCCTCAGTTCTTGGGTTGATCATGTCCCCAACTGACACTGTTCGCTCCAACTCCTGCAGTCCCACACTTTGGTGGGTCAGCACTGAAACTCTTCAGGCTACCACTTCTTTGATGGTCCAATGTTCACAAACATGGTGCAACTGATAAAGCGTGGGATTACCACATGGCCACTCACCCTGTGACTTAGTTCAAGACTAGATAAAGGTGGTCACGTGGCAGACCCGATAGGCTGACACAGTGTGGGTTTGATTGTCAGTATGAGTACCTGCCATAGGTTGGTTGGCTGCCAAGCTGAAGGTCTTAAGATGAGCAGTGCTGCCTTCTTTAATATGCATAGACTCTCTGCAAGAGACACTGGGATTGATTTCACCTCTGAGAGGTACTGTGAGGGTACTGGTGAGCTACCAGTAGCTCCCGAGCTACTCGTTGGAGACTTCTGACCTAAATAATCCACTCTCACACACAGATGGTGTCTTAGTCTCTCTGCAGTAGATGTAGCGTATTTGAAATCGGCTATGATGCCATTGGTTTTAAACAGACATATTGAGATAGGGAGATATTGTTGTGATATGAATATGTTGATGCAGTAGGGCTATTTTTATGGATTTCATAAATATAAACGTATAGTTTTAGGAAAACATCTTATAATTGATATAAATAAGAAAAACAGGTGGCATATTCGGGCAGTCGCTCAGTGATGTTCCTAGTAGAAATCAAATAAAACAAATATATTTATTTTACCTTTCAGAAACAGAAACCATATGTATTTGTAGATGTATTTTATAGTTCTCACTAAAACTTCAACACAGACCAAAGCAAATTGCGGTGGTATTGGTATATGAATATTGACCCCCTCAAACTTCGATTGCAAAGACCTCTTTTGCAAGTTTAGGTTATAGCTCTATAGCACCAATAAATAATACTTACTTAACCATACACCTTTCTATCCTCTGCCGATGGGAACAGTCCTTTGGGTATTTGCTGCTTGGAAGTAAGTATACTTAAAAATAAATTGAAATGCGAGACTTTCTGTGACATAATGCCCTTTGTACCTTGAATTACTTTCCCACAAAGCTGCCTCAATGTGTATGACTATAAGTGGGTAGGGGCCATCCCAAATCATTTTTACATCTGAGGCTTTCCCTGCATAGAAACATATATTTCCACCAGCACTGTTTTGAACGTTAAATTTCCATAGGTTCACATGACGGCAACCAGCCATTCAGAATACTTCATTCCACTATTTTTGTGATCCTAGTTTTTGTTTGAATGAATCAAATAAAATTGCACTTGATTTCTAATACATTAAATAGAATACAGTAAAAGAAAGCTCTACCAATTCATAAATATCTCTTATTTATTATTTGGTACCCAGTCAGGCCGAGACTTGAACAATGAGCCAGCTGCAGCCAGATAGACCATTAGCTGTCTGGTCCTAACTGTAACATACATTGGCTTTGTGATCAAGGTATTGTTCTGTGGCATTAGTGTTTACAGTTTTTTATGTTCTAAATTAAGTCCTGAGCATCCTTACTTCTGTCGCCTAGCTCACATGAACAATCTAGATTTCACGAAACCTGCTTTGCTTCGTATACAAAATGGCCAATTAACATAGATGTTACTGACTTGGAGTGAAGCATTTCGATGTTCTTTCAAGTACGACTTACACCTTAATTTAGTTGTTACAATGCAACACAGAGGGGAGTCAGGAGTAATGTTATATTTGTAGCTTGGGTTAGTCAAGAAACAGATACGATGGTAAAAGAAAACAGGAAGCGTATTCAAAAACGCCTTGGACAGAACTAGTAGTCATAAGCGAGAGTGCCTCTTGACAATATAGGGTCTGTCTGTCAAGAGCAGACAAGAAATGGACAAATGGACCGCACCTGGCCATCTCTTCAGACGTCTGATCTGTTCGTATGTGAATGCTAGTGTTCGATTACAGTAGTGGCTAATTTCCAATAGAGAGTAGAATGTGGATCATTGGCTTTGGTATTGAAGGTAACCCGAGGTCAGGCACTTGGATGCCTTAATCAGATTACTTAGCCACGCCAATGTAACCCTGAAGGCACCTACGTCCCAATGAGCAGTGCCTGCATTGAAAATTATATAAAAGTGACAGAGGCTGGCTGCAACCTGAACATCTGTGGCCCAGACTAGCAGAATAAAATGGCAATATTCTTTCAAAATAGTAAATATACCGTTTTTTTAGTCAAACTACTTAAAGTTTCCATGCCAAACTAGCATGGGAGTGGAATTGTCCAAAACACAATGTTTGTGTTTAAAGATATATTTTTTTCATGACCACTCTTAAATTGCTTCAGGATAGTGTGTCACACTGAAAAGCAATAACCAAAAGCAAATAAAAGTGCAGGTATCCTGTTCTAGAATGTCATATCACTCTGAGAACATTATTTTCACAAGCGAAATCTTTGTCTGTGGCTTTGCCCATATTCAGTGTTTAATTTGAGTCCGTGGTTGCAGGTAGGGCCCACCGACACTCATTTTTGGGGACTGCACAAATTTTCCCTCAACTGCCTTTGATCCTCAAACAGAGAGAAAAAGCACAAATGGGGAAGAAGGTAGAAGAGAAAGAAGGGAAAACAGTGACAAAGGGAGAAAAGAAAGCGGGGATGAAAAATAACATTCAGGAGTGAGCTAAAGGGGCAAGGAGTGCCTGGTGGTGAATTTAAGAGGCATGCGGTGGAATAGACTACGCAACCTTCATATTCAGCACCTCGATCTTCAATATCGCCAGCAAAACTTTGGGCACCGCCACTTAGTTGTGGCCTAATGTCACACATTTTGCACTGCACATATTTAAACAAATAATCGTTTTTTTAAAAACAAATTCTTACAAAATTAGGTTATTTTGTAGTCAGAAATCCATAGTGAATTCAAGTTGAGCATAAATAAACCTGGCTAAACAGTGAAGAATGTATAAAATGCAAAAATGATCTCTGAAAATTATTAGGCACAACATCATAAGCTACATTACTGACCATATTGTTCCAGCATTCCTTCTGAAAAACATAATACTGCTTCAACTCTGGTTTACAATCACAGCTAGAAGTGGACTGTTGAGTGATTCCTGCTTCTTCTTACAAGAGTAACATAACACATGTGTTGCACAGGCTAGGACCAGTTCATCAAAAACTGGTGTATTTGAATTATCTTTACCTTCATGTCCTGGTGGAGGCTCTCCTATGAAAATAACAATTAGGGCCAAAACGTGACTAACGTTTTGTTACTGTGGATGCGTTCCAGTCTTTGTGTTTTGCATACTATAAGCGCACACACTAGAAGTGTGTTCCAAGCACCCAGCCCCCTCTCCCTTGCATCACTGCTTTGACTTATTTAAAAGTTGTGTTTGGCCCATTTCTTTCTTTCCTTCTTTTTAAGCACTGGCACTCTTAGCAAGCCCATTAACTCTCCTTGCTATCTGATGGCTATTGTTAGTGAAAAAGCATCCCTTTAGAAAAAAATGAATTGATGTAAAATGCATATAAGGCATGTCAACCTTTATGCTAAGATACATTAACTTATAAACTTAAACTAACTTTTTGATTTATTATTTGATTAGCGTTGAATAAAATGTTTTTGATGATGTTTTAAATCGGTGGCATGCAATACCATGTGCATACATCCCTCTAAATATTTTTACTCTCCTTCCTCAATTTAGAAGTCCTCCAGGCATTTGGAAGTATACCTTTTATAAATGTAAATGTATGCCTTTTACCCTACATCTTTATAAATCAATCTGTGACCCTTTTCTTGCTGGAGTTATCAAGGAGCCATCTACTTTTGTCGCGACCATGTTTATCATTTAGCATGGTGCTTACATTTAGTGAAACTAATAGTACTTCACATTTACTCACTAAAGTGAGGTAAATATTTATATACTGTCATAGTCTTTTCTACTTGTTAGATTCTGAAAACATTCTTGCCTATTCCCACCTTCTTTGAAATAATTTTCATTGAAATGTGAGGTTTGTGACAGAGTTTTATTTCCTATTCCCACCTTCTATAAAATAGTTTCCTTTTGAACTTTGGTGTTTGTGAGAGGGTTTTATTTCACTATTGTTAGAGAACTTGTGCATGTTTGTTTTTATTCTGAGCATTTACATATTTGTCTATTTTGGTTTGCAGGATGAATTTCATCCATTCATTGAAGCACTTCTGCCCCACGTCCGAGCATTTGCATACACCTGGTTCAACCTTCAAGCCCGAAAAAGAAAATACTTCAAGAAGCATGAGAAGCGTATGTCGAAAGAAGAAGAGAGAGCAGTGAAAGATGAACTGCTGAGTGAAAAGCCCGAGGTCAAACAGAAATGGGCATCTCGTCTTCTGGCTAAGCTACGGAAAGATATCCGGCCAGAGTACCGGGAGGATTTTGTTCTCACAGTCACAGGGAAAAAACCTCCTTGCTGTGTTCTTTCCAATCCAGACCAGAAGGGCAAGATGCGAAGAATTGACTGCCTGCGACAGGCTGATAAGGTTTGGAGGTTGGACCTGGTTATGGTGATTTTATTTAAGGGTATCCCGCTCGAAAGTACTGATGGCGAACGCCTGGTAAAGTCCTCACAGTGCTCGAACCCCGGGCTGTGCGTGCAGCCACATCACATAGGAGTTTCTGTGAAGGAGCTCGATTTGTACTTGGCATACTTTGTGCACGCCGCAGGTAAGACATCTTTTGCAGAGTTGCTCAACTTTGTGTTGTGATTTCTTGCCAGACCCCTTCCAATATCCACTCACTTGAATGAAATGCAGACCAATGATGACTATTTGAAAATTGATTGTTGTGCCTTTGAGTATTCCTTAATGGATAATATTTTCTGAGTAGTGGTAGGTACAGTCAATGCCTGGAATTGAAATTATGGAGATACTTGTGATGTTAAACTTATTGTACCTATGTGTTAGAAATGCAGCTCGATAAACAGTGTTAATATGATATGTAAGGTATCTCAATATCAAACTTATTGTATCTATAAGTAAGAAATATATCTCAATAAACAGTGTTAAAATTAAACATAAAATATCTCCTAGAAAATAGTACTTATGCTCCTGTGTTGCAACCTCTGGTTTCTGATGTCAAGATAACCCACAAAATCGAAGACGGAGTGTTTTTTAAAAACAAAATATCATCAGCACTCTAGAAATGGCAATAACATGCTGTTATCTTTTACATATTTGTATGATTACTTGACATCCGGCTTTTGGTCTTTTTTCTTTGTTTCTCTAATTAAAAACTGTAATTTACTGGTGTAGCATCATACCATAATAATGTAAAATGATGGCAAACAAACACACAGAACACATAAAATGATCATTTACATTTAAAGTATCATGGTCTAGCTTGAAATTCCATTTCCCCCTAGAGTTAGGTTACAGAAGTTATTGTTTTTTTTTTTAACATAATGTGTGTTTTTGAACTGTGCATCAGTTTTCTATAAAAGTTTCAAATGTGTCTGCTCAGGAGCCATTACCTGCTTGGGACCACCTCAGCAAACTAAAAATAAACCATGTACATTTTCTACAAATCATAATTCAGACTCTCTGTGTAGCACTTGCAAATTATAGAAAACATCCCTTTTGCACATTATTTAAGCCACCTGGATTTGAGTCAGAATTCACTAAACATCACATCTGTTTATCCATTGCCAAATAAAAAAAAATCTTTACAAGCGGAGTATCTTTGTTCTGCAGGGGCATGTAAACATCAGCTCAATACTGGGGAAAATACAGAAAGCACCCCAGCAGGGCTAACGTGATTAAATAAATAGGAACATATAGAGAATCAAATTTAGTCTTCTTGCTAGAGACAGGAAAATACAGTAAGAATAAATTGTATATGCAGCCTAAAGAAAGACAGAGAGGGTTTGGGAGGACTTTGATCTTTTTATGTGGTGTAACACATTATTTAATGTATCGTGAAATCTAGTCTTTAGCAAGTGCTAGACGTTTTTATGGTCTCTCTTACAAATTGTTTATTCTTTGTCTAATTTCAAAGTCAAACTTTTGTGTAAATGTTGAAGTGTTGTATGTGTTTTGTTTTCTCATATCTTCTGCTCTTCAGTCTTGGTTGAACTTACTTCAGAAATTCAAGTCAAATGCAAGAAAGGCAAAGAATGCAGTATGAAATATTTGTGCATGTATAACTGAAATGTTCTGAGTTGCCTAGTGAAGGATGCGTTTATGCTCCATGTTGTGTCAGTTGAAAAAGTGCATAGAGTCTATGTGCACAGCGATAGAAAGGACAAAGGTTATGTTGATTGTGCCCATTGTTCTTCACATGTATAAGGCTGAATACATCTTTTTGTGGTATGCCGCTGCTTTTACGTAGACAACAAACCGAGGTTGTTTTCCAGACTTTTTGGGAGTTTGTTTATTGAAACTTATGAACCACTGGTATCATCTAAGACAATCATGCAGAAAAGGTCATAGAGAGTTAAATTAACGTCTGTGTTGTACTAACTCTGCTACTTTCTGTGAAATGGTAAATACAGGGATAACACTCCCCATTATATGTAGTTCATTGCTTAAAAACATTGATAAACATTTTGGTCATTTGATGTGACTTGTTTACTTTTAAAACCTTCGGTATTGTTTTAAATGTGGTGCTTGTTATGTGTTTAAAAAAAAAAGAAAAATTCTAATTAAAATCAATTTTGACTCTTAATAAACATAGAGGAGTATTACTTTTAGTTGCTGAAACCGATGAAACAGAACACAATAAAATGAGCAGATATGATTTCAATCACATGCTGTGTTTACTCACAGTTAAAAAAAAATATTAATTCATCGTGTGTTTATAGTCTCCCAGAACTCCCATTTCAGTTGCTGTCAGACATAAAGGCTGTGGTTCTTGTTTGTTTTTGGTGATCCACCAGACCAAGAGTCGCTTCCTCCCGTGGGTGACAGCCAGTTGTGCTGAACATGCAACATTTTATTTATAGACCATTATAATGAATAATTGTTATTGCTGGCAATCTTCAACCAAGCAGAAAGGTCAGTTGCCTCTTAATGGCTGGTTAAATCCATCCAGTCTCTTAGATTTCACCAATGTTTTTCCAACAGTAGTCTACACTGTGTTTATTTGTTTGGAGTAAACAGTAACCCAGTTTCTGCCATATACAAACTTACATTATTACTTTGCCGGCCCTAGAGACACACTGAGAGTTAGACAAAGGTTATTATTACAATTCAGTTTGCTGAGAGCAAGCGCTCAGTGAGCACAATAAAGCCCAGTCTGTATATCTGGATTTCTCAAACCCTATAGTCGAGATTCCAGTGGGGTCATCGAAGGTTGTGGCGTGAGGAGATCAATCCAGTATTATTCATAACCATTTTAGTAATCTTTAATATGGAGGTAGCATGGTCACAACACCTTCAGGTCTGTGTTACTAATGGAAATGAGTTTCATGTTAGATGCTGGTAGGTCTTTGTAACGCCTGGAGAAGCAGCCCCAAAGCAAATAATAAAATATAAGTTGTTCCTCCTTTGCTAAATGTACAAGTTATAATACAAAAGGAAGATATTAATTGGAGTCGGGTAAAAAACTTACATGATTAGGCAACCATTTTAATGCAAAAATCTTTTTTGAGATTGTGATTGAGAGCAAACATGCATGCAAGTAATACATTTTTAAATAACACTTCTTTTGTTTTCATTGTTTACAGTTCAAAAATGTATCATAGATAAGCGAAAAACATTTTTGGTAAATATATGCCCAAAGCATATGCACGAAGCAAGAATAAAGACTTTGGTCGCCAGTGTGAAAAGGAAGTATGCGGTATTGAGAACAAAAACTTTGAATATGTTCCGAAAAATAATAATACTCCCTGTTCGGGATACTGGATGACTTAGGCTTTTTTTTTTTTTTGCAGAGTTTTATATAGCGCGAACTTGACCCGAATCCAATCAGGTAACAGAGCGCTTTACATAGCACCAGTTACGTTACAGGAGGACACACATTCATTTTTGTTAGGCACGGAGAGATTAAGTGAATTGCCCAGAATCACAGGATGTTCAGCATCATTACCGAGACTCGAACCCAGTTCCCCAGTTCCCCAGGTCCAAGGTCGAGCACCCTAGCCGTTAGGCCAACTCTTAGATTGGAACACCAGTCAAATTGACTGATGTTCCAACCTAGGTCTTGTACTGTCTTTGTTAGTTCCAATAACTACCCATAAAAGTTTTGCATTTGGCATGATCTGTTTATGATTAATTTGTTGAACTGTAAACAAAGTATACCAAAGAAATATCTTAAAACTCCCACTTAAAGTCTCAAAAAGATTTTTACTCTCCAATGAATGACTAATGTTGTAAATGTTATACCTGATGTAAATTTATTATTTTCATTTAGGATTATAAAATAAGTTGTAAATTTAGTAATGGAGGCAAAGGTTCTATTATTATTTATTACTTAAGGAAATGTGGTCACATCACAAGGGTTTATTAAAACCTGCTATAGACTGTTTTATGCTACCTTCGTGGGAATGCAAACCATGCAAAACGTTTTCTATTGATTCAGTGTCCCATGAGAGGGGTTATAGACAGGGCCCCTGGAATTATGCAATTGTGTGGCGATTTTCACATAATTATAGATTTGCCACATCTGCCACATAATCCATCAACTGACGCATAATCTACAGATTTTAATTTTAAAAAATTGTTTCTACCTCAAACGGTTCAAAAGTTACTAAAAATGCAGAGACACTTGTTGCTGCTCAGTGGAAGGCCCTTTGCAAAGCTGGACTGGTAACCTTTATTTAGCTTATTGCAATATTTGGTGTTAAACTGGTACTTATGAAGTGCAACCCATGCCTAGATAGTTTTACCAAGTTTAAAAATTATGAAATTGTGAGGTAATTCTATTACAAAATGTGCTTCATTATGCCGCATAATTTGCCTTTTCTTGCCATATAATTTACTCAACCATGACACATTATTTACCCTTCTGCTGCCACATACTTCCAGTGGCCCAGGTTATAGAATATAAGCGAGCATCTGGATTTAATTGTTCTAAAACCTACCTTATCGGTGCTTGGTTATGTGTGATAGTATCCCATAGAGGGCATAACCCCTAGCCTACAGAAGGAGTTAAGAAAAGGTTTGCTTCTTTGCGGGGATGCTTACACTTAATATTTATCTTATTTACATCATGTCACAGTAAATGGTAGCCAGAAGTTAATTAGAGGCAAATATTTGACAGATGTTGTTGAATAATTAGGTAAAATGCAAAGTTGTTTGTTGATATTTTTTGTTCTTGTTCCTTTGTATCACAAAGCCACAGCCAACACATGTTTCACCCCTTTGTGGCATTCAGGCTGGGGGCTTTTTCAAGGCTCATTGTTGTCAGCTTGTGCTAAACAGGAGGCTGTTGTGATCTTGACAGCAAAAATGGACCCCGTCACAGCTGTGTGCAGCAACCACTACATGTTGTCTGTTGCAGTCTTTTTCGGTCCTAATTTCGGAGAACTGGATTTGAGTCTCTTGTGGCCTGAGTAAATGATAAATTAGAAAATTACAAAATCTGTGATCATGATATTCAGTTTTTCATGCTCAATTTAACCCTTTAAGAAATTTCTTTTAGACACCGCTTTAGGCCTTCCTCAAAGATAAATGGATAGACAGCAAATGTATTTTCCGTAATTGTCAATTTTTAGTATGAACATGTAAGATAAAAAAAATCACATCAAACATTTTGATTGCCACAGTTTTTAACTTTGACCTGTTTGTTTTTCAACATGCATGTTTTGAAATCCCGTGCCATATGAAACTGCTTCTGGTTGTTTCCATCATGCCAACAATTTGAAAGATCGGCATCAAAGTCTGTTTTTCCAAAGCTGATTGTGAGTTCAATCGCATACATAAAGGAGTGTCCATTCTGGTTTCTCATTCTAGTTCGTCTCAGAATTCCATTTTGCACCTGACCGAGTGCCAACATGGTGGCCATTGGCCTGTCTTAATCTGTTGCAATAGCACATTATACCAAGTGTGCAGCACCCATGCCACAAAAGAATATATTAGTTAGCATTTTACTGGCCCTGCTGCTTGGAGCCTACTATTGCCAACACGAGCATTTCTAGACTGGTTGCCTTAGACAAAGGGGGTCTGAAAAGCTTGTCCGCAGTACCCAGGCTCGGTAAATAGTAAACTGCGACGTGGTGCCAAAGCAGGCTACATGCAAAGACCACAAACAAAGCCAAATTCCTTTCTGACTTTTTCACCCCAAAGGCATGTTTCTCTTATCTTTATTACTAGTTCTGAAATGCTCAGATCTGCAGTGAGAGTTTCCTTTTTTATATTGTTAAATATATCACAATGGGCAAAAATATTCTGAGGGATATTTCTACTCAAAGGCATGCATCTGCATCTTGCCGCCTTTGTTACATACATTGAAACAATAATCCTTCCTCCTGTAGAGAAATCTCAAGGCCTAGAAATCTAGCTGGTGGGGGTGAAAAGTAACAGACACTGGAAGAGCTGCCATTTTCTTCTTGACCTGCTGCAGTTTTCCCTACTCTTCCCTGTTCTCCAGGTGACTTCAAGCCTCTTTAAAGAGGAAACTTGATTTATTGCTGCAGCTGGAGCAAATGAGCCGCCACAGGCCTAGTCGTGCAACAGGCGCGTGGCTAGTTCAACATTTCGAGTTGTCAGGGTCATGACCTCCGCCATTAGCCATTTGACCTTTCAGATAAGGTTAACCTTTGCTCATTAGGCGCCAGTCAACCGAGACCTGGCCTTGTGTTCTACAAACGCGGCAAAGCTCTTCCTAGCGCTTTTAGAGACAATTTCCTTGATCGTTGGTTTTCATTTTTTTTAAATATGTTTTGCGAGTTCACAGGCGTTTTTCAAAAAACGTAACTCGCGCCCAAAAATTGCCAAGACTAAGAAAATCCCTAGCTATCTCGTATCCGGTTCAAGAAATATGTGTAATTAAAAAAAAATAGGAAGCAGCGAGAGAGGTCATTACCGAGCGCGAACTGACGGTGTCCAGTCTTGGCTTCGAAGCGGGAGTATTTGTCGGAAGGGGGCATTTAGTATAATAACTGCTGGCAAAACACGTCTGAAAAGTTTCTCAAGTGTCTTCTTATTTGGCCTCTATGGAAAATGTTGGTTTTGTACTTTCTGCAGTGCAATCGTGGGAGGCGACTTTGTCGGTACAGTTTTCAACGCTCTTTTTGAGTACCCCGCAACTGATAGAGACGTGCATTTTACTTCTTGCGTAAATTTTAGCGTCAGCGTTAAAACCGCTAGTATGATGCAGTTTTACTTTAGCACTGACACCCTAAAATGCCTCTCATTTTGCCACTATCATGAAAAGTTAAGTCCATGCAAAATGTAATTTCTGCTGCCAGGTTTTACCTCCTGCATCAACGCCATTTTTTCTAAATTAGCGCTTTAGTGTGTTTATAGCTGATCTATGCTGCACAATAAGTATCCTTGTGGTCATTCTAGGTTCCCTGGGCCTGTCTGAGATACATTTTTGTAAAAAAATAAAAATGCACATCAATCCATTGTGTCCTCTATGCCATATCCTCCCTGAAACTATCAAGCACTTTTTTTTTTGCTGTTACTTTTACGCTGAACTTGGGAAAATCTGGCTGGCCCCTGTATGTCGCACGTTGGCCCATATGTAGATAATTCCTATTTACCGATTCCTAAATACTGAATTTTACAGATTCGGTATTTATGAATCGGTAAATAGAATGTAGGTAAACATTCGGTAATTTTTACCGATTCGGTAATATTCGGTAATGAGGAATACCTTCCCATTCATTCCTATGGGCTCGGAGGCCCATAGGTATGAATGGGAATCCATTCACTATTACCGATTCGGTAAATACCGAATCGGTAATAGGGGGAGCATATTCAAGGGTGGCAGAGTGTCACATTGACACGCTGTTGCACCCCTGAATCGTGCATGTATGCACATGTGGCGCACATACATGCCTGCCACATGGCACCTTGAAAAAAGCAAATTATTGCTTTTTTAAAGGTATTCGGTATTTACCACCAAATTGTAGTTGGTGGTAAATAACGAATCCTGAATGCAAAAATGCACTCACTTGAGTGCCTCCTACATACCTTTTAAGGATTCGGTATTTTACCGATTCCTTAAAATAAGGAATCGGTAAATTACCGAATCCTTAAAACCTGCCTCCTACATTAGAAAGGGCTAAATACCGGTCGGTAACGGGAAAATTACCGATTTTCGGCCGTTACCGACCGGTATTTACCTACCTACATATGGCCCTAAATCTTTTAATTGTCCATTGGAAGCCATACGTATATTTAAATCAGATACTACAAGCTGGTTAGTATTTGCTGTCTCGAGGTTTTTAATGTTTGCAATGTGGAAAAGGTTAAAAACGGGCAAACCTGTTCTTGTGTCGTAATATCGTTAATGTAACTTTAATCAGGCCTAGTGGTATTTTTCAGATGCATGTACATTGATTATGAAAGATTTAGAAGTTTGTTTTATTGTATTGTATAACTTTTTAATGGCTTTAATACTGGTGTACATTTTATTGTTTTTATTTGTTATGTACTGCATTTAAGATGCGAATGATCATATTTTCTGATCAATTAAATAAATAAATAAAAGCACAGAACAAAACAGATATTTTACATCTGGGGATGATATTTCAGAATTCCTTTTGGAATTTATCTTTAAATTTGTGAAACTTGTGCTATGACACCATCCTGAAAGGCATTACTTTTGCTACATCAGTCTTTTCTCTGGGCCTGTCAGAAATGCTTTAGATGGTTTAAATTAAACTCATTCATATATTAGGTATTGATTGCGCCTGCATTAGACCAGTTAATAGGTACTTTCGGTTAAGCGTGGAGCCGGGTTGAAAAATGGTGTGACACGGAGTGCACACCGCTAAAGGAGCTCCTCCTCTCGTTTTAGCACCAACATGTCCTTTTTCAAAGTGGTCATTTATTTTCTGGAACACTTACTCCTGCTCCTTGATACTACGTAGTGTATTACGTGAGCCCTATTCCTTATGCAGCGCACGTTTTGTTTATTGTGTGGTGCCCTGCCTTGCAGCTCTGAAAACAGGCCTGGTGCTTCTCAGGTGGAGCTGGCTGGAGGTTCATTTGGCGGCCCATTTGCCTTACGCCTTGTCAAAGCAGGAAAAGTCAGAACATGCAGATTGGCCAGATGGCCAGGCTGGCACGCCCGCTTCCCAAAGCTGAGGCGCAGGTGTTCGATCAGGATTTTCACAAGATGGGGCCAGAAAGCCTTTCCAAACAGCATGAAGTGGTTAAGATCGGATTTATACGGAAGAGCCACCATGTTGTGCTGCAGTTTAATATGCAATCAGTTTAGAATTAAATAGCGATCTCTTCCAGTGTGCCTATGCCGATCGAGTATGGAGAGATGCGAGTGTTATTAGTAGGGTACAGAGGCCTTACATATAATACCACACCTAATAAAATCTTTTGAATGTGGTTACAGTGTCTTAAAAATGCATAGATGGGTACCTGGCTCAGTAAACAACCGCTACTGGTCATGGGGGCAAGAACAGCTTCCGTGAGGACTAATCCTAATTTTATTCCAATTTTTGGGTCTGGCATTGTGGTGACTTATTTTGATTGACTTGTAAATGGACAGTCACAAGCAGCCATTGACCTAAATCACAATTGAAACTGGGAGATACACAGATTTAGGGTAGGGCAAATAAGGACACACATGGCAAACCAATATTGAACTTAGAATTTGGCATTGTGAGCAGAAATAAAAAAAAATTGAGATGGGAAGGAAGGGTTAAAGGGATGACCAGAAGTTCATCACGTTTTTTTAGTGCACATTTTAGGCAGAAAACTGCACTGTTTATGTATTTTAAATAGAATGTTAATTGACAGAACACATCCCTGCTTATTATGTTTTGTAAGGTAATATTTTATTTTCGATGAACACACTGCAGTCTGTTTCCTATTTATGATTGTAATCCTTACCTTTAGGATAACACTACAGTAGCTGGGCCTGACTATAGTTTGGGATGTCACATATGAAGCCTATGAAAAAAATATAATTATTAGGTGTTGTAAAATTCTCTGTACAAAGATTCTAAGTGCGTAGATTGGAGACAGATGTAAAACATTGCTGGTGGTCAGGTGGAAGCAGTGAACTGATGGTTGATTTGCTTCTGCTGTACGTAGAGTTGGAGCTTTAAATATATGTGCGTGATTTGGATGGCTGGTAAAGTGTCATTAAACTCAATGACCCTCATTTCAAGTTGGATAGAGAGAATTATTTACCACACATGGGCCCTGATTTGGAATGGGGTAGTGCTTTCTAGCAACCTCCATAAAGCCCTGTTTGCACAGGGGTCACAATTATGAGAGTGGTGGTATTACTGCATCTGGTAATAACCAGATCTGTTAAATATCTCTTGGTGATACATTTCGGCAGATCAAACTTGCCGAAATGTAACAGGAAACAGAGTATGGTATTTACTGCACAGTGCAGATTTTGGTTGTTTAAGCATCAAAGTCTTCGTGTTTTCCCCAAAAACTTGCAATAGGTGCTACTTATCACACTATGGGGCATATTATCAAGGACGGCGTTAAAATTATCGCCGGTTTAGCGGCAGAAAACTGCTGCTAAAGCGGCGATAATGGGCTTGATAATATGCCGCAGAGAATTCCAATAGAAGTCCAGGTTCACACCAGAACATGGACTTCTATTGGAATTCTCAAGGTCATATTATCAAGCCCATTATCGCCGCTTTAGCGGCAGTTTTCTGCTGCTAAACCGACGATCATTTTTAACGCCGTCCTTGATAATATGCCCCCATATAAATAAAGTGCCCCAGGATATCTGGTGCAATAGAAAGCATTTGGATTCTGACAAACTCGTGGCCATGAAAAATACCACTACCCTGGGGTAAGGTATGTTTCCAATACTCCCTATTGTGAATTTTCAGCTTGCAAACCAAGCATTATATGCGGAAACGGTATGCCACTCACCGTATCCCGAATGTTTTGCCTTTTTTTATGTCCTGTCCTTGATACATTTTGGCACATTTTCCTTGCCGGGGTCAAGTAGAGGAAAACTGCCTGGGTGTAATATCACATAGCTTGTAAGTTTGATCCCTGCGCAAAGAAGTGGTTGCACAGTGATTACAATTTAGCCCCGAACTTGCAATGACGTGTAATATCCCTAGGCGATAAACATACCACATGCTTCTCCTATAAATCCGTGTACAGATTGGAAAGTTGGGTTCTGATTTAATTCAAAGATTGTTTAGTGTGATTTTTATACAATATTGTTTTAGGGTAAAATGGGGAAATTATACCTCATGTCTTATAATAAAATTATATTCTATAATGGTTTAAAAAATCTGATTACTAAAGTTATTGGGACTACATCTGCAACTGTGCAATTGTGTTTAATCTAGTCTTTTAACCACACCAGACTGACACAAAATCTTGTCTGAAATTTATATTTGTTCACTAACTATACTCAAGGTCATTATATCTGTTTTAAATTGCTTGGCCTTTCATATTTAAACTGAAGCTCCATAGCAGGAAATTCAGTTAAACGATGGTCTGATGTCTAACCCTGAAACATCAACTCTCTCATGATATCAACTCACAGACCATCAGATTTTTGAAAGCACTGGTCCCTGGAGAAGACAACATTTGCCGCCATTTTAACATTAGGTGTAGACATGGCTTGCAAGAAGGTTGATTTTTTTTTCTTCTTTAAACTGGTTCTTGGAGAGAATGATTGAAGTGAAAATCTAGCTTCAATATTAACTTATTCCTATTAATAGTATTGAAAATATTGGCAGATATGCATGATTTAACACTTTCAAAATGTAGCTTTGTTTCAGAGTATTTACCAAAAGTCACTAACTGATGCAGAATATGGGTTTGTTAAGTTGAACTTGTAGGATTTAGCCATAAAACTTGTTAAAAGAATTTACACATATTTTCCAAATAGACCCTGTGTCATTAGATATGGACCAACAATAGCCGCTGTTTGTATATTCCGGAGAAAGCTTCCCATTGCAACTCCTCATTCTTCGGCTTCAGCATTAACGAGGATTAATTAAAATGTGTTTAGGAAGATTATCAGCACTTGTTACTTAACTGTTAAAAGATTGTTAGAGCATTATCTTTATTTAGGGATATAGCAGCGCTAAAGGCACAATACAAAAATCAATTAAATTAATGTTGCACTGCAATGCTTCTTACTGGCGCTGACTGATAGTTTGGTGGGCTAGTCATTAACCATTTACATTAAAATAGTAGTTAAGAGTAGTTTTGTTTCGAACAATAAGACTGAAATAACAGCATATATATTAAAGTAGTGTTATCTACGGTTTTCAAACATTAATTTTCAAAATTCTAGAAGTTGCTTCTGTGGTACCTTATTAGAGTTTATACATATGATAGCACATTTTTAACCATTTATCATTTGAACATACATTTTTGTGTAGTACCTTTAGTAGTTCTAACATAAAATAGTTTAATTTTTAGAAAACACGCCCTTGATTAGTGCAAGCGAATATATTATTGTGAACAGTAAACCCTGTTTGCTTTCTGCATTCTTTTTAACACTGGCATCCTTTATGTTAAATGTCTGGAAAAAAACATGTCACTTCATATAAGTTGCAACTTCCAGTGGTGCCGAGTGGTATATTCTGTTGGGAGGGTGGTAGTGGCTGGGGGTAACAGATTGCAAAAAGAAATGCCCCGCTACTGAAGGCCAAAGGGGAAACGGGTCCACTGGTTCACATTTACCTCCAGTGCAAATGGGAAGGGGGGTTGGGGGAGAGGGCTTCTATTGCCTCAGATAATGACCAATGTAGGCCTCCTCGCTGCTTCCCCACCGCACTAGTCCGATTTAAGATTAGTTTAAAGTTGGCCTTAAAGGCTGCATGTGAGTGTGGAAGATCCTTTGCCCTTTCAGCAGTTAAACATAATACCGTGCTGGCAGAGTCCGGAGGGGGGGGGGTCATTAGCGAGGGGCACACTTATAAAATGAGCGGCTCCAGTAGTGAGGCTATTTCTCTAATATGCACTCAGCCAGGAACACAAAAAAATGATATGCCTCCCTCAAGGCTGGCAATCCAGTAATTGTGATACATGTCCACCAGCCCAGCCATAGTTCGTTATCACTGTCCGTTTCCTACCTTTTTGCCCCTAGACATAGCAGATAATTATGGAGAGGAGACTTTATTTACTTCTACAACTTTTTTTTTAATCCGCTGTGGCTTCTTAATTTCAGCGTAACATCTACAAGGCCTCTTTTGGAAGATGATGCTTGTGTGCAGACATTTTTAAGGGTATTACTTTTGTCTCATGTGAAAATAGCTCAGTTTTCCTCATTCATCTTGTACAGGTGACCTGACGCTTGTGTGCAGAACTGTCACCTCACCACCTATTTGTAGATCTCTCAAATCGTTGACCCCATGATCACCTGAACATTGTGCTGTATTGTACTAAAAACTTAGGGGATCATTACAATGGCGGGCGGATCGTGCGGTGGCGATCCGCCCGCCATAATACACCGCCTGCATGCCATTTACCCCCGCCATGTTATGATGTCTGGGAGTACCGCGGCGGACGGAAAAGGACACAATATGGTGGCGGTGTCTTGCAGACACCGCCATTCATATTATGATGGCAGCGGAAATAGTCCTTTCCATGGCGGCAATGCCGCCATAGAAAGGCATGCGGTCTTTGCAGTTGGGGACCCGTTGAGGGCCGCCATGCTGTTATGGGGGGGTGCACATGGGGGGTACCTATGGTACCCCCGTCCATTTACATGCACAAGCTGGCAGGCACCGCGCGGTGCCTGCCACGTTGTGCATACAAATGCACAACATGCATATGGTGCATTGCGGTGGGTGCTACTGACAGCACCGCCCGCGACAATGCATAATATGCTGGATGTGATAATAATAATAATACAGACAGTCATTTGTTTCCACCAGTTAATTTGGGAACACTGTTTAAATTAGTATTGGCTAGGATACTATTGGCTAAGCCAGTACCTACATACCTTTTAGATATTTCTTAACAAACTATTTCCAGGCAGACAAGCCCCTTTGTTGCGGCTACTAAAGTAAGTAGACTTTCAACTAATTATAGGCCTGTGGATGAGTTTAGGTGGCAACTGGTATACCTTAGGCACATACCTCCATGTTGGTGTAGTCACTACTTTGTGTGTTGTGTAATGCTGTATAGTGGAATGTTTTGATGGACCCTCATTCCTTCCTCCATTTCGTTTAGAGGGGGTCTCATGTGGAAGCATGAAGACGCGTGCCTCCCCCAGCAGGTCGGGTCACCAAAGCGCCCTTGCCCTGTGACATTGAGAGGCTACTCATGAAGCAGCTGGTTTCAAACTGGCACAGCTATTATCAACATAAAGTATGTCCTTCATAGCTTCTTATTATTGATGCCATGGAACATTGTACCTAATCCACAGAGTACCTAACCTTTGGCACAAACAGGGATATAATTCATGTGAACAACTACTAGCAAAGTATAATATTTACTGTATGATATCTAAGCGGTGATGCGTTCTCACTGTATTTACTGGACATCGGGAAAGGATGAATCCTAGTTTCTCCCAATTTCTGGTCTCTGTCACAATCTCGTATAATGCAAAAAGTAACACTGCTGCCTAGTACATTTCTCTGCTGCCATTGGTATTTTATTCCAGCGCTAAACATTACATACATTGAGTACAAAGGACGTTTTGCTCTGTGACATTTTTTGTCTCAAAACTATTTAGTAAGTAGATATTTTGAAAAGCGAAATCATGCAATTCATCGGTTGTTTCCACAAATAGCAAAAAAATAAGCTTCTTCACTTTGAAGCATTTTCAAAGTGAAGCTGGAGTGCCAGGTTCCAGAGTGAAAAAAATCAATTGTGAATTCCATATTGAAAACATTAGATGTGATTTCCATGGACCCCAGTTTCAAACGTAAGTTTGAAAAGTACATTTATAACTGAAATTGCCTTTTTCTGCCAGGACTCCACAAAGAGACTTCTGGCATGCTTACATGGATTTACAACTCCAGATCTTTCTGCCAAAAGAGCGGAGAAATCCACATTGGTAGATCCCACTCAAGGAAAATATTGGGTGTTCCTATGGTTGCCTTAGTAGAGTGGGAAGGCCCAAAAACATGTATGTTTGGGACATTCCCAAACTTCGATCCCACCCCTTTCCAGCCTGTAAAGAGTCAGAGATTTGCAATGCCTCGAGGGAGTAATTCCCTTTCCTGGGTTGGAAGAGGAAAGGATCACCCCATATTTGGTGGGGGTGCAGGGAAAGGGTTTTCTTCATGGTGACCATTTTTTTCCTCGGGGAGAAAGGAATGTGCATTTGCTCTAAGGGGTCCTTTGCCCTGTTCAGAGCAGTCTACTTGTGAGAACCCTGAACAGTGGGATACGAGACTGCTGGAATTGTCACATGACATTCCCAGTAGTACACCTGGAAACCTGAAATTGGTGCAGCTTTGCAGGAGTTCTACTTGGAATATTTGTGAATAGAATAGAGTAGGCATAAAACTTAAAAGGCACAAATGTAAATCACCACCCATGCATTTACATTTACAATTGTTTTTTGTGATACAGCTCTATGTCTGGCTTTAGCCCAAGTTTATTCCTAATACCCTCCTGTTGTAAAATAAGTTGCTAGTGGAAGAGGCACTCGTAGTGGTTGGCATACAAATAGAACACACTGAAATACATTGGCATCAATCTGAAACACAGAGACTGGCTTAGCTAAGATTTAGAATGTGGACAATAATTGTGCCTTCGCACTGTACATTTGACCTTAGTTGTGTGAAAGAAAGTGCAGACCAGGTACATGAAAGAGACTCGAAAGAAGTCCTTTGACTCTCTGTATATCATCGGAAGTTAAGGCGCGTGGTTGTAAGCATCCAGATTTTCCATAAGCTGTTGGCAATAACTGGTGTTAAATGCACTCCTCTGTGACTTACTCCTACCTTGGACCTTTTCAGTGTGGGATGGGCGGAAATATGTTGAGGTACGTACAGGCAAAGGTTTTCCCTTTGAATTATGGAACACACATCGGTGGCTTTGGAGATGGTAGGCATCGTTGAGAGTTTTAGCAGTTAGAAGTAATACCCTAGCCCATGAGTAGAAATCAGTAGAGTTTTGAGACTGGCCGTTCCTCTTTTAAACGAATCCGTGGTAGGGAAGGTGCCGGAGATCAAAGGGTAAAACTGTGGTTTTTCCAAAGAACCACAGACTTCTCTGCTGAGTCACTTCTAAAGTAAATGTTTGTATTCCACTTTCACTAGACACTCAAAGGCTGGAATCCAGTAAGCGGCGTGCACTGGAAAATGGAAATATCAAATTAAGTGACTGGAGAAGTAACTTGCTGATCTCGAAAGCGCATTGAGTGTGGATCCATCAAACACAGTCTTACCACCCTCACTGCAGATTGCAATGAAATCTGTCTGCGTCTGTCTGAGGAGTATAGAATGTGAAAAAAGAGTATGCCGTTACTCTGCTTAATTCTACAAATCTCCATTTATAGAATTTGATAGTCACTGGTTCTGCTATGGCCAGCTTTAAATTCAGTAACTCCCCCACCTAAGTGTGGAAGCTTCATTCATAGGACAACAATCATTTATCACTGCAAATCACACAAGTACATAAAACTCTGCCTATCATCCTTGATGATCACCTTCTTAATCTGTGGTTGCATCAGACGTGGAAGACAAGCTGTACATTTGGAATGGCAGTGCTTAGTTTGTAAAAATACATAAAGTAAAATAAGTGCAGCAGACTAGACCTTTTCTTTGGAGCCTGCTGTCAGCACTGCGGATACTGGGTTTGCAGAATCCCAAGGCTGCTTCTTTGTTTTACCACGCTTCCCTTCTGTCTCGTTTTCTCAGTCTTGCTGCTTATTTCGTCCCTGCTCGTTCCCATGGTCACTGTTTTCCTATCTTTCTCTTCCTCCTTCTTTCTCCATAGCATCCCTTTGTCTCTCTTGCTCTGTGTCAATGGAAGAATATTTCTGTCACCAAAACTGAGTGATGATGTCCACCACCTGCACAAATCAAGCACTGTGGTCTAGACAGCAGGTGTACACTTGTAGCTGTCTATTCTGCTGCCTGAAGTACAAGAGATACTTTATTTCACTGCTTTTCTGAGGTGCCACAATGTAGCTAAGATGGTTGTGGAACCCAGTGTAAATCATTGCATGGCTAAATTGTGTGCCTGCTGCAGTAAGAAGTGCTTTCTAATTTTAATAACCCACCATGGTATATATTTTTTGTTTTTAAGAAGTGCCTGGCTTCCAAGTAAAGCTACTCACTCTACCCAAGGAAGGAATTATTTTTGGCTTCAGGCTTTAATGAAAAGTCTGGAAGTGCTATTTTCTACCAGGCAATGGATGTTGTCTGGTGTTCCTCTCTGAATTCTCCACTAAAGATGTACAAATATATGTGTGTGTGAGTCTGTAGGCGCATCTGCGGCAATGTTTAACCCACACTGTGAGAACAGAACCAGTCCTCACAGTGCTGGTAAACCTTAACAAAATCATACAAACACCTTCGCTGGGAGGACCAGCACGCTATGAGAACCGACCCCGTAGTGAGTTTAGATATTTTCGAGCAAGGGTATCAAAAAACTAAAAGTTCTGTTATATTTGCTTTGACCCGCTTTATAAGCCACCCCATTATCGAGGTGTGTGTGGAATTAGAATAGGAAACACTTCATTGCAGTTAATGGCAAGTTCTCATACATGCAGGTATGACCTGTTGTGTGTGCTTGTGTGCTCCTGAGCCACACTCTCATGGTTCTTGCACATTTCTTCTTGATTGGCACTTTAAAAAAAATTGAGTTTTCAACCTAATATAGTTGTTACAGTAGTCCGTAACAGAAAGTATAACTGTGCTTTCAGTATAATGTCATAGTAAGGTGGGAGAGATATTGTTCGCCACAGTCCACTGCATAGTAAATACAAGGAAAAGGGTAAAAACAGAAGACCAGGGAGAAAAGGACATCCGCTCAGTAAACCATACATCCGTATTCGCAGTCTGTGTGGCGATTGCTGTAATGTGTACATCCAACAGTTAAATCACTACGGCCGTATATCAGAGGGCTATTAGGAGACAAGTTTCATTCAAGTATCAACGGACTGGTGCAATGGTTCAGAGTCTATAGCAGCTACCTCAGCTACCTCAGTCGTGTCTATGTGGGCACGCAAATATTCCTCTATTGGGAGCCAAATGTCTTTAGGCCGGGAACATACAGGCACCAAAAGGCGGTAAGCTGCTCCTTGCTATAGTAGCATCCTTTAGCCAGTCTGCTGCAAGCGGTATCGCACGTCGCCACCTCCTCATCGCATCCCTGCGCTTGGCAAGAAGAAGGAGAGGATCGCCAATTTGAGCCTCTCATTCAGCACTTCCTGAACATATCGCAAGACTGGGAACATTCTGGGGTTTGTCATGAAGACCTCTAAGGGTCACTTTAGTAGTCTTTGATTATACATTAATCACTATGTTCCCCTTTTCCCTGTATAGATGCTAGGTGCCATTTTGGCAGCTCACTCTGTCTCTGTCCTTCTTCCAGAGTACACATATAGTAAATTGGCCACAAGCTGTTTTCATTGTTTATGTGTGTATCCATGTTTTGGTATTGATGTAGGATGCCTCCAGGTATTCCTTTGGAGCTTGATTTATCATTCCGTTTAAACCTGTTTTTCACTTCTGATTCATTTATATTTTTTCCGTAGCATTGATTCTTTCCTTATTTGAAGATCAGTAAGGTGGCTCCCAATGAAACCAATGCACTGACCTGTGATTTGAATAAACAGATTTCTTTTACCTCCTCAAACTGGGGCCAGATAGATAATCAAAATAAATATTTATTGATTGGTGATTTTCCACTAAGAACATCATACCCTTCACTGAACAAAGGCCAGATCATTACAAGACATATTTACCAACATCAGTTGTTGAATTGACATACAGTAATTCAAGGGCAGGTAAAGGCTTTGATACAGAAAGTAGTAGGGTTTTATACTAAAAAGGAACACTGTTCTGTGGCCTGCATTGAAACTTTTTTTTTTTGTGTAAATTTCTTTATTGCTTTTTCAAGGTATATTCCATGTTCATATATGACTACATATCTCGTAGACAACAGTTGACACAATGAACATTCCAATAACAAACTCAGGGATAATTTGATATATACTTTCCCTTGAAGATGCTTCCCTATCCAACATGTTTTCAAACCTTTATCTAGGCAATCCCCAAAATCCCCCATCTCCCCCTACTGGGTCCAACCAACTCGAGGTCCATCCTGCATTGAAACTCTTTATGACCAAAAAACGTTCTATAAGTCACTGGTGTCGGCTGTGTGTTGATAACGATTCGCTAGAATAATCTCCAGTAACACAAACTATAGTTGGGTCATAGGTTCTGCTGCTTCACAAGTCATAAATGCAAGCTAAAACTGTACTAGCTTTCTGACGTTTCATACTAACTATCGCAATGTGGTTTGTTGGACAGTATCTAGTTGTCACTACCCGAGTTAATACTTAAGCACTCAGCAATCTGGAAGCATAGAACTGTTTTAGAGAATTTAAAGAATACGTCTTCTTTGGTATCCTTGATTTTTTTTTGGGGGGGGGGGGTGGCCGGGGTTGGGGAGTGTATATATAGCACAAACATAACCCAAAGGTATCAGAGCACTTTACATGAGCACCAAATGCGTTACAGACGGACACATTTATTTGTTGGGCCCTGGAGATGAAGTGATTTGCCCACACTCACAGGATGTTAAGCGTCCCTGCCGAGACTCGAACCCGGTTCCCCAGCTTTGATGTCTACCACTCTAGCCATTAGGCCACATGTTGTCTATGCAAGCCTCAGTCTGACCTTCATCTGATCAGTCATTGAAGCAACATTGGATTGAAGTGAATGATACGAGTATTAAAACTGTTCTTATTACAGAAGTCAACCGTGTTCTCCCATTTTCCCTTTGTCCAGCTACTCCGAGGGACCCCCGGGTCTCTGGTTCCTAGGTCAGGACATTGGGAGTAGAGTTTGAAACTGAGTTACACTCTAACTGATTGTAAAGAATGTCTCATATAAAATCAAATTCATACATCCTTTGTTGTCATCATCGTTCACAAGGTGAGGCTGGTCTTTGGTTTCCCACTGAGATCTGTATTGGTTTCTGGCTTAACGGGAAATAGAACATAAAGCAATCTGATTTATATCTAGGCTAGTTAGTTCCTGAGTATTTTATTTCCAATGGATTGTGAATACCAGACATGCCCGAACATGGATGTTATGTCATTTTCTTACAGCGCTCTTCCCCAAGAGATTGGCCTCAGATTTGCAAAACACCTACACAATGGACCACTCTGAATTTCTCTAAAGAAGCTTACAAGTTTTCTGAAGTTTTGAAAGTAAAACGAAGTGAGAGATTACTCATGGCTGATTGGAAGGGGTTTCACGCAATGAAGAGCTTGATGGGAAGCTTTTTTTCTCTTTTTAAGATGTTTAGATTTTCTTTTAAATTGCCCAGAGAGTGAGCCGTATTAGAGTGCAAATGTAATGCAATGGCTATAGAACTGTGACATCTCATGTACCAAACCTTGATTTTTTTTAAAAACATATTTTTATTGCCATTTTCATATTTCACACATTGTACATCATACAAAGTTTTCGAATAGTTATGTCAGACTGTACATCCAATGGTGGTACATATCATCTGTATATACTGGTGAGACGTCAACGGGGAGCATGCATAACGTACAGATAGATCGTGATGTGTATACCCTGTTGTCTCAGGTTCCAAATATGGCACAGGAACTGGGGTGGAACGGAGGTATAACCTAGGGGACGGGTAAGGCAGAACCTCTCCAGTTACTCTAGCCTGGGTATGAAACGTCGGTGTACCAAACCTTGATATTGGGGAATTTATTGATGTCATGGGTAATAGGTGTCTTTAAGTGCAGGAAACACTTAACCCACACCAAGCTATGAATAGTGGTACAAAAAAACCGTTCAAAGAGGCTATATGTTCTGGTGAAAGTTTAGCCCAGTGTATGTCTTATTTGAAACCAGAGCAACATGTATTTGTCATCTAGTAACCCAAGTGAATGGAGGATAGCGATACAAAGTTTTAAAGTTGATTTTGGGTTTATTGTAAATGATGAAGTATATGCCTAATTAATAAGAGCGTTGGAGTTGGGTAAGTCTGGGAACTATGCAACTGATTTACTTTGTTTTGGAAGAAAGTGACTATGGGCTTGCAAAGTTTTTAAGAGGGAGCGATAATAGTGCACTTGGCTCACAAATTTCTGTGATCATGATAGGCTCATATTGCTTCTATGGAAGTGTTTGGAGCGCAAACAAATCTCTGAGTCGTGTAGTAAGTGAAAAATTATTTGGGAGGAGGATGAATTGAAAGGCTAGGGGCACAGGCAGCACAGAACAGGCAGTTCCATTATCATCTTTACTAGAGTGGCCAGAGGGCATGCTGCTAGATTTGGATTCTTTTTTGGAAGGTGGCATGGAATAGAATATTATTTTGAGCAGGCATATGGGAGATAGCATCTTGTCAAAAACCTTCATGGAACAGATTGAGCGAGTACTACGACCAACACTGCTGCGAGAGGTATACTGCTTTCGACTTGTCCAGATACCCGCTTTCCATATGTACCTGCAGAATCCAATTCGTTTTTTGCTAGAGTGTTGAATCGTAAGTCTGCGCACTCTGTATCTTCTTGCCATGAGATTTGGGAGCCCTATTCGGGGTGACTAATTTCAAGAAACACCCACCTGTTGTTGCTCTCCTCTTCGACCCTTGATTGCCAACCCAAGCCTGGTTCCAGTATTTTAAATTGGTCTGTTGTGGTGTGTAGCACAATAAATACAAAAGAAAATATAAAAAACATGTCAGTTAGTCAACTGACAGTTAGAAAACGGAGTACTAATTCAGTGGTGCCAGAGGTTACACATGCATTAATGTGAAGTCCATTTCTTGCCTTTTCTTGCCAAAAGTATGACTAATATGGAGCATCCACGTGAGGTGTTAAAACGCTGAGCATACACTGAGTACAGAAAGTAGTCCTACAAAATTGAAAGAGGCAGAAGGTTCATGGTATCCTACCTACGGTATTATTTGAAGCTTAACTGCCCGCGAAGGTTTGATCTCCACAAAATGCACAGATGCGGTGCACCATTAAAGCTATACAGATATTAGGGCAGGCTGGGCCCAGATGGGATATATGTAAGTGCTGAATATTCCACCAAGCAGGTGTCTGCCTTTAGATGTCCTGTAATGGATGATTCTCGTGGATCTGCTTACAGTATCAGTCATATACACATGGGATCCAGAATGAATTCCAATAAACAACAGTTTTTGTAAACGCATCTGGTGGTGGACTGAGCTAAATCTCACTGTCTTTAAGTCCAATATTTTTGGGGACCTTCAGGAAGGAAACAGGTAGGGTTGTACCTATATTTATTTGCTCCCTTCCTCCTTTTCTGCATATGCTCTCGAGAGTCGGATTGCTGATGGGTGAGCAAGTACTACTTCTAAACTTTACAGAGGTGCTGCTGTATTATCTGCCATTTGAGTAAGTGGCACATTTGATAACTTGTATGTAATTAGACCAGAATAATATAATTTCTACCAACACACGTTGCAACTATCAGAAGGGGTGATGTTTGTAAGTAAATAATTTGTTTGGGTGCCAAAGTATTTTTTCTAAATCACATCCATCTGCAGGGAAAATGTATACTTAGTAGCTGCCTTAGAGCACCACCAGCAGGAATACCCGATAGCCCATATGTGACAGTAATATTTATGAAGTGCTAAGGGAGCACTGCAGAAGAGCCACAAAATACTCGTCCCCTAGGATAACTGTAATAAACCCATAGGAACTCAGTTGAGTTGGTTGACTAATTAGCTAGCATTATGACAAAGGGCCTGATTACGAGTTTGGCAGTCCATAGGACCGTTGAACCCATGGTGGCGGTCCGACCACCTCTGCACTTCGAGACTGCCCGTAGTATTATGGCTGCGGCGGCTGGACTGCCACAGGACCGCTGGGACCGCCAGGGATCCAGGATCCCGTGGAGTTCCTGAAGGGGTCGGAGGCAAAAATAGTCTGGTGATGCTGCAGCGGCACCGCCAAGCCTATTTCGAATTGCTTCACCACCACCCTTTTCATTGCAGTGAGCCCATCATGAAAAGGGTGGTGGTGAGGCAACTAAGGTGCCCTAATAGGTCCCCCTGCAGCCTCAGGATCCAGGGGGTGCATGCGGGGGGGACACATGTAGGACTCCCCTCAATTTGCACCCCCAGTTCCTGCACGGTGTGGCATCTATGCTGGAAGGTGCAGGCAGCGCTCAGAGATCAGCGGTCTGCATGGTAGGCTCATCTCTGAGCCTACCAGACCGCAAGTGTCAGGCTATCGCAATACGCCTGCCATACTAGGAATAAACTCCTGATCCGGCAGGTGGTCGCGCCATGGGTTTGGCGTTCCTACAGTGGACGGCGCATTGCACCATCCGCTGTAAGACCTCCAAACTGGTAACCAGGCCCATAGTGACTTAAATGTTTGCTGCCTAAACATATATATGATGATCACAGTTCAAAAGTGATGGTGTGCTTTTATTATAAGGACCCTTGTACCCTTCAGAAGCCAGCATTTATTATTTAACTTTTTTATGTGAAGCAATATGAACTGAAAAATTAGAAGCAGAGAAATGCGTGCTGCAGATCTGGCCGCAGTGGGTAAATTGAGAACTTGGAGTAATAGTTTATAATGTTATTTACTCTTTTCATAAACATCAGAGGTGTGACATGAAGTGCTGAATAAAAACATATAATGGATGTCAAGCACTTTGTCACCATATACAGAAAATACTTAAACCTAATACATTGTAAATTCAAGGTCAAAGATAGAGCAATATTAGGAATGTATCTCGCTGTTCCTTTCCCTGGTAATATTGTGGCTTAATAATAACACTAGTAACCATAAGTAGCTCACGTGTGTTACTTTTCTTTCAAAATGCCTTAATAACTGTATATCAGTATGCAACCAGTTTCAGCAAAGTACCTACCGGAAAAAACAGATCTGCAGGCAAGTTGTTGTGTCCTTGAAACATTTAATTGTACATTTGTTGTCTGTGATTCATATTTGAATATGTCGCAAAGATATGTCTTTACGGCAGATCACAGAAGACATTTGGTCTTACTTGCTAAATAGCCACATGAAATCTTTTTAAAGAATCCTGTGCTGCCTCTTAAAGGAAGATGATTTATAAAGGGTGACTTGCTCCTCTGGATGAAGTATAGAATTGTACCCACGGTATTGATCCATAGGAAGGATTAGCATTTTATTCATACCATAAAAGTGCTTTTAATGGAGACATTCTGATAATTGAATCCGTACAGTATGTAGCGCTGGAACTATTTTTGTAATTATTTTTATGCCGTCTTACACACTGGTCCTAAGTAATCGTGAAGGGGAAAGTTCCGTATTTCCTAAGTGTACCTTACAGTAGCTTTTAATATTCTAACGGTGGAATGCAGTTAGGACATTCTTTAGGTCTTGGAAAAAAAAAAGGAAAAGATTTCATTACATTCTGCGCAGTATGAGGCTAAGTCAAAGTAGTTTTGCTAATTAAATTCAATTGCCATCCATTAGACCAATGGAACGAGATGAATCTACTATATAGCTGACGCAGCACAGGTATGCAATTTGGTTAAATGGCCATTTCAGATCTGCAGCACACATTTCTCTGCTTCTAATTTTTCAGTTCATATTCCTTCACATAAAAAAAAGTTAAATAATAAATGCTGGCTTCTGAAGGGTACAAGGGTCCTTGTAATAAAAGCACAATGAACTATTAGTCAAGGTCAGTTGAAGCGTGAGGGAGCGGGAGGGTGAAAGTATTCGTCGGTCCATAACTACATCTATTTCTACGTTTGTGCCAAGGGAATTAACCTTCCATAGGGCAGGCGTTAGCAGAGTTGCTTTTAATCGGCATTTCTTTTTAATCATAGTGTTAGCAGTCATCGTGAATCTGAAGGAAAAGGGGAACTAATAGGAACTGTACTTGTTAAGCAAAAAGAAGTATTCTCTGCATCCGTAAGACCATAAGGTGTGAGTATCTGAGTGCAAATGACTTTTCGACTGGGAAGCACTGATAGATCTCCCCGAAGAATTAACTGGACTGAGGAAGCATTGAGTCCCCTGATTCTATGGCCAATGTTGCCTCTTCATCCTCATCAGTTTGCTAGGGATTTGATTTATAAATATTCATGATAACAATGCATTTTGCACCAAGAGATGTTCTCAGCACAGATCCACATTGTGTGCTTACAAGTGGGACGGACCTCTATGTTTTATTATGTATCTTTATGAAATCCTAAAGTGATTTTATGGTTCTCTTTCTACTGTATGGTTGATTAATGTCTGATTATTTACTTATTTGAATTTCTTTTAATCCTGCCCCTTTTGTCACTTCCCGGCAGCTGTGGGTAGGTCCGTGTGAGTGTTGCCAATGAGCAAACGACACTGGGAAATCTCCTTGTGTCTTTGTCTGCCGGGTACTGATGCAGTAAGTAAAAGACCCGATTAGGGCTGGTAATGTCTTACCAGGCACTACACTGAGAGTACTGTTTCGGTCGATTCATCAGGGCAATATCACCAGACAACCACCTTTGTGTAGATAGATTTGATTTTACTAGGTCCTGACGAATCGCCGCTAGATCAGATGACTATTAGGCGAGAAACATGTTGACCAAATAATATAGCGCCAATCTGAGACATTACCTCAGGACTGCGCCTTTCATCTTTTTAATCGGGTTGGAAGGCCTAGTGATTAAAATTGTTTTCTTTGGCACTTCCATTTCCTGTTTTAACTTTCCTTTAGGTCACCTACCTTCACACACTTCTTCTACACTGTCTAGGCCCCATCACCCCAAGGCCCCTAACGGCAATTTGGAATAAAATATCTCCGCCAAAGAGACCCTCATAGGGTGCCCGTCAGGTATTGCAGGGCCGACCTGATGAGGAGCACGCCCTAGAATGAAGCATGACACCCAGCCGGGTGTGTGTGGGCCCTACATTCTAACAAGAGAAACCCCTGTTCCCCCTGTATTCCTTGACCACATAAGCCTGTTTCCCCACCTCTCCCAGTTAGGAACTGCATACTCTTCGAATTTACCTACGTGTAGGCATGTATGCTGGACCTGTCAAAAGCCCAGAGTCCATTTTTTGTGATAAGCACTTCCTGAGATGTCCACAAAGAAGATACCCAGGAACTGTGATTTCAATGCATGTGCTTGCGGCCTCAATTTATTCGTAAGAAATAATGTTGACACATACTTGGGGTGTAGGGGCAAGACTAGGAGGAATAAGCTCCTTTGTCTGTACCCAGCTCCAACCTAAAGCCAGCTAAAGTAACATGTTATGAGCTAAGGGTATATGGAAAAATTGTACTCTGACCTCTTTCCCTCCCACAACAGCATTCAGTGGATACTAATGAAGTCGAAGGACTGAATAATGAGCTTCAGGTTGCAGCCTCTAAGAAATGTAGACGGGCTGTCAAGTTACAGGTCTGCCATCACTTCGGGCCACTTAGAATTCAGCTGTTAGATTTCAGGAAAGGCTCTTGCTGGAGTTGAACAGGGACTAGTTCTCCTTTCCTAGGAGAACCAACAAGCTCAATTCACTATGTTGAACTGCGTAACTCGATCTGATGGCATAGGGCCAGGAATCTCTCTTTGATATTTGCTAATAGTTGGTGATCCCATTGTATTCTAGCCTGGATCACCGAGACACTTTTGACTTTCCCTTTCCAACACCAGTGTTGAGGGAATGTTTCTTTAATGTTGGAGCAAATATGGGGCTAGCATGTCCATGTCATATGCAGAAATATTGTCTCACGTTAATATTGTGTCTTAAATATCAAGTTAAAAAATATTGTCCCATTGGGTATAGATTTTCTATTATTAAATCATTTTGGGCAACACTGTTGTATATTAGGAGACAATATTTATGGCACTCATTATGTCAGACTATATTCTGACAATATTTTGGTTCCACTCCAACATGTTCTCCCCTACTTGGAGATCTTCTAGGACCTATGATGTCCCATTTGCCTTACTCAGGCTATGCAATGGAAAGTTTTTGAACTTCTGATGCCCCATGCAACCCTGTGCTGTAATCTTTCTGTATTGTTCAGGTGCTTGCTTGAGACACAACCTTGGACAGGATCCTTGTCCAGAAACATCATCTGTCCTGATTTCATACTGGCCGATTGGCTCTTTACTGAATCAGTCTATTTATAGCTCTTTTGCAAGCCTTCGGGAAAATCTGTTTCTTTGTCCTATGTCAGCAAGAAGTACAAGACTGTACATGAGCAGCAAAGCTAATTTGAAGAGATTGATGAAAATCTAATGTACTCAATTAAATCGGTCTTAGTTTACAGTATCCAGTTATTTCAGACTTCAAATTTGGCTGGTTCTACATAGAAACTAATGACCCAGAAGGCCATCAGCAGTGAATTAACATTGTGGTTCAGTGTCTACACTACGGCCTGACCAGCAAAAGAATATTTCTTGTGTTTGGAAGGTAGAGCACAGGCAAATAACTCAATTTTCTTTGATAAATCTTAAAAATGAGAATCCGAATCAGGAATCTCCCTACATTGGCGTCTTAGCTCAGGAACCCTTCTAGGAGTTCCAAGATCCTCTGAGGCCAATATCAGGATAGGTGAGTTAGGAACAATTTTCTTCACTTTATGTGACTCTTCTATCTGGCTGAGGTCAGGTTCCACATTGTACCACAGGGAGGATCTCTGCTGCAGCTAACTCCTGGTTTTTCGTCATGAATAATGAGTGTCAACAGGAATTTGAGGCCGGTTCCCTCCCACTCCAGGCAGCTACCATCTCCATTTTGATCAAAGTGACGAGTTGTGGGGGCTGAGGTCGTCTTCCTGCCTTTACCCGTTGATGGGGTTTGTAACAAGAAGATAAGGGATGCTGTGGGAGAAAGCGACTGGACCATGAATATAGAAAGTAGAAGTAACACAGTGACCGACCTTTAGTGTGGGAAGGTGAGGAGGATCTCAATGTTGAGACAAAAACCGTTGAAGATGGTCAGAGACAACAGAAACAAGGGGGCGGTCATACGTGGACATGAGCTAGGCCACAAAACGGGGGCAGAGAGAGCACTAAGGGTGGGGTAGTTTGCTTTGCAGAATAATAACATTTTGAGACCATGGCCTTAGAGGAGAAACAATGGAATGGAGAAAAATACCATTTGAAGCAAGAAAACCCTCTGTATCCTCAATACACTCTTCGGATCAGCAATCCATGTTGGCTCTCCTGCTTTCTTGCTGCAGTTTTTCATGTTTTCAAATGTAGCTACTTCTGCATGCCATGAAAATCAAATTAAAAAAAGTCCCACCTATGTTGTTTTTTTTTTTTTTTACATTTTGTTTGGTATTAATGATGGGTTTCAGATGTCCATATTTTGTATGAAGGAGTTAGACTTCCAGGATAAAATCCCTTTGCTAAAAAAAAAAACCACACACACTCACACTATAGATTGCTGCTTTGAAGAAAAGAATTAACATTGTTAATGTTCTCCTAAATAGTCTGACCTTTGGAATCATTGAAATCTGCTTTTGATAATCCGCCAGACCACATTTTGAATGATGTCATTTACTGTTGTAAAAAGAACCTAAACAAAAATTAGCTTACACATAATATAAGCCTCACCTATGCATTGTCTTCCACATTTAGACTTTAAGGAACTCTCAAAAAATATTAATTTGGGCTACACAAAATCTTCCTTGTTTATCTATATTATGTTTCTCTTCCTTTCACACAAATCCATCCTATATTTCCTTTTGTAGGCATTTGTATTGTGGATTCATGCAAAGACCGTCTACTGATGTACATATTTACATAAATAGAAATTGTGAGGCCGCAAGATCTAAGGTGTACAGTAGTCACTTTTACAAGAGACCCCCACATTCATGAGAGAATAGCAACGGAGACAACAGAACGTGGGAACGCTTGCTTGTGGCATGTCGGTCCCTTCTGCTGCAGGGCCAACAAAAAGGAGATTGTTTTCCCTTCTATTAAACACTGCCAGTATGATAAATTTAAGGGGTTGCGTATTATTGAACCCTGGCATAGATGTCCTTTGTCCACTGCGAGCAAGAGTGTGTGTATAGCATTTATCAAAACTTTCTAGACTCCCCCCACACCTCATTAGCATCTCAAATTCTGTTCACTGCCTAATATCCGTCACAGCTCAACCGCATAGTGCTTGTTTTCAGAAAGCCAGTTGTAAAATGTCAGACTGTCACAATACAAAACCCCCCAAAACGATGGTATTTGTAAAAATGTTATCACCTCATAAAAACAAATTGTATAAAGACATGAAAGTGGTCTGGTAAGCTGTGCGTTCAGGAGCCAGTGAGTACAGCTGCCTCTAATACCAGTTGCCCTGATTCCCACACTCTCCCACCAATGGAGGGTCATACACAGGCATAATTTAAGATACAATTACGCCAATTAACATCTCATTTGCATAACTTGGTGAAGTCAGAACAACAAAGAGTCTTAAAAGACTTCACCCTGTTTGCCCAAAATAGATTTTCTTTTTTTGCTCGTCCGTAAAAATGTAGCCAATTTATTGTCGCTAGTGAAAGGGGTTTTCATTGTTTCTACTTGACAACATCTAAAAGAAGGTTTTAACTGTTAGACACGGCTGGCTTTTTCATTCCTGCAGTCAATCTTAAAAAGTAGCGTTTTTGGATATTAGTGTATGCTAAAAATCGATGGTATAAGACAGGAAACTAATTATGTCGGAAGGGGAAAACGAGGGTGGACTGCAAAATAGGCGTTCAAATATAAAAACGTGATTAAAAAAAGGAGGTACTTACAATCTGCCCGACCAGCAGTTCACCTCCAGTATGTGTTTCCAGTACACCATATACGTCCATTCGTTTTCAAGGTCAGCCGCTAGATAGATTAATTAAATCATCTCTCTTCCACTAGAGTATACTTTGAACTTAAGTAATAATTTGTAAGTACCATACATCTGAATATGCTGACAGAAATGCTTACTCAAGGAAATTTTTGTGTCCCTTAATTCAGAGAGTTGCCATTATTTCTAAAGTGCTGCTCGGCGGGAGATGAATAAAGTATATAGAATCTTATGAATACAAAACAACGGCTTGCGTACTCATGCCGTATAGAGGGTTTACAAGCTAAGTGCAGGATTATCGTGGGAAATATGAGGTGGGCTACCGCCGAGAGATGGGGCAATCAGCTTTGTGTAAGGAAGCTATAAGAACAGTACACACCATTCTCACCAACTTTGCAGCCACAAATGTATTCAGATCCTGCAGAATAGCGAGGGCTCGCCCCATTCGTCAATTAATTTTACTGTTCATTTTCAGCTCTAAATGTTAGAAGACCTTTTGAGAGACAAACGTCTTTCATTGGTCGGTACTCAAGAGTTTTGATTTTTATATTGGAAGATGATGCAGCAAGGTAAGGCCAAGCCATAGCCTTTTCCAAGTTACTTCAGTTCCATAGCTTTCTCAATAGCAGATTTTCTCTTCATTAAAATGACTTTAATGCAGAATTCGAAATTCTCCTTTTTTTGTCTACAAAATAAGAGAATAGCCAAATGGCGACACTGCTAACATGTAAAGTGGTCATCAAAGGCACCCCATTGTCTTTATTTTATTGTGTTGCAGTGATTTTTATTTTTATCTTTCATATAATATTCCGCACGAAAACGAGTACGTGAAATAGATTTGGTGAGTTTGGAAGCTGATTGAGTTTCTTTGCAAGCCCCTCTTTGCATACAATGTGGTTCTATATTAGGACGGTTGGATTTTGAAATGCCTACTACTGCTAGCAACTTTTAGCAGCGTAGAACAATGGTGGCAATTTACACTGATTTCAGCAACACTGCGACTTTTGTCCCTCCTGTTCAAGTTGATATGGGGCACATTTAAGAGCTGATTACTTGTAACTGTCACAGTTACAATTTTTGTATTTAAAATTGCAAAAGAGAGCATCTAAAAAATGGGCATTATTAAATGCATGTGTAAAAATAGCTCTTGATTTTCTTTAATTGAATCAACTAACACATTATTTAATTATATCATTCATACATTCATTTACAGTTAAATACTCAGTTTGCTTGACAACTTAAAGTTGTGTAAACTACCCATCATATACCCAAATATGAGCTCGTAATACTTTCCATTCAAGTTTATAATCGCTTTCATTAAAATCGCCTTCATTAATCTGTTGATGATGCTGCCTACCCATTCGATTTTCTTGCCAAAACATCTCCCAGAAAAACATAATGTCCTCACAGCTCCCGCTTTCTTCACGAAGCACGTTTTTGCAGCGGGCAGCGTTATTCCAAATGGCACAATGTTATTCAGCTCCTAACCACTGCAAATGTGCTCTGCTTTTTTAGGCTCCAAAGGCCCATCTCTAACTCAATCGCAGCACCGGGAGTGCTATGCCTTACATTCAGAGCATGATCTCAGTTATTTACTTCCAGTGTGCTCAGTCCTTTTTTTATGCCTAATTTGCCTTTTCAAGCAACGTAGGCCCCTTGTACTGTAACCAGCACCACTTTCCTCAGATAACATTTTCATTTTAGTTGTATGGAGATATTGTCATATGAACGATACTAGTTAAACAAAGTACAGGCTCTATTTGATGCCCTCAAACATAACCTTTTAAAGTGCATTAACCAACCAACTACATCATTTTCATGTTATCTCAAAAGTAAGCATGTACTATTGGTGCTGCCTCTTAAGGATTTATATACACTCCCCAGATATTTTTTATAGGTGGGGGGAAACAGTGACTTTCTTCTGTGACTTACATTAATCAAGATATGTAGCAGCAATGCTCATAAACCAAAGGTCAGGTGGTGGTGGTGGTGGTACCACTGTGTGGTGGTGGTGGTGTGTGAGTGTACGTACAGTCTTCAGTATTTCCTGTTTGGTTTTCATTGTGGATGCTTGTGTGTCTGATTTGAGCACAGCATGCTAGCTTGGTTGCTCACTAGGAGTGTCCTCTTTCATGGTCTGGCCATCTGCTGGTTACTTTTGTTGCTTAATACAGCAGGGACTCCATGAGATGATTTGCCACCTCCGTGAGCAGCGTGCCATCTAATCTGTTCATGAGGCCATTGTGTGCATTATTGGCTCTGCCCCATTATTTCTAGGAAAATGTGTGTGTGTGCGTGGTGAATGATTGGACTGGGCAGTGCCAGCCGGGACAGCCAAATACTCTTATCACGATTTTTGGCTCTCTAGAGGTCCCTAGTGTATCATACTCTATATGAGAGAGTACTTAAATGGGACCTATGTGATCCCTTCCTTTCCCTTTATCTTATAAATGACAGAGCTGTGAGGGAGAACCCTTGCTTAGGCTTTGGACTCGGAAACAACTATTCCTGTCTGGCTGATCCCCTTTCCTGGCAGACTGTCATCAGAATAACCCCCAACCTCTTCCTAAGGAGAGCGCCTCCATCCATAATGGAGCTCTTTGCAACCAAACCTCTTGAACAGCAACAACCCTGTCATACTAACTACCTTTGAACAAAACTCCTTGTACATGAGTTTGACACTGAAGATTCCTTCCTAGGCGCTAGACAGAAGACTGTTGGCTAAAAACAGAAGCTTCAAGCATAGATGAGAGGGAAGCGCTTAGAGCGAGTCTTCACTTTGGATTTCACATGCCCGGTGTGGTTACCTTCAGCAGAAGCCTATTGATTCTGCCAATTAAACCCTGGGAAGATCCTTTTTAGAAATCCTTGAAGAGCAGAAGATCTGCGTCTGATCATTTTGCTGTGCTTCTAGGCGCTAAATCCATTGCAGGTGTGCACGAAAAAACAGCTGCTCCAGCCTGGGTGATGCCAAGTGGCTCTGTTCTTATTGAATGTGTGATACAGTCAAGTGATCTACAATACAGCTGTATTATTTCTCAAGTAACCTGTTTAAACAACAATTATGAACGTTTATTGTGCTCCTGTCCTCTGAGACTTACGCATTCTTTCCACCTAGGGCTCAGCGCAGACCCAGGAGGGACCTTCCTTCTGAATTTCCTGGGGGGAGCAGGGCTTCTTTGGTAGCCTTTATTTTCAAACCTGATACTACTCTTTTCCTTATGTTCCCTGAATAAATTAATGCCTGCCCATATAACGTTTTGAACCCTCCCACATTAAAATGAATTGGTGTTTTAAAATTCCCCACTTATTTTTTGTAAGACTGTATTAGAACATTTAATTTATTTTTGATTTGTTGAATGGATAGGAGTCGCTGATATTACTCCAGGTGCATTCAAATCCATTGTTTATACATCTTTTTGCTGTTATAGAAACCTTAGAGAAATCAATCTTGGCCCAGCCACTAAACTCCTCACTCCAGCTCAAGCTACAAAGCCCTTTCCTCCTGAGTGACAACAAAGTATCTCAGACCCACACATCCTTTAGCCTTCTTACGCTTTACTGGTGAAGCAAAGTTTGGCTACTATGGCACGGCGAGAGCAGAACCCACATTTGGGTGCAAACCACATACTGCGAGAGTCTCGCTTGTAGAGCAGATGGACAGAAATGCTTGAATCCACCTGAGCCATTGCCAATGACTCTGGTGGATTCCATTTCGTGCCGCTCCTTTTTAGACATTGCTTGTTCACTCTCTGGAATGGAAACTGTAGCCCAAACCGCTAGGTGAGCTCCTCTTTTAACAGAGACGCAAACAAACCCAATAATACAGCTGTGGTCTACACTATAAACAGGTTGTGGTAAAAAATTAGGGTTTGCAAGCAAACAGAGAAGGATTACTTTTGTTGCACCCTTGCATGAGGACCTGGATTCTTCTTCTTTTTTGCACACTTTGCATACAGATGAGGCCTCTTTCTAGTTGGCTCTGGATCTTATGGGTAGTTTGTTCACGCCTAGGCAGAAGGAGGTTGTGCCACTGAATGTTAGTATTATCAAAGTGTGTGATATGAAGAACACCTCATGGAATAGGTGGTAATAACACAGAAACCAAAGGACCGTCCCTCACCGGGCTAGATACACACAAAAACATGCATTGATGTGGTACACACAGGGACCTGTAACAGCTGGTTCTTCCACGAAATGCCACCCAGGATTCATGATCTAAACCAACATTAAGCTGTGTTTCAGGAGATTGCCTTTATAAGGGAAGCCTTTCCACATTTCTAAAACAAGCATTAGAAGAAAAACAGCAGGGAAAACCATAGTGCAATTTTCAAGTAATCAGTGTAACCCCCCGCCCCCCACACAAGAACTAGATCCAGAGGATTAAAACACAATCCAAATTTTGAACAACTGTTTCCCGATAGTGAACCTAAAATCCGTGGTTCCAGGGACTGCATTTTACATATTGATGTGATGCTCTAATTAATCACTTTCTGCTTGTCAGTCCAGATATTAAGAAATTCTATATATAAAAAAGATGGAAGGATGCCTGTCCTGTCTTGAGTTTTGCAAAACGTTATTGTTGGAAAAGCAGCTTGACCCTCATTGATCTAAGAAAATGCACTGACTACAAGCACAACTATTTCTGTCTCAAAAAGAGCATATTGCCATAGCAGTGCCTTTGCACATGGATGTGCTGCTTGTGAAAAGGCAGAATGCCGTCACTCACAGTAAAGCTAGCCTGTGTTTGAAGTGTGCTGTAGTGGGAGGAAGAAAATGTGAATGACACAAAAGCAGACAAATAGATAGGAAGAGGTGGCTGAAAGTCCCTATTAAGTATATCATAATCACAATTTTAGTAAAATTAAAAAATCTTGGCTAATAACAGACCTTAAAGAGGGAGGATTCCTCTATTCTTTAAATATTTGGCCTTTAAGCAACGTGGCAAACAGTGATGCTGGCCCTCAACATTTCAGACACTCAGCAATGTGGATCAGCCTGTTCTTGGCAGTCACGCTGCTGTTAAGTAACCTGGTTTGACCTTTCAGACACTGTTTTGACAGTTTCAACAGCAGCCACTCTCTCTGTGCACTGCATGGATGCATCATTCTTCGGATCACAAGATGCAGAAATGCATTTGTTTATATTGTAGAATGCGTGGATTCCAGGGGCCATACCTGGGTCACGTTAGCAGCAGTTATTCAATTAGAGGCTGCTGATCCTGAAATCCCATTGGTTAGAAGAGCAATGCACGCGACTATAAGTCATAAAAGCAGAGAGATGGTGTTGGCAATGATCCTCTCGCTGCACCAACATAATTGGTGCATTGTGAGCATCTTCTGTGCATGTTTTTTCTCTGCTCTGACTGAACCTCGCAAGAAAGCGAACGTGGCCGATCAGTACTTGGGAGGGTTGCTCCTCTTGATAAAGCGATATTTTACTGCAGCAGCAACCAACTTAAAGTTCTGCGGTTCAGTATACTAACAGTGTCCCACAGTTTTGCTTCATCTCTTGGCAAGGCAGATTGGATTTGTGGGTTTCCTTCAGTAATCTGATGAAATGGAGTTAACGGTATTGGACCTGCAAGGAAAGACGGGTCGGATTCTGCAAAACAAATATGGTTCTGGGTAAGGCTACAATATGCCAACATGCCACAGGGAACACCATTTGCTAGCCCTGCAGTTTCATTTAAAAACCCAATGGATTGTGGATGTCCTGGCCCTTATTCAACATAGTTAACCCAATTGGACTAAAGTTCTAGAGTGTTTTGGGAGGAAATTCTGTGGAAATCAACACACAATGGCGAGAACGTAAGGCCTTTCTTGGAAGAACAATCACTGAGAGCATGCCTCTTCGGCACGGAACTAGAACATGAAATGCAAAGGATACGCACAAAGATGTATGATTAGGAATCGCATGCTCGCTTAGGTTACACCGTTGAACACCTAGGTGGGAGATTCAGGGGGTCCCTATATGTACAGTAATATCTCATTGTATAACCCAGTGATGAATTTGGGAGTGCTGACTAAGCATGAGGAATTTCTCCGCTTTTGAAGCACACACTTGCCGAGGGGCTATATGGGTCACCACATATCTTAACCAGGCTGCTAGACGAAAATGCAGGCATAAATCTAACACTTTGCCATATGCCGCACGATGGATGTATAAACATTGGCTCTGATTCCCAAAGAGCATGTGCACTCGGGCGGAGGCTCCACAGCTTTGGCGGGATCCCCGTACTTCCGGCGGGATCTCTGCAATGGGAAACTGCAATGCCGAGATCCCGGTACGGCTGCGGAGCCACCGCCCCGACAGCAGAGGCTCTTTGTGAATCAGGGCCACTTGAGTTTACTGCCACAAAGATACTTTGTAATGGGCAAGAAAGTTAATTTGTTAATTCCAAGCTTGATTTCTGGAATTTTAGTTCAGTAGAATACAGTATCAGCAGCATCTTTTGGAGACATACCAAATATGAAAGTACCACTGGTTTATAAAATCAGGAATACAGCATTAAATGGACCAAATATTGGTGGCTCAAGCTGTGCCATATTGTGCATAAAGCGCAAATGACTTCGGGGTGGATTTAGAGTTTGGTAGATGCAGGACATCCACAGCTTTTGCCCGATGTCCCATGTCTGCAAAACTCTAATTCAGGCACTTAGTTTCTCGTGAGTTAAAAAATAAAATCAGGGTCAGAAATGTCAGCTATGCACACTACAAACATATCTGCTGCATTATTCTATAAGTAACCTGCAGCTCTCAAGCTTGGACCACAGTAAGACCGAGTGTGCCATTTTTGTTCCAGTGTTGATCAAATATGCAACCATGGTCAGAGAGGAACAGAAAATAGGCCCGGGTACAAAAATAAAAGTGTCACCTCTGCCCCCAGTGATCCAGATCGCTAAAATAAAAATGCCCACATTTTCAAATCGAGGCAGATTTGTACTTGAGAAGACACACTGAGTAGCTATTTTACAAGGTATTGGAAACTGTATGCATTTGTGCTTGCTGCAGGCAATGTAGGTGGTGTTCTTGGGGAGCTCAACAGTAAAAAAGCTAAGAAACAATAAAACGAACCCAAAAGCAGTCAAACATTTTTAGTCCACACAACAGCCATTCTGTATCTGCCAGATTGCCGTATAGGCATGTGTGACCTTATGGAATTGGGTGTCAATGGCACTTGTCATTTACAGCGTTAAAAGCCTAGGTTTGTGGGGGGGGTGGGTGGGAGGGGTGGGGGATCCGAGTTCACACTTTAGATGTATGCTTTCTTTTGTTTAGGAGATACGTTCTTTTGCTCTGAAAAATGTCCTTTGCGATGTGTTACTGTGTATTTCTATGCGGCAGTAGTCTCTGGGTTACAGAGCCCTGCTTCCAATGTGCAAATGACAAATAAAATCTGTTGTTAAAAAAAAAAAAAGCCTAGGTTTGCAGCAGCAAGTGCCATATTAAAACAAGTTATTGGTAACATTCATGCAAAATGGTAGTCTGCTTCCTTCTTCTGATGCCTTGTTTATAAAAGTGTCCATCAATGTGAGCATAAACTTATTCCTGAAGTATTCGTTTACCTGCTCTTACACGCCTTTGTGAATTGGCCACAAAACATCTAAAATGTCAGTGAATGGGAATAGTCAGGAACATTCATACACACTAATTGCAGATAGAAAGGACAGTGCCCTCTTTTCACTTTTACGAATAGTGAATTGGAAGTTTAGGGGCAAATTCACAAAGACTTGAACTGCTGTAATACTCTGTAGTACTACTTTCCGTAATCATAAATGCGTTTGTGAATCAGCCCTTATATGTCTAATAAAAATCAATGCGCTGATATCATGTTGACAGTAACTTGTCGTATGTAGAACTTTATACTGAACTTCTGTAGTCTTTAGCCACTGTAAATATCACCCACTATCCTCCAGTTTAAGTGGACTCTGTTTACTGAACTCAGAAGGATGGCAGCTGAATTTGCCTTGCTAAATTCAAACTCATGACCAACCTATCACTAGGTGTCAGCGGCAAACAATGACATCAAGGGATTGTTCTCAAGACAACACTTTTGTAAACAGGAATAGAATTTGAGTGGGAAGAGGACTGGGACACATTTTAGGTCAGATGGTGGTATGCATTTCAAGGGGAGATGTCGTAGACTGCTTGCTTGGTTTGTAAACTTTGGACTGCCAAGTAGCGGTGTGGCAGTTCTCACCTTATGTACCAAAGAATCAAACTGAGCTAATAATTCTAACGTTTGGACAATTTGGTATAGGCACCAGTAGAGGAAGGAAGGCGATATCAGAGCCATTAGTATTGAATAATCAAACTGACATAATGATGCCTTCAAGCCTGCATAAGCACATTTGTTAGCAGTTCCCTTGACTGTGGCCAACTCAACCAGTGACAGGAAAGATAAAGACCTGCTCAGGAGGATGCTAAGAAGGAAGGGTTGAGGCGAGGAGGACCACATTACTGTGTGTTGGAGCATCTCCGGTGCTGTGATTGGAGTGTTTAGTATGCTGATGGACTGGCCCATGTACTTGTCCATGCTCACACTTCTTTTGACAAAACCTCACAAGAATCCCAGCGCACGTTCTTATACATTGTTCGCTTGACTCGCCCACTAGCTTCTGAGCTGCGTGTGCAAACTGCAGGCCCTATGTTTCCGAGTTGTACTTGCTTATCCTTTCATCCTTTGATGGTTGGTACAGTGATCACTATTGTAATCACTATAACCAATAATTAGGCCTGTTCGATATAGCGCTACAAAAAAAGCATACTCTGCAGTAACTCTTTTAGGAAGAATTGTCAAAGCCAACAGGCTTAGTGTTTGATAACGACCTTTGGCTTTGCCACTGATTGCTTTGTTTATAAATGGTTTTGTATGAAGACGCATGACACACGTGTAGTCCAGTAGTCCTCGCTTAACTCAATCAAGCATTGTCTAAAATCCCAAATATATTTTTCGAATGCATAACCACACACTGCAGCAGAAGTTCCTTGTACTGAAGAGGACTACTAATTGTGCAAAAGTATACATTGCACACGAGTAAAATGACGTCACTCACAATCCGATAAACCAGTGGTTGAAGTGGGCTCACCCCTTGTTCCATGCTGTATGTTATGGTGAATGTAAGCAAAATGTGAGTGACTCTACAGCGGACCAATGGATTAGCAAAGCAAACTGAAAGTGTGTGTTTGTGTTTAAATATTATTTTTTGTTGTGTAATATTTTACTATTGTATTTTTTATATAGTTATGATGTAATTATTTTAATGTCATTGCAGAGGAACGTACTAAACAATAGAGAACAAGACAGTGCCTGTATGTAGATCTAAAATGAATCTTAAACCCCAGACAAGAGGATTTATTTTGAAAACAGAGTAGGTGGTGCGGTTATATTTTTTGGGGTGCCCACTTTTACAATTCCTACATGGAATACAGCAGTCTTTGTCAGAAAGAGTGAGAACCCTTCCTGCTGTACCAAACACAGGAAAAGGGGGAAAGAGTTGCAGCCTTTCTCATGCCAAAGAGGCAGGCAGGCCGGAGGAGTGACATGTGTGGGGGCAGGGCATGGGGGGGGAACAAAAAAAATAATAAAGGAAATAAACGTACCTGATCACCGCCGCCTCCTCCACAGTCTGTGCCGTCCTGCTCTTCCTGATTCTGGGACAGGCTCCCAGACTGCACGGGGCCAATCATGACGCTGCAGGAAAGCAGCGTCATGATTGGTCAGAGCGCTTCAACTTTGTGCTCCCAGGCAGACTGGGAGCCTGTGCCTTCTTTCTCCAGCCCCAGGATCACATTTGGGGCTGGAGAAAGCTACACTGCGCATGAGGTGTTTGGCCGGCCTCAAACGGCCTGTAAAACCCCTCATGCGCAGTGCACTCCCTCACCGCAGTATTATCCCCTCTGGACTCGCCCTCAAGACTTATCAGAGTCCTGTGGCGGGTCCAGGGGGATTTTAAAAAAACGATCATCATTTTATTTGTTGAGGCTGGTGGTGGTGTGGGGGGCCTGCTGCTGGAAAAGGCAGCAGAAACCTGTTATTGCACTGCCCTGGGGCAATTTACAAAGCGCAGTCTAGTTTGCTTTTAGATGCACTATTATTTCTAATCAAACTGTGAGCTTTCTGGAAGAACTATCTCTGCCTAGGGGTTATCCACCTGTGAAGAGAGCGCTGTTTTACCACAACCTAATTCCCTTAAACCAGTGAAATATTGTTAGCGAAAAAAACACAGCCCCGGATTTCTGCCGCATTGAAAAATAATGAGGTTTTTAGCCCAAACTTGCTCCAGGACCACCACAGGGAGGCGCAGGAGCAGAAGCCCTCCTTCTGTGGTGTGCGTGGCACGCGCCAGTGCCATTTCTGTCCTTCCCATTCAGCAACGCGCGAAGCCAGTACCAGTTCATTGAAACAACCCGTTAAAATGGAAGTGGTCTTTCCCAAAATGGGCTCTGGGTGTCTGTGGAACAGATGCGCGGCTCCCCAGAGGTTGCAAATGTATCTGCCTCACTTCTGTGCGGCTCCAGGGCCTAAAACGTTCCTTTATTGCTTCTAATAAATCATCGTCAAAGCTGTCTTGTCAAATGCCTAACCTAATGATTCTGGCGACAAAAACTCCTTTCTGTTTATTGTTCAAGCATCATGTACTGTTCTTTATCCAGGTGTTTGACTGCCTTTGCGCACGCTTTGCTCTCCTTACTGTAAAACCGAGAAAACATTTTTTGTACAATACTCTTTAATCTAATGTGATTTTTTTGCAAAACATTTTCTTGGATTTTTTTTAGGGTATAACTGTGCCATTTGAGCCCTGGAAGGACAGATATTTTGGGGATGAAAGTGGGCCAGTGTGGAAGTAGATATGTACGGCCATTACTTTTCAAAGTAGTAACAAGCTTGTTATCATATGTTTTTTTTTTTTTTAATATAGTTCACATTTGCCAACTACGTGGCCTCAAAGCGCTTTGGTGCAGAGCTTTCTGTGGTAATTGGAGGTGATGCCTATGGGCACGCTTCTCGGTTGCAGCTTGCAACACAGTCTAAAACTTATATGGCATGTGAATTTGCTTGCTTCACTGAGGGAAAATCTCATAAAGTGTCCCTATATTAGGTATTGAACGTCCCACTTAAAAGATTGTGATCACCCATCTTCATAAGCGTCTGCTTTTTCTAATTTATGATTTAAGCATGTTGTTGTTCAACACTATTTTGAAGTCTTTGCTGGAAAATGGGTGGCTTCCATTATTTTTAATGACCCCCATACAGGCGTGACCAACCTTGTTCCATGAGGGCTTATGGATGCCAGACTTTTGGGATAGTGACTATGTAAATATTTCCCATTTATTTTCATTGGATTTACATTTATCCCACATGTGTAACCTGAAAATCTGACAGAGCTCTGGGCTGTGTGACCAACACTGGACATCTCTGAACTAAGACAACAATGTAGAGTGGATTTCCCCAAATATTGTGAACCCTTGAAACTCCATCTTGAGCTCATTTATGCATTGGTGGTTAGTCCTTGGTTGGGCTTGCCACAGTGATACCCTTAGTCTAGACATAGCCAATAATTTTTGCTGTAATGATCCAAGATACAAGAGGGCACAGCTCTGGATTGATGGAGCATTGCCTTAATTAACCACAGAGGTTGAGGAGGCCCTAGTAATATCCGCCCACCCAGATGCCAGCCCCATGCTGTGGGCTTTGATTAAACCTCCATTGTTCTGGTACCTTCAGGTATGTGCTCATAACAGAGGTGAGGCCTTCGAAGGGGTCTTCACGTCCTTCAGCTCAGAGCAACACCATAAGTTAAGAGTGCATACAGTAACTAGTTTGTTGGGCTTAATAGCCTATCATTCAGCTCATGGAGCCTCCTCTATTCCAGTCACAAGCCTTGCTTCACTGTTTATGACACTTCTTTTGGAAAATGTTGGGCTTCCTCAGTGGAGTGTCCAAATCTTCCTGATGCGTTTTTTAATCTGACGAAGTGTACAATACATGCATTTCCATGTAATATAGAATATTACGTATTAATGGGTAACATGCTGGTCCTATTGTTAGGCATGGTGTTCTACAATAAATTGGAATTGTGAGTCAGCGTCTTCACGCATTCGTTTGTGGTCACACCAGTGGTAGACTGCTAAATTGTGAGCCTAACCCTGTCAAGCTGGTGTACCCTCACTACCTAGAAACAAGTATTGAAAATGCAATAGGTCTCGGCTCTGATTAAATTAAAGCCATTTGCCTTGCTAATGGTATTGTATAGCAAAGCAAATGGCTTGAACTTCATAAAAGGCGAGACCTATTGGATTTTGAATGCTTGTTACTCTGTTGCTTTTTTGTCTTCCATCTTTGCCAGTACCGCTGGTGCCCCGCCCCCTGTCTGAATGCTGTTGATACCCCACCAACTGCCTGAGTGTTGCTGGTACCCCTGCCTGAGTGCTGTTGGTGCCCCGCACCCGCCTGAGTATTGTTGGTGCCCTGCCCCCTGCCTGAGTATTGTTGGTGCCCCCCTCTCAGTGTTGTTTGTGCCCCACCCCCTGCCTGAGTGCTATTGATACCCCGCCCCCTGCCTGGGTGCTGCTGGTGCCCCGTCCACCCTTCCTGCCTCCTGCTGGTGACCCCAACCCTGTGTCTGCCCCGCCCTCTCCGCATCTCCTTGGCCGTGGTGTCCAAGCACACTGAGTTGCCTCCCAGTGATGTAATGACTCGCATAGCTGCGGGATGACAGCTGAGCCCCGGACCCAGCTGGCTTTGATCACATACACATTCTGCCCTCCGCTTCCTGCTGGTCGGAGAGACGGCTCCCTGCCGGAGAGAGCCAGCACGGGAGGGCAGAGAGTGTCCGCGAGCATTCAGGGACCGAGGGCAGAGAAAGACACAGGAGATCAGAGCAGAGAGCTTCGTGGCGCTCGAACAGAGCAGCGAGAGCCCGTGTAGAGAGAGAGTACTGGGCAGAGAGCCCTACTGGGACAGAGCCTTCGGAGGAGTAGAAAGGGCAGAGACCTGACCGGAGGAGCACGCAGCACCAAGGACACAAGGAGTATCCAAAGTGCTTCCTCGTTGAACACCTGACGTCAGGGGCCCGCCGCGATGGGATTGGACCCAACAGCGGGCGTTGCCTGGTAACGAAGGGGCTCGTCTGGCCGAAGCAACGCTGGGAGTGGAGGAGGCGCGGGGCGTCTCTTGGCAACCAGGCCTCCGCGCTTTCCCCCCCTGCTGCCGTCAAACACCGTATCTGGAGCCGGGGAGCAGAGAAGGAAGATAGCTGCTTAGTCCAAGGCCGGCGCCGACAAAGGAGACTCCCTTTCAAAGGTAATCAGAGCAGAGTGCCATTTCAGGGGCTGACAGTAAAGAAGTAACAGTCACGACGCGCACTCGGGCATGGGGGCAAAGAGAGTTTTTGGTCAGCGCAGTGGAGAGCGCATGCTTGCAGTCTAGCGCCATAATTATTCCTCCACGTTGGGACAGTGATTTGTGATCTGTTAAGTGGGCCAGTTTACTCGGTCCCCACACGCTGGTTGCCATGACAATGGCACAAGCAAAATAAGATGGCGTCGGACTGTCCACTGTCTGTACGTACGCGTGCGTGTGCATGTTTACCTTTGCCTGAATGGCGAGAGCAGCCATCTTTGTCCATCCGTACGAGCTTTCGCTGAATCGATTGCAAAAGGCCCTCGCAATGGCGAGAGCAGCGCAAGCGCGCTGCTAACGCCAGGCGAGACCTAAAAAGTGCCTGGAATGGAAAGTAATTCCTCTTAGTTTATTTGAACTAGGCTTGCTATGTTTTTGGGAATCCTAGGCCAAAATTACAAAAAATATTTGATCTATGGTAAAGCCAAAATCCTGTTAAAGGACGTGATGAAATATACTGCAAGGGACCTGCCCAAAATGTCTCTTGGTTATCAAAATGTCTCTTGGGTAGTCCTTTCTCATGCAAGTCTGATTGAAGGCAGAAGGCTTATATGTTCATGGCTAATGTGGAAGGCCTTTGAATATTGTATGTGGACATATACAATTGCATGCTTACCATGCCAGATCTTACATGCAAAAAATGTGAGTTCCTTCTTAAAAGACCCGTTAGTGTTTCTGTTGTCATAGATCCTCTTAACACATCCTTTTTACTTCCAACATAGGGCAGAATAGTTGTTTTCTGTCTTTTAGAACCACCTTACTACGATAAATCATGTAATGAAACTAACTGAGCTGTTTACTTGGGGCTCCTTGGTTAGGCAACATGGAAATTGAGGAAACAAAATCATGTTGCCACACGAGTCTTTACCCTGAAAATATGCCCATTTCCTGTAACGGATGCTGATTAGGATGAATGTTAAGATGTGAATACTTGTATGTTGCTAGAATGGTTATATCTGTTTCACGACGGGTGGAGATTATCTATGATATTAAATAATTTATGAAGTATAACGAAGTGTTAGGCTACCTATTCCAGATAAATAAACTACTTTGACTGGTTGGCTGAGTTCTTTGTCTCATTGTATCTGCTTCCTTGTCTGAAGTTGCTGAGCTGGGACATTCAGAGTGTTCCATTCGTTCTGAGAAGAGACAAGAGATGCTCTGATCCTATCACTACCTCCTAAGAAATTACTATAATTAAAAAACATTATGGTCATGTGACCATTTTGGTGGTGTTGGCAGAGGTGAAGGCCACACAGCAATTACATATAGGCCATCTGAAGAAAAGGAAGGTGGCAATAGTGATACTGAATTTGACTTGTTTGGGCTGTGAAAAGATATCATGGATTTTGACACATATGGAACTGTATACCAAAAACTCGTCTGTCAAAATTGAAGCATTTGTTTTTGGGAAATTACGGGTGTGATAACTTATTGGATTAGTGATGCAATGGAAAGCGGAATGTATGATAAAGTCAAATGCAAATGTATCCCAACATGTTTTTTTTCTCACAAAGAACAGCAATGGTGGATGTAAGGATAAGAACATTTGGGCCAGGTCCCCTTGATGACTGACTTTTCAAAGTGTGCTTTTTAAATGTGTAAGACTTTCCTCATTGTAAGCTTCTCTCATCCCATGTGCTCCCCTGCAGAGTGGTTGTGTTGCCTTCTCTATCAAATTTCAACCTCAGATTGACCATATTTATCAACATGGTAATGATTCTCCGCAACAGCCTGACAATATGACTTTGATGTAATACCCCATACTATAGCGTTAGGTACCTCGGTTTTTCTTGCATGTATTGTCGATAGGGTGAGAATGTTCCCATCCTCATGACGTCCTTAATGTCTTATGCCTCTGATGATCCTGGTGTATATTTCATAAACATAGAGAGATTACTCAAACGTTTGCTCTCTTGAGGGATTGGTCAGTCGTCAATAGCTCAAGAGCTATATTCATGTTCCCATTGGTGCCGCCCTATAGGGTCTCGGCTAAGGGAACTTGGTGGTATTCAGCCTCTTACCTCCTGTGAGTGCTTCCGTTCTCCTCTTCCTCCTTGGCAACCCAATAAGGCCTTTCTCGACTGTTCAGTAAACAGATAATCCACTGAGCCGAGGAAGCAAACTACTCTAATGTTTTGGAGGTTAGATGGAACAGAGAGACCATGATTTCACTCTCTGCAAGAGTAAGCACTATATTTTCACCTTACAATCACCCCAAAGTAGTCCACAGCATTTCCAGACTCCTCTTTGATATAAGTCGAGCTGTTTTCCATATTATGTAGCCTGGGAAAACTTTGTTGCTGTTAACAGAGTAACCCTATCTCTTGCCGTGCGGTTGCCAAACAGATGCAGTGTTGGAATGTTCCCAACAACTTTCCAAGGCTGAAAGTTTGTGACTGGATATTCTTTCCGGCCTTCTGCTACTACCTACCTAAAGATATCAGACATACATTTTTCTGAAGGAAACCTTCATTTACGTTCAGTTGTATCAATTGGTTCCCTGAAACCGGACTGTGAATCTTTTCCATTAAATAAAGGTAAATACACAGCCTTCTGGTTGTGCCTCTTTCACTGCTCAGCAGCCAAGAAGGGTTGGTTGGTGCACCTCTTCTCAAATGAACATGCATTTTAGTCTTATTCGTCTTGTGATGGACATGACCATGCATGTGCACTGTTTAAAGTCAAGGAGTTGGTAAGAAGTAAAAGTGGACAGAGCAAGACAGCAAAGAGACATTTTGGAGGCGCGGCTCGAGGGGAGATATAAAATGTGCACACACAATGGCGGGCCTTTTGTTGCGGATTGGACTTTTGGCAGCAGGCTTTCCAGCACTGTTGTTAATTTCCTGCAGATCTTTCATTCAGCGCAGCAGAATATTTACAGAGGGGCGAAGTTGCACTCTCTGTCCAGGCAATGTTTGCTTAGAAATGTCTCTCAGGCAGGATATCCCTCTGTATTGTTCAGGTTCCTGGGCTGCAGTAACTCAAATGTGCATATGAGCTTCGCTCATAACACAACTTTCAAATTGCTTTCACCACCGTGCAAACTGATGCAAATTCACAGGGTTTAGTGCAGCTGCATACTGGAGTTCAGACTGTCCTGAACACAACATGCACACACGTTCGTGCATCTTTTGCAAAGATAGATGACGTTTAATTTTGCAGTAAAGCTTTTTCTCTCCAGAATGTAACATTAATCCGTCACAAGTTACATGCAGGTGGGCTCTCCACTCTGTAATAACCTAATTACCACGCATCCTAATATCATACAAAAGACTGTAAGACTGATTACAACATAAATTACTATACTCAGAACCCAATAATGTATATTCACGATAGGAGCAATCAATCGGGGAATCGTAAGCGCACTACTCACCCATGAGGGTCTCAAGGGGCTGGGGGAGGGGAAGGGGGGGAGGGAGCAACTTCGTTCGGTCGAAGAGCCGGGTCTTGAGTGTGCTCCTAAAGACGTTCAGGGAGGTGGTGTGTCTGATGTTGAACGGGAGCTCGTTCCAGGTCTTGGCCGCGATGTAGGAGAATGCTCTTCCTCCTGTTCTGCCTCTGCGGATGCACTGCGTTTCGGCGAGGGCGAGATTGGTGGATCCGAGGTTTCTTTTAGTATAGGGAAGGATTCTCTCATTGAGGTACTGGGGTTCGGTGTTGTGGAGGCATTTGTAGGCGTGGGTGAGTATCTTGAAAGTGACTCTCTTCACGACGGGGAGCTAGTGGAGGTTTTGTAGGTGTTGGGTGATGTGTTAGTGTCGAGGGATGCCGGGGACGAGTCTGACTGCGGTATTCTGTATTGTCTGGAGCTTGCGGAGTAGAGACTTGTTGATCCCAGCGTAAAGGGCGTTTCCGTAGTCCAGTCTGCTGATTATGAGTGCGTGGGTGACGGTCTTCCTCGACTCATGGTGGATCCATCTGAAGGTCTTTCGGAGGATGCGGAGGGTGTTGAAACAGTTGGAGGTGACGGCGTTGACCTGTCGGTTGATGGAGAGGGAGGAGTCGAGTACGATACCGAGGTTTCGGGCGTGGTACGTGATGGTCTGGAGTGGCCAACGACAGTGGGCCACCAGGTGTTCTCCCATGCTGACAGGGAGGTTCTGAGGAGGAGTACCTCTGTCTTCTCCAAGTTGGGCTTCAGGCAGCTGTTGCTCATCCAGGATGCGACGTCCTGCATTTCTTCTTGGAAGATATTTGGTGGTTGTGGGGTCCTTGGTGAGGGAGAGGATGAGCTGAGTGTCACCCGTGTAGGATACTATGCTGAGGCCATGCTGTCTTGACGATGGTGACGAGGGGGGCCATGTAGATGTTGAAGAGGGTTGGACTGAGCGAAGATCTCTGGGGTACTCCGCAGTTGATTTACGTGGGTTCGGAGAGGAAGGGTGGCAGTCTGATTCTTTGGGTTCTGCCCGTGAGGAATGAGTGGATCCAGTCGAGGGGGGTTTCTTGTATGCCGGCATCATGGAGTCTGGTGGCGAGTGTGCGCTGGGAGACGGTGTTGAATGCTGCTGAGAGGTCGAGTAGGATCAGGACCGTGGTGTGTCCTTGGTTGAGGAGGGTGGGGATGTCGAATGTGGCGGCAAGTAGGGCGGTCTCGGTGCTGTCGTTACTGCAGAATCCGTATTGGGAGGGGCCGAGGATGGAGTTGTCTTCGATGAACCTTGTTAGTTGTGCGTTGATGGTGTTCTCAATGAATTTTGCCGCAAAGGGGAGCAGAGAGATGGGCCGGTAGTTCTTGAGGTCCGTGGAATCTGCTGACGGCTTATTGAGCAGGGGTCTGACTTCTGCGCGTTTCCAGTCATCGAGGAAAGTGCCAGTCTTGAGAGTGGTGTTGACGGTGCATCATAGTTCTGGCGCGATGGCGGCTTTGTGGTAGATGTGCGATGGACAGGAGTCTGTGGGGGGCCCCCCTCCCCCCAAGTAGATGCTTTCCATGGTCGAGGTGGTCTCTTCGGTTGTGACCAGTGTTCAGGAGGAGATGGTGGGCTGGATGGCATTGCTGGAGGAGGGAGTGGTTGAGGTGTCTGGTCGTTGAAATTGTCGTAGAGGCTCTTGATTTTTAGATGGAAGTAGGATTCGAGCTTGTCGCAGAGGTCCTGGGAGGGGGTGATGTCCGTGGTTTCGCTGGGGGCTTGGTGAAGACCTGGATGACGCTGAAGAGTTCCTAGGAGTTGCTGGCGTTGGTGAGGATTTTGTTTTGGATGAAGGTCTTTTTGGTGGTTCTGATGTGTTGGTGGTGTTCCGTCATGGCGTTCTATTAGGTGGTGTGGTCTTCAGGTGTTTTGCTGTTTCTCCAGTTCTTTTCGAGGCATCTGCAGGTGCGTTTGGGTTCTTGGAGGTCGGTGGTGAACCAGGTGGCCTTCTTGGGGTGCTGTCTGTCGGAGTTGCATAGGGGTGCGAGTTAGTCTGCACAGTTGGAGATACATTTGTGCAGTTCTCTGGCTGCGAGGTTGTCGTCGGTCATGGTGGTGGGATTGCCGCAGTGGAGCGTGGAGCTGAGTTGATCCTCAGTGATTTTGCTCCAGTTCCTTCGCGGGGGCGCGGAGCAGGTTTGGGCGGCTTGGGTTTGTCGATGAGGAAGTGTGCGCAGTAGTGGTCTGTCCATGGGGGTTTCATGTTGTGGCTGAAGTGGGTGTTGTTTCCTCCTGCGAAGATGGGGGCGAGGGTGTGTCCTGCCTTGTGGTTAGCCGTGGTGATGATCTGTTTCAGTCCGATGTTAGCGAGGTTGTCCAGGAGGGTGGTGGAGTTGGGTTCGCTAGGTTTGTCGAGGTGGAAATTCAGGTCGCCGTTTTGTATGTAGTCCATAGAGGCGATGGCCTGGGGTGCAATGAGGTCAGTGATGGTGGTGGCGAATGGGGGGAGCAGGGGCTGGGGGGGTCTTTAGGTGAGGGTGCCACGGAGTGTGATTCTAGGGCTGGTCTGGACCTGGAAGTGAAGGTGTTCGGCGGCGGAGAAGGCGTCACTCAAGCTGGAGAGGCAGAGGGAGTTTTTGTGTGTGATGGCGAGTCCTCCTCCAGGGTGGTTGGGGCGATCCTTCCTCTGGATTTTGTATTTGTCTGGTATGGCGATGGTGGGGGCGGAGGAGGCGGTGGTCCAGGTTTCTGTAAAGAAGGCGACGTCTGGTGAGAGGGTGTCAAGGAGGTTCCAGATCTCTACGGCATCTGTGCAGGGAGCGCACGTTGAGGAGGAAGCACCTCAGGACATTGGCTGCTGGGTCGAGGGTGAAGGCTTGGTGGCAGTGGCGGCAGGAGAACTGGCCGTGGGTGGTGATCGGCGTGGCAAGCTTGCAGTTGTTCCTTCCGTGGTTGAGTGCGAGGAGGGCAGCTGAGTCGTAACAGTGGAAGGTCGGAGATCCAGAGTCCCTGGTGCTTGCCGCGGTCGGGTCACGGACGGGCACAGACGGGCTTGCCCTTGGTGCGCCATTAAGTGGCTGCCATTAAGTGGGGGAGGGATGTGCAGCTGGGAGGCGGGAACGGCAATCGGCAGGGTGGAGGCAGCAGCGGCAGGGAACAGCTGGGCACGGGGCGCAGAAAGTGGCAAAACTGGCTCACAAGAGCATAGAAAAGATATCTGAAATACATGATGTAATTGCTCGTCTTGGAGATGGTGCAGCAGGACCCCTTACATAACTGTCCCCTAACACATGCCTGTTGTTGGTGGTAACTGAGCAAAGGATCAGTATGCGTGCCTGGTGGGTCCATCTCTGCTTGCTGGGAGAAACGTTTTATGCCTGACACTGCCGAAAGGAGTGTGTCAAGGGATTTGAATTAACTCTAGCCCCAAGAATGGTCTTCCCATGAGCACTCGTTGAGATGTGTCTGCTGTCTCATGACTTCGCCCGCTTCTGTAGCCCTAGCTGGAAAGGTAACCATGCTTCCATTGATTTGTGCCCAGTGCCATGCTATTGTGAAGGATGAGTAAACGTACCCAATACCTCTCCTCTTCTATCTCCTCCTCTTGTGTAAGATTCTTTTTCAAGTTACTAAAGGCCTCATGTAGAGTCTGGCAGACGGAATACTGCATCACAAACGTGATGGACAGGGTTGGACTGGGACAGAAAATAGGCGTCTGCACCAAAATGAAAGTGGCCCCATTAATGAATTAGATAGCTAATAGAAGTGGCCCCCACTAAGATAGTTCAAAAAGTGGCCCATGTTTACAAAGTAGGGCAAGTTTTGAATTTGTAAAGTTAAGCTCTATAACATTGATTTGAACTTGCTGCAGGCAGTTTTTGTTTTAATATCAGGGAAATCAACATTAAAAACCGGCCGAGTAGACCATAAAACAAACCCACAAACGTCCTAAAAAACAGCCCACACACTGACCTATTAGATGAGTCCATCGGGCACTGCCTGATTGCCCTATTGGCCTGTCTGGCCAGATGATGAATATCCCGAACACTTACATGTTCATTATATGCTGTGGCACTTGTAATAAAGTGGACAGGATATCCATCATATTTGTAACAGAGTAACATGTCCCTCAAACTCTAAATGTGTCCCAAAGTCCCTTTTGACTGTTAAAAGAAGAGGTTATGCTTTGTTGACAGAAGGAATGGAGAGAACAGTCAAGGCCATTAGCATGTGCTGGGTGAGTCGTGGTTTCACAGTAAGCAAGTTCAACCCATCTTCCAGTACCACATCTGGCCAGTACAACAGTAAGTGTTCTGTGGAAAAATAAACCGTCTGGAGAGTATTTCAATTGGACTGGAAGACCTAGTTGTAATGAAGCAGGAAGTCACCCATGGCTGTGTTACCACCGTTTATAGACCATTTTCCAGCAGTCCAACCAGAAGACCTCAATACGCACTGATACAGACAATGATCTTGGAGAAGAAGTATGTCTTATGGTAGGAATACTACAGTCTGCACTGCTCCAAGCACTGGTCAGCTTTGTGCTCCCAGCCGTGCTGGAAGGTCCACTAAAACTCACAGGTAGGCTGCCAGGAGTATTCTGTCCCACGATGGCTCAATGAGCCAAACAGTCACCACTGACATGCAGTAATCTGCAGGCTAGGATTTTGAATATAAGTAATGCCCACTCAGCCATCCATCTTCCAATACTAATATTTTGAGGGCCATTAAATTGGGTAACAGCACGATCTGTAATTTACAATAATTACAAAAGCAGAAACGCAGAATGAAGCGCAGTATAAAGATTTAGTATATAGTATTTTGGGTCATTTTCCATGAAACCCCAGCTCTAGTATGACTCCTTTTAACAGAAATATCCATTATCCGAAAGCGTTATTCAATTATTTAAAAACAATCATAAGAGCATCACAAATATTAAATACATAATCACAATACAAATATAACAGAAATAGTCAAAAAGAGCTAGCGAAGTGCACGAAAAACAGTAGGTTATTTAGCGAGTTTTATATAGCGCTGTCAAGGCCGGAGGGTATTGAAGCGCTTAACAACATTGACACAGGCAATAATATCAGACAACAATAAGTAAAAGTAATTGCATCCAGATTGGTGTTGAGAAAAACACAACAATTTATATATACATTGAGCGGGGTAGTGATTTCCAATATGCGCTAGGCTTTACTGTCCAGAGGGTTAAGGTGTTGATTTGGGAGGAGATCCTTTAATTGTCTCTTAAAGATCATGAAGGAGGGGTTGGTCCTAGTTGTAAGAGTTCCAGATTTTGGGGACATTGCCAGAGAAGGAGCGTGCCAGGCAGGGCCGGACTGGCCGTAGCGGGCACCGGGCAATCCCCCGGTGCGCCGCACGTGTGGGGGCCGGTTTTGGGCCCCTGGGGGCCGTTTTTGTCACAGGGCCGTTTTTGCAGCATAGCTGCAAAATCGGCCCTGTAACAAAATCGGCCGAAAACCGGCCCTGGCAAAGTGCTCGGCGGCACCCCTTCCCTCCCCCCCACCCCCCCCCACTCCCCCGGGGGGGAGGCGGGGGGGCCGGGCGAGCACTTTGCCAGGGCCGGTTGTGGTTCCCAGTCCGGCCCTGGTGCCAGGGCATTTTGTTTGTTTTTTTGGTGGGGAGGGGCAGGTAGATCTATTTTAGAAGTGAAGAACCTCATTGGAGAGAATCTTACAAAATACTTTTAAACATGTGAAAAGACTAGCAAATACTTTCTACAAGGTTAAGGTTTTCCCTATCTCAATTGTAGGGTGATATCAGAGATACAGTATCTACAGTGACCATATGCCCATCCTCGGCATTAAAGGAGAGCAGTGTTTCTCTTTTGCAAAACCTAATAGTAGTGCAATCTTGCAGGGTTTTCAATTCTACATCCTGTTCTACAGCCCATTCCATTCATTTTTAGGTCTCGCCTACGCAGCGCGCATGCGTTGCGTAGGAGGACCTTTAGCCACCGTTCTGCTCTTTTTCGAAGCACATACTCTTGCTTGTGGCGGCATCCACCTTGCGGGAGCGAGCAGGGGGCGCGCCACAAGCACGAGTATGTGCTTCGAAAAAGAGCAAACTGCGCGCGCACGCACACACCACTCCTGGTCCCACCTCCTGCTCCCCCTCTCTCTCATGCACATTCCTTGTTTAACATTTGTTTTTTGCCACAACCGCTCGTGTTTTGAGTCACTTTTATAACTTTATTTTTACATCTACCCGCAATGCGTCCAGTACTTAATGTAGTATGTGGGGAGACAGCTCACTATTACTTAAGGTAGCACTCCCTAAATATAGCTTCCAATAACAATAAATTTACAACGTAAAAGACGCCGCATTAAAAACAGAAAATGCAAGATGCTTTTACCATTCAGGTTTCTTGTAGAATTTCGGAGCAAAACAGACGCGCAATCTTTCAACAGTGTGTTGCAGTACACTGTGCAGTGTTGAGCTTCACCGTGTGTTAACACTGTTACAGTAGATTTGTTTAGATTCGAGCTTGTGTTACATCATGCTGTGTGTTACAGTACACTTGTGCAGTTCTGAGCTTGGGCTGTCACTCACCCACAGTGTATCATTACGTTCTATACAACCTACCGTAAGCGGTGGCGGTAATGGACAGCCTTCTTTCCCAGGCTTCTGATGTCTCTGTGCAATGCCAATGGATAAGTGGCATTACATTACCCGCTTTCTTCACTCTGTACTAGGTAACGGTATTTCAATTAAATCTTACATTAAACCTCTCAGCTCCCCCTAGCAGCCACATCAGTTACCATGCACGCAGACAAGAAGCTTGTGTTTAAAATCATTTAGCAACCAATACATACTAAACGATTAGTGACCTCCCGAGTGTGAAGCTAGGCTCCGGGTGAAATTGGCATTCACTCCCGTGTCTCTACCTGAAGTCCGGCAGATAATACACTATGAATTATGGAACAGAAGTTAATGTCTATGGTGGAGTTTAAATACAAAAAGTGCATTACATGCTTTCCATGCCAGAGAGCCAAACAGTCTTGACACCTCGTCTAATAAACCACAAATGCCAACCCCGGGGCTCCTCAAACACTTAAGATTGTCCAAAGTACTTTGCCATGCATGTGTTTGCTCCTTGTCTCCCAGCAAAATGTCCTTGCACCCTACAGGGCCGGAGCAACAAACAGCATCAAAGGGCCAGTCCCCGGGAAGGCAGGAGCTTCGTTCTCATCTCCACATAGGGAGAGTAGGTAGCCCTGAACAAATATTTGTCTCTCTTCCCTGGAGGACAGCTTCTGTTAATTCCAGTTCCTCGCAGGACTTTAAAGGCCTCATTATAGCGTTTGAAATGTCACTGATGCACCCTCCAGACTTCATAGAGCCTTTAAAACCACATTAACTAAATAAACTGAGGATATGACTTCAATTTCCAGTGTTGGTTCACCCATTTGATGCAGTGTGTGATCTTGCCTAAATCAGTTTATCTCCCAATGCCTCGCTTCTCTTAATTGCAAATTGTAATGATTTAGTTAGTAGGTTGTCTGCAATAAAGTGCCATCTTCATTGGAAATGTAATATCCTAAAGAGCTAAGTAGGTGCAGAACTACACAAACTGGCAAACTTGCAGGGGACACACTTAGTTAGGGTCTGACAGGCATCTGCCACACCCCTGTGTCTATCCTAGACCTTTCGCCTCACAAAATAATTGAGGAGACATGGTACGCCCAACGACGAGCACAATTTAGCTACGGAGGCTCAAAAGTGACACCAGGGTGGCATTCACTAAATGCTGGCAGTTGCTTTTTAGGTCAAGCCTAGAGTCTGCGCGCAAACCCAAAAATTGTTGCCCGAGAGGTTAAAACACGGGACTATTGAATTGGAAACTTCTCTGCAGTGCCACACATTCTAGTTTTCCTTGCTGGGATTTTCCGCTTATGAATTTAAAGTGCTTATTTAGCACTTTTAATTTTCTACAGTTTATAAACAAATTGTTTTATGCCTTTGTTTAGTAACCATTTTTAAAGGTTAATATGACTGCTGCAAACAATGTGTACAACGCAGATCACAGCAGTGTATTTTATGTGCATAGCTCTGTGGGTTACTGCTTTTGTCACAAAGATTCTTTTTTTATTGTGCAGTTCATAATTTACAATAGTAATCTAGCACAGTGAGATAAGAACTGCCATCAAAGAGCTGCATGCAAACACACTTGTGCATGCTGTCATATATTCAAACACTTGGGGCAGGATTACCAAACATGCCGACGGGTCTTACTCTTATAGTATTACAGACTTTCTCATAAATTTCAAGAGTAAGCCAGGACTTTGCGCGGCATGGCTAGACACTTGAAAGGCCCCAAAGGCGAGACCTATTGGCTATGCTAATGTTTGTTTTTTAGCGTTTGGGCGCTACTCATTACTGCACAATTAGCTTATACTATGGCTGCTAGCACCAAAACTCAGAAAGCCCCAAACATTTTAGCATGCCTTCTCTGCACATGTAGAGTTAGTTCCTAGTTTCTTCACTTCATCCCAGACACTGGTCATTCAAAATGCAACTCTTCAAAAAGTGCCCAAGCAGGAGAAACCTGGTAACGTAATCGATTTATGGAAATATATTAGTAAAAAAAAGACATATTTTCAGGTGTCTTTAGAATGTCTGAGATTTTACTCAAGATGTAATGAGATGGGCATAGAGTGCCACAGTATAGCTGAGAATTCTCACTGAGTTTACCTTTGAAACCACCATTGAACATTAGAGCACGATGTGGGATGTACTGCTCAAATTTATATGCCAGAAATTCAGGATTATTCAACTGTAGTGCGTTATGCTCAAGTGACAAAGCTTTAAAAGAGAATCTGCCTTGTATGAGTTTCATATGTAATGATTCAAAGACTAGGGAGATATGTTTCCTTCTTGAAAGCCCGGAGACCAACTGTCGGTTTGAGCTTCAGTTTGCAGACATCCACCGCTGCTTGGCAGCCAGAGTCTTTGTCATGGCCCATGGGCGGATGTTAAGAGAGTGTTTCCTCTGAGATAACCGAAAGGTGTCATCCACGTCCTTAAAGAAAAAGGCCCCACCTGGTGTAGAGGTTTAGTCAGAGGACACGTACAGATTAATATAAAGGGAGGTACAGTTGACCTTTGATGGACTCCAGAGCATTATTCCCTAAATTCAAGGCAAAGGGTGGGGGAGCCAACACTTGACCATTTTAGGCTAGGAAGGATTTAATCCAGTCTAAGCCAGTACCTGCTACAATCGTATTAGCCAAGGTGTTAATTATGATTATGTAGTCAATGAGGCCAAACATGGCTGACAGATCTTAAAGGGCCAGTGACACTTCCACATATTACAAACTTCTGCACATCATCTAGACAAGAGAGTACAACAAATTCAGTGCTACGGACAGTACAACGATCTGTCTGTGAGTTTGTTCTTTTCTGCATATTTCTGTAGTTGTTTAAATGCAATATGCAATGAGTAAAAATTACTCAGACCAACAAAGCTCAGGGTGGTTTCTTAAGTCGAGGATTTTACCAGTTCAGTGGCTGATAAAGTTTTAAGAGAGAATGTACTCTGGAATATAGAGTTCAGTAATATTGTGGCACACTCATATGCTGAACAACATATGGAAGGGCCAAACATTGAAAAGTAAGTGTAAAAAGGGAAGTATAGCTTTAGTAAAACTCTTCTTCCCTATTTGTACTTGTCTTTCAATATGTTGCCCTTCGATATCTATGTATATTCCCAATATTCATTTTGTTAAGGTACATAGATATGGAGTTAGGTATAAAAAAACGATACATACTTATCTTTTGATATTTTGTTCCTTGATGTTCAGTCTATGATATTAGTGTCATACAGTGTTCTGTAGTCAATATTCAAGAGTTGCACCATATGAGAAGCTCATTAACTGTGAATGGATAAAGTTGTTTTATGGTCCTGGATAAACATAGATATTTTGGGGGGATGGAAGCACCATTTCTATTCATAGTGATCGGTTCAAAGTTTTCTAATCTTGCTTGAGGTTCTTCAGAATTTAAAACAATCAATTTTGCAGTTATCTGACCGCAGCACATTTTCACAGTTAGTGTCTACACAATTCTTTACTATATTTCCACTGAAGAAACTCGAACTTTACATAGAGTTGTTGCAAGGGCGATTGGTAGTCAAATTAAAGGGTACAGCTGACAAATTAGGGGCCTATCTAATCCACTCAAAAAAAATCATCTTTGCCTCTCTGATTTTGTATTCATACAAATGTGCTAGTGTAAGTCTTCCTCGGGTCCAGTAAATAGTGTCACCATCCCCTCTTCCTCTATGTTTAGCTAACCTCAAGCTTTAATGTCTTGAGTTCTTAGGAGAAACAGAAATTGTTTATGGATGATTGAGCATGGATTTGTGTCCTATTTTTCAGGGGTATGACTTAATTGGTAATGGCCTTGGAAAAAAGTCTAGCTTAGTGGTGGGTTCTTCCGGGGATAATGGACCTAAAAGCGGCCAGGTCTATAACAGCAAGGCAATAATGTATTCAAATTTAAAGTTCATCCAACTATGCTACAGCTGTTTTGAGAGCATTTTGTTAGTTTTTGCTGACTGGTGAACAGGGATTCTGTGGTCAGTTACAGAAAGAGGTATTGTGTCTATTTCTTGTGGTGCCCCTGCTAAATGTGTGGGTTTGGTACTGACTAGCTTCAAATTATAAACAACAAGATCATTGATAAAATGTAAAGCCATGCCATAGTGGGCTCTAAAAATATGAATGTAACACTTTTATGCCTGAATTGGCTTCACAGTAAAATATCTTAATAACTAGCAGGGCCAATGTAAGATGAATAATCATGGGATTGTTTTTTCACATATCTAAAATAGGTAATGGTCTTGGCGTGCAAAGAGCATTGACAAACTCCTTGATTTTGTTGACAAATTTTGACATTATTGGCAAGGCCATGCGTCAATTTATCCAAGGAATAATTTATGAATATGTTGGAGATGAGAAGAAATACTCAAAGGAGATTGCTCGCTACTGTGAAAACATCAATGAGATTTGTGTAGAGCTGTTCTTGAGACGCCAGGAATATTTTAATAGGTATATTTAGTTAAATCTATGTTTACTACCACGTACCAACAAAGTGTCCGTTTACGAGCGTACAGATTTTCTTGGTGATGCAGAACCTTATTTATGTTGGCTTTTAACGGATAGGTTATGTTAAACATGATGTACTAAAGTTTGATTCATGGCTCTTCCTCTCATGTTCTTTCTTGATTAGCTTTAATCAAAAGCTCAGCATTCCATGACCTTAGCAAAGCCATTTTTCTTGATGCAAACACTCTGCTGACAAACAAAGCTCTTCTGAAGTGAAGCTAAAGCCAAGTTAAAATCCTGTCTTAGGGCCTCATTAATTTTTTCCTTAGGCTATTTTTATATACCGCGTACGAGACCATAGCTGCAGGGCATAGTGCTGTACAGTATGCCGAGCACACAAAACAAGAGGAGAGGAAAATGAAGCCAAATAGCATAAGATAAGCCACTATGACAAAAGTGTAGCCATATATTCAACTATCAATGCAAAATGTTTTCTTTGGATCTATGTCACCTGGCTTTGATCGTATTTCACCCAAACCTGTGTTATTTGATCTTTTTATTGCACTTGCCTTTAAGACCATACTCTCATGTTGAAAAGATATTTCTAAATTATCTGTGTCAATGTGGTGTAATTTTATTTGTGATGAACACACAATATCTAATGTTTCCTCACTATAATTTCACCAGAAGATTAAATCTGATCTATATTGGCTACCTTTTACTACCTATTTATACTCTCACTAACCAATATCTTAGCCTTCTTATCCCTAGCGCGCTCTCTCTATCTCTGTTTCTTTCTATCTTTTCCGCCCCTCTATCTTTCTACTGTCTCCCGTATCTGTCCCCTTCATCTAGCTTTCTGTCTCTCTTTCCGGTATAAAAATTATACGAATGTGTTGTACTTGATACATTTTTTTTTGTTTTATCTCCTTTAACAACTAAATATTCTGTAGGGTTTATCATTGCTATGTTGTACTTGCTACATATATTGTTACTGTCCCATGAATCTCCAATAAAAAGTACTTAACTTAAAAAAAGAAATTGTATAGCCAAGCCATTTGTATAAGGGTGTACGCATGGCTAATTATTTGCCCATACGGGTCACCTGGCTTCCTTCAGGAACAAAAAAGAGATTAATTAATTGCGTAATGTGATATACGAGACAGGTTAAGCACGAATGTTCGTGTTATATGTAGCACATTAGAACATGTATCCACATCTGCTGAAATGGTACAAAGTCTATGGGAGAATAAAAATATGATGGGTCTTCAAGCTGAAGTAGGAGCACAGTCAGGTTTGTTTCTGTTTAAGGCGAGAAGATGATTCTTTAGTTCACTTTTTAATTCTTTCCAAGAGGTAGAAAGTTGTATGTTGACTGACAGAAAGGTGCAGATCCCAGAAGCATTCCAGAAGAAGGAGCTTGGGATTTTGTTTCCCAAACATAAGGATTTCAAGAGGAAGCTGTGAGCTTCCACAGGTTCATAAAAACCAAAGGGAAGGGGTGGTGGTAACTAATTTTATTAGCAGGCTGATTACGCTTCCATTGCAACTATAACAAAACAAAAATGAGAGTAGCCTCAAAATGTAGTTAATTTCTAGTGTCTTTATTCCATCATGAAAGACATAGAGTTTTTTTTTTTAAGGACTGTCTCCCACATAGACTTTGTGGCATGCTTCATCATGGAGTCCTTCCCCGGAATGTAAGTACATCTGGACAGGCACAACCTCTGTAAATGAGGGAGCTCTTTAGACCTTGTTCACAAAAAGAGGATCTGCACAGTTAAAATTGCCTAAAGGAATACCTTGTGTTCGAAAATTTATTTTTCTGGCTCTTTGATGAGAAATAAAAACAAGTATTAGATGCCAATGAAGTCTTTTCGCTTCATGTTTCAGCCGTCTAATTATTTGCCTATACGGCTCACCCAGCTTTCTTCAGGATCAAAAAAGAGATCCCTGAATTGTATAAAATCACGTGACACTGTTCGTTGACTATCAGTCACTCTGTAGCATGCATTCATTCATTTATGGAACTCATAAAATCTGTGCTGGGCTTTCCAGGTCGATATCTGTGGGTGCCGAAATTTCAGTGAAATATGCTTGCATCGGGTGTCACAATCCCAGTTACCACATGTTGGAATCTGGTTGAAAGATAAGACCTGAACTATTTAAGAATTGTTGCCATCTAAACACATCCTTTTGTAAAGTAAAGATGGAAAGACATAGCGGTCCCCGTGTGTCAAACGCATACAATCGATATAGAAGTACTAACAAGCAAGAGCGTCCTCCACCCAAAAATTGGAGAGCGTCATCGACTTAAAAATAGGTAAACAAAATGGCAGAAGAAGATGTCTCGGCATCAAAATAGAGCATAATGAGACTAGATTAATAATTTATTTTACATTGCACGAATATGTTGTGGACCAGCCAATTAAAATGTACTTTGCGACAAAAAGGAACTGGTGGTTGCATAGAGGTAAGATGAATGTTATTAGTTGGCCCCAGACCATTACAATCGATGCTTAAGTTAAAATCATGTTAGGGTGACACGTTGAGTAGGTTTCAAATTTGTTTTGAATAATGAGGCTAAAATGATGCATTGGGATTTATACAGTGAAGACCTAGCTAGTAGGCCAGAAAGTGAGGAATAAACAGGGTTATCATCAGGGGAGGTTTTTTTTTCCATTTCTTTTAGCGGCCAATATGTAATCAGGGCCTTCACTCGCAATAGAGATGGAGAATCTGCATTTTGTGCTAAATTAATGTTGATGCAAGGTTCTACAAGACATTACTGTTTCCCTAGGACAACACATCAACAAGTTATAATCTGACCATGCACCTTTTTCAAGCGCTAACTGCATCAATTCGATTATTCATCTGTTAAGCACACCTATGGCATTGCAGTGATGTGTCAGATCATCTCTTTAACTTCCTGAGGCCCCCAGGCTTCAAAACCAAATAATTCACTCTACATGTACCTACCAGAAGGAGACAAAAAATGTCTTCCTTCCTTATTGTTATTTTGTTTCTTAGATAAATAAGAAATACACTTTGTAGTCAAACGCCTTGAAAAAGTCCCATTCAGGACGAAACACGCATCGGCTGATGATCATGTACTTGGTTGGAAGTGTGTAAAGGCAATAATGAAAACTAAACCAAATCACATGACTTTGGAATTATGGACTGACTTTTCTAGTTATTTGTCCTCAAACAGTGTTATTTAAACAAATTGTTGGAGTGCTCCAGTATATTGTTTTATAATTGTTATCTTCTGATGAAATAGATGAAAGATTAAATACGAAGCGATGCCAAACTAACCCCTACCACCCACCATGCTTTCCTTGATAATGCAGATATTGTTCCAAGTGATGATGGAGATTCTGTACTTATTGGTATTTCTTTAGATCTAATTATGCTATATATATTATGGACCCTATACTAGCGAAGTTAATTAATGTTTTGGCATTGCCTATTTCTACTGTTTGTCTCCCACTCTGAACATTAAAATACCACTTTTGTATTAATTTCTTTTGTGCAAGATTGACTTGCCTTTTCTGTTAGCTCCATTTCACCAGGATGGAAGCTGGTGCCAACATTGCAACAAAATCAACCGTTCCCCCACCACACTTTTATAGACTAACTTTTTTCTAGGCCTACTGAATCTCTGTGCAAAAGTTGATCGATATCCGAGGAATCTTTTTGGCTCATTTTCTGAGCAGTCTTTTTTTCTCCTTTTGTTTTCCAATTCAGTTATTGCTAAGCTTTACAGGTCCAGGTAACTATTTGCTAACTCAGACAGCCAAGGAGAGAACAACGAAGAAGAGGAAGGGCCATGGCAGGGAGTAATTTCAGCTGCGTGGAAATCAGTCATGTGCATATAGACTGTGACCAAGCTGCCCCCAGGATGGATGATGGCCAGTGTGTCGATTCATAGCGTGTCTGTAGTGATTTTCTATCAACAAAGCAGCCAGCAGACAAAGAGCTGTATCATATAAACATTTTGTTTAGTCCACGTTTTTTAATTTGTCGCACTTATTGGCTGTTTCATGAAAACTGATGTTTATCAGGGGCATTCGACTTTTTCGGAGATAAACCTTTTGGCATCATCTTAGTTTGTCAGCAATAAGTTGCAATGAGCTTGGTGTCAGCACAATCTCTCGCCATGTATTGTAGTTTTCATTGTTATTATTGGTAGTTTCGGCACAATAAATTAAAATACTGCCTGTAACGTTTCCTACTGTGAAACTCAAGTACCCTAGCTGACAGAACTTCTGGCAGATCTTGCCACACTTGAGCTAATTAAGATTAACGACGGCCCCACTCACTCTGCTGGCCACACACTGGATCTAATTTTAACTAACTCCCCCCAACACCTGTTGTGGAGCCACTTGCCCTCTGATATGGACAGACCATTCACTGATTGAGTTCCAAATTAGGGGCCCTAGATCACACGATGTCCCTCATACAAACTTGGTTAGATGGCACAGACAGTGGCATGAACTCACACCCGATCATTCCCAGAATATAACTCTTACACCTCAGAAGCTCGACTCGGATCGTGTTGAGGAGCGCCTGGCCTGTTTTAATTCTATAATGAAAACCACCATTTATCATTTAGCCCCCTTGAAACAGTGCCCGCGTCTAATTAGACTCTCTCAGACAGCATGATTTTCCCCAAACCTTCGGACAGAAAAGAGTTGCTGCAAAAAACTGGAACGACACTGGCGCCACTCACATGATATACAGGATAAAGAAAGATATAAACAGGTGCAGGCTCAATATCATATAAATATAAAAACCACCCGTAAAACTCACTTGAACATGCAGGGAATGCCCCTAGAACCCGCTACCAGATCGTAAAAACCTTTACCAACCCTAAAGCATGCGACAATGAAGAAGATCCTTCCCAAGCCTCTTATGTGACAACTTAGCTAATCATTTCACTCAGAAAATTGAACTGATTTATAATAAAATTATTTCAGATGGCAGTACCCTGAAAGACACTTTGCCAGATCATCCAATGACCACACCGAATCTTCAGACATTGGATAATATTCCTGCTCTCACGCCTGAAGATGTAGAGTCACTACTAAAGATAGTTAAATCTGGTTCTCCGTTAGATATTATTCCCGCTAAGACTATCTCTCTGCTCTCCAAGGAACTCGCTGCCCCCATTTGCTCAATTCTCAATTGCTCCTTAAAACAAGGCCGTCTTCCTCATGAATGGAAGGCGGCACAAATCGTTCCCATCCAAAAAAATCCTAAAGCGCCCATGGAGGATTTATCCAACTATCGTCCCATCTCGCTGCTTGCTCTCCAGAGCAAGCTTTTAGAAAAGCATATCAATAAACATCTGTTTCAATTTGTCGAAACCTCGAACTGCCTTGATCCATCTCAGTCGGGCTTTCGACCCAGATACAGCACCGAGTCTGCTTTGGTTGCAGATACTGATAACATCAGAATGTCATTGGACAATGGTGAAGCAGTACTTCTCATGCTGCTTGACTTATCTGTAGCCTTCGACACATTCTCCAATCAGACTCTGCTCAGGAGACTTAGGAAAATTGGCCTCCAAGGGAATGCTCTAAAATGGATGTCGAGTTTCTTGTTGGATATAACTCAGACCATCAATTTGGGCTCTTTTTTCGTTCTAAGACCTCAAGACTGACCAAGGGAGTACCTCAGGGCTCTTGTTTAAGTCCTACCTTATTTAATATATATGTTACTCTCTTAGTGGGATTACTGAGGAATTTAGGATGTATTCCAATCTCTTATGCTGATGATACTCAGCTCCTACTTTCCTTTGATAAAAACAATCCCAATGTTCAGTCCACCTTTTCTAAGGGTATGACGGTCATCGTTGGCTGGATGAGGGATAACTTCCTGCCGCTTAATGTGGGGAAATCTGAGATCATGATCTTCGGAGATGCAGTGGGGAGGTGGTCCCCAAGATGGTGGCCAGAGGAACTGGGCTGCTCGCTAACTCTCAAACAGGTGGTTAAAAACCTGGGAGTCCGTCTGGATCAGAAACTAACATTTATGGAGCATGCCACAACCACTGTTGGGGCATGCTTCCATGTATTAAGCCTTCTCCGAAGAGTATTCCCGTTCTTAACTTTAATCACCCGGAAAACTCTGATCCAGGCACTAGTGCTAAGCCGTCTGGACTACTGCAATGCCCTGCTGATCACAGCTAATGAAGCCTCCTTAAATAGATTGCAAGTAGTCCAGAGTACCGCGGCTTGTTTGGTTTCCAACGCTCCTCCCCGAACGGCCTCCTTCCCTCTTTTGCAACAACTGCTTTGGCTTCCGGTGAGGAAGCGGATCAGATTTAAGAGCATTTTCTAAAAATCTCTAAATGGCCTTGGTCCCAGCTATCTATCAGATAAATTTACCAAATATTTGCCACCCAGGTCCCTTCGATCAGAGTCCAAATCTCTACTTCTTACTCCGCGTTTAAAAAAATCTCACTTGGGTGGTAAAGCTTTCTTCTACCTAGCCCCTTACTGTTGGAACCAACTTCCCATTCATTTGCGTCAATGCACAGATTATCTGAAGTTTAGAAGGTGGCTAAAAACCTCATTGTTCTGATTCGTTTACATTCTTGGTTGGCTGTAGTAATCTATAGCGCGGAGATACCCCTGTCGGGGTGATTCGGCCACTTTATAAATTAATTATTAATAATAATTTGTTGGCATGATATGGCCAGTAGTTTAGACCTAAAACTGGTCACGTGATACGGCCCGTAATCTGTGGGGTTTTTTCTCCGACTATCAGTGAGGGGAGATATGTAGCTCCACCACTTGTACTTCTTATGCCTACGTTTGTATGTGTGGTAGCTCATGTTATATTCGCGGACACTGTAATTATGTGGGAATTGAGGGGCAAATTATGTGAAGGGGTTGACAAAGTTGTGCAACAAGCAGAGGCAAATTATGCCCCATAATCAGTGACTGTATTATTTCATTATTTTGACATTTTAACACCTATCAGCACTGTCTAGGAGATATTGCCCCTAATTAGTACCAGTTTCACACCGGAATACCGCAATCAGCAACTTATAAGTTGTCAGATAACCTTAACAAATGGTCTGCCATCATGTGAAACCACGTTTTTCTATCTTCTTTATTTTTTTGGGAGGGACAGTCATTTTCGATCAATTTGAGCCAGAAACAAATTTCATTTTGGTGAAATCTGCAAGGTATGAGTAGATGGCGAACGTGATCACGCACAAAACGCTGTGGCCACAGAAACACATGATTCCAGTGGCCCTGGTTATATAATGCATGCCCTTCGCTGGTTCTGCCTCTTCTGTGGTGAAGGTACTGCTAGCTTTAATTTGTAAAGTGTATGGATTTTTTAGGTCGATGAATCACTGGTGGATGTGGTGAAAAGTAAACAGAGCATTGAAACCCAATTCCTTTTCTAGTTGATGTTGCAGACTGGTGTTCAATCAAGAGAATATACTGCCTGCAGTTTCTAAATAGCATGTGCTGGTATGTCCTGGTTAGACCTGAGATTTACATTCCACAGCATCAGTGGACATGTCTGGTGTTCGTCAGTCCCGGTAAACTGAACAACCCCTGCCTGGTGCCACATAACAATTTCTTTGATGCATATACTGGTTCACTGAAAGCTATATACATTGTATGACGAATCTATTTAAGTAAGTTGAACAAATGGAATTGAAAAAAAATCTTCAGTCTTCAAGTAATTTGAGGCTGTTGTGCACGCCTTGTTTCACCGGATTCTCGTTTGGTTGCAGTATTTCAGATTTTGGGCACATTTTTTATTTCTATCTAATATGGCTTTAGTTAACACATTATTAAGAAGTTATTTAATTACTTCTGGCTTTGTGTGTATAGTGAAAAGCTTTGTGCTTTCAGTACAAAATATGCTTTATATTTTATGCGTGGGCGTGTGAGGTAGATATTTGATGATAATTGTGCCAGAAACCAGTTTGCCATGTTAGTTATGGCAGTGGTTTTCAAAGGCATTAATTGTAGCAAAAACAAAGCCAGACTCTGCGAGTAATGCCCTCCTGGTTCTGCACCCTGTACCCTGAATGTTGAATTTAAAGGATGTGCAATTCATCCACCATTTTGAGATTTTGACTTCAGAATGAAGCATAATGCCCAAATTTGTCATGCTTTCACAATAGTGCACAGACCAAAAATAGCAATATTTGCCCGTAAAGGTTTTACTGGGTTTTACAAAAGTCTTGCTGGATAATCTTATGGGGTGCACAACTCGTGTCTGTGTTAGAATCCAGAATAGGGCATGCAGGAGTTCGTGCTTGAATATGAATTATCCCCTAATTTTGGAAGTGGACCTCCTACATAAGGAACACAGTGCGGACAAACTTCATGGACTTGCTTGTCCCTTACTAACCGTGTAGCCCTTTAGTGCTGTATCCTATCTCGCTGTTCCACAGAAGATACTTTAATCTTCTGAGAAGATCTCTTAAATCATTCCTTTGAAATTCCATATGTTTGCTTTTTGCCTTGAGGGTGACTTCTGAAAGTTAAGACCACCTCTTTCACACGTGTATATGGTCTTGCACCAGGGTAAGTCTTTGGCTACTATGTCGATTTGATTCCATTTAATAATTCTGATGTGCCACCTCACATTGCCCAGCAACTCTACCGAGTTTCTGTGCGCATGGACTCAAAAATAAAATAAGTAAAACCAATAAAACACATTTTTTTAGCTAACTTGAAAATAATATGTGCTTTTGTCAAGTGTTTCACCAGCTATTCTCAAGCAGACATGCTCAGTAAGTGCTCAGATTGGAACATGTCTTCCAACTGACCAAACATTGACCATTTATGTCCTGTTTGGGTCAGCGTCACAAACCACATTCTTAGTCTATTAGGGATAATTTACAGAAATATTAATGAAACAAACTACTTTAATTCCAAGTTAAACAATAAACATGCTTGATGTTTCCGTTGGATATTTGCATTGGGTTAGGAAAAGTGGGATGTAAAGTGTCACATCTTTTGCTTCTTTGCAGTCAATATAATGATGGTTTTTATGTTAAAAGCAGACACCAGCTTCATTCATTGCCTGTAAGGAGACCAAACCTGTATTGAGGAAGCAAAATACCAGTCCTTAGAAGGCAGGCAGAGGTACTCTGAAGGGATCTCATCATTTAGGGCCTGATTACAAGTTTGGCGGTCCTACAGCCGATGGTGCAACATTCCGTCCGCTGTAGGACCACTAAACCTGTGCTGCGATAGCCCGTCAGATTAGGAATTTATTCCTGGTCTGGTGGGTGGTCTGGAGCCTACTATGCAGACCGCTGCTCTCAGAGCGCTGCCTGCACCTTCCAGCATGGTGTGGCATACCATGTAGGAAATGGAGGGTGCAAATCGGGGTGGGGGGGCACCACCAACATATCTCTGCTTCTGAGCTCTGTGGGAATGCTGCGGGATCCTAGGACGCTGGCGGTCGCAGCAGTTCTGTGGCATTCTGACCACAGCAGTCGTAATATTGCAGGCAGTACCGCAGTGCGGAGGTGGTCTGACTGCCACCATGAGTTCTGCCGTCCTATGGAATGCTGAACTCGTAATCAGGCCCTTGGTGTTTCTGGTTATAATCTATCTAGCTTTGGTGTAAATTTAAAGTGGTGCCATGAAGAACAGTTAACATCTGGGCACAATCCAGCCTTAATGTTCTGTCTTAGACATTGAAGCAAGGTAGCAATTTTAGGTACAGCTGGACCGTATCTTTGAGGTATGTGTTCCCTGGAAGTCAGTTGGGTTCTTCCAAGTCAGACTTTTCAATTCTATAGGCTACTTCTTTTTCTGGTTTGTCCTAATGTGCATTGAATGGAGTTGTTTTTTTCTCTCTTGCTCAGGTTATTGCACCAGTCATTTGCCACGTGCGCACAGGCATGTCAGAGGCCGTATGCTTTCCCACCTCCCCAGGTCAGTGCAGAGACCCCATTGTTCTTCATAGTCATATGGATGAAGTTTCCCCTGCCCTCTCCCCACCTCCACAGCTAACTGGGTTACCTTTCTCTCTGTGTGTTGCATATCTCCATGAGTGACGTTGCAGAAAGAGAGATCAAAATCATGCAGCATCCCAACAACAGAAAACATCGCCTCTAAATAATGCTAATGCGTTTCAGGTGACCTTGCCACAATCATTACTGTTTCTGTCTGATTTATCATTACAATTGTGTGCTGTGGTACCTACCCTGACCGTGAGGTTGTATGTGATAGTGTATTGAATTGAAAGGCATACTTCTGATGCGCTGCACGTTTTTGGGTTTTTTGATTCACACAAGTTGTCTCACTAGTGTTTTACTACTTTTATATTGGCCTGTCTAAGGTTCTCTGATTACTATTGGTCTCCATTGTCACGTGACTGGAGACTCAGACTATCAGCTCACTATTGCATGTCATACACGAGCAAAGATACTGCATGTCAGATACAAACCATGCCCTACTAACTGTGTTATACATTACATTATACTTTTCCTGGTTAATGAAGTTGTCGCTGCGTATCTGTTGATCAAAGCCGGCTTCTGTGGTTAACACAAAGCAATCTAATCTATTAGTGTGCTAGGAATTTAGATGGTTCAGCGTAATAGCCCAAATGAAAATAGCCAATATTAATACAAATTGATAACCATGTCCCTGAATATTGATTTCACAGTAAATACACATAACGTAACTCCATATATAACAACACTAACGTCTCAACCTTCTACAAAAATCCTGTTAAATCGCCCAAATCTGGAATACATAAATAAATCCCATTTCTCTATGCAATTAATATGTAACACCAGGTATCCATGGGTAGCATTCTACTTTCCCAAAAAAGGTACCTATGGCACTGTTGTTAACACTGGGTTTAATCTGTACGTACAACCAACCAATGTTACTAAACGCACAACACAAATGTGCATGAGAAATCTGGTTTAAATGGTGTGCTCCTCTTCTGCTATTGCATGAAGCACCCAGAAAATGCTTCAGTACCTCATATGGGGTAGTAAACACTATATGAATACGTGTACAATACAATGCAACCATGTTTTTGCATATAATATAGGTGCAGGTTGAGGGTTTAGCCTGATCTTTTTGAAGTCCTCATTAATTTGCATGTCTGTCTGATTGGCAGACATCATTACAGTCCATTGTGCATGTCATATTGGAATTAATATACATTAAAGTTTATGCGACACCAATCTGAAATTGAAGGGGGCTTCAAGATGAGCGATAGTGTTCTCCACAAAGAAATTTTAAATCCGGAATAAAACAAATCTCTTAAGTACTAGTTTTTTGGGCTTGAGTGTTGCTGTGCACACACTTCAAATTTCTAGATAAAATGGTGAAACGAGACTAGAAGAATGGAGAGTATCAGACATCAATGGCTAGTTAAACTAATAGTTTGCAGGCTAGTAAGGCTTGGCTTAGAATTTGTCCGATCAGGTGAGTTGTATGCCTTTTCTGAATTCTATAATGCCTGCTTCAAGGGGAAGGTGTGGTGGTAGTGAGTTCTGTCGAGAAGAGCCAAGTGCTGACCCCAAATGATGATTATCATAAGACAGATACCTACTCTAGTTGAAGTTGTCAAACAGATGTCTGGCCAGCTGGTAATGTACCTTAAGGTTTGAGAGGCAGTAGTGTGTCTGGCCTTATAAAGCTTTGAGGGCCGTGCTTTAACAGGAGCCAGAGAAGCTGGTACAGAAATATAATTGTCCCATGCGAGGATGAGGGGTGGTGCATCATTCTTTCACGCAATCCTGCATCTTAGCTGAAAATATTTGAATATTTATAATAGCCAAAAGCAAAAGTAGATCTGACATCATTCATAGATATAGGGATGTCTCCAGGAGCTCTCATTGGTTACAGAATAATCCGGAGTGCCATCTTGATTCCGTCCTTGACTAACATTGACATAAGAGAGAGGGTTACTTTATTGAAATCTCAAATTTTGTCTCACTTAAACGTTTTTGGCACATCTGCTAATGCAAGTCCTCTAAAGCAGTCTATTCATTCTCACACCTTGCCGAATTTTGTTGGTTCTAATTTTAACAATCTTGATGTTTCAGTGCTGCAATCTTTTGTTTAGCGAATGTGCCGTTTGCCGTGAAACAGTTTATGATTTTGCCAGGAAGTAAATATTCAATGACCCTGTAACCATTTGGCTTTCGGTGTTATTGACATAGTGATGCGTTTCATACAAATGGTTTAATCTGTAACGTTTCTTGTTCTGAATCCTTATTTTCACTGGATGTTGAGTCTGTAATTTTAAACTTATTGTGTTGATTAGAGCAGAGGGAATTCCACAAACTAATTTCTTATTGTAGGTCTTTCTCCTTTTCCTTTTTTCCACCCCTGCCTTATCCAGTGCTCAGTCAGAACACAGGCCAGTACTGTCTAGGTCAGGGTCCTTTGCAAAAGAGGTGCAAGGGCTGCTTCTTATTGTCTTGGGTCTGACCTCAAGATACCAGAGGGTGAGAGATCCTCCAGCCCATCAGCAACTTTGAGGGAGTGACGGATCTCTGGATCAGGATCAGCTTCTTTTGTTCTTCCCAAAATTTTTGAAATTGAGCACACTAGATACAAGCTTCACCGTCTTTTCTCTGAGGTGGCTATGGTGTACGTTGCTGGAAATTGTTTATTCTTTATCTTTTAAGGTTTTATGTGTTCCATATCAAAGCAGAGCTTAGTTGTCTTTTAAGACCTTTGGCAGCTATCATAGCCTGTTTTGGGCATTTTACCCAAATCTATTACTAAGCTGCCAGTCGCAGTGCAGCTGTTTAGGTAATTTCAGGACATGACCTAGCAGGTAGTATTACAAATGTCATTCATTAATCATTAGTAGCACTGGTAAGTTTACTATAGTACAAGACCTTGGACAAGAAACACAGTTCGCTTTTTAACAGAGCCCTGATTGTTTTGGATACTTTTTGACTGTGGCTCATTGACTAAGCTCAGTTATTACTCTTAATAGTTTAGAATTGTGGATGAGAAATTAAGAGCAGTAGTATCTGCCCCTGGACTTAAATGATCTGCCAAAATGTATGTTTTGTCAGGCAGCAACCAGCCTCACTCCCCCCCCCCCCGCCCCCCACTTTAAATCGGAGGACTCTTTATGGAGAGGCTAGAAGCGAAGGTCTAAACCTTTAAGGGCTTCTTAGCTGTCTGTTAGGATGCTTGGATTCTTTGGACCGGTGCGATGGGGAGCTTCCTGCTGGCATCATCACTAATGGCCACAAGAAGGCTCTACATTTAGAAATGTGACCTAAAAATGGCACCAATGATTTAATCCTGGATTCTAGCACCTTTCTGGTTGTCTTCTTGCTTCTTTAAATTATACTGATAATCTTAACAATTGTTATTTTAGTAATAAACAAACTGTTACATCTGATACATGTTTTGTCTGTGGACTCTAGTGGGGTTTCTCAACACAAAATCACTGTGGGTGTCATGGTTAAGTATTGTTGAAGACCACCGCTGCCAGATGCACACTACACAGACAGCAATGGACAAAGTTTCTAGCTGGGAGCGCTGTTTATAAGAATTACATACAGTGGTGGCTCTTCCACTATGGCAGAGGAGCATCGCTCCCCTCTTCTAGCAACCCAACGAAAATAAAAATAAAATGTAAATAAAACTGGATTTCTTATCGTTTTATTTTGTGTCCTGGAGTCTTGGGGGCGGCGCCAGTGGGATAACAGGCAACCGCGAGAGTGGTATTCACTGTTATCAGTGCACATGACAGTTTGGCTGACTGTCCCAGGCTGGCAAAACTGTCATGCGCACTTTGCATGTTCTCCACGCAGGCTGCATTACACCCTGGGTGGAGAACATGCCCAGGCTCCCAGTGCCTGGCTGAGTGCCTAACCACGGTGCTCAGACCAATCACAATGCTGCACTGTAGCTTTGGCATTGGCTATGGGGAACCTGGGTGCTTCCTGCTTCCGGCTGAAGCAGAGCGAGGACAGGAGTGACGATGAGAAGAGACGTGGCGGCAAGGAGGTAAGTTAAAAAAAAGTACTACCTCCACTGCCCCCCCCCGATCAGTGCCAGCCGCCACTGATGACATACCTGATGTTCACAATACATAAGCATAAGGCCCACTTTGATACAAAATGATTTGGCCTTGAGCCCATTAGAATCTGTCCACAGGATAGACATACATCAGCTGTATCAGCCTGCTTCTTATCATGATAAAGATTCTGAAGCTTCTCAATTTGGTGAAGACATGCACTCAGGTGTACATACAACCAGAGGAATACTAGAATCTGCTCTTAAACCCTTATTATCATTTGTGTATTGAGGTTTTCTCGAGTATTTGAGCAGGACCAAAAGTCCTTGCGCCAGAGATGCTTCTGTTAAAACTTGTTATTGATAAGATTCTACAACTTCATCAGCATTTGGCATGGCGATCAATTAACCTAAACTTTTTAGCATTGCGCCATCTCTAAAATGTGTATAGGAAGTGTCATGCCTGGAATTCTTGGTGTTCATCTTGAAGTGATGGTATGAAAGGTTTAGGACATGTTTAACATTATTGGCCTTTATTTCAACATGGTGTCGTGAGTCTTTTTAGAGCTCTCACCGGAGCTCATCGACATTCATGTGCTAACTTTGCTCTACTTAACACTGTATTCATCATTGAGGAGGTTAAGTTTGCCTATTTGCAGGTAGTTCCATCAGTCGATCAATATCCGCTATGAATTGGCAAAAGAGCCTATCAAAGAGGAAGTGCATCTGATCTCACCAGATACAGTAAAGAATGCAGTATTATCAGGAAGCACGCTCCTCTTCTGAAAATCTGTTGCGTTTCCATTTGTTCTGGTGGTGTGTCCCCTTGTGATATTACTCTCTTGATTCTAATTTTGGGGATGAAGCCAGCATTGGCACAATAATCCTCCAGAGTCTTTCCTGGTGAATGCAAACATTTCCTCATGGTCCACATCATACATCCCTAAGTATGCCTTTGGAATGGTATGGACGTGACAAGGTTCTAGAGAAAACTGTTTGAAAACAATAACACACCTATATTGTTGTATCCCTAATCTTAATCTGTAATCCATAAACAAGACTACTTCGTCACCCCGTCTTGCTTTCTTTTGCACCTACCTAATGACTGATGTGGACAGAATCAATTTGAATGGTGATTGGTGATATTTGATCCAGGGTGCCAGGTGGGTTAGGGACGTTTTGTGGGGTACGGATTTGACTTTAGCAGGTTATCAACATTGACTCTAATTTAGGTATTAACAAACGATATCTTCTACTTCAAGCATCCAACTAAAATCAAAACGGCGAATTGCATGGTAATTTTGTGGGAGCATACCCTTACTCTCATTGAAGTAATAACAATACAGTAATGTGGGATCAATGCTTAAATCAGCTGCTGACCTAAAGGGATGTTTATGTGAGGCAAACTCCTTCACTGCATGATTGATAGCCCAAATCATGGTCCACTTACTATTTAGAAAACTACAAAGGCCCCCTCCCAGTATTCGGTTGTATGATCCATTGACCTGTCCTGATGCTGGAAAAAAACTGTTCTATATTTTAAAAACTGAAAATGTTTTCTAAAAAAAAAAGCCTTTTGCGGTAAGCAGGTCACACAACATCTATGTACACCTGTCCCATCTTGCGTCCGGTTAACAACGAAAAAGGTTTCATGCGACACGCCTCTGTAAGTGTGCACTGGGAAAGTTGCCTAATGGTTGGAGGGGGCAGAGGTTTCTTGTAAGTAGTCTATAGTCATAAACTGTACACACTTTTCCTGGCAGTTTCACGTCTACGCAAAAATGTCGGGCGCCAATTCTGTTCATGCTGCCACTGTGCACCTGTGGAGCTCTAGTCTGCATCTGGTGTGGTGCCAGGAGTACCCTACAGTGTAGTCTGACTGCACTCACTGGGGAAGGTGGAAGCACTCTCCTCGCTTCCTGATAAAGATTTCAGCTAATAAGGGTGTAATCTTTGTTTTCGACTCATGTACTGAAAGGGCGCAGCTATGGGTGGTGGGATGTATTACCAAATGTTGGGGAGAAAGCTTCGGAGCAATGAGGGAACATTTACAAACCCAGTCCCACCTCTCCCAAGTACAGTATACTCCAAGATCGTCCATCAACTGAGTATTACAGGAGGGTTGTTTTAACCACATCTGTAATAACAATTGTGCGGCCACACACAGAAACCCATCAAAAGGCTATTGCACGATGCGCCCAATTTTATGTACAATGCCCCATGGGGCGTACGGACTGAATTCTTTCTCACGCTCTTAATTTCCTATTTAACTGAGTGGTATAAAGTACATTGCTGGGTTGCTGTTACCTGTGCTGGCCTTCTGTGTCTGCTCCTCTGTGAATACCCAAGTGGTTTGATTAGCAGAGCACTCATGCGTGAGAGACAGTAGATAACTGATTTAATTAACTAGCATCTCAAAGGCCATTTGCTTATTGCACACACTGTACAACTGTCTTTCAGTTGTAGGACACCATTTCTGCTGACAGTGTGTATGTAAACATCCCACTAAAGTAATAGCTTTCGTAATCTGCAAAGAGGCTGCAAATTATATATAAGGATTTCACTTAAATGAGGGTAAAAGGAGAAAGGCAGCAAACCGCTGCATCCTGTGGAATACAAATTGACTCGGCCGGCTGGATAAAAATAACTCGAACCAGGAATGTGAAAGAAGGCCTGCTTGCAACAACAGTGATCTTGTTTTAAAAATATGAAAAACATGTTTGCTGTGCAGGCAAAATTCCGCTTCACCTTCACCTAAACTCGGTTAAGTGCGTGAAGAGGAATGCATGCCTCGTGCACCAACTCCTAAATTCAACAGAATATGAAACTATGCTATATGGCTAAGTATAGAGCACAGGGATATTGGCTGATGAGGCAAACTTTTAGAGGCCCTCTAAATCTAAGTTGACATTTATCAGATGTAATGTGAGAGAGGGAAGCTTGGTCTTGTAAGCCTGAGAGTGGTGGTTTTACACCACCTCTTGCTGACTAGCATGATTTGGAGACAACTTACAGATTTATGTCAGCTGACATAAATTGCTGTTTTGGATAAGTGTCTTGTATCCATATATGATGTTTCTTTAAATGGTTAATCCTTTCTTGAAGGGCTCATACTGTTTCCAACAAGGCTACTGCAGAATTGCTGGTTTGTCTGAAGGGTGCCCCCTGCTCCTACCCAGCGCTATTTTGAGGGGAGCTGAATTTGCTACTCCAGTTTAATTCCAATTTTTTTTATATTCACTACCCCATGCACATTCTGCAATTATTACATTCTGGATTCCCAAACAGATGCATACTTATGCCACACTGTTCTCCACCAGTTTATTGCAAGTCTGAATTGAGTCAGAACTGTCACCACCTCCAGGCTTACATCCGCTTGTTTGTTACCGTAGGTTTGATTTATGATAGAGCAAGACAACTAAGTAAAGTTACTTTCCATAATAGGTTTAGTGCTCTTGCATAACACATTTGTTTAATGATAAACACTCAAAATGCAACATCTAATTTGGACAGTATATCATGGCAGAATTTACTGTCACAGTCATCACATTGTATTGTCAGGATTGAGGAAAGAAGAAGCAGTAGGGCCCGGTCATAAAGATGCTCTGGAGCTGTGTGCGCATAGTGCAAGATTTAAAATCCACAGCACAAGCTCGTGTTTGCATAAAGACTCCTTTGAATTGGTAATGCTTGTCAGACCAATAGCATGTAAAAGGTTTCACTATTTTACCTGTTTATATGGGATTAGGGAGATCAATAAACCTTATCTGCGAATGTGAGCTGCCCTCAAGTAATTTGATCTGTTAGAGGGGTGGTCCCGGCATTAAGGGGTTGCGTTGTCTCTACTGCTCGACTACAGTTTGAGTGCTTGCCTATTGAGGTCAAACTTTCACAAGGAGGGTGCACGGCTGAATGTTATGGTGATGAGAGCAAAGAAACAATCTCATTATATACTGATCCTGTAGGCCCACAACCCGAATGAATTGTTGTGTTTGAAACTTATATTACTTTTAGTCTATCTTGGAACATTGCAGAATTGAATAGGTTCTTTGATTAATATAGTGCATTTCCTGTTTTGTAAATCATTAGTATTAGGCTGACCCAAGACACTGACTTCCCATAGATACGGTAATTAGTGAGCAGGTATTTGAAACGTTTGTATGCTGACTTTAGGATGTTAATGGAACTATAGGGTTTGATGGATATTCCAGCCCAGCACACCCATTTAGATTTGAAAAGTGCTTCATTTTTAGACTATTCCCTCTGAGGTGAGCATTTGATCTATTATTTAGGTTTGGAATTCTTCCCACTACTGGAAAGTGATGACTATTGCAGTCCTTTGATATGAAAGAAACAATATATAGTCCTAGACAGGAGAAGGCTATAATGTCGCAAAGATAGAAGATTTAGGGGTCACCAAACTTGTTGAGTTATCTGGAATCCTTAAAAATTATATTCTGAAGTAATGAACAGGTGTTCGATTTTGAGGGAATATCTCTAGGGTACTTTGTTGACAAAACAAGATTGCCTATGTAAATAGAAATATAAGTTAACGTAGCACACAAACCCAGAGCAGTGTTTCACTAGTTGCTTAGTGTTCCTGCGTATGTGGCTCCCAAATCGTTCACTGGCGCGCCTGAAGACTCCAGCATGAGTAGATTCTAAGAGGTGGTGTGAGGGCACTACCAGGCTGAACTGGGCCAAGAACCCAGCTCTGTGACTGCACCCCTCATAGTGGATCCTTAGAGGCTCCCTGGGGGCTTTCTTACCCCCCCCCCCTCAAATGTGTAAGTGGCCACTTTCAACAGCGATAGGGCTGCCTTTATATCCATGTGTATAGTAGCAGGCCCAATAAAAAAAAAATCTGCCAGGTAGCTTATGCTTTGGAGCTGTAGGAACCCTATAATTTTACATCCCAAGACACATATGGATGGTGGTGAAACCTTAGGATGGGATAGTCTTCTAGTTGGGCTGTTATCGTGTGGGTTTAGTTCTCTTGACCATGATCTCATGACCAAGTATGGAGGTCTTCTGTAAGAAGTCCATAATAGATCATCTGTTACTTATGCATGTGTGAAAGTGTGGGTTCAGTCCTCATGGCTGAAAGGCCATGCAGTGTCACAGGTCATAATTTAGCAAAACATTCTCAGCGCAAGAAAATACCACTTAACGTTAACGGTTATGAAGAACCAGACTTAAGTGTTAGGGTTACATCCACGCATTGAGGTGAAATCTCCTTTAAAAAAAACCTACCGGTATGTCCTCGAAAGTTGACCCGCCCACAGTGGCAGCTCACTGTGTCAGAAAGAAGTGACGTTGTTGTTCACTTTATAACTCTATCGGATTGTGATCGTATTTATTGCAAATCATATTCCCCCATGAAAAGTAGCATCATCCGCAAAAATCAAAACAAATTTACACAATATGACGTTATAAAATAGGAAAAAAAAGTATACAGCATAAAACTGCAGAGGCCTAGCCTCTTGCAAGGACAGCATCAAGCATTAGGGAAAAGGGAAATGTCCAAAACAAAAAACGCACAGTCCCCGGACATACGCCAAGGGACACACAGCGGAAAGAAGGACACTGCACAACTGAACACGGATAAGCCTGATGGCCCACAGGTGCGCTGGTACACACCCAGCACTCACACAGAACCCAGAGCCATACGAGGACGGTGCTGTGCAAATGCATTTTACATAACGTCACCTAGCACAAAGATAGTGATTAACCATCACAGGTTCAACTGATCAGAGCCAAAAAGTTTGTACCTTTCGCCTAAACATATAATAAATCCTGTCCTACAGGCGCATCTTGGGGCCTCTGCTAGCAGCCACTGCTTTCTAACTCGTGAATCAGCCATGCAGTTTTGCATTCAGGCGTCAGAATTAGCCTCAAAATAGATTATCTTTGATGCAGACTCCGTCTTTTCAGTGATTAAAAATAAATCAACTGAAATTCATCACCGCACCGCTGTAAATGTAATATATCTCCTCACAATATTGCGATTAAAGCGTGTTTGGTGTCTTTTCAGACGAGCAACGACATTTTAACGATATATGCAGTCTCTCTTTTCCGGCTTTGCTCCTGGGGCACCGTGACCTTCTGCGCCACAACATGACCTCTCTCACACTTGAGTCCTCCAGTACAAAGCGCCTTGATGGCTGTTTATCCTCTCCCCTATCAGCTATTAGTGCCTAATCATATGGTCTATCGATCATGTGATTAATGGCTTGCTTAAAGAGGCAGCAGCAGGCCTCGAGGAATGCTGCACCACATCGGGCTGAACCCTGACCTTTCTTACAAACCGGAAGAATACAAACATCTGTCAGTGCCTGGTTGGTATGCTGCTCAAACTCCAGGAGGTAAATCCTTTCTTTTGGTATGTGGTCACTTTGGATTCTTTTTGTTTGTTTTAAATGCCCCCCACTGAACCATGTGTGCACACAAACTTAAAATGCACAGCATAGCATTCGTAAGTAGCAGATGACAGGGCGTTATATAAAGCGCGGTGTGCCTTTAAAGCAGAAACCTTCAAATAGTCGCACACGCAAAAACACACTACGGTCAATTAATAAATTAGTCCTGAATTTTTTGCATTCACTAAAGACACGTTTGTTTCACAACTTGCTTGTAGATGTGTTATGACGACGGTCTGTGGTCCTTTGCCGGTAGGTTAGCTCAGCGAGTTGAACGATTGCCTGAGAAATGCGCAGTCAGTGTAGGTCAAGAGTTTCATTCCTGACAGGAGAAAACTCAGCCTTCCATCCTTCTGATATGGGGTAAAATGAGTACTATTATTAAATTTGATGATAGCAACAGTTGATACTTACAGTGCTTAGAAATGTCGGAAACGTGGTATGAAGTGGTACATAAAATGTTTATTTCCTGTCCGAGTCATAAGTTTTGTTGATTGACTTGAAAGTTCCCTTATCTTTTTGGCATGTCCAGGTGGCCCTTCATCCGATCTCATAGTCATGCATCTAGAGTTAACTAGAGATAACTAGGGGGAGAAAAATACACAAAGAGGTACCTCTGGGTGTATGTATGAAGCATTAGCCTTGCTGGGTAGCAGTGGGTCGCTGGCACAGGGCGACAGCCCAGAGATACAATTCGGGTCTGTTTCCAATGAGGCAGGTACCCTCAAGGCTCCAAGGTGCGAGGCCCTAATGCGAAGAGTGCTCCATTTCTTTCTGAATTGTCTCAGGTGCAATTGCAATGTCGGTGGGAATTTTGTTGCCGATCTTGGGCGCGTCACTAGAGTAGGCCTGCCGTGTCTTATCATTTCTTCTTGGCATTCTTAATTTCCAGTCTGGTGATGGCATTGACCCCAAGCAGTGCAACCAGGTCTGGTGGGAGAGTAAAATGGAAAATGCGTAGGATTATTTGTAAGTTTCAGAAAAACGGAGGTTGTTTTTCCATGCTGTACTTCATGGGCTAGAGCCATTCTGCGTAGTCTTTGTAACTCCGAAGGTCTCATCTCTAAAAGTATAAAGTCAGAATGGTGAAGGTTCACAGATCTTCTGCCAGAATTGTGGATGGCTTCAAATCTTACAAAAAGACATGCAGCAAAACAAACAGGCATACCCAGCCTGCAAGGAAAGAGAATACAAATGTGAAATAAAATGGCTGCTCAAATTAATGCTAAAATAATTTTTTTATTGAAGAATACTCTTAAAATCTAAGTTTTGGGGGCTTTATTAGAACATAATTTAATAATGAAGTGAATGAGTAGGACAATCAAAATCAGTAATTTATATCAGTAAGGTCTGGGAGAGATATTGGGAGGAGTGGGGAAAAGCTGTAGCACTACCCTAAAGATGGGGTCATCAAGCAAAATCTATTGGGGGTGCTACCAAAATTGTTTCCAACCAATGCATAATTGATCAACCATAGGTGATACAGCACTAAAATCCCTTAGTTTTAATGAAAGTATAGTTCTGGGGTTCTGATTTGCCACGATTGCATCACAGTGAGTTCCTGACCTGATGACAATGTCTGATGGGAAGAACTGCTGTACAGGACCCACTGGGCAGATGGAGTCATTCTCACCACTGGGGCTGCGTGGAAGACTGTTACAGCCCTGAGCCAGAAGCCAATAGAGCCTGTGTGCTGAGTAAAAATTGATACTGGCTCACTGAATTACCAAAGGTATTCTGTTTTTCTGCCATCATTCTTTACTCCTCGATTTTAAAAGGATAACATTGAATTCTAAAACACTTGTATTGCAGTAGTCCACGTACATCTATTATTTGTGCTTGTTTAGTGACATATCAAAGACTACCTTAAGTGATGCTTTTCACATGTGCAGTTCATGATATGAAACCAAGGGTTCGTACATGTTTTTGGTTAATATAAGAATGGCCGCTCATATTAATGAAGCTATGCAGAAGTTATTTCCTGGTTTCTGTTCTATATTAAGAAGTGGTCTTGCTTGAGCCAGCGAGAAATTCCAAATGTTTGTATTGAAAATAGTATTTGAATGTAGGAGTCTGCACTAGCCAGTGAATCCAGAGCTTTGCAGAGTAGACAAATTGACATATCTCTACTGATTGAAATGAGATGCAAACGTCTCGTTTTCTAGGATGTAAATCGGTCCTGAGACGGTTAGTTCCTTTAATGAGCAAGATCCCAACAGTGGGTGAAATCAAACTTTAACCACTAGGTGTTGACTGTTCATTTGGAATAGAGGTTTCTTTTGTTTCACATTGATGTAGTGGATCCAGTCTTTGGCAGACCATGCTGCATCTTTTCTGCTACTATCAGTTCCTGTTTATTGGCATACACATGAACTTCCATGTAACAAATGAAAGAGCTGTTGCAAAAAGCTCTGGGTGTATTTAATGCAGTCAATGTAATGATCAACTCTTTAAAGTTCATATAGAATTCCAGAAAATTCTTCACGTAAGACGGCAAAGTTTTGCTAAGGCCGAAAAAGTTTGGAATGCTATACACTCCTCTCTCTCCCTGGAGCACATTTATTTATCGTGCTCATGGGAACAAGCAACAACCCTAGTATACCTGCACCAGCCGGAGTGCGTTTTGGGTTGATGCTTAATTTTTTTCTCTGTGTTTGCCAAATGCTGAATTGCTCGTTGTTCGATATTTATCCCAAAGTTTCTTTCAACTGATAAAATTGCAATTCTCTTAAGGTCAGTAAAAACTGGATCGGACCCAGGTCCATTTTAACGGTTACAGCTGAATGCGCTGTGTAGTTGAGTCTGCTTCTCCTCTAGGGTATGGTGAAGAACATGTGCTTTGAGACGTTTAACTTTAGTTCAGCATCTAATCTGAAATGTTCTTTATACTGTTTCTTATAGACACTGAACACCTTGTTTTTCAAGCTGTGTTTCACAGTTTTAGGGAGGAATGCCGGATGCAGTAAATGAAGTTAGTACTTTTGAAAATACAGCTTCTCTGTCGTTTCTAAAGAAACCATGCATAGTAAAAAAACTATATATATATTTAGTTTCTACGAGTAAAAAATATTTCTATTGACTGCTAGAGTTTCCCACCTTAACAGCAGAGATTGGCAACCACCACCAGATGTACACAGCCCAGTCCCCTACATGTGCTAACACAATAGGCTTTACTTAAACCCTTACAAAAGTTTTTCTCTTACCTTATGACTGCTGTCCTATGCTTTGCCCTGATCTTTTTTAAATTTAAAAATTACTTATTGTGATTTCAATTTCTTCTTGGAGTCTAAATTTTGGTACCCATTGTCGGACAAGCCAATGTACTCAAAAGGAGTTGAGTGAATCAAATTTTCCGAAGTGATGTTTGTGCGCATTTTTAATTTGTTTATTGTTGTTATTAGACTGCTTGGAGTGCTAGAGAACCTCAATTAATGGAACAACTACCTGACACTCTGTAGTCTATAATACTGTTTCATAGAAAAGATTGTAGTTTTTGATGTCGGTGTAATACACTTACACTGTCATCTATAAAAGGTAGAGTTGTTACAGGTGAATGGATCAATGCCTTATTAGGGTTGAGAGCCATGAGCAATACTGAAGTATTTGGTTCATTGGTAACCTGAGCACTATCTATGAAAAGCTGTCCTTTTTAGGTCTCGCCTGACCCAGCGCATGCGCTGGTCTGGCGAGACTTATTGAGAGGGCTCCAAAAAGTGCTACCAGGCCTGCCTAGAGCTACAGAGCATGTGCGCGGGAGCGCGCGCCGCGCTTTACCGCAATTACTTTCACTTTCGCGGCCGCACGGCCGCTTTGCATAGCCAATAGGTCTCGCTTTTGGGACCTTATAAGTATTTAGTTATGCAACTGTTGCATGGCTAAACACTTATAAGGTCCCAAAGGCGAGGCCTATTGGCTATGCCAATGCTTGTTTTATTTTATTTTTATTTCAGAACATGTACAGGACTGTGGAGTTATTGCTGCAATTTGAAAGTACTTGACTAAATCTGCAGGTTAGAAGACCGCAGCATTTTGATGCCTGTGTAGAAGAAACACCACGTTTTTGGTTAAAAGAGTATCACATTTGCCCAGTGATGCAAAATCCCATACTTAGGTTACAATATGCGGATGTTTCAGGCTCATGAAGGATGAATTAGTCTCAGCGGGTATGACACCATACATGCTATAAACAGAATAATATTCACAGAAACACATTAGGTCTCCTTAAACAACCAATGTGTTTTTTGTACATGATACTGGTCCACTGAAGATGAAAAATATTTTCTTGCATAGTATACTACGGGAAAACCCTACATCAAGGGTGTTCATTCAGTAGAGGTCCAAAAGGACTGATCCCTTCCAAAGTCTCATGAAAACCATAGAATTTGTTCATTATTTCTATTTAGATTCACTGTAAATCTTCAATTCTCCTGAAATTGGACATCTGTACTCTATGTGATGGCAAGCAGCACTCACACAGCCCAGGCATGGTGGCCATAGTGGTGCTAGCAGGCCTCCCTACAGCTAAGCATCTCACTATGACTTCTTACTGGTACTGTGGCATCAGCTTCCACTGGTTCTGCAGTCCAGTGGTGGATACACAGCTGGCAGATACATGATTTATTTACGTATGACAGCAAACGGATGATTTACATCTCCACTGTAATGATTGCACCTTGTTACGTAATAGTCTTCACCTGGATTTTTTGCTGTAAAGCTTGTTGTCTTTCACTTCCATATCCAGGTTAACAGCCTGTAGTCTTGGCCTCTCACCCATTTCCCAGAAAAACATTTACTGTAGCATATCCCTGGCCCTGCCCAAGTTCAAGAAAACCGGTTTTTCATTAGCAGAAGTTTTCACACTTAAGCACTTCTAGTAATGACATCAAGTTATTGTGGTCTCTTGGTTGGAATGAGATGAGCAATATTGTTAGTAAGTTCTTTCGAAAGTGTTTTTTCAGGTTCTGAATAGCATTCTGCTGGTGAAGGACTGAATTGCTGTTGGTAAACTACAGTGCACTCATGGAGAGCTAGTATTACAAGTCAGATCTTCCATTTCATTTGTAATATGTATAGTATTTTGGGACTACAAGTTGTTGTTTTCCCTCTGATTTCTGTTTTTAATGATTGTTGCAAACAAATACAAATAGAAAAAAAAATCTATTTACCCCTTTTTATTTTTAAATATGGAAGAATATAGAAAATAGGTATTTTGGGTGATCTTTGCTTCTCATTCTTGACTGTTAGGCCCGTATCTGCATAGAGTAACACACAAGGCAGTTAAGAATAAATGGAGTCGTTTTCTTAATGATGGTTTTAACATCTGCAGCTGTGCATGAGTACTTAAGTGCTAATGTCATATGACTGTATTACATGTGAGTGATGCATTATGAACGGTTTCTTATAGTCATAAACCCATGAGGCATCCAACTGCAATCTGAATCGGTGAAATTAATGTGGATAAAAACACACACATAAATAGAGATTAAAATATCAAAGCAGAAATATGGATAATTACAGCTGCGTCTAACAAAAAAGTACCTTAAAACCGGAAGCAACAGTACCGTTATTAAATTGGTTATGACCTGGAGAAACTCAGTGTCAGTTTTTTGTTTCTTAACACGTCATCAGGTTGCAGCTCCTATTCGGAGGCACTGCAAAGCTGACACTTTACGCGGAGTGCCTTCTGGTCTCTAGAAACACTTCACGACTTCCTCGGGACCCTTCTGATGTCTTGCTGCGTGACAGCGTCACTTCCCTCTAACACGTTACGTACAGCGCGTTTAACCCTGCAGTGCAAGGTGCGAAGATACCAATACGTGAGAACCCAGGTGAAACCACCAATGTCAGCGACTAAGACAAAACAGGTGCTGTCGACTCAATCTTAATAGTTGCCATTAGCAACCTGATCCCGAGGTTTCAAACCTCGCACCCCTTGCTGCTGCTGCTGTAACTTTGCCAAAATCTATATTTGCTGCTTGCATTTTGGTGTCTCGTTGGAGCGCGGCCAGCTGCCTAAAAGGAGCCGGTCTTGACAAGCAGGTCTCTCCGATAAAATGGAGGGCGGGGAGAGCGCCGCGGAAGGCCGCGCCGAGTGTGTCAGTACTGCGCAGATTCAGGAGGAATGTTGAGTTTGGAAACGTGGCAGCAAGCAAGCACCGCGTATGGATCGAATTAAGTGTGTAAAAAAAAAAAAAAAACTCGGAGCAGCTCCAGGCCACATTTAGAAGGCAGGCAGAGGAGGCAGGCTGCGGTTTTCGGCCTCCCTCTCTGCCCGGCCCACTTTCCCTTGTTCGACACAGAGGAGAGAGGCTTTGGGCTTATTCAGACCCACCACACTGCTTCTCGACTGACCGCAAAGAGGAAGCTTGGCACGGCAACGACAGGATTAGTGCCCGCTGTCTCTTAACCCGTCGTGGTGTGAAAACTTTTATGAGTCGCGCTTTCTCCGGATTGACAGTTTAATTGTTATGTTAATGTCTTTAAGGCCGGAGCGGCTTCTGACATTCTTGTGTTCCGCTAGTCTGTACTGTGTCTAAATGAAATTATTATTATGTGCATCCCTGCTCCAGGCCCCTGTGTTTGGAGTCCACTGGCTCGTGTGGAGACCAGGAGCTAACTTCTGGAACAATACCGGATGCGGTAAGAATGGCACTATGCGGTATTACCACATGGTTTAAAAGTTACCTTACAAAAAAAAGAATGCCTAGAAGTAAAACGGTTTTAAAAATAAATCTCGCACTCCCCTCAACAGCTGACTGCAGCTGGTAGTAACAGTGACAGAATTGCCACTATTCAATATGGTATTGCTATGATCTCTAAATTTGGGAAATGGCCCAGATGAGTGGTTACCACATGAGCACACACCTATTCCTCTGCAGCGTAGCTATAAAGGAGGCTGGGAGAAAGCAAAATCATTAGAACAAGAAAGTTGTAGGCTTGTCCATTTCATGAACACGCGCCTACTAGATGTAGCCAAAATATTCTAAAGCCGTTGACAAAGGGCCAGGATGATGAGCACCTCGGTTCTGATAGCTGTCAGTAGTCATAGTACCCCCAGGGGCACCCCGCTTACCCCCCTCCCCCAAATTAGGTTACCCAATGAAAACACAAGAAACAGTTGTAAGTGGGTAACAAATGCTGCAGGTTTATTACATAATTCCAGGATATGTAATAGGTGGGTTATCTTACGGGCGATCCAAGGGCAGGCGGCCATCTACTTCACCTGCCCGCCTGATGAGCCGGGCAGCACGGGAACGACCCGCAAGTGCTGCCCCCCAAGTGATTCTTTTTTACGATCACGTGCCGTTGAAATTCTACTCACACCCCCCCTCTCGGGGCGGAGCGTCGCATAGCAAGCCTCCGGTTGTTCAGGCCCACAACCGCCCGCAGGCCTAGCGGGGCGCCGACCGGCTTCCGGGACCTCTCTGGAGGCTCCTCGTTTTGGCTCAGGCACCACATGGTGCCGCGCAGAGGTACCCTTTGTACCGGCCTGCTTCCAGATCGCCCTGTAACTCCGCCTGCAACGAAAAGGAAAACATTACAACGCTCAGCAAAAACCCCACCCCACGACGCCTACGCCGGGTAAGCGGTAGGGAGGGAAAAAGGCGAGGTGGGCGACAAAGAGGTCGCCAGTGAGGGTGGGGGAAGGCTAAATAGCCTCCCCCTCACACCTGGGCCCGGAAGTGACGCGCATTGCGCGTCACTTCCGGCCCTGACACGAAGGGGGGCACCAGTACGAGTCCCTGCCCCCCGCCCCCCCCCAAAGGAGGGAGTGGGGAGGGGTGACCGGGGCCCCGGGGCCACTAAGGCGCCGACCGCCGAGTGGCCCCCTGCGGGGGCCGCGGTCAGCGGCATAGTACCCCCAGGGGCACCCCGCTTTCCTCCCTCCCCCAAATTAGGTTACCCAAAGAAAACACAAGAAACAGTTGTAAGTGGGTAACAAATGCTGCAGGTTTTATTACATAATTCCAGGATATGTAATAGGTGGGTTATCTTACGGGCGATCCAAGGGCAGGCGGCCATCTACTTCACCTGCCCGCCTGATGAGCCGGGCAGCACGGGAACGACCCGCAAGTGCTGCCCCCCAAGTGATTCTTTTTTACGATCACGTGCCGTTGAAATTCTACTCACACCCCCCCTCTCGGGGCGGAGCGTCGCATAGCAAGCCCCCGGTTGTTCAGGCCCACAACCGCCCGCAGGCCTAGCGGGGCGCCGACCGGCTTCCGGGACCTCTCTGGAGGCTCCTCGTTTTGGAACGGTTCCGTCATAAGCACAGCCCAACCGACGTGCATGACGGAACCGTTCCGTCATGCGCGTCGAACGGGTTAAAAACAATTAAAAAAGCATATACAAAAATATATCGAACAATTAAATAAATATAATAAATATGAAAGTTTACGCAAAGAAACATTTTTATGAAAACAGTATAACCCCTAAAAATTAGACATGACAAAAAAAAGATATACAATACTAAGTAACATAAACAACTACTATAAATGCAGGTTAGCAAACATTACATAACATATTTAACTTAGGATGAATTATTTTACTTTTCTTACTCCATCGTGTAAAACAGTGAGATAAGTGTTGGACTCCGGAGGGGTTAAATATACTATTCTCACTTCAGTTTAGGCAACAGTTGGGAAAGTGTTGAACTCTGAACGAGTCAGATTTACTATTCCCACTCCAGTTTCAGCAAAAGTATGGAAAGTTGTGGAGGAGAACAAGATTCACCCAAGAACGATGCGTTGGACAAACTTGCGGGACGAGTGGGTAGGGATTAGTGTGCAGTGGCCATATCCTATTGCAAATTCCAGCATGAGTCACCGTTACCAAGCATGGAAAGTGCATTGTCAAAACTTTAATTGTATTGGGGATGGTGATGTACCATAGTTAAAATTGACATCAATAGTGTTGGAATAGGTTATCCCCTTCTATGTCCTTAAGTAGCTTGGAATCAAAATAGGTCCCAGTGATTCATGAACGTCAAGGGAAGACTCTGATATGTTTTTACTTGTTTATGTCATTGCTGTCAGGAAAAACTTTATTGAGAAGAGAATGTTCCTCAGTGGATTTGAGATCCGTGGTAAAGCATCTGCATGAAAGAGACGGGCATTACCCCCCACCTCAAGATGCTCTACTGGCTCCCCATGTGGAAGAGATGTCAGTTCAAGATGTTGATCCACAACTTTAACCCCTTCGGTGCTCATGACGGAACGGTTCCGTCATGAGCCACGGTTGAGCTGTGCTCATGACGGAACCGTTCCGTCATGACCACGCCCGCGCAAGAAACCGTCAGCACAGCGGCGGAATTTGCGCAGCATGGAAGGGGTTAAAGCCCTTCACAACCAAGGACCAGCATACATCAACCACCGCCTGAAGGTCCATCCTGCTTTCAGATACCTGCGTTCTGCCTCCTCCCCACTCTCACCCGCTGCAGCAACAGTGGAGGTTGCTTCTGCTCCTACCTAGATGCAAAGTCCTGGAACTAGCTCCCACTTCACATCTGGACCTCACCCTCTCAGCTGGAATTCAGGAAGGAACTGGCTGTTCAACTGAATCTTCACTGCAGCAGTGCTCTGAGGTCCTGTATACCCTCACACGTGATTAGCCACGCTATACAATTCCGGATAGATTAATTGACAAACCTTAATTTGAGCTGGTGGTTGGTGGTGGGGCCACATCGGTTATTTTTGGCGATGAGCACTTATTTGTCCTCTTCAGATATTTACCAAAAGTAAGTAATGGAAAAACACACAAATCCAAAAGACTGAGGAAGCGAAAGACAGAAACCTAATAAAGAAGTTGTCAAAATCTGGTGCTTTAGAATGTAACAAAGGAGTAGGAAAGGACTGATGAACTCTTAACAACTTGAAGTGTTTCCATGGAATGTTTTAAATAAAAGTTTATTTGGGAAGGTATAAGGATTTTACTCTGACAAAGGTTTCTGGGTGTGATCTGATTTTAAATTACGGGTGATTCTAAAGGATAGTTTATGAAGGTCCCTCCCTAGTATTTCAAATCAGTGACCGGTGACTATCTACAAAGTTGTTATCGAATCAGACAACAAGGCAGGCTTTGGTATTTCTTGGGCAACCTATTGGCTTAGTGACAATTATGGTCCAAGTTTTGGAATCTTAAATTAGTGATGAGGCTTAGTACCGAGAGGGATGAGAGGGAGGGAGAGAGAGAAAGATAGATAAAGAATGAATGCATTTTGTTATTTGAAGTGTGGATCAATATGTTTTTAAGGTGTCTAGAGGACCCTTTCTAAGGTTCAGAAAGTCCAGAATGGGCAGTCAAATGGTTCAAAGAAAAATAAATGTGGATATGGCCAAACTGTCAATATGGGTATGACCTGGAGCATGTGCACAAAGAAATATTGGATTGATGGCATTAATTTTATTTGGAGTGATCAGAGAGACGCGTTGGATGGAGTGGACCAACTTTAAGTTCCTGAGTACAGCTGTGTATTTGTTTTAGTGAGCACCACAGTGCATATGAAAGTCTGCTCGAAAGATATTGGCGGGATTTCGATAAGAAGGAGGTTGTGGGTAGATGAAATGGAAGTAAACTGTGAAGCAACGGGAAGAATGCTCTACTCTGATCTCAGTAAAAACCATATTTTTGGCAAAAAGTTTGCTTGCAACTTTTAACCATGTTAATTGAAACTAAAAAAGTAAATCCTAGCCTTGGCTGCCTGCACCTGTTATTTTGAAATCTGTTGTAAAATAAACTACTTGGCTCTTTGTCGCATGGAGATAGGTAATAGAGATCTCTTTTTGAGACATTACAGTTCTAATGGAATCTCTTATAAACATTTTGTGCAGCACCGCACAATGCAGCTCGTGTGCCTGCACGGATGCAGTGATGGGTACCACTTGTAAACGGAATGATGCGTCCAGTGAAAGATCTTTCAGGAAGACATAAAGCCCCAGTTGAGAAGCACAGGTACATCTTTAAAATGGAACACGTTATGTTCTTTTCTATCCCCACCAAAGTGAGGAAAGCGATAAATGTCATTGCTTTTATAAGTCTGTCATAAAATGCCACCCTTTATTGCTTCAGTGAATGAAGGCATGGAAGCGGAGTTCTTTTTTCAATGAATCACACTTTTCCAGCAATAATTACACCTGAAAATAAATCTTGTACAAACAGAATATGGGTATTTACAAATACGTCTCAAAGCACAAACCAGAAATACACTCATTACGCCCCATTAATCGCGTGCGGAATAGAAAGCCTCTACTACAAAGACTTGCTGCCTCCTATTGAGAAGTTTTGGACATTTTAAAAAGTTAAGTTCGCAGCAAATGTTTCTCTTCTGCAGGTCTCGCTGTGCGACCTTTCTTTGTGTGCTACCGACAGAGTATGAGATGGCAGGCTGGAGAAAGATCACATTTCACATTCTGCTACTTAGTGTATGTTTGAGAGGGGCTGTGATGCAATTTCCGATTATTAAAAGCATACATTTCCAGGCCTTAGCTGCTCATTTGCATCAGGCTGTCACTCAATATTTAGGAGACCCTATCAGATCCCGCATGGAAGATTGCTCTTTGAGGTTGGTCTCTATATTAGCAGTGGGAAGGCAGTCATACTCGATTGAGTATTCCGACTAGTGAGTATCTCCTCAGTGTTAGCTGGTTTGCTAGATCAGTGGTGTCCAGTTTAGGTCAAGGAGGGCTAAATCCAATTCGATTTTGAGGATATAAACATAATATATATTAGCATAAAATAGATCCAAATGGAATTCATTCACATAGTCAATTGTAATCCTGAAAATCTGGTATGGCTCAGCCCTCCAAGGCTTCCTTATGTACTGGAAGAATGTTTAACCAGAGCAGGGCTCTCACCCATCATGGTATTTGTAGGTAACAGATGTCTATAGAGAAGTGTTCAAGGAGCAGACCATTCCTCCACCAATGTACTGCCTCTACAGTGGTTCAGGAAGCAGCAAGAGATGTTCTCTTGCGCTTGGAGTTGCCATAGATGCTGTCACTGCATCACGGATGGGTAGTGGCTCATTCGTTGCACATCTCCATCTGTTATCATGGAAAGAAAGGCCATCACTTGTCGCTTGTGTGCCAACACATGCAGAAACATGATAGCTGCTATGTTACACATTAGGGTCATCCTTGCACATGTTAATAAGTTTAGACTACGATACCCAGAATGCACTAGTGGGGAAATTGGTTGTGTGCACTCACAGACCTTGTCGCGTGACTTCCTGGGCTTTAAAGGAAGCTTACTCCCAAGCACAGGTGCTTGGCAATCCTATAACTACGTTGCTGGTCTCCTTCCTTCCCTACGTTTCTGGCAACCTCGGACAAATTCCTCCTTCGATGTTTTGGATCTAGTTTTGGTGAACACTGTTAATGCGCGCTGTGCGCTGCCACTGATCCCAACATTTGCTTTTTGTTGCGAGTCGTAGCGGTGATTCTTTTCCGCCCAGCTTGTTTTTCTGTTTTTTAGTGCTGCGCGCGCACTACTAACTTTATTATTCACGCCGGTGTGGCGTTGTTTCTTTGTGGCGTTCCCGCCTCAGTCATGGCGGTTATTTTCTTAGTGGCATATCCGCTTTTATAGCGAGGTTTAATCCTTTATCCAAGGCGCTTTCAGTTGTTCTTTAATTTTGCGCCTAGGTAACAAGAGCAGCTCTTGAAGTCTTCTTTTTGTTATTGCCCCTGCTGAAGGATTTCATTCACTTTTGTGGACATTGTCTCTGTTGGACTTTTGTGAATCCTGAATCCTGTACATTTCTGCATCTCAGTGTTTGGACTCTTCATGAGAAGCTACTACATGGATTTCTTACACCTTCGTGTTTTAATTCCTGATCTCCTTTTCAGCATCTTCACCTTGCTGTCCACGGTGAGTATGAGAGGGTACACAACCAGAGACGGGGTATAGTGCAGAGAGGCAGTAATCATATAAATGCGTACAGCTAGTGTTCAATTATTTGTTGGTTTTCTTTGTGTCTCCTATTAGGATATCACTCCTGTTTCCAGGACTCCTGAAGTCCCTCGTCTCGGGGAATTTCTTGCATCCCCTTCACCTTTGTGGTCCTGAACTGACTCTTCTCTCCCCTACGGGTAGTTAGCTAGTAACCCGGTTATAGCTGGATCTGATTGTACCCTGAGGGAGAGTGGAGGTCCTTCTTCGCTCCTGAGGATTTGGCCATCTGCTGAGCGGACTTAGAACCACGACACCGTGGGTGTCCATTTATTCACGTTAATGGAGGTGGCTTCTTTTTTTCATTGGTCAGACACACCAGGAAGTCATTGCCGTTCTTCTGTCACAAATGAGAATTCTTGAGATCTGAGTAAGCAGCTTTTGTAGGCTAAGGAACGTTGCAGTACTTGTGCATAATGCCAAGCTTTGATAGAAGAGGCTGCTGTTTTAGAGGAAAAGCCATGAAGGATGACAGCCAGGAAAGACCCTATGGCCCTCATTTACTAACTGTTGTGGTCGCTCGTGCGATGCAGAGTATTTAGTTCTGCACAGGTATGCCTTTAAAAGGGTTTGTAAATTGATGATGCTGTCTGTGGCATCATATTGCATTGCACAAACGACTATGCAGAGTTTCAGCAAAAATTGGCTGACAAGGTGGAGAACCAGTGGTTCTGAAAACACCTTCTGGAGTTACCTTTTGGAGTTAATATATACAAGTGGCTAATGTAGCAATCGCTCTACATATAGGGATGAGTTTTTGATTTGTGAAGAAATTTCTAGCTTACAGGTTTGCATAGCAACTTATTCTAATCTTCCTAACTGACCCACATTACACCATAATACATTGTTTTTTCTCATTACCAGTAGAGCGTGGTATAATAACTGAACCCATCTCCGATAATGGGGACAAACCCAAATTTAACCAGAGTACTATCTAAGTTAGTGTACTGCATCGAACGCATTTTCAGCATCCAGTGTAAAAACAGACCCAAGCAGACTCAAATTTCGCTCAGCCAGTCTGCAAAAACAGACCCAAATTTCGCTCAGCCAGTAATGGGTTCTACCGAGATTATAACAGGTGGATCTCCCCGGCATAAATCCCGATTTACCTCTGTGAATCAGAGGTGTTGGAAGCCATGATTGTAGCAAGGATATTAACTTCTATATTAAGTAGAGATCGGGTGATATGAACTGCAGCACTCTTTGGGCCTGCCGTCCTTAGGAATAACCACCATGACTGCCTGCCTCAAATCAAGAGGGCGAGTACCCTGTTTGTCTTCCTTGAAAAACATATTCGGGAGATGGGGTCCCAGTAGGCCAGAGTACCCTTTGTAGAATTTAATTCAGCAGGAATTCCGTTTGGTCCCTAGGTCTTATTGGCTTAAAGCTTAGTTATAGCAGTTTGAATGTCTCCCAAGGTAATCTCCGCATTGAGCGCCTCTCTTGCCTCCGCATCTAGTAACGGCATGGTTATCAACTCCAAGTAATGATCAATGTGGGTCTGTTCTGTAGCGGTTTAGCCCTATAAAATTCTTCCTAATATTGAGTGAAGGCCGCTGCTATAGCCTCATTCGACTCCGCACGATCCCCCCAGGGACTCTGATGTGGCGTACCCATCACACCTCTGCCTCTCTCCTTCCCAGCCAAACAAGGAGTTTACCTGCTTTGTCTTCCAATTCATAGAGGCGGTGTAGGGAGGCCAGCATTTGGGTTTTAACGCCCTCTTGTGCTAAGGCCTTATATTCCTCCCACAGGAGGGATAGTTGTCTAAGAGTGGAGGGGTCAGGACCAATTTTTTCCTCAGTATCCAACAGCCTACGTTCTAGCTCCTCCAAGGATCCCATTAGTCGCCTTATTTGTGTGCTTAGAGGTTTTGGGTACTGTCTCTGATGACCTCTTTATATGCCTCTCATAGTGTACTTTTGGGGATGACTGAATTCTAGTTTTCTTGGAAATACAGTTCAGCGTCTACCTTCAAACCCACTGCCACCTCTCGGTCCTTCAAATCCCATGCATTGAGTTTACAGCCTGTCTTCCCCGCACGTGTTACCCAATTTTACCAGCAGTGGGGAGTGATCCGGCAGACCCCTGGCTAAATAATGTCTACGCAGGAAAATACTTTGTGTGTCCTTGAAAAATATGAAAATAAATTCTCAGAAGGGTTGGCACACTGCCATATGTCTGAGGGGCCTAAGGATTTCTCAAACAATAAATATTTACTATACTTTTTCTTTAAATTTCTTTTTATTAAAGTTAGGGCATAGTAAAATCGTACAAATTAAACACATTGTAGTTGGTTGGTACAGTTTCCTTAGACATTGTGCACATCACTGCTACAAATATTACATGATGGAGCACAGCTACGAACCCACACATTCCGTTGCATCCTCTCCCCGCTTCAAAAATATTTACTATACTTGTTATCTATGATTGTGGACGTTTACTGTTGTAAAGCGCTCTGATACCTTCAGGTCTAGCTAGCGCTCTATAAAACTCTCAAATAAATGTCAAAAGTGTACAAATAGACCACAACAATGGTATGCAGCAGGAAAGACAGGCAGTGAACTGGTTAACACAGGGAGTGCCTCTTGCAGGCTACACCAGATATGTCTGACTACAATGGGTAATTGTTAGCTCTTGTCGTGCAGATGCTGTTGCAGATGGAAGTCCTGTACCTGCATGCATAGTAAATGAACTAGACTGGCAATCCCCTTTATAAAGCATAAATATGTAATTTGTTCAGCTGTTGTAATTAAATATGTATGTGTGAAACCGCCTCATTCAGGTCATTAATGCTGTGCCATGCTAAATTAGAGCTCATAGACAGTAATGTACATCGCTGCTCTGTGAGAGACGCGCACTGCTCTGTGAGAGTCGCGCACCTCATCTACGGGAGCTAGGATTTTCTTAGTGCAAAGATTAACTTAGTAAAATGAAAAGGAAAATTTTTACCAGTTCTACAAATCGGGCCATTTAAGTCTAAGTGTCGTGGCATTTATTATTTAAAGGTTGCTGTGAAGCTAAGTGTTGTGTCATTAGATCTGTTTTTCAAAGAGGAATAGTTTACCACTATGCAATTTACTGGGTTGAAAATCATCTGAATGAAAACTCTGTGTTCTTTTGAAATATTCCCACTTTTGACTGTTCCATTGCTCCAGAGAGATATGTCTGTCCTGAAAGTAGAACAAACTCTCCAGTGTGGATATCTGCCTTGCATTCCCAACTTATAATAATAGTTCCTGATGTCAAGGGGATCCAATGACAGCACCTCTTTGGCACTGGAAAAGGTATTTCTAAAACTTAAGAATGTTAGGATGCTAATTGTAATACAGAATGGACAATGGGTGGCCATTTACACTGGTTCTCCAGTATGGATACATTCCAATGGTTCAGAATTCATAGACAGATCTTTCCCTTTCTGAACTCTTTTGTGGTGTGGAGATCGTTCTAAATTTTATGAATATCTGGCAATGTCTGTACGTGCATCTACTGAAATCTCCAGGTGAAACTTCAGGGAAAATGAGGACTTAGTGAGGGAGTCAAACACTGAATTAGTGATTATCTCTCAGCATCACGAGTACAATAGTTTAAAATCTTTGGAGTTGTTCATACGGTGGTCATAACAGACCCCTGCTACATTCTTTTAGAAAGTTTTCACTTGAGAAAAGGGTACGAAATGCTTTCCACTTTTAATGTTTCTACAAATATTAATGACTGTGTCCCAGGGAATGCACTATGTTTGCTATTCAAATAGTTTTAAAAAAATCAACTACTTTGATGCATACTTTGGGTGGGTTTGATTTAGGGTTTAACATAGATGAAGAACCACTCACTGTTTTATGACAATTCTCCTTCCTCATTAAACTCGCCCCATTGAAAGTTTGGGTTAAGTGGCAGATTTGTGTGGGTGGAGCCTCATCTAGCTAGCTGGCATTGGTTGCTCAAACCTTTGAATTGTTGGCCCATCCACCACAAGGTCTCTGGCCATTGATAGTCACCCCATCCTATCAAAGGTGGAACAACATCACTAGCTGTTTCTGTCCTGGGCTACCAGGCCTTGAAAGGAGATCGCAAGTAGGGTAATCAATTAATTACCTTGTTGCGCATGGAGGAAACTCCCTTTGTGTCAGGGTCATTAGTTTTTTGCTTTCTAGCAACACAGCCCTGCTTCAAGGGTTTGTTTACAGGAAACAAACTAATTTGCTGATCTACAAATCTGGTACCCACTCAGCACACCTTGACTGCAAATTCTTAACGGATGGTTGCAATGAATGCTTAGGAGATCTCTGTCAGTTAGGGATTACTCTAACTACTGTTTGCAGACCTTCATCAGGGGACCAGGGGCTATAGGGTCCCCGGGGCTATAGGGTCCCCTGACATTTCTGGCAGGTGGGTGATCCACAAAACTCTAGATCTGATCCTTAATCTATCTGCCACATCTGTGAGTAATATTTAAGTAGCAACAACTAAAGAAAAATTAGGTTGCTCCAGTTTGTCACTGATGCAGAGCATTTGTATCTATCATGTGTGTCAGCTATGTTGGAGCATACCTGTTTATCCTAATATTAACTATGCAAGCAGTAAAAATTGTGAAAAATATGTATGTTTCTTTTTTGCCCCATGTGACGGTGGTTGTAACTGTTAACAAGCAGCACACACTTCAGCACCTCTTCTACTAAACGTGGAAATCTGTAATGTTATTCTGCGCAATGCAATAGTATTTTTGTGTGTGTTTTTTAATCTAATGAACAAAAATTGTAATATTATTTTTATGAAACTTAAGCAGTTATGTTAAATTTCTTTGAAGTGAATGCTTTATTTAGTACTATTCTTCAACTTGTTTTCCGCACGGGATTGATAACAAGATTTCTTTCATAAGTCCATATATAAACAACCAAAATCTTACAGTAATTAGATGTTCTAGTTAACACTTGTTTGATAACTTTAATTTACCTATAGGTAACATTGAAGAAAGTGGTTGATATTGAGAGCACCCATTTTCCTTATTGAACCAGATCTCTGTGCAGGTTGCATTGTAGGCGGTTGACTACAGGGCTGGCATTATGTGCGCTGTTTGACCATACGAGTTTGTTACCTTCTGTCTCCTCCTGATTCACATGCTAGAATGTACTATTTTTATTACGCTTTTTGTGATTTAGTATTTGCTTGCAGTTCTCCAGCATTGTTCGGAGAGTACAGCATTCTTTCTGTGCAGTCACCTTGAACCCATAACTTTGGTAGACTAGGTCTCTGCTCACTTTTTCAGTTCCTGTGTATTTCTTTCATGCCCAAAGTGATATGGTCCAGTTTCCATTGGCTCAGGCAGAGTCGGGCTCCTAGGGTTTGTATCCTCTGATGGACAATGGTGCTGTCTTAAAAAGTTAAATGAGCGCGCACAACTCTAGCATGGAATGAAGAATATTTTTCAGGTGGAGTGGGGTGGGGGAGGTTCTTCCAGAGTTTTGGTATGAACTGCATGATTGCACAGCCTTGGCTATGATCATGCATTTCAATGTATACAATTCTGGATTTCATCCGCGTGGTGCCTCCAACTTTGTTTGATTGCAGAACATCGCCCGCTGTGCATTCAAAGCTCCATAAATGCTGTGGAAGTGGCTAGATTGTGATGAGATCCTGCAAGCCGTACAAAGCATTAGACACATTTGTTCACAGATAGGAAGATACTCGCTGCCATACCCACTACGTGCACAGAACAGGAACTATGTGCCTAGATACCAAGCAGCAAGTAAGCTATATACAGAAGGAGCCATCAGAAGAAGACACTCCTCCCATGCATAAGGTCACGTGAGAAGCCAGTCCTTTGCATATGCAGCAGTTCCTCAAACCAGTCGCTGCTCTCTTCTGCTCTCCTGTCTTAGTGTTGCATATGCAGAGGTGTAATCTGTAGGAAAGGCTTCTTCCAGAGACATTTGACTCGACGGCGATTGTGCCCTGACAGTTGCTGTTGGTTCTCACTGATTCCAAAGAGTAGTAGTGAATGTTGCTGACCATGTTACCAGCACCTTGTATTTTGACTCATTTAAAGTTTTTTCAGATTCCAAATATCCTCTCGTTATCTTATTACTCTGTATTTTCTATGTTTTTGAACCATACACCTTTGGACCATACATACCATTCATTGCTAAATCCCATTATAACTTAGAGGGAACCAAGGACTCTGTCTTTTGGTAGTAAAGATGTTTTTAGACACATCAGAGGAATCAAGTGTTTAACCAACCAAACCCCCCAAAAACTGATATCCCTGGACACACAGCATGGAGAGTGGTGGCATTTTCAGGAATGTGCTCCGAGTTACTTGCACATATGACGCAGGTATAGATCCGTGTACAAAAGAGAACCGGAACTCCACAGTTCATAGGAGAGCCTACCTTCTTTTTTAATGGCCGTGCCCTTCTTTCACTCATGTTCTGCCTATTCGCTCATTTAGCCATTTTTTTCATCCCCTTATTTCTGTTTGCCTTGAACATCATTCCACACAAACAATGACTTCCCTGTGTGTATTAAACCTGTAGACGGGGCTGGCCAAGGTGGGTTCTCCCTATCAGCTTCCATAAACAGAAGCCAGAAAGCTGCATTGTTCAAGATCCTGTTCTGAAATTGTGGTTACTTAGGAGAGAGCTACAGCAAACTAGTTTTTCATAACAGTTTTATTGTACTCTCAGACCTTTTAGAATCCCGGTTTATGGCCTCTGCCCAACGTGAAGGAAACTCAAGAGATAAGACCCATAGACTATCCTTAGTTCACCTCGTCCTTCCCTGCACAAGTGTCCTGCCTCAGCAGAAAAGCATCAGAGTGTGAGATTAGATTGCAGTGGCAGAAACCCAAGCAGAGATAAGGAGGGAGTCACAGCCTCACCTCGGTACAGCCTGGTCCATGTCACTTTCAATTAGAATCCTTGGTGTCATTTCCTGCTTTTTACATCTCATCTGTTTTCATTTTTGTAACCCATCTCCCCACATGCAAATGAGGATGACCTGGCATTTCATCCTCTAGTCTGTAGCCTTAAAGTTTATTTCAAGATCGGTGTGCTACCAGAATATTGTTGTCAGAATATAATATGAGACTAGTATCGTTTCATATAGATCATTCACAAAAATATTGCACCATTGATGTTAGTAATAGAAAATCAATAACAAATGGGGTGATATTTATGTGCACGATATTCTGTCCTACAATCTCCAAAATTATATGTGGTACCATTAATGGGTAATTTAAAGCACATTGATTGGGTAAGACTTTCTGTTTCCGACACACCTAACAAAGTATCTTGTTCTGTTCTCGATAGAAGTCCTATGCTTCTCAGTTATCCTCTTTCACGTGAATCATATATTATATATATTTTTTGCAGTTTTTATATAGCTCGAACCCGACCCAAAGGTATTGGAGCGCTCTACATGAGCACCAGTTACTTTACACAAGGACACATGCATTTTTGGTAGGGACGGGGAGATTAAATGATTTGCCGATGATCACAGGATGCTTGTGCCTCCGTCAGACTCGAACCTGGTTCCTCAGATTCAAATGCAGTCGCTCTAACTGTTAAGCCACATCCTCTATACGTGTTCCCTGGAAGAATTTGGACTAGTGTATGTGGTCTACATTGGATCGATAGTCATGTCATCACAAGCCAGCGGTGATACATATTGACAATCAACAACACGAACTATAAGAACCCCCTTCATCGGTTTTGAAGATGAATGTGCATTATTTACTGATATTTTAATGGATATTTGTGCATGGAGTTTAAAAGGATAGTTGGAATAATAGAGTGGCAAGTATATTGATTTGCATTACCCATAGACCATTTGGTTGCCCCTAATTGAGAGCAATAACATATTTGCTTAAATGAGTATTTCATTTAAAAATTTAAAGGCCCGAAAATCTATTTGCCCTAAATAAAGGCACCCATTTCCTATGTGCCCTAAATAAAGAGGCTGTATCGCTTGATGTTTTCATCTGTAAAAGGAGCAAAGGTCTAATTGTGATAAAGGATGCACGTGCCTGCTCTGTAAACACATTTTTACTAGTTTTTTAACCTATAAAAACACTTCTTCTTGCAAAACAACTGGAAGACTGACACAAGTATCCTCCCACTTCCCTTCTGTGATGGGTTGGGAGTGCCAGGTTTCTCCAGCCATTGTACGCTGCTCAAATGAAATAGGATAGATTCGAGAGGAGGAATCTCTGTCTTCTTTAAATTGCATACATTTGGCAAGTCCTCTCAAAAGCATGTTTTTTAAACCCCACAGAGAACCTCTGCCTTTCACCCAGTCTCTCAAGTTTAATTATATTCCAAAGGCTGGCAATTGCTTATTGTCTTGCAGACATAATAAAATAAATGAAGAGGAAAGTAGTCGGGGCTATGTTTGTACCATAGAATTTATTTAGCTTATTTGGGGTTTTCCCTCCGTCTACTTTTTCTATAATGAGAACATATCAAAAGGACTTACCCCTGGTTAGCTATCAGTAGTCAAATAGCACATATCGGGTGCCCCGGGACTACTGCAATTTATTTTGGCAAGATCTTTAAAAGCTTGCCTGGCTGTTTACATTGTTGATGCAACAGTGGGTACAGTCACATCAAATCTGGAGGGAGTCTGTCTTAGACTGTGTCTACTTTTTTTCAAATATGGTTGGCCTGGGCCGTGTTGTTCCCTAAAGTCGAATGCTCAGGTCACCTTGGAGTTTCTGAGAGGAACGAATGAATGTGGGCATGGCATCAGCCATTTGGGAAATGTGTCCTTTCTACAACATGTCTATGATGGTACAACGGATGCCTAAACCACACATGCCTAAAAAACGCATACCTGTACCACGCAGTCTCTACCACAACCGCGTCTTTAGCACGCATGCCTTTACCACGCATTACTTTACCACGCAATTTCGTTGTAAAGATATGATGGGTAAAGGGGCATGCGGGCTAAAGATCATACCTCTGCCCTCTGCCCTTTAAGCTGTCCCTTCTCCCCCTGCCCTGAGCCCTAAAAATAAAGCTCACACGCCAAAAACCACCCCGACCAAGCCCCCTACCCTGAATCCTAAAAACGATCCCCTACATCCCTAAACTACCCCGACCCTGCTCCCTGCCCTGTAAACTGTCCCTTTCCTGCATGCCCTGAGCCCTAAAAAATAAACACACCCCAAAAACTTCCCCAGCCCCACTGCCCTGAGTCCTAAACTATCAATACACCCCTAAACTACCCCGACCCTGGCCTGTTAACTGTCCCTTCTCCACCTTCCTTGAGCCCTAAAAATTAAGCCCACGCTCCAAAAACGACCCTGAGCCCTAAAAGCTATCCTTTACATCCCTAAACTACCCTGATCCTGCCCTGTAAACTGTTCCTTCTCCGCCTGCTCTGAGCCCTAAAAATTAAGCCTACGCCCCAAAATCTACCCCAACCCAGTCCCTCTGCCCTAAGCCCTAAAAATTATCTCCTACATCCCTAAACTACCCCGACCCTGCCCTGTAAACTGTCCCTATTCCGCCTGCCCTGAGCCCTAAAAAATATACCCACCTCCCAAAAACTACCCAGCCCCCCTGCTCTGAGCCCTAAAAACTATCCCCAACATCCCTAAACTACCCCGACCAAGCTCCCTGCCCTGTAAACTGTCCCTTTTCCCATGCCCTTAGCCTTAAAAACTGGCCCCCACCCTAAAAACTACCCTGACACCCTCCTTGGTCCTAAAACCTAACCCCACCCCGAAAAACTACCCCTCCATCTCCCAAGACCAAGCTCCAGCCCCACTTACCTCACCATGTCTTCTCTCGAGGCTTGGAGTCCGAGTCTTCCTTTTCCTGTCTTCCCCTTCCACTCGGCAACTAGACAGCGCATTGCCTTAACCACGCATATGGGTTGTTAAGGCACATGCGTGTTTAAGGCAAGCTGGTACGGCTTGCGGGGAAACGGTACGACTGGCTCAGTCCGCGTTATTTAAGGCCCTGTGCCAACTTAGGGGTCTATTAGGATGGCGGTCGGAAAATCTCCCCGACCGCCATGGTAGCGGGAAAAGACCGCCCGCAAGGACCGCGGCATAACCGCCGGTCCAATTAGGATGCTCCGCAGTCCAAATCCGACCGCGGCAGTCTGATTCTGGCGATTAACATTGCGGCCGTTGCTGCTGCTAGCAGCACCGCCGCAGTGCGAAGAGGAGCATGTCATGCATGTCACTGAACTGCGTGGCTGGCACTGCACAGTGCCTGCCACCTGGTACAGGGACATGTAGCCCAGTGCACCCACACACCCCCCCAACACATTGGGGGCCCACAATGGGCCCCCGGAGACATTCTCCGCATGCCTTTTCATGGCAGTTCCACTGCAGCGGAAAGGCTGGCTTCTGCCGGCATCATAATCGTGCCGGCGGTGCTTGGCCCTTATCCGCAACAATTGCAGCGGTCCAGCTCCGCCTGCCCGGCAAGCAGGCGGACTGCAACCAGCAGAAAAGTGGCGGGCGGAAAATCACACCGCAGCGGTCACGACCGCGATGCTAATCGGACTGGCGGTTTTCCGGGTTTCGATGGCAGGCGGATGGCCGCCATCCTAATAGACCCCTTAGTTTTTGACCAGTTAACTCTTCTTCTCCAGCGAGAGATGGCCAGACTGTAGCTCAGGCTTTTGGCTTTTGAGACCTTGGCTCAGCTGCAGCTCAGACTTTTGAGACCTAGGCTAGGCTGCAGCTCAGGCTTTTGATATCTCGGCTAGGCTGCAGCTCAGGCTTTTGACATCTCGGCTAGGCTGCAGTTCAGGCTTTTAAATTTTGAAACCTTGGCTAGGCTGCAGCTCAGGCTTTTGAATTTTGAGACCTCGCATGTGCAAACAGATTCAAGAAGGTTTCTTGCACTCACAAACCCCAGCCTAACCTGCAGCATCCATGGCGCTTCTCCTGACAGAACAGGAGCAGATCATTCACACCAAAAGAGATTTTAGTGACAAAACTAGAAATAGGATGCGTTGCTATAAGACCAAGTAACTTTACGTGTGTGTGTGTGTGTGTGTTATGCTTCAACTGCTCTTTATCATCCGTGCTTTAAAAAGCTATTATTAATGATATTATTGTCATTAATAGTGCTATAATACATTCAGTGAATCTGTGGCTTATTAATCCAGATGTTGCAAGAAAGCAGATGTCAGGATATACCTAATTTCTAGTGTTACAGGTCCGCCGCCGACTCCCAAGCATCTGGCGTACCCAGTAAAATTAATATTAGTCAGATCGGTGACTCCAGATGTCTCGCACATCCAGATGTCTTCCTGACTCTCACTTCATAGTTTTTTTTTATTTGTATTAGTAATTGTCGACAGAGTTGCAATATGTGATGGTTTTTATTTTTGACTGTATTAAATTAGAAATCAGATTTTTGCTGCAAATGAAAGTCGGAGTGTTTGATTCAGAATGTACCTTCATACTGAGGACGTGGTTTGTTCATTCCCAGTTATTGTGAGTACAGATATAAAATAGATTGTGTGTAAATTATTTACACAGTAGTTTAGCAGATATGGTAAAATAGTGACTACTTAATTTAGACATTGTAGAGCTGGCAAATGTCATATAGCCAAAGGAACATGTAATTATTCATAGGTGATTTGTGGCAGGTTGGACATACGTTCTTTTCGGGAACAGGAGTGGACACAAACACTTCTCTTTCCCTTTCTGAGCGTATAGCCTGTCCTATGGAGCCTGTGTGGTTTTGATGGGTAAGGTATATACTTTGAATACAGATGCCAAGCTTTGAAGTCCCAGCACCACCGTGTTAGGCGTCACCTTTTTTCTTCCTGCGCTTCAGGATTTCATCTTCAACATTGGAGGTGTTGGAATCTTCCAGAGCCTCTCAAAATAGAATAGAAATGGGTAGTCCTATTCACTCTCTTTACTTTACATAGAGGTAGTTCAGGGAATTCCACAACTGGTACTTTTCCAGCCTTACTGTCTCTTCCTCTGAATAAAGCATTTAAATAAACCGTTGCAGTATGCTACTGGCAGAATAATAAAGATGTAGTTGCAAAACGGCATCCCTGTTTGCACCATTGAGGAATGGCTAACGCGTACCGCTGCCTACACACTTTGGGGTTCACAAAAGCTGCAAGAGGTATGATTGCCATAACAGGTATATGTAGAGGTGATGCATGTGCACCAGTGGTGGAGTAATTCTCACAGGGGTGAGTGCTAAATTACATTAACGATTAAATAAAGCTTGTTAAACAGGTTCAGCCATGATATTCGGTTAGAGCATGGCATCCGTGAGCTTCTGGGGAGATATTAGTAACTGATAATCAGTTTCGTGGAGTACTACTTGACAATTGACTTGCATGGTCTCTGTTTTAACAAAGTACCTAGATGTTAGACCTACTGTCCATGAATGAACTTGCAATTGTTTTACTGTATATGGCGTCTGTTTACCACCTTCTTAAGAGTCAATTATGCAGACGTTGTCCTGAATAATACCTGTAGGGCACTCGTTCTGTTTCTTGCCAATAGATTGATGGTGCAGAAGAGAATATGTGAAAATCAGTCTTGGGGCAGTCTACGTAGATGCTGTTGGGTAGGAAGTGGACTTGGACGTAGTCTGAAGCTTGCCATTTCCAGCAGTCATATCATTCTCCTCCTGTTTCTCCTGATGCCACACTTGCAATACTAACGGTGCCTTTGTGGTACAAGGCTATGCATGTTAGGCAGTCACTTCTATTAGTGCTCAGCGCGACTATCACTGTCGGGACTCGGCTGTTTCCTAGGAATTCATCTTTACTTACATTTTTTAGATTGTGCTTGGCAGGTTGTTGACTATTGGCTGCTCATGGAGAGGGTGCTGAGGCTGTTTCATGAGCTGTCTGGATATCGACCCTCCCCACCCTGATAAATGATGCTGGATGCCCCGGCTGAAAGTAAAGTCCTACTTGAATTTGAAACTTGCTTCTCTCTCTCTCGCTCTTCTTTTAAAAAAAAGTTTTTTTTATTAAGTCCTCATATTACCTCCATAATATAGTATTAACATCCTCTCGGTACTAGTCACCCAATTGCTTATATCTTGGGGTTTGAGCTCAGGTGATGTTCTATGGCAACCAGCCCATGCTGCACATCATAAGCTGACCAAGAGGTGTAATCATTGGACAGTGCATACCAGCCATTTCTATTATTATAGGAGTTAACCTTTTGATCTAGGTCTTTAAAAAATCTTACTTGAAAAATCTTACTCCAGGATGGAGGGTCTGCCTGGTGCCGTCTTTTGCATATTTCTAGTCTTGCTAAGAGAATTAAGTAGAACACAAATTTACACTTTTCACCCGTGAAGTCCGCCTCACCCTCTGAAGGCTGTGCAATGCCAAAAAGATTAGAGTAGGGCTTACCTCGACACCTTTGCCAAGGGCTTCTGACAAGGTCTTACCCACATTGTCCCAATATTCCTTCAACATTGGACAGGTAGAAAACATGTGGATGTCATCCGCCTCGTGGATACGGCATCTTGTACATCTGGTGTCTCCTTCTCCCCTCATTTTGGATATCTTAAGTGGAGACCAGTATAGCCTGTGAAGGGTAAAAAGGTGGTTCTTCCTTAGTGAAGCTGATTTGATTAAAGGGTATAGTTTATCTAAAGATACTTGCCATAAAGTTTGCAGCTCTTCATCTGGCATGCACTTCTCCCAGACCAAATGAGGAGGATCTAGCTTCCTGCCTGCAGCAGCAAGGAGATGATTATACCAGAGAGCTATCTTTTTGAAAACCGATTTTATATGTCAAAATAGCACGTATGATGCAGATCTCTGAGCCACAGAAACAAATGTCGCATATAAGATACAGATTTTAGACTTTGACCATTTTACATTAATAAAGACAGGAGAATATGAAAGGCAATGCAAATAAAATCATATCCTGCAAACAACCAATTACTCCGCACTCCGCACTCCCCACCCCCAGCGCACCGTCTACATATCCTGGAACAACATATTACTATTCTAAGCTGCCAACAATCGACACCAGAGCTCAACATCCAGAATACCAGTGTCTACTGAGGAATCACGGGCCACACATTAAAGAGGTACAGGGGACGGGATTGGCCCGCCACTTACTCTGAGCCTTGACACCGGTCTTCCCGTGGCGGCTCCAGCTCCAAGCCTCGGTAATCCGCCCAGCGCTTCCAGATCACTATAGTGCTTCCAAGGGCACCCTCTAGCCTCAAAGATGGCGAGCTCCTGGCCCATACTAAAGTCAAGACCATTTTTCCAGATTGAAACCGAAGGGTAACCACCGCCTTCCAGGCTCTAGCTATGTCTCTTTTCGCTAAAGTAAAGCCCAGGAGCATGAGATGTCACTTATAAATGTTGCCCCCGATCCCTTCCATCACATGGTGGAGGACTAGTTTCGGTGAGTGAGGAAGCTCCCACCCCAGAACCTCGGAGAGACAGGCCAGTACCCCCCTCCAGAAGCGTGCTAGCGCTGTACAGTGCCATATAGTGTGTATCAGGGACCCCTCTTCATGCCCACAGCGGAGGCACCCCGGGGAAGCCACCAGGCCCGCCCTCCATAGTCTCACCCTGGTAAAATAAACCCGGTGGAGGTATTTGAATTGGATTAACGGCAGGCGCACAGCTATGGCCGCCCCACGTGGGGATGCCAAAGCTTCTGTCCAGTCTTCTTCTTCCAACTCACCCACATCTCCCTCCCAGGCCTCCCTCAAACGCTGCACACCAGGTGGAAATATGGTAATATTTAAATCTGGAGAGCCTGCCGTTCGTTAAGTTCTTCCAAGTATCCCAAGGCAGACAACTGTGTCCTTCAACTATATCGCCCCAACTCAGAACACCCGCCTCTTTCAAACGTTGAGATACGGCGTCATTCAGGCACTCAGGAGTGCCCAGAGAGTCCCTCACAGGGGCCCACTAGCAGAAGTAGGGTATACCTTAAGTTACGCGACAGTCGAACCATAATTTGGCAGCAGCGTATAGAACCTTCAGGCGGACTTTTAAAAAAAATGTAGGGACACCGAATTTGTACATAAATGCCTCGACTGGACTATCGCGCAGCATGGCCTTAAATATACGACCAATCAAGGTGTCATCTGGTCTGGAAAGGAGCATCCTGCTGTTCTTTGATTGGTATGCCCAGCAATATAATTGTAGATCTGGTAGACCAAGGCCACCGTGAGCGAATATCCGTCTAAGCTTTTTCCACAATAGTCTGATCCCCTTACCAGCCCAGATAAAAGTAGAAATCCTTCCCTGAATTTTACTTAAAAAGGTTTTTATCAAAAGTCAGGGGGATATTATTAAAAAGATAAGCAAACTTAGGCAAAACGCACATTTTGACCAGGTTAGACCTCCCATAGTGTGTAAGTGGAAGATTCTGCCATCTCTTCAAAAGAATATTAACCTCCTTAGAGACTCTAGTTATATTTATTTTGGGGAGTTCTTTTAACTCTTGTGTGATAGTTATTCCTAGATACCTTAACTCCTTTGAGACCCTGAATTCCCTGCACTTATGAGTTCCAAGTCATGATCTCGGTCTTACTACTATTAATCTCATACCCTGACATTTTCCCAAAAAACTGCACTTCCCTGAATAGAGTGGGTAGGGCTTGATTAACATTAGATGTATCAAATCATCAGCATACAATGCTAATTTCCTTGAATACCCATTCGCGGTGAAGGGGGACATTTCTTTATTTAGCCTTAGACTTTGAACTAAGGGCTCAATATATAAATCAAAAAGAATTGGAGATAGCGTGCAACCTTGTCTGGTGCCACGCCCTATTGATATAGGAGCTGAGAGGTTACCGTTCTCTAAAATTTGAGCTCAGGGGTCCTTGCAAATTTTTGAAAGAACTTCTCTAAAGATCCCATCAAACCCAAAATCCTTCAGTACTTTAAAAAGATAACACGAGTTGACCTGATCGAAGGCTTTTGCAGCGTTCAAAGTTATAATTGATAGAGGTACTTTACCCAACGTTGCCAAATCTATTGCGCCAACTAAAGTAAGAACAAGATCTTTCATCTGACGCCCGGGTAGGAAACCCTTCTGATCTCTATGTATTATAGCCCCTGCGATTTTACATAACCTGGTGTTCAGAATTCCCTTAAAAAGTTTGGAATCGCAGTTCAACAATGATATCGGACGGTAAGATTGACATTGTGAAGGATCTTTCCCAGGATTTTAAATCAGTGTAATGACTGCCTCTTTCCAAGAATCTGGCAATGGAGAGGGCCCTCTCAGAATGTCGTTAAATAGTCGTAACCATATGGGGATGACTTCATCAGCTTTTATGCTATAGATCTCATTAGGGATCAAGTCTGGGACTGCAGCTTTGCTTTTCTTGATTTTCTTAAGGGCTTCCACAATTTCACTCCCTGTTATATCTTGATTAAGCAGCGCTAAACTTTCAGAATTCAGCATTGGAAGCTGTTTTCCAGCAAGCCATTGATCTAGGGCAAGCTTATCTACCTCTAAATCCTCCTTGTACAAGTCCTGAAAGAATTTACAAAACTCCGACTCTATCTCGCCCATGTTGTCAGAAAACTGATCAGAAGGCTTGCCACCACTTTCAAGTCTAATCCTTCTGACGAAGTTTTGAGACATATCCATTCCGCTCTTCATTGCTAAAAGTTTCCCGCAGTCCTCACCTTGACCAAACTCTTTCATTTTACTCGCTTCCTATTTCTCTAACATTATTCCTTCCATTGCCAGCTTATATTCCCGTTGCAAATCTGCAACTTTGCCCACTAGGGGGCAGATTTACAAGCCCCTTGCTCCACACTTACATCACTTTTCCCATGTTAAAAGTGACACAAAAGTGGCGCAAGGGGCTTGTAAATCTGCCCCTAGGTTTTCTTTTTCCTCCCCCTAAACTTGATGTATGTATGTATGTATGTGTCTTGTAAAGCGCACTGCTGCCCTGAGGCGTCGTGGCGCTGTAGACCGCTGGGGAACCCGTCCTGGCTATCCCTGTGAGATGGTCCCTCCTGGGTATTGTGGTAAATAAAAATTCCTTTACCGGGACTGAATTTGATACAGAAACATTATAAAATAGCTCAGTAAAATGAGAGGCAGAATCCGTGATATTAGAGTTTCGGAATGGGCTTTATTCCAATAATCGATTATAATCGGATGCTTCAAGTTCCATCACCACGGGGGTTCAGGAAGTGAAGTACATACTTTATTGACAAGAAGTAACTTTTATAGTACATACATTATAATGAAGTGAATACAGTAGGCGTAACAATTGATAAGGACATTGACGTTTGGTCTGCGTAACCGAAAATGGGTGTAATAATGAGTAAAAAGGAACATGATTGGTTATGATGTAATACATAGGTGGATCTATAAGATAATACTTGGCATTGATGCGCGCGCAGCAGTATGACGTGTAATTGACGTGTAACTAGGGGGTGACGGGGACTTGACATTTAGCTCTATATGTGGAGACGAGAAGTCTGGGGGGTCAAGTCAACCTAATCCCAAATCATATCTAACATCCTATGTTTAAAGAACTATGTTATCCATAAAAGAGGGACTCTCGGACAGAATCTATTCTATACTGACTGTGCGTGCGTGTACAAGCGTCTAAGTGTCTACACTGAATGCGAGGGGGTAGGAATATTCCATGGTAACAGGGCTATGAATTACTTGCATGAGGACAGAGAAGATGGGCCTTTTTGCTTGGTAACTGGAAGAATGTTTACTTAAACTACTAGGCAGGAATGCATCGGCTGAGGGGGAGGCAGATAATTCGAAGGTGAAATACAGTTCTTGGCAGAGAGTAAGCTGATGTCAGGCTTCGTGAGCCGCGCAGAGAATGAGACAAAGTTCATGGTCACAGATGCAGGCTCGGGCTGGAGCTTTCAGAGGCAGAAGGCAAGAGGAGTTTTGATGACAGAATCAGGGCCTACTTGCCTGGACTGAAAAGTGGCATAAGTGAACCATATAAAGCCGATGGCCTTTCATATTTAGGAATGGGATATCCGGCCTATACATGGCGGATCTGTCAAAGGACATGTTGACGGTGGACGCACATGTATTTGCGTCTTCATAACTGGAACTGGAGGGAACATACATGTACTTGTGACATGCACATGGAACCGTTGGGGTCCAAGATAGGGGACATAACTGACCAGAAAAATCCATATTTCCACATTCCCTCCTTGTCCCCTACTTGCCCTTCAAGAGATATCAATCTTCATCAATCCATTGATCTGTTCATATAGCATCATTTGTTCTTCTTTCTTCTTCCGGGATCTTGAATGAAAATCTTGATGTGGAATGCACGATGTGGCACACAGACCACAAATTGCTGGTCCACATTGTAGACATAGACAGCAACTGAATAGTATGAGAAGGCCAATACCTAGGAAGGATAAAACTCTCCATCCCCAGGCTGATACCGCATTCCAAAACCAACTGGACCAAGTCTAAGTGCCTGGGTTCTGGTGTATCTGGCTTACAATCTTATGAAGGCGAGTGATGGCTTTATATACAGATGGCGAATTTTCTGGTATGAATACGCAGCAGCTTGATCCGATGACCCTACAAGCTCCGCCCCTATCAGCCAGGATGACGTCAAGGACAAGACGATTTTGAAGCACAACAATCCGCATAGCAGACTGCTCTTCCGTTAAATTGCCTAAGGCGGAAATAGTCTCATTCACTACTGCTTCAAGGGTTCTAGTTAATCTACGTATCAGCTTACTATTAGTAACAGTACCTATATAGGGAAAGATGCCTTTATTAAAATCTACATACTTGTCCCATGCCGTCTCAGTGTAATCGACAATGGGGAGATCTCTCCGTTCTCTGTTGTGTACTAAATGAATATTTCTGTAATAATCAGGAGGAGCTAGGAAAACAGGTGGCAAAAGGAATGCAATGTAGCAGGTACCATCCCAATCTAGAGGTAGACGCATATATGCAGTCTGACCACATATAAAGTAGGAGTGGCGAGAAGCTCTAAATGAAGATTTTCCTTGATCACTGAATTCTACCATAGTAGTGCATTTACTATGGCCCATATGTATGGAACCAACCTTTCTTACACATAATTCACCCCTCGCTGGGAATACTGACATGGTGGGTAAGACTAGTTCAATTTCAGATACGACATTTAGAATCATGAGATTAGGTGTAAAATTACCTAATCCATATACTTCATTTTCTAGATCAGTTCCTGTTCTTTTGGGGCGACCCTCCTTGTCAGGGTAACAGACCTTGAGTAAAGCTAGGTTCAGATTTCCCCATACCCAATGATCTTGGTAAACTGCTGTGTCTGAGTCTATGGAATTAATTAAGCTAAACCATGCTCCACAGGAGCCATTATGTGTAAATGGATGTGGAAAGAAAGGCAGGACTCCTTCATAATTCTGATAGGGAGGGAGTCGGCCACACACCCAACAATTGGTGGCATTACTAGTCTGATGGGAATGATGTAACATACTAATGAAAGTGTTATTGCGCAGCGCAAGTCTATAAGACAATTCATGCGGAGGTAAGTCACTAAAAGAATGTTCAGCAGCAACATTATAAACATGTCTAGAAATAGGGTAATATATGTGCAACAACATACTTGTAATAATTATTAAAAGACTCAATAAAAACAAAATTAATAATGTCACTATGCAGTGGCTACGCAGTGATTTACAATACGCCTGTCGTTTCAACATTTTTCGGGTATTTTCTCTACTCAGGTCCAAGGGATACATGTCAGAGACAATTCAACCGCTTCACCTTGGAGAGGACTTAAACAATCAAATTGCTCGACTGGTTGGGCCTAAGCTTTAGTTTGTAATTTTCAGATTTGTTAGGTTCAACAAAAGGGAGTTTTGTATCAGTCTGTGAGGGAGTGCAGGGCACAATGTCTATATCCGAAGATAGTCCATGAAATTTCTTGATGTGGCTTGAATGAATCCAGCCCTTGCGGCCCTCGATCTTCACGGCTGTTCTTGTGGTCAACAGGACCAACTTGGGTGCTTTCCACCTGGGCTCCAGCTGAGTCTTTCGGTCGAAATTCCTCACAAAGACAAGATTACCCGGAACAACGTCATGGGGTTTCACCTCAGTGTTGTCGGGAAAGGCTGCAGCTACCTGTGAACGAGAAGATTGTAGTGCAGACATCAAGGAAGCCAAGTAATCTGTCAGCATATTACAGTCAATATCAGTTATTTTGCGTGGTATAGGCGTCCCCCACATATTCGGTGGTCTACCGAAGATCACCTCATACGGGGATAGCCCTGTTCGAGAGTGTGCTACCATTCTCATGTAAAAGAGTGCAACTGGTAACGCTACTACCCAGTCGACACCTTTCTCTCTGCATATTTTGGACATTCTAATTTTCAGTATCTGGTTATGTCTTTCTACGAGACCTGCTGCCTCGGGATGTCGGACACAGTGGAATTTCCACTGATATCCTAACAGAAGTGAAACGTGTTTCATTAATTCGGATGAGAACGGCTGGCCGTTATCTGAGTAAACAGCACGTGGTAAACCGTATCGTGGGAAGAATTCTCGAACCAACTGTTTGGCAGTAGTCGGGGCAGTGTAATCTGAAACCGGGTATGCCTCCGTCCAACGGGACAGAGCGCAGACAACTACGAGAACATATTTGAATCCTCTGCATCGTTCCATCTGGATATAATCCATCTGGAGTACTTCAAAAGGATGATTAGGGGTATGAAATCCACCCTGTTCTACGGGAACGCTTTTTCCTGGGTTGAACTGACAACAGATCATACAGGTACGGACCTTTTGTTTTGCTGCTGCTCGTAAATGTTTATTGAACCAAATGTGTTGAATGCTGTCTAGCATAGCTTTTTCTCCTAAATGTGCTGGACTATGTATAGTGTTAATTATGACTTGGACCATTGAATCAGGAAGGAACCATACAGACCTTTCCTTCATCATCCATCCTTGGTCCGTTTGGATCCCTCCTAATTCAGTCCATTTCTTTATTTCGTCTGGTGTAGCATGTGTCTGTATGTCAATTACGTCAAGAGTAGGATCTTTAACTGTCATACAATGTGTCGGTGTCGGGACTATTGTCTTTGTCATATCGGGGGTTTGAGTTTGAGCAATCAGTTTAGCTGTTCTGTCGGCTAGATCATTGCCTTGGGAAATGATATCAGTAACCTTCGTATGAGCCTTACATTTCATAATTGATATTTCAGTGGGTAGATGTATTGCATCTAATAATGCATGAATGAGGGGTCCGTGCTGAATGTGGGCACCGTGGGAAGTTAAATAACCTCTCTCTCGCCACAGCACGCCGAAGTCATGTACAACTCCGAATGCATAACGTGAGTCAGTGTATATGTTGACTTTTTTATTCATGGCTTGAATACAGGCTTGTGTCAGAGCGATAAGTTCTGCGGCTTGAGCTGACAAAGTAGTTATACGATTAGTTTCAATGACCTCAGTATCTGTTGTGACTGCGTAGGCGGCTTCTAACTCTCCTGTACTTGTTCTCATGCATGAACCATCTACATACAAGGTCAGGTCTGGATCTGACAATGGGACATCGGTTAAGTCTTGTCTGGGTTTTGTTGTTATTGTAATAACTTCAATACAGTCATGGGCTAGTGGGTCTGTTCCGACTACTGGTAAAAGTGTGGCAGGATTCAATGTGTTACAGCGTCTGATTTCTATATGTGGCTGAAACAATGTAAGCTCGTATCCTGTAAGTCGCGCTACAGTCAAGTGTTGTGTTTGCGTTCTATTTACAAGAACCTCTACTGCATGTGGTACTTGAACTGTCAATGGATGTCCTAACACTATGGCATCGCTTTGTCTGATTGCTAAAGCTGTTGCTGCTACTGATTTTAGGCATGCAGGCAAAGCCTGAGCTACGGGATCTAATGTACTAGAAAAATAAGCACATGGTTTGTGTGCTCCTGCTTGTTCCTGTGTGAGTACTGACAAGGCCGTACCTTCGCGTTCTGTAACAAAGAGTGTAAACTGTTTTCTGTAACATGGCGTTGCTAAAACGGGTGCTTGACATAAAGCTTTCTTTAAGCTTTCAAAAGCTTGTGTGTGTTCCTGAGTCCAAGGGAGAACAGTCGGTGTGGCTGCCTCCTGTGTTGTCAATTGAATGAGTGGTTTTGCTAGAAATGCATACTGAGGGATCCACTGTCTACAATATGAAGTGAGGCCTATGAAAGCCCGCACCTCCTTCTGTGTCTTGGGTATTGACATGTTAGCAATTAACTGAATGCGGTCGGGTGTAAGCTGCCTTCCCTCCTTGGACAGCGAGTGACCAAGATAAATAACTCGCTGGACACAGAATTGCAGCTTAGAAGGGGACACCTTGTGCCCCTTTTCGGCTAGAAATTGTAAAACTGTCAGTGATGCTTTCTCACATTCGGGTTCGCTTCTAGCGGTGATCAGCAGATCATCGACATATTGAAGCAGGGCAGTGTTAACCGGCATGTGGATACTGTCAAGTTCTCGTTTCAGTGCTTGGCTATAGATGCTGGGGCTTTCTGTAAATCCTTGAGGTGCGCGGGTGAATTTAAAGCTACGCCCATTTAAACTAAATCCGAACAAATATTGGCTTTCCGGATCTATTGGGACGCTGAAAAAGGCATTTTTGAGATCAATTACAGTAAACAATGTTGCTTCGGAATCAATAGCTGTCAATAATGACGAGATATCTGGGACCACAGGAAATTGTGGCACAATACATTTGTTTAACTCGCGCAGATCAATAACCAATCGATATACTGGCGGAGCTGTAGGATCTGTTCGTTTAAGAATCGGAATTATCGGTGAATTACATACATTGGAGTCTGTTTCTACAACTACTCCTTGGGCAATAAGCTCGTCAATGATTTGTAGTAAAGCCGTTACAGCATCTGGTGGTAACTTGTATTGTCGCATTCGTGGTAGCACCACTCCTGCCTTTAGTGTGACTCGATATGGTGTAATATTCATGCAACCAACATCAGTAGGGCCTTGTGCCCATAGATGTGTAGGTAAAGTCTGCAGTCGGGGATCCATGTCTCTAGATACATAGTGACCTTTAAAATCACGTAAAAACAACCTTACTCCTTCCGGAGAACAACATATTATGGCTCCTAGGGCTTTCAACGTTTTTATTCCTAACAAGTTTTCTGGACATGATTTAGTAAGCAATAAATCTGTAGTTCGGGTCAGAGGTCCTATCGTAAGTGGAAGAGGCTGTGACACTTCATTAACAATAGGTTTTCCTGAAAAACCAAGGGAAATATTCTGTGAGCCTGAGAGGGGTGCCCCTGGGACTTCACTTCGTTTTATAGTTGTTCGACTTGCCCCTGTATCGAGTAAAAATTTTCTATCTTGACCTAATAATTCACTATGTACATAAGGTCCTTCTTGATCTACAGGAATCTCGATAAGGGGTAAGTCAACTTCCCTCTCTAGGCTAGTTCATGCGTAACGTTGATACTCCGGATATTCATACTGTGCAGTCTGATACATTTGTCGTGTTGTTGTCTGTGTGGCAGCAACAGGCAACGGTGGTGCAGCTGGCACAAACTGTATTGGCTGTTGTGCGGCTGGCATGGCCTGGGCATGCTGCGTAGCTCCTTGTTCATTCTGATCTTGTCTTAGTGGCCGTGATCTTTCTTGTGTTTTACCTATGGCGATATTATGTTTTAGCACTGGACAATCGTGTACGTAATGACCTGGCTTTTTACAATAATTGCATGTCCCTTTTACAGGTCCTGCTGAATCGGAATGTGTCATACCCTTTTTATGTCCTTCAGCTGGAACTGTCTGGGAAACTAGCATTTTCATTTTCGTGTCTTTCATGCGTCTGTGTTCATGTTCTTGTTCCTCTTTAATTCTATTGTGGTGGTACTGTAACATTTGTAACATTTGTGTTGGAGTGTTACCTTGCCAGGTACTTTCGAATTTTAATACTCTATTCTTTACTGGGGGCAGGGCATTTTCCACTAATTTTGTTACAAACAGATGCGGGTATGATTCGCTACTTGCTTTTATGCCACTATTTATACCAAAACATTTCTCGAATCGGGCATAGTAATCGCTAGTGTCTTCATCTTGCTTCTGTTTACAGGCTGAAATTGTACCCCAATCTTCCTTTTTCGTAGTTAATAAACGTGGCAGTACCTGTACTAGTAGACCTGGTAGTGCTTTAGTTTTGTCCCCAAGCCCCGAACCTGGACCTCGGGCCCTTTCTTCTGCTTCTAATGCTGACCATTCTATCTTTTGATCACCTACCTCCCACTCTTTTTCCTTGAGTTTCTCATAAATGCCAGCAGGCATCAACACCTTTAATATTGTCATAATGTCGGGGTAGGTATACTCTCCCATGAGTAACATGTCTTTAATTTCTCGGTGAAAACCCGCTGGGTCCTTGTCATGACTGGGTACTACTTTCTTCATTTCTAACAATTCTATTTTCGATATAGGCGTATATACAAATACACGTTTAAACTGATTGTCCTCGCCTTTTATTGGGTGTACTTCTCGTAAGGGATTCTGTCTATCCAGGTGATACGTCGTTCTTTCCTTGACAGGCAATGAGACATGCTCTGAGCATACAAAAAGAATATACTGCTTTCTAGATACTAGAATTTCTTTAATTAATTTGGTACCTGGACCTCTCCATTTATTCATAAGCAATTCAGTCAATATGTCAGGTAAGGGACCAGGGTCCGAATGCTGACTCTGATATAGTATAATGAGTTGTTGAATCATATAAATCCCAGCTAACCTCTGCTCATCTGGGGTGAGATTCAAAAATGTGCGTACTACTGTCTCATCACTATATTTTCCGGGACTGTCCACCCAATGAACAGCTGCCCTCGCTAAATCTTGTTCATCCATAGAATCGAGAAAATGATAACCCCTTCGTTCTCGGAGTAGTTTGTCGGCGGTTTGGAACGAATGCTCGTTAGACCTTATGTTAATTATAGGTATTTGGAAATTCCTGTCATTATCTGGACATATTGGACGTATTGGGTCAGTATGACATCTAGTCTGATTCCTATTACAAGATCTTCCTCTACCTACATAGGCTATGGTGTCTGACTGTCCGGCGGGCAGTCCTGACCCTTCTTCCTCGCTTTGCTCGAACTCGTCTGTCTCTAATCTCTCTTCGTGTAGGCGTTCTATTTCTTTACGGATCTTTCGGCACATGGCTATTATACAATTTTGCTTATCGTGTCTCCCTTCTGATATATTCTGGCTCCATTTTGTAAGAATTTTCATTGCTTCCGGATCTACCCCCGGTCGGTCTTGATTTCTGATCACACAGTTTATGAGGAAACGCAACAGTTCCCCCTGTATCTCTACTTTCTGGTATTCCATAGCTCTGTTAATACATTCTGGATCTCGCCCTGTTTGAACAAAATGATATATTTTATCTAGATGCGCAGTCATTCCTGGTAGCTTCGCTAAATACCCTGCGGCTCGTCTGATACGTAATGATGCCAGGATCATTTCGTCCTCTTTACCGAGCACCGGGTCATATCTACAATCTATAAGAAGTTCCTTAAGCGTACGATCACTTACGAATTTGGGTGTACGTGAATGCGCTGACTCTTGGAAAATAAGTTTATTTATTCTAGGTGGCGTAGAAAAAATATTGGTAGCACCTCCCGTGGCCCCGTCTGGGGCGTCGGGTGTGAAAGGATTCGTCGAACGTGACACAGCAACTATAGGTGTGGACTCAGCTATAGAAGTACTTGTAGGAACAGATGCAGAAACAGATGTGCTTGCCGGAACTTGTGACTCGATTTGTTGCTGCAGGGATACGGGTGCTGGATCTTGGCGTTGGACCTCCCTGGTATGCGGTCTACGTGGGGCGGAATTAGCATACTCGGGAGCTGCGTCATCTAAATATGAGGAAAGAAAAACATCTTCTGCGGTTCTAGGATGCCCCTTAGGATGTACCTTGATTGGGAATAATGGGGGTGGTAAGTCTTTCGGTATCTCTGGAGTAGCCTTAGGTAATCCTTCGGCCAGAAGGGGATACATACCATTCATAAGGGCATTTCTTTGTCTGTCTACTTGTTCTGATTTCACTCGGATACCTTCCTCAATTAATAGATTCTCTCGAACTTTATTGGAATTCTCTTTACTCTTCTCTTCCTGTCTACGTGCTTTTTCTGTTCGTCTATGTGATTCTTTACGCCATAATTCAACGGCGTCTTTCTGTGACTGTCTGACTTTTCTTTTCCATAACTCTTCCTCGACTTTCATGATGCACTCTGCATCCCAGGTCCCCGCTGTGGGCCACCTCTGACTTTCTGGTAATCCCTTGGTATAGTCTACCCATAAATCAAGAAATAATATAGCGTCTAAGCCATGTTTGTGATACATAAAGTGCCCTGGAGTGTCCCTAGGAGGAATAGGGACGGCTTCTTCGAGAACCCCTTTTCTGGTAGTGATCTGTCTTAATTTCGAAAAGAGCGGCATATTGAGAACTGACCTTATACTTGATTTTGACCTGATACTTGAATTTGAACAGACTTAATACAATAAACACGATAATGAACAGTCATTCATACCACGATATACAGAACGTACTTAAACACTTTAAACATTTAACATTAAACCTTTAACTGAAACAACAATGATGATCGTCTGCATAACTAATCACCAAGCTTAATTCTCGACAATAACTAGACAATAACTAGATACTTCGGAATACTTCGGAATACTTGATATACTGCTAAACAGTACAGATACACTGCTAAAACAGTGCAGACCGGATTTGTGTACCCAAACCCGTCTTGACCGGCACAACCTATGTGCACGTCAGAAATGCCTCCCCAGCAATGGTACTCACCGGGTAGCTTCGGAAACGGAAGGCCTCAGTAACTTGAACTTGAACCGGACTGGACTCGACTCGACTCGACTCGTCGGACACTGGGCTTGACTTCGGACTGGTGGGTCTCTGTATACCTCGGATCTTGCTCTCTCAGCTAGGCTCTGGTCGGGATACTTCGCACTTCTCACCGCCTCGTCTGGGTGTTGATCGCAGTCTCAGTCGCCCCCGCTTGACCGGAGGGAGATACAGGAAATCCTGCTGGTACGCGTTATTGTCCGTCCAGCTGTGGCAGGAGACCGGGCCTGCAACGTACCGCCGGCGCGTGAGATGAGAAAGTGTCCCTGTTCGGGCGCCATCATGTGGTAAATAAAAATTCCTTTACCGGGACTGAATTTGATACAGAAACATTATAAAATAGCTCAGTAAAATGAGAGGCAGAATCCGTGATATTAGAGTTTCGGAATGGGCTTTATTCCAATAATCGATTATAATCGGATGCTTCAAGTTCCATCACCACGGGGGTTCAGGAAGTGAAGTACATACTTTATTGACAAGAAGTAACTTTTATAGTACATACATTATAATGAAGTGAATACAGTAGGCGTAACAATTGATAAGGACATTGACGTTTGGTCTGCGTAACCGAAAATGGGTGTAATAATGAGTAAAAAGGAACATGATTGGTTATGATGTAATACATAGGTGGATCTATAAGATAATACTTGGCATTGACGCGCGCGCAGCAGTATGACGTGTAATTGACGTGTAACTAGGGGGTGACGGGGACTTGACATTTAGCTCTATATGTGGAGACGAGAAGTCTGGGGGGTCAAGTCAACCTAATCCCAAATCATATCTAACATCCTATGTTTAAAGAACTATGTTATCCATAAAAGAGGGACTCTCGGACAGAATCTATTCTATACTGACTGTGCGTGCGTGTACAAGCGTCTAAGTGTCTACACTGAATGCGAGGGGGTAGGAATATTCCATGGTAACAGGGCTATGAATTACTTGCATGAGGACAGAGAAGATGGGCCTTTTTGCTTGGTAACTGGAAGAATGTTTACTTAAACTACTAGGCAGGAATGCATCGGCTGAGGGGGAGGCAGATAATTCGAAGGTGAAATACAGTTCTTGGCAGAGAGTAAGCTGATGTCAGGCTTCGTGAGCCGCGCAGAGAATGAGACAAAGTTCATGGTCACAGATGCAGGCTCGGGCTGGAGCTTTCAGAGGCAGAAGGCAAGAGGAGTTTTGATGACAGAATCAGGGCCTACTTGCCTGGACTGAAAAGTGGCATAAGTGAACCATATAAAGCCGATGGCCTTTCATATTTAGGAATGGGATATCCGGCCTATACATGGCGGATCTGTCAAAGGACATGTTGACGGTGGACGCACATGTATTTGCGTCTTCATAACTGGAACTGGAGGGAACATACATGTACTTGTGACATGCACATGGAACCGTTGGGGTCCAAGATAGGGGACATAACTGACCAGAAAAATCCATATTTCCACAGTATCTCCAAGGTGAAACCAGGCATCCCCGGCGAATGTGGGGGGGCCGTTGTGGAGATGAGGCAAGCTAATGCCCAGAGTTGCCGAGTGTGTTCCTGGTTAGAGTAGGTACCGAGGCGAGAATTATCGAGTCCGTTTTTGACCCTGGTCCACGACCCTGCCGCGTCGGGAATTGAACCCTGGTCCCTGGCCGATTCTCTGCTTGCGGATCTGCCGCCTCTAACCAGTGAGCCACACCTCTCCATCAAACTTTAAACTTGCTTTGGCCTTTATTAGCCGCTCCTCCAATTAGACTATCTTTTCTTTTTCTAGTCTGACCCAGACTGCTGCAGCTCCCTTCAACATCCCTCTCAGCCAGGCTTTGAATGAATCCCAAACCAAATGTAAGGGAGCAGACTCTAGGTTTTGGTTAAAGAAGACAGCCGAATCTAGTTTAATCTTATCCATAACATCAGTATGTAAGAGCAGTCTTCTATTCAGTGTCCACCTCCTAACAGAGGGACTTGCAGGGAGTGCCATGATTACTTCTATTGCTCCATCATCCGATATATGAAAAGGCAAATATTCAATTTTCTTGACCTTGTCCGCTTCCGAAAGATCTGTGAACATATAATCAATCCTTGAGAAGTGGCTGTTCTTTTTGCTAAAAAAGAAATAGTCCCTTGTGTCTCCCTTTTTCTCCCGCCATACATAGCATCGGTTTAAATTGTCTAACATGGCAAAGAGGCAGGCTCTAACTCTGGGCGCATTAATTTGAGTGTGGGGTGAAGATCTATCCAACTTGTTGCTTAGAAGTAAGTTAAAATCCCCACCAATTATCAAAGGGGCTTCAAACTCAAGCAAAGAAGAGCAAAGACTATTAAAAAATGTAACCTCGTCCTCGTTCGGACCATAATAGCTAGCCAGCATATAGGTGCTAGTACGGGTTTTTATTTCCGCTACCACCCAGCGCCCTTTAGTATCCACCTGTGTTTTACCCAGTTCTATTCTAGTGTTTGCTTTAATATCTATAGCAACTCCTTTAGAATAGCATTGCTGATCTGTAGCTACCACCTTGTTCACCCATTTCTGTTTTAAATAATGCTAAGCAGTCTGATCTTAAAAGGTGAGTCTCCTGGAGCATAAGAACTTTAGCGGAGGTGTCCTTCAAATATTGTAGAACCAATCGCTGTCTCCTTTTAACCCTAAGACCGTTCACATTCCAACATAATATGCCCATACGCTCTCTTCCTAAAAACGTATCCCTGTCCCCCATCTTCAGGCTTCCTGATCCCTCTACTTTCAGTAATATCGGTTATATCAAAAGAGGACGCTTTTTTCATTTTTTTCTTTTTATCCCCATGCTCCCCACCACCACCCCTCTCCCTCCTTCCCTTTCCCCCTACTCCCCTGGGAACCCTCCCTGACTACTTATTGGCTAGTGCATATTCGAGCCGCTATCCAACACCCACCTTCATTATCTACCAGAAGATGAACACTAACCCCTCTGCATAAGGTCAACTTTTTTTTTTACTTTTCAATTATTTATTTATTTTTTTAACTCACTCAGCTAAGTGCATGCCTTATTGCTTAACAGAAACTTGTCAACCTCCTCTGGGAAATGGAAGTTGTACATTTTGCTGGCCACATCACTTTAAGGAATGCTGGAAACCTTAACTGAACTTGGGCACCCAGTTGTCTGGCGGGCCGCCATGTTCCCGCGTGGGCGTGTGTGCATCAATGCCCTCTTGCTTCTCTCTCTTTAACAGTTATATCGCACATGCCTGTTTAGTGCCCAAAGACATTGAGCATTGGCCAACTCGCCAGCATTGATAAAGAGGCCAATCTGCACATCTCCAACAGATGACCTAAACTCTCACGCTCACCCGGTTCAACCTGCTCGATGAACCCCTGACCGAAATCGTCAAATTCTCTAACATCTCCTACCATATGTATGCAGAAAATTCTCAACTGTACATGAATATTGCCTCACCTAAAAACATCAGCATCCTCAATAACACTCTTGACAAAAACACAACATTGGCTGACTCCTAACCACTCGAAACCAAATTCCTCTTAATCTGGCCACCCAAAATGACTCCTAACATCAAAGAATGGCTCCCACATTTTACAGCCTTGATATGTACCCCACTCATCATCGACTCTGCAAAATCCCTAGAAATAATCTTGGACAATGAACTCTCCATGCAGAACCACATTGGAAGCTCCACCAGATGGTCAATCATCAACTTCACGCATTAAGGAAACAAAAACCTTTCCTTCCCACTGTAGATTGCAATACAGCAGTTCAAACACCTGTGATCACCAAACTAGACTATGGTAGTGCTACCCGCTTAAGCTGCCGAAAATAAAACTAGCACCTTTGCAGACTACCTTGAACGTGGCTGCTCGGCTCATCGCAGGCTCGAAAAAAAGGGATCATATCATTCCAGACCTTCAAATAATGAACTAGCAACCTTATGATGCGAGAATCCATCTCAAAATTGCTTGCATAACTCATAAAGCTTTTCACCACAGCACTCCATCCTACCTGGCCTAGAAACTGTCTCTCTCTGGCGGTAATAGATCTTCTTGAAGCACAAGTTCCCTGCAACTGAATCTCCACAAATTCAGCAAAAAGAAAACTTACAAGCGAGCCCTCTCCGAAATTGCCCCAAAAATCTGGAACTCTTTCTCCTGCGACCAGGTCCAACCCTTCAACATCCCTCTTTTAAAAAAAAAAAAAAGTAAAACTTTTATTATCAAACAGATTCCTTCCCCATTGATGTTGGCTGTACCTTTCTCATCCTTACCGCCGACACTCCATTTGATCTTGTTTACTTTTTTTTTTTATATATGTTTGACATTCTATCAATTAGTTCTATGACAAAAAACAACTGGAATCTTCGCTGATCTTTTGTCTCCTAACCACTGAAATGTATACTGTTGTACAATGCCCCGACACCCGAAAGGGTCTTGTTCACGCTATTACCTCCAAGAGACTATGTGTTCCTGTCTTCACATTCTTTGTTATTTTCCATGTTTGCCACTGTAACTATTACTTCCATGACCATTATCATATATAGATCTGGGGCCGTGTTGTGGAAGTGCCGGGGGTGGGCGCGTAACGGGCGTTTGTGCCTGCTTTGTGTGCCCCCAATGGCACTTTGATTTTACAGAAGGGGCCGCAGACACTCGTGCGTCCCCATCTGTAATACCGATAGCGTTGGCACACATAAAGCACCAGCACGATCTTCAGAGGGCATTTCCTCATTTGCATGAGGGCGTGGCCCCATGCAAATGAGGGAATCTCTTTGCCTCTGCACCCGCGCCAAATTACAGATGCGGGCGCAGAGACAAAGAAGCTGTCCGTAGCCGCACACTGCCAGTGCCCCCCCTTATTGTAGCCCTCTTAGAGGAGGGAAAGGGGGTCCTATGGACTCTCCACACATCTCCTGGCAGGCAGGTGTAGTCACTCACTGCACCTGCCTGCAATGTGATCTCTAATCCCCTTTAAAAGTGCAGGTGGGTTGCCACCTGAACAGTGAAACATGGAGCGGCTTCAAAGCAGCTACTCTGTTTTTCACCTGAATGCGCTGCCCCCTGGGCAGGGCGAGTTCGCGGCTGCCGTGGGGGCAGGGCATTCCATAATAGGGCACATTTTCCCTGTTTGCTCCTGGTGCCCCTGTATTGAGGTGCGCAGTGCGCAAACAGGGAAAGTGTGCCCTTTACATAATAGGTCCCCTAGTGTTTATCTCTGGTATCATAAATCTTGGTTGTGCTATATAAAACTCTATACATAAATAAAATTAAGAAATGTTTCCTTACAGAACCAGTCACCAATAATTTACAGGAAATTTGAGTCTCTTCTGCTGGATCAACTCTGGGTTCATGGATTCCTGTTAATGTAGGATGTACATGGGATAGATTCACCACTGTGTTTGCAGGCTATTTGTAGGTAAACAATGAGTGGGGATTTAATGTTTTTTGTTGACGCCTTTACTCTGGCACCGGTTATGTGAAATAATTAAGCAATTTTTATGTGCATACTAGCCAGGTCTGGACATTTTTCTTTCGGTATGGACCAATCATAAATAAAATAATGAAATACATTTTCAAAACTGGAGCACTGAGGAACTTCTTGAAGTGCCTCAGAAAAACAGCTGGACCTCATTGTCATGTATCCCACCTCTTAACTCTGTATCAAGAAAGTTCAACAATCCCTGATACTGTATCTTCAATATTGTCTTTTTCTCCCACAAAAGACTACTTTGAGTTATTTTGTTTGAAACTGTTGCAGTGATCTTGTAGTAGAATAATCACAGTGTTGCCAATTCACAAAGGCGTTTATGTAGGCAAACTAGCACTCCTGCAGTACTACTCTGTTTACTTAGAGATGCCTTTGTCATGAATTGGCCCAAAATCTTTAGGTTTCACCCTAAATTAATGTTTCAGGTATGGTGGTTTCCTTTGTTAATGATCATGGCCCTATTCCATACTCCTTCCTCGTCAATTTTTCAAACTGTGGAGCTCATTCACACATTTATAAGTACCTGAAGCAGGAAGTACTACAGGAGTTTGGCTTCACATACTCACGAATGATTTTGTGAATTGGTGCCATTATGTTTAAGATGCAGAAATATATTGCGCCTTTGAGAAAACTGCCACAATTTTACGGCAAAAGCAGTCCGACAAATGCATAACTGCATTGTTCATGAAAGCAATTAAAGTTCTTAAATACTAAAAACATGAGCTGATTCACAAAAGCATTTATGGATATGGGAATGTGTGCTACAGGTGCACTCTCTTACATACTCTTACATACCTTTGTTAATTGTCTCTGAAACATCCAACTACCAATTGGTACAAGTGCAGAGGCTACAGTCCTTTCGATTTGTGCCAGCTGTATATGAATATTCCCTGAATATTCCTATTTGTTTCTCATTTTATGTGACTTGGGGCACATAAACATGTAAACGAGTTCTGCAGGAGTGCAGCTCCAAGAAAGAAAGGCATATATAGATCTGGCTCTGTGTTCATGTTGAGTAGCTGTTGCCGTGCTGTATGTTACATAAATTAACCACTAATAGCAGGTTGGATTCCCCAGTGTGGCCAGTGTCCAAGGAGTTTATGTTGAAGGGAAGCCCGTAAGGCCGGGTCAGCCAGGCCTGATTGTTTTCGGCAGTCCTTTCCTCGACTATGGCTGCCGCAAACACTTTCCTCTTTAGATTTTGGATTGTGTTGTGTCTGGCACGGAGTGCGGACCTCTTGAACTTTGGCCAGACTCAAATATTTGTAGAGCAGAGCGTGTAACGTCCGACTGGCCAGGCCTGTGTGACACGGAGAAAGCAGCTAGGCCCTTTTTTAGCCAAAGAGGATATGTTCGTTTCATTCACATTTGTGACAGGGTGAAGTGTGAGCACATCTGGCCAGTTAAGCTTTAACCATTTCACAGGAGTGTCAAAAAAAACTGGAAGGAGTTTGCATGTAGCCCAGGATATCCTGCACTGCGCGCTGTTGCTTTAATTCGCGTCGGAAGGTTTGCAGTTAATATTTTCCCTGGAACGCTGTCAAGCTCCTGACAGTGCCTGGGTGTGTGCAGAACGATGAAACTGAGACGCCGAGGTAGTTTTGAGAAATCTGTTTCTACTCAACTCGGTTAGGGTTTATAAAACTTCATGAGAAAGAATACGGAGTTGGGGTTTTCGGCTTGTTTCTTTTGCTGTGCTGCACGTCCGCCATTTTAGGAACTGAGCACAAGGCGAAGCCTTCACTTTCTTACATGGCGGCAGCATTTGCTGCGCCCCTGTCCAATGGCAAAGGCGATGCCAAATGATGAGTTGGCAGGAGGGCACTTGGGGCCAGTTCCTTCTAAGTGCGTCGTTACTGTTACAGATTACTTTCCCATCGTTTTGATGTTAAACGCTCTTTCTGGAATGAGCCTCGTAGAATTGGCGCCTGTCCACAGTTATTTTAGTACTGTAGGTAACTTCTCTGAACACTTGAGCTGTGCTCATTCTGTATGTAAAATGGGATTCCCTTCTTGGCCTCAGCCCAAATATACAGAGGTCTTGAGTCTGTATATTGCAAAACTCGTGCACTCTCATCCCTATATTTTAGGGGTCCTTCTAGACTCGTTAAACTGGTGCCAACATTCAACAAAGTAGTTTATTATGTCACGAGAATACCATTACAATTAAGGCATTCTTCTAAGAAAACGACATCATTTTGTCGATTACAATATATTGATTAATTTCTGCTGAAGATATGGAACATAATTGTTTTAACACGTGGAGTTTGTAAAGTTTTTTAAGAGTAAGTGGTTTTAAATGTATTTTAATATAAGTTCTGCATGTTATCTATATTAGGTTTTTAGACATGAAAAGTCGAACTATGAACTGTTTACTTCCCTGCTAAATCTCCTTTCGACGGTGTAAACTAACAATGCAAACCTTTATTAGTTTGTGCAAAGGCTGCAAAAATAAGATATTTCTTAAAAAAAAAAAAAGGCAAGTGAGGGAAAATGGATTTAGCCTTTATTTTTCATCAGATAGATTATTTTAATAACCTATTACTCAATTTCTAAAGTTAATGGTTCCATCACAAATTACAGGCCAGTTGTACTGTCATTTAAAGTTGTGACCCTTAACATGATTTAGAAATGGTGAGCAGTTTTTTTTCTTAACTCTCTGGATGGATGGGTTCCTATTCTTCATGTATTTTGTGTCATACTTCTGTCCTTTTCAGCTTTCTGTGGGTAATTTCTTTCCTTCCGAAGGAACAGTTGTGCCTTATGGTAAGGCCAGTCTCACCTTTCCTAAATTAGCAGTTCGTAGAGGTTGTAAAATATTAAACTTCCAGCTATAAACATTGCCATAATGATAATGTAACAAACAATGTCACGTACTTTCTGTGGACGTGATAACATACCATGATTTTATGTTTATTGCAGCTTACGTAATGGTCTTGATTGTGCATGTTACATTTTGCAAAACCTGTGATTTTCCATTTGCCATTCATGGTGGGAAAAGTGTTTGCTTTCAAGTAAATCAAGACATCATCAAATAGGTCCACTGGACTTTAAAGTATTTATCTCTAGATTTGTATCTTCATGTTGATTGTTGAACATGCCATCTTTATAGGGAACTGTAATTCTTTAAATATTACCATAAACTTGCTAAAGTGTTGTAGACATAAAAACTCATGGTAGCAGCACTTAAAGCAGCACAGAACACTTCACTGGTGTGTGCCTTCAATAAGACTTACTTCAGGCATCTTCAATGTCCTTTTCAGCCTTGAGTAGTAAAATATGGGTGCATTTTAATTCAGGTGATCACCTTTAATTTAAATAGTACAATTAAATCCCTACAGAGGCAATCACCTGGCATCATGACATTCTGCTCTCATTAACGTTCTTTGGAGTAAGTTAACCCTTTTAGTTGTTGATGATTTTGAATATTGCAGACCAATGCACATGAAAAAAATATAAAAAAATAACTGTTTCCTTAATGGAGCAGACCACCGGCCTAGAAGCCACACATTTTTCCTTGTTTGACTTTAGGAATAACTATTGTACATTTTTCAATATTTAAAAAATAAACATTTGGTGAAGCAGATGATGTACCTAACATACATGTCACCTAGTAGCATCTTCTGTAGCATGTGGAAACCAAGGCCTCGCGTCACCTAGCACCTTCAATTTAGTATTCGGCGTGTTAATGGATTGAGAGCTAGTAGCTATTCGCAGTGGGTACTAGTGAGTAGTTTCCTAAAAAAATGCAATTTTCTTACTAATTCGGATCAGTGCTCTATTTGCTAGTTGAAGATATCAGCCAAGGTTACCTTTATTCTGAGGTGGATGAGAAATTCACAAGGCCTCACATAGGTTCAAACTTCCCAGTGAAGAGGAGCATTTTTCATCATAGACAACAAGATGGAAAAACCTGTAAAATTGTAAATGTCATTTAACCTGACAATAACTTTAAAGAGGCTAACTGGAAATTTGAACCAGTTCATCAGAGTTATCTTTTTTCTAAACTTTTCTATTGGAGATTCTTGCTGCTTTATAATGTTGTCTTACTTTAATTAATCTCACTAGAACTTTAAAACGGTTTAGCCAGAGTGATAACTAAACAGCAGGTGTACAACAATGAAAATCCCCATCCGCTGATCCAATACTTTACTTCTGTGGCCAGATGGTGTATTAGAAGGTACAGCTTCTGTGCTTGATCTATTTCCCATAATTATTTTTTCTGTATCCAGGAATGCACTTCTGCACACACGGTCTGATTTAGGCTTGATATGGCTTACGAACAAGATTATATTAGCATGTCATAAGTATGTCATAGCTTTGTATAGCACTTCAATTAATTTTGAATCAAACCTGATTAGCAGTAGTTAAAAGATGTGCTGCAAATTGCCTCGCTAATCAAGGTGAATCAGTCTTTGCAAGGGATATGTTAATGCAGCCTGCTCCAATCCCGAACTTCGCTCTGTAGTTAACTGACTCAACATGCTGAAGGCTTTCCACTCATTTTTTTGATTCCCTGTTCTCTTATCTTCACCAGAACTCAAACAGAAAATCTGGTGCTAAAATGGGTGGATTTAGCAAGCATACTAAAACAATCTAAAACAATCAAACGCTGTCATCCTTTATAAGGGCTATTTAGTGGTGCAGCATTTTAAACCTTCGTATGTTTTTAACTGCTGGTCTTAATGTGTGTGAGTTCTTTGGTGTTGTATCTATGGTTGTTTTTAAGGTTTCTTTTGATAATTTTTTAAAATTCAAATTGCCTTTAGTTTTGCTCTTGTTCAGGGCCCAAATGGGATAGTTGTATGCTGATATGAAATGCTCTTTATAAGGCAAAAATCCAGCTTTTAGGTTAATTTGTCCCATGAGACCTAGACTCCATTCCATATTTTCATGTTAACCACTGTTCTGGAGTTCCATTTGGATTCGTTTTTTCCAGCTATATTTCATGTGGGCATTCTGACAATCTTGCACAGATCCTGCACTCCTGGGCCTAATTGACATGAAGCAATCAAACATGAATTCGATGCTAAAATATGAATTTTGTTCACCAAGTCTAACTGGCATTTTTCCCCTCCTTTCCTCTTAATCTGGGCTCATGATTCCACCTCTTCTACCGTCATGATTTCGAAGCGTAACTGCCTGTTTTGTATTTAATGTAAATCTTCTGCTCTTCCACCCCAGTATAAGTCACATGAAACACACTATTACTGGGCAAGTCTGCTGTAAAATTGTAATTGGAATATCCGTGCCTAGCATTTCATGGGTGCATATATGGTCTTTACTAGACGATTGTTTTGAGCCTTCAATTGAGTTTAAGTCCCCACTCCACTCGCATCACACGAATTTGGGTAAATGTTCTTCCCTTTTTATACCTTTTTTGTGATTTCCTTCTTTATCCATGTTGTCCTTCAGAAGACTAATATAATTTATTAAAGTATATATCACCCGAGAAACCAAATGCTCAACCAGGTTCATTTTTGCAACTACTGCATAAAGAAGGAGTATTTGTTGTGAGCGTCCATCATTGTACTATCTTATTAGTAAACAGTGTCGTTTTACTTATTTTCATTGAACAGCAATTGGCGTGAATATTTTATTATTGTTTTCTTTTAATTTGCCTGGTAAATCGATTTTACATAATTTCACTTTGCTCTTTCTCAGTTGTATTATTCACATCCCTTTTGAAGCCCCAAAGCTTTATTCTCTGGAAGAAAGCACTTCAAGTATTCTTTCAAAATTCTAAAAGAGTGACATTTCCAAAAAGTTTGACATTGGATCAAACATGTAAAGCCAACATCTGAAAACTACATGTCAAGGGCTGTAGATCCAAATTGTATTTTTTGCCCTGTTTGAGAGATCACTAACTAAGACGAGGAGGTTTTTGACATCAAAAACTGTTACTAATTTATGTGTTTTAATTATAGTCATTTCTTGTTCTGAATGAGAGCTGTATAATTCGTACATAAAAATGGCTCATTAAAGGGTGTTGGTAAAAGAAATTTGCTGGTTAGACTCAAGGAGGGCGTATTACTTCATCCCTAGTGCACACTTGTGTATTATTAGATCAACCACGTCAGAGGTAAATACACCCACAGTTGCCCCAAAAATTTATGAAATAGCATCCTCTGTTGGATGTGATTGAAAGAAGCATGGGCATTTTGCAAACGAGAATGCCCAATATTCCCTACTGCAAATTATGCTTCATCTTGTCAGACACATTCTGTCACCATGCAGGAGCCGTAAAGCAAAACATTTCTACTCCTGCCCATGATTTTTAGCTCCGTATTACATGTCATGTGGGGTATCTGAACATCCCGCTCCATTCCGATAACCATGGAATATATTTAAGCTGGTGCTCAAACCCATTTTGTGACTGTCCCACTTCATTAAAGGAGAGTGATCTATACTTGTAGTGCGGACACGTTTTGCTGATACCTCTTTGATCTGCCAGATATGCAGGAGAAGAAGTAGATTAGTTCGGTGTCAGCATTTCTGTTCATCTGAGAGGAGTGTGGTAAGACCACTCCATCCTGAAACCATTAATAAAAACATTAATAAAAATCATTTGTGTAGGGAAATGCTTCTTTTTGCGTGTTCACCCTCACATTCTTTGGACTTTTGCTGCTGGTTTATCAACTCTGAGAGTGCACTGAGGCCTGCTAACCAGACCTCTGTGTTCTAAACCCTTACAAAGTATATGTCGATTTGGATTTCCCCAATTGGCAGAGACTGGCTTACTTATAATTCCCTAGTGTGTGGTACCTAGGGCATGCAATGCAGAGTATTCTTCCAGGGCTGCAGCACTGATTGAGCCACCCTGTGTGTGACAAAGTACAAAATAGCTCCCAGCCTGCCACTGCAGACTGGAAGGGCAGAGGTAACACTGCTTGCTCGACTTTGCCATTCACACCAATGGCAAAGCTCCTCCTTCCCTTAACAGTATATGTAAGTCTCCCCTAAGGAAGGCCTATCAAGCCCTAAAGCAGGTAGTTGTATATTATTAAGTAAGACATGTGTTTTATGTATATGTCTTGACAGCAGCACTTCCAAATTGTCGTTTTGCTGCGGGAAAGTTAGTAGTCCCATTGGCTAACGCATGATTACTGGCTGACCCCTCAGTCTGGCTCACTTCTGAATGGAAATACTTAGATGGGTACTCTAAGGTATCGAACTAATCGTGATATTAAACACAACTTTAAGCCCAGATCGAATTTAATGTCGCTATTGAAGAAATGCAACTTTTAGAAGGCTGCCACTCTGTGACCCAGTTTGTCCTGTGGCCTCACACAGTCATTGGCTACCAGACTGTTTTCTGCCCTCCTGGTGAGTAGTGTAAATGACTCCCAGGTTTTGCAAATATAGCAGCCTGCTAGAGGGCGAGGTGTCACTTCCCCTTCACAGGAAGCCACTCGGGGTGTTAGCCTAAAAGGTGAGCTTTAAAGGCAAAGTTGACTTTGGTGGGCAAACGGCAATAACACTCCTGAGGGGTTGCGCTTTGTTCAGATAGACCGGCTGGCAGCAGGGACAGAGAGGGGAGGCCAGTGCCCAAACCGTTTTTTCCATGGGCGTGTAGCCCACAGGTAGCCACACCTTTTAGGTTGGGCTACCAAGCTCCTAACATCTGAGGAAGGGTTCAGAAATCTTGAGAGTGGGGAGACTAGTGCACTCTGGAATTGATAGATGCCACACATAGCCAGTAAGTCGTCACTTAGTAGTCCATTGGTTAGTGACTGCATCACTTAGTATCCCATTGGCTAGTGACTGCATTATGCCCCTAGGGCACTTTCTGGGTAGGAATATGGCACCCCTGGTACCTCAACCTCCGATCACTCCGTAGCTAGAAAGAGTACAGAAGAAGGACTGCCCTGTTGACCCCTGGCCCTGGCATAAAGAAGCTGCCACTTGTCTTCTGGACTGCACATGCCGCAACTTGGACTAGCGAAGGGACGACTGTGCCTGTGGTTCCTGGCTTTGGGTAAAGTCGCTCCCAATCCCCAGACTAAAGAAGTTGGGTCTGGTGGCTTAGTGAACTAATGTGTCCACTGTAGGTGCTTGACGAAAGGTGCATGCTTGCGCTATGTGCTGCTAGCTAGTTAAGCGTGGAGCGCTTCATCAAAACTTTTCTTTTTAATAAAATCAACTGACTCTGTTGCATTTTGTGATGTTGTGTTTACCTTTCTTGGCGCCAGGACGCCCCTTTGCTGGGGCAGCTGTGCGCGGTATAAAAACCATTAACATAACATAACATAACTGTGTGTTTGACCTCATGGTATAAATCCCAGTGGGTCCACTCAGCCTTTCAACCTTCTGAGGTCAATAAAATGAGAACCATTGAGTTGGATAACAATAAACATCTGTTATTCAACTCCAGGTTACCTGTTGCGGGGAACGTGCGCTTTACATATACACATGTTATGTTATGTTAGAAATGACTCCAAAGAGACATTTGGCTCACCCCCTGGAACCAACACCAGGTCCATCAAAGCTGAAATAGGCCAACTAAGCAAGTCAGTAGCTGCGCCAGAAGAATCGCCACTGTCTGCTGCGGGGTCCCACGATAGACGGATCGCCGATGGCCAAAAGTTGTACCAAGTCAGCCAGACTCTGGACTGTTGTCCGAGTCCAGATTGCTCACCTAATAGAGACATCAGCCTACTCCAATGGATACCTTTGGGACCACTGTGGACGGAGCCCTGTAGTCCAGCCACAGCTGGCCTTCTACTGTATCAAAGAGGGCTTTGAGGGATCCCGATCTCTGTGGACAAAGTTGCCCCACCTGACCCGTGGACCAAGAAATAACTGCAAAGGCACCCCGGTCGGCCGCACAGCACCCAGGGCATCCTTGAGCATCTTACATCTCCTGCATCCGCAGCCTCAGGACCACTACATTGAAGTCTATGGCTGTAGTGCTGCAAAGTTTGAAACTGGACTGGAAAACACTTTAGTGGCCAGGTAACTGTCCAGATACTCCTTACTGCCCCCCCAGACTTCCATACTGTCCCAGCTGGTTGCCCAAGTCGGGACGGAGTAGTTGAACACAACTCTTACAAATTTTTCAAATCTTTACAAAATTTACAGTTACCAATGCTTGTTTGTGGTTAAACTGTGATTTAAGTTTTCTTTAAAAATCTGCATCTCCGGAACCTTCTGGCGGATCTTCTCATCTTGGTGTCTAAGAATTCATAAAAATAGAATCTATTTTTATGAATTGGTTTCTGATTTCTTTCGTGTTGTGTGGCTTTCTTATTTCATTGTTAGCTAATGTTAAATGATTTACACTAGTGATCCAGTGAGATTTTAAAAATCATAATACATGACATTTATACACAGAGAACACGAAAGTTTGAAAGTAGACGTTGCACACGATAGATACAGTGATACATGAAACAGAGATTAGTGTAGTAGAAGCACCATAAAAGTGTGCTTTAAAATGTGAGCTGAAGAAAACACACTAAAGGTAATATTAATACACATAAACAATGTTGCACAAATGATTTGCTCATGCTCATTAATCTATATTAATGCAGTTTTATGGTAAGTGAAGTGAACTAGTGTTTTGATGCTTTTTTGCTAACGTGCACCAGTTAGAAAAGACAGTGCAAATTTGTGTAAGCAATGACGTACAACCTTGATATTTTATAGAATAAGAGACATTATAGTTTATGAAAACCTTTAAACGATATTAGAAATATATTTTTTGAAAAATGTGTGTTTATATGAATAATGTGAACATATTTAGTAGTAGGATATTTCTAACGTTAGTTATGTCCGTGTATTTAATATTTTGTGACAGTTTATACATTCTTCATTGGAATTGATTTAATCTTATATTAGTTGAAGTAAAGTTAAAGGTTTATATCATTTAAATGGGTGATACTAACTTAAAGACCCTTTTTGAGATGCTTTTTGTCTGGTGTTCACCTTTCCCTAGATTTAATACAATAGATCTTTCTTTGCAAATGTAAAGTAACTTGTTTGTCCTGTACACTTCTGTCCCATGGCATGTTTGCAATACTTTTTCCAACAAACACAGCTAAATGTTCCTCTGGGAATAAAATTGTAGTTATGATCATAAGCTGCAACTTTGTATTTCTTCTCTATCAATGTTAGGCCTGTGCGGCCTCGCAAACGTTCCTTTCCCATGACTAGCATGGAAAACCAGCTAAATGTTTGTCATCTTAGGTGACATGATTTGACTATAGGCATATGATGGTCTTTCAATGGTGGTGTGATGCAGCACTACTGGACTTTACCAAAGAAGTTATAAAAGAAGAAAACCCAAAGGAGGGGCAGCGTAGATGCAGATACCTTTGATTTTTGTCATTTGACGACTGCTAATCTGATTTTCCCTATCGCAGACCTGGATGCTATGATTTTCAATTTTTGAACATTTTACCAACTTCGGACTGTCTGGTACATGCTACAGTCTGTAGCGTACAGACTGAGCCTTCTCTGGTGAACCTTTTCTCATTTCTTTAATTCTGGTTACGCTAAATGACTGAATTTGATTTAGTCGTCTATTTGTAAAGGGCCCAGTACGGTTAGAGGAGTAAAAGAGAGTAGAATAAAAAAAATAAAAAAAATTGTCATCACCCTTACACTGCAACACTAGTTCCTTTGTTTAAGGTGTGCTGCTCCAAGCCATAGCTACCCAGGGTTGAGCCAAAGGTTTTACAAATGAGCCTGACTGGACCCAAAGCAGTTTTTTGCGAGGAAATTACATGGTAAGGCAGCGCAGCCATACCATATAATTCACCCAAATCCTCACACTGATACTAACAAATCTATATCTGTGGGTGCAGTGAAAAGGCCAGGGCCAGGGAGTACGAAATGAAGAGGCACAAGACGAATACTTAGATAATTCCAAAGAGATCAGGTGTGGACCATTTTGGATCTGGATAGGTCTACATCTCATATCCTGCACAAATATAAGGGAAACCAATTGACAATTATTAATTCAATCGTGAAAAGGAAGCTGTCCCAGCTTTCCAAGATTAAAGTGACTGAAGTAATCAGTCATTGAGGGAAGCAACACAAACAGGGCATACAAGGAGAATTAACATAGAAATGGTATCTGTAATGGGTAGACATGATGTGCATTTATCAGAAGAGGACTGTTTAAGTTGTTTCTTCTCACTTCAGGTCTCAAAATAGTCATCACTAAGCAGACCCACTAGAAGGGCATACTGATCACAATTCATTTAACATACTAGATACTGCAGCACAATACATTTACATAACAAAACATCCACCTGTACTTTAGACTGCCAGAGACTGTTAGTAAGCAGAAAAGATAATACATTAGTTGTCAAGTGTGTACTTTTAGCAGCTACTTCTGTAGGCCTCCTGGTCACAGTGGTGTTAGCTCCGCCCTGCGAGGTATCACATATAAGGACAGGGAACACCAACAATGCCTATGATGCTGATGTGCATAAAATAAAACATGTTGCATCTCTTTGAGAGTTTTTATCTGAAAAACAATAATGAATGGCAAGCTGGCCAAATATGTTGTTAGATGATACCCTGAAGGCACCAATATCTCTGCTGAGTGGATTGAGACTTCCAGCTAGAGTGGCCCTGTTCCAACAGGGAAGTGGAGGTCATATCCTCCACTGCACTGGTAGGCCTGTGGGCCCCCTGTCTAATATAAATTATATATTAAGCATTACTAATAATCATTTACTGCCCATGTACACAATAATAGCTTGTTGATGAATGGGTCGACCAACTGGGCTGATGACGGTCAGATAGCTGTTGATCTCTTTTTAAGGCCCTCTGTTTAAGCACAGAATAGAGTAGTGCTTTTGCATGTTAAGAATTGTTTGCCAGCAAACGAGTCATAACTACATGCCATCTCCACTTTGTTTTTCGACATGTTTCAAGTTATTTTTAATAATCAAGAAACCGTTTTCAAAAGAAATATTTACAAGAACCAGAAAGATCCAACTATTATTTCCTCTCTAGAGTGGTGATTTCAAATTAGTTTAACTGTTCTACATATAGGCAATGAGAGAACGACACTCATGAATGGAGTCCAGTTCAGACGTTCAAGCTGTTTTGGTTTTCCTATTCCTCATGGCATCGATTTTTTTGTTTTTGGGATTGGGTGGAACCAAAAATAGGTCCGCTCAGACTAACATCACTTCAAGGGTTTGTTCTAATTTGAAAGCTTGTCAGAATTTGTCAACACTAACCTTAGGGCCTGATTATGAGTTTGGCGGTGTGGGAGCAGGGTGGTGAATCACTGTGCCGCTCCCACACCACCAAACTCCACCGCCTGCCAACGGGCTTACAAGATGTAATCCGTGCGGTGGTACTGCAGTGGCTGGCCCACGGCACTGTCGTTCAAATGCTCTTCGGAGAGCCTTAGCAAGGCAGCGCCGTGGGACCGCCATAGTGCGTTCCAGCATGGCATGTACTGTAAAGTCCATGCCATGCAGGAACTGGGAGTGCAGAAAGACAGGGGGCACACAGCATGACCCCCTGCATGCACACCCATGCACCGAGGTACCAGGGAGCCCTGTAGGGACCCCTTAGTTTCCTCAACATCACCCTGTTCATGGCGGGCTCACCGCCATGAACAGGAGGGCAGTGAGAAAACTCATAATATGCTGCTACACCACCAGCATATTATGGCCTCAAACTGCTGCAAGACAGCCAGGGATCGCGGATCCCTGCGGTAGCAGAGGTCCTATGGTGGTCCAACCACCAAAGTCATAATACGGCGGTCATACACCGTGGGTTTGGCGGTCCATCGGACCGCCAAACTCATAGTCAGGTCCTTCGTCTTTGTCAGGATAGCTCTACTTCTTTTTTGAAAGAGCTTTTCTGGTAAGAAGTTCTGCAACTGCAGGGCACAGGTCAATTGCTCAAAGTTCTCAGCATATGAATTTATTTCCCAAGAAATGAAGGTGGGGATCATTTTGTACAGCAGAGCCATCCCATGGCATATTGCTGCACGAAAGTACTGATTTTTTAAATTGTAGTAAAGTTATGTTGTGTTTCCCTTTTTTTCTCCTTGGTGGTCACAGATGATGTGAGTGCCAGAATGAAGTCTCCATAAATGCCAAAAGTGGCTCATAGGGAGAGAAACATCTTGTGCTGCCAAGGAATGCATCTACATTGTAAATCCTTACTAAATGGGGCGCAACAAATGGTGTTGCAAAAAATTGCCAAAATAGAAAGTTTAGAGTTTGGTTGACTGATCGGTTATATCCTAAGCTGGCAAAGAGTAGGTGTTTTCCTCTAAAACCTGGTCTTACATGCATCTCAGACGACACTAGGCATCACATTTGGCATGCTTGCACATTGGTCTTACTGGCCCTTGCATGTTCACAGCTCTAGCAAGCGTATTGTTGTTGGAGGCTGAAACCATTGCGTTCAGGCTTAAGTTGGACATTGACTCATGGGACAAAAGGACTCTAAGTTGAATAACTTACAGAATGTTCATATTCTACAAAATCTTACAGTTTTTTGGTAATCCTCCTTTTCTTCATAGTTGATGGCTTCCATAAAGATTTTGTAAATATATTGTATTGTTAATAAGGTGATTTAAAATAAGGCACAGCCTCATACGTGTGAGTTGAATCAAATTGATGTGTTCTTAGTTGCTACTGAAGAGTTCTTGTGGGCATGTTGAAGTGCCTTTGCCATTACTTATTTAAGATTGATAATACTGTTTCTTTTTGGTACATATTTGCCTTATAGTTAATGCTTTTTAATGTGTATTGATCTGTTTGTAGGATAGAGCGCTGGTAATTTATTTGTGACCATTGACTTTTTCTAATGTATTGTTGACATATTTGAAGCACAACTATTAATACAGTAACTAGCTAGGGGTATTTCTATTTTGGAATGCAAATTGCTTAATCCATTTTAATTTGCAAGATAAATTAAACATGATTTAAAAGCTTTTTAATGTGTGTAGTTTCTTACTGAGAAACAATAAAATATAGATCCATTAAATGTGTGGATTTGTTGAATGATAAATTTTTACTAAAATTATTTTAAACTGTTGCACTTTGAATGTACATTTATTAAGGATAAATGTGTGCTATTTTTGAAAAATTAAGAAGTTGTAATTACGTGAACTTCATCAGGAAATCCAAACACAGTGATTCTCTGTGGTGCAGAGAACAATGATCTTTTATTACTTTAACTCATATTTTAAGCTGTAATATTTAATGTTCTGGAGCAACTATTCCGATCTAATGCATGGTTAAGGATGACTGATGTCAGTTAACAATGATTTGCTCTTGAGTTTTATAAATACAAAATTAAAGAACTACACCTAACCAAATAGTAGATCTAAACAGCATAAGGAGAATAGGTTAAAATCTACTTTGACTAATTTTCTATTTATATCTTCTCAGATCGCTTGAAATTGTAAAATTGCCATTTGTGGCCACTTCATGTGTCAGTGCAAATGTGATGTGATTTGATCTTAAAGAGAAAGAGAATATTTGCCTAATATAATACGTGGCAGCATAGGCCAACATGTGTGTCAAAGAAAGCTTATTTAATCACAAACTACAGAGTAATCTTGTTCATTTTCAGTGTATAAGTAGGGGAGGTCCCAAAATGGAGCTCAAAGGACCGCCATAGTCGAGGCGAAGAAGCAGTGTCTAGTGTTCAGCCATCAAATGGCATGGAGGTACTTAAAGTTGTAAAAAAAAAAAAAAAAGAATACAGGATAGTGGAAAACCATCAGGCCATATCAGACATCATCGCTAATTAGAAGAGCTTTAGAAAGGAAAAAGGTATGGCTTGTGGAGGTGACATAGTCGAGACCACATGAACAGTTTCTATGGAGTGCATGGATTGGAATCAGTCTTGGATTGGAGTTAAAAGTGTATTGGTGGTAAGCTGGTGGTAAAATTGAAGAAGCTTGGAAAATAGATTAGGGAAAAAGGCTGTTTAGTGATTAGTAGGTATTGATGGATGAAGTGATAGTTCCCTTGTGTATGGTATCACCCGACATAGTTAAAGAAGTCCTGAACAGAGATCCAGGTGTAACAGTACATTTAAAAATGGAAGAAAGGCATTGGGGAGGCAACTAAAAGAATCATGATGCTGAGAGAGCGTCACTGGTAATATTTAGCATGGGATTGACAGGCTGAAAATATTAAATAGACATTTTAATGTAAAGGCATCAGCTATTTCCATAGGTTTACTTCAGTTTATTGCAGTGAAAGTCAATTGGCGAAGCTGTTTCTCGTTCTGATAATAACAGCAAGAAAAAGGTCTCTATTTTTACTTAACTTTCAAGTCAACATTAATGAATCAAGCAGCAGGGCCCGTTCAGAAATGATGCAAGCCAAGATAAACAGAGCGCTCTAAATCTGCACGATTGGAATGCAAGGATTATGGGAACAGCAAAGCCCCAACATGTAATGGGCTATAAACAATCTGTGTGTAAAGGGGAAAGAGCTAACCACGTCTAAGCAGTCTGAGGAAGAAAACGCCATTGGCTTAAAAGAAAAGAAAAACTTTAAATGACACAACTAAGGGTTATGGTTGTAAGGTATTTCTGATAGAAACACATCGCTTTAATTGTACAAGAGGGGATGTAGTTATCCAAATTACAAACAGGTATGAGTTGGCCTAGTGCTGCCTTTTAAAGTTGTTGGCATGGTCTCTATAAGACATTGATTGATAGGACATGATTGATGGCAGACTGCTACAGTGCATTGCAGCGCCCACTTCTTTAAGTTGCGGTGGTACTTGCGTAAATTATTACTATTGGATGACAGACTTAATATGAATTTATCTATTGTGATGATGTGTTAGGCGCTTATATATCACTCTCGAGCCACTTCAGAGCTCTTCTGCAGAAATGGTTATGTTGGTTTTTGCCAATCTCTCTGGACAATGTTTCGTGCAGTGTGCAAGCTCCCTAGAAAAGAGGGTTCTGGAATACGAAGGATTAAGATAAACATTGTCAGTTTTGATTTATTTTAGGTTGATTTTTTTAAAAATATGCATAAAACTGCTCTTAAAAAAGAGCAGTCATACTAGCATATCAGCCTATCTTTCATAAGTTTAAAGTGCACTCATAACATATATGTACACACACACACACACACACATATTTAATATATATTTATAAACCAATAAATCAAAATGTTTTGTGTCAAATGTCACTGGCACTGTGCCAGAAACCTTCACCTCTCCTCATATCTGTGGCAGCTAAAATTACTCTTGACAGCTGTGTCTGTGAAAAGCTCAACCCTACCTTGTCCTTGGATAACCTCATGACAGAACCGCCATTTGCACCGCAACCCTACACCACCGCCCCTAGGTGGATGAGCGGCAGAATGTCTAGAACATGTTTGTCAGTTGCACCATGCGTCATTGAAAATCTTCATATTTTTTGTTTATAAAGCCTATGAAAAGGTTTACGTTTTCTCCCGCATCACGCGTCTTCTTAGTAAAATTTAAAAAAATTAAACCGTGTGTTCTGCATAGAGTAGTGTGAGAGAGATGTTACAATATGGTTACAGTAGTCACTACAGGCCTAATACTATCAGTAAAATGTAGACCAATAGGTCTCGCTTTTGGGACCTTATAAGTATTTAGTTATGCAGCACAATATCCTTGGTGCAACAACATGAACTGTTGCATGGCTAAACACTTATAAGGTCCCAAAGGCGAGACCTATTGGCTATGCCAATGCTTGTTTATTCATGTTAACACTGTATGAGGAAAGGTTTCACCTAGTTAGTATCCATTTAACACCCAAAAACATCAATACGGAACTGAAAGGTGACCATCCAATCTTTGTTTGGGCCTTCGACTGCGCGGTCACAGGTGTCTCTTTGTATTTAGTGACGTTTGTTCCGTTTGAGCTGGGAACAAATTATTATTTATTTTTGTTTAAATCTTCAGATATTCTGCAACTAATGGATTATGGACTATCGTGGAAAATCCATAATTGTGTGGAAAACTCCTATGCCTCAGAATCGTATAATACCACTGGCCTAATTATAACCAAGTAAATGAAATGCAAGTCACATCATGTTATTGTTAGTGCTTAGTTCTGATAGTTGGAATGCCAAGCCTAGGCCCAGAAAACTCAGGCACTAATTTAAACCTTTATGTAGCTTTAGGCACTCTGCTGCGTAAATTATCCTTGCAGCTTTTGGATTGTTCAGAAAGTAAAAAACAAACACCCCCCCCCCCCCCCCCCCCCCCAGAAAACCTGCTGTTTACTCCTACATCGCTGACAGTCAGTGCTTAATTTGAGCCGGTTGTTATGGGTACCCGGCACCATCACTTGATTGTCAACACCAGCACTTATGACAGCCTGCCACATGGTGGCACTGCACATTTTAGATGAGCATAAGAATAGTTGTTTTTAAATGCTATTTACATTAAAAATGAGCTATACCTGCCACCAAAGGCATTCCTATAGCTTCGAGGGACTGGAATAGTCTTACTCAAATACTACAGTATTTGGAAAAAGACAGTATTTGATTTACTTTGTTGAACACTTGCTGCCTATACCTGCTATGATTGACAGGTCACAAGGTTGGAGCACATTTAGGACAATTTAGCTCTTCAGCCTTCTGAGTTTGATAAATTCATTCATTTTATGAGAATAATCCTGTGATTTGCATAACAGTTTCACACCCAAAGTTGCAACCTTTCACCCTCAACTTGTTTAGGTTGGTTAATGAATGACATTTGTGGGCTTTATTCATGCCACCTGCTTTGGGTACCTAATAACAGGATTCATTTGGATGCTTCGTATAAGACTGCAGCTTTGTGGTAACCTTAGCAGGAGATGGTGCATAATGCTTTAGGAGTTAGATTTAACTCTTGCCATTGGATAATGTGTTATCTGCTGTTTTCATTGGCGGTGCAGGTGGAAGGGGGCGTGTCCTTGCTTTGGCCTGTCTTTTTCATTAACTGATGTAATCTCCTGCAGTGCAGAACATACTTCCTAACTAAAATAGGTGTCTGTGTGTTTTTCTTTAATTAACCAAATATTTCTATTGAGAGTCCTGTTTTACACTAGAGGCATTCAAATTACCACAGATGTCATAAATATGGGTTGTCATGTTTAAATAATTTATTGTATGTTTTCAAAGCTTGTGACAATTTTTTTGTCCTAAGCGTAGGGTGCAAAAAAAGAATATTCTGGCCATATTTCACAACACAAACTGTAGTAACAAACATGCAAGAAAGAAATAGAACTGACGGTGGACCAATGTTCCTGCACTTCTACACCAGTTTCATTGTTCAATAATAGTCCCATGCACTGTACAAATAGGGGGCGGTTCGGCTATAAGATTGGTGGCTGTAACAATATGGGGCTTAGATTAGGGTAATTGTGGAAATTTAGCTCGCAAACTGAACATTATCTGCGCCATCTTGCCCCTCCCCAGCACCACGCACAAGCGAACGCACGGCCGCCATTTTAGGCACCCCACTCTCTCCCCGCTCACTCTCGACCGCCAGCGCTTTCCCCTGGCGCTGCAAGCATCCCCCGCGCGCTGGCCACCCCCGCTCTCTCATACAGGCCATAAACCCTCTCCTTCTGCGCGACCCTGCTACGGAACCACTTCCGACCGACAACCCATACATGGTCATGCCTCTCCTTTGATAACCCCCTTCCTCTGCGCCCCATTGTCTGAACTGGTCCCAGGCCATCGCCTAGCCCTGCGGATGCAGTTTATTGCCCCTACTGTAAGGGAAACACCCCACATCAAAGGGATTACAGTAGAATCAAAGCCCCTACCCCCTGAGACCCGGCCGGTTGCACACACCCCCGGGAATTAGCGGAATTCCCTGCTGCGCGATAGCCATCTCCCACTGCGGGTAGGGTGGGAACTTCTACTGTATCTATGTGTGGGATCGGATCTGAGCCGGGGCTTCAGGGGATGTTCTTTCAGGCATCAAGGGAATCTCAAGAATATACTGTGTGTAATAAAGCAATAAACCAGTGTATAAGAGACCAGGTCTCAGAGATGCAGTTAGAGCACCTCGTGACGATACCTTGCTGTCTGATCTGATGTGTTCTGCTCCGACGGAATAAAACCTTGTTTCCTGCCTTCCAGTCTCCGGCGCCTGCCTCTTTTATTGGTAAATTATCGAGTGGTATGAGAGGCGATTACCGCCGGGCAAATACTTGAAAGGTTATCGACTGAAACTGCCGCTACCATTTAACAATTGGCGTCCCAAACGTGGGGCCCATCAGCGACACGTGGATCCAGTGGGAGAGGTCCCGACGACAGAGTGAACGACTGCAACGATCGGGAGAGCTCCTGCCCAATAGACCCTCGTCTGGCAGCCGATCATCCGAACTTCACTGGTTCCGAGCAGACCTCTCTCGAGTGATCTACGGTCCTGACTGGGAACCATCAGGAGTGCCGCGGCAAATACGGAGAGTAGAGGACGATCAGGCGCTGGAGGCGGAAGACGAGAAACTGTCCACGCGGTCCGGGTAAGGTCGTGAAATACGACAAAAGTGCGAAATAATTGATTGATTGTTTGAATACTAGTATTGCTCATTGATTGTTCTCTTTGAGATATTCGCTGTCTACAAACGGGGAGGAGTAGAAATACTCTCTCTCTCTCCCTTTGCAGATAGTGAAGGGTAGGTAACGCAGACTTTTGTCCCCGTTGAAACCCGTCGTGCCTATCTTTATCTCCCCATTGATTGATTGTCCGAACATTGATTGTTTTGAAGAATAGTGCTTTTTGAGATATTCTCTGTTTGCAAATAACGTAGAATAGGAATATTCTGTCTAGTCTTTGCAAATAGTGAAGGGTAGGTAACGCAGACTTTTGTCCCCGTTGAAACCCGTCGTGCCTATCTTTATCTCCCCATTGATTGATTGATTGATTGTCCGAACACTAGTTGTTCGATATTGGTTCTTTGGAGGTATTCTCTGCTTACAAATAACGAAGAATAGAGATATTCTGTCTAGTCTTTGCAAGCAGTGAAAAGATAGGTAGTGCTGACTTTTGTCCCCGTTGAAACCCGTCATGCCTATCTTCTCCCCACTGATTGGTAGTTGGTTCTGCCCGGACCGCTTATTAGAGGTGAACCACCCGGCTCCACTGGAAGGCACCCCTAATAAGGACATGTTCACTAAATATGGACTAGTCGCCGTAGCTTATAGCAAGCTGTGGCATAAATATACCAAGAAGGACCCCGAAAGTCAGTGGCCACTGATGGGATCCTTCGACGACCGCAAGATAGAAGCGCTAGAAGTAGCTCTGCGTAGCAATAAGACGACGCCTACTATGCTTGACAGTATTGGCATGTGGCGCAAAGAAGCGACGCAACGGAAAAAGAGGGAAGAAGTAAAAGCAGAAAAGGAATTACGAAAGGCAGCTCACCTTGCCGCTAGAAAGTTAGAAGAAGACATAAAGGAGAGAAGGGAAACTAAACTAAGACAGGAGCCCGAAACCTCAGGCCAGTACGCTGTTAGGACCCCTTCTTTGCTCTACCCTGAGTTGTCCTCCAAGCAGCGAACGAATGACGAATTACTGTTAGGTCCCCCGATCATTTACATGCCCCCTCCGTATGCACCCTCCCAATCAATAGTGCAACTCCCACAACCCCCGAACACGAGCGAAAGCAGTACAGGGGCCTCGGCCCTCACGGCCTCCGCGCCGGCTGAACCTCTTGTGCCGAACCCAACGTCGACTACAACGCTAGACGACCATGAGATAGGAAAGAAAGAGTCCACCAGAATGAATCGATTAACTAAGGATGAACGAACAGGAATCGGCAAGATAGTAAAGGCACTGGTAGGATCCTTTTTGACCTTACAAGAACTAAAATAACGCTAGGAGTTAGCCCTTTGTGGGACATATGAAACCAAGGGAAGGAGTCAAGCTCACGGTCGAGACGACCGCGAGGTAGCCCGACTCCATTACTCTCGCTACCTAAACATGTCTGCCCTACTGCCCACCCCGCCCAATAAGCATGACAAAATCCCGCACAAACGGAAGCCTGCTGACACCCACCATCGACGTCACCAAACTAGGGCTAGATCGCGCACAATTGGGCTATGTTATTTTTCCGATTGCACAGTAACCTTCTTGTGCTCGTCATCAGACTACAAATATGTACAAACACTCCAACGAAGCAATGTAGTTATAACATTTTAATAACTTATAGGATACAACAAACACACCAACAGGGTAAACAGGTTAAAACACGTTTTAAAACAACTATTTACATGACAGTCTGCTGCAACCTCCATCCCAAAGCCTTAACGTCCACGTGACACCGTCCTCGCCTCTCCTTCCTCGAAATTGCAACATTGGCCTGTTTTGGGCGGTCCCTCTTAGTTGACTTTGGGCTATAAAAGCCATGCAAAAATTCATTGACATCAGTGGCGAGCGATTGTGCGAATAGGCCGGAGGCTATACGAAGCGCCGAAGTTCTGGCAACACCAAGGCGGAGCCCGCCACGCTGTGCGGGCCTTTCCGCTTTCTCTTCTTCTTTCTTTAATGAGGGCTGGTGCCCTGGCGGGGGGAAGCGACGCGGACGGGCCTCCCCCACCTCCCCAGGTGGAGGCTTGCCGGGCACCCCAACCGTCTTTGACTCTCCGGCCAGCTAAGCTGCACCCAACCGTCTTTGACTCTCCGGCCAGCTAAGCTGCACCCAACCGTCTTTAATTCGCCGACCAGCTAAGCTGCACCCAACCGTCTTTCACTCACCGGCCAGCTAAGCTGCACCCAGCCATCTTTTTCATCGGCCTGCTGAATTTCACCCTGGCACGCTGTGCGGGTCTTCCCAGTCACTTCTTCCTTCAATAACGGAGGGTGCCCTGGCGGGGGGAGGCGACGCGGACGAGCCTCCCCCACCTCCCCAGGTGGAGGCTCGCCAGCAGATGAGGGCACCCCAAACCGCATCTTTCACACGTCAGCCAGCTGAGTTGCGCCTTGCCACTTCATTCGCCGTTCGGCTGAGCCGGCACCCCTGCACGCGGCCGCCAGGCAACCACCCAAGCACCGGGTTCACCAGGACTGCCGCTAGCACCCGACGTGAGGAGTGGGCCCCCGCAGCAAGGTAATCGGGGACCCACCCCGGTGGTGATACCATCCAAACTGCTGTCGTCACTGCTACTGGAATCTCCCCGGTGGCAGTACCATCCGAACTGCCGCTGTTACTGGTGCTGGCTCCTCTCCGGTGACTGTACCGAAGAGCTGCTGCTACTGCTGCCCTTGAACTCCGGCGGTTGACCCCTCCGGTTCCAGGCCTGGCCCACCGTGAGACAATTCTGGACTCGAAAGCTTGTTTGCTAGGGCATGGGCCCCACCATTGACAGAACGCTCCCCTCAGCCTTGCAGAATTGGTTGGAGTCATTTGACGTTCGACTCCTGCGGACTTCCGGTAAGGACAAAACCACCACCATTGCTCTTTTTGCCCCCGGGCGGCAGCCACCTTGCCTCCGCTTGATACAGTGAGACAGTAAAGCGTCGGCGGAAGAACCCGCCTGCTGCCCCGCCCTAAAAACAAACCGTGGCATTGCTACAAGGTTGCAGTGACGCCATGCTGACGCAAAGTTGATGCTAACGAAAGTTCTCGAACTACCGAAAGGGATTCTGGTTCAACTGCTAATTCATGGAAAGACTTAGACTGTGCACTGGCCCGACCCCGCCCTAAGATGGCGCTGATGTAGGAGTGGCCTACAACTCCTTGTGGCGTTCCAGTCACGTGACATTTGTGTTAAAAAGAGATATATATACATGTATGCGATGCTTTCACACATGGCGGTGGGGGAGAGGGGGGAACCGATTTTTATGTTAATCCAGTGTTGCTCATGTTGCTCGACGCCTCTCGCACCGTGGCCGGTCTATGGCGGCTGTAGGCCCGTACTTCCATACTGACATTGTTTTAAATAAAGGGCTTCTTAAAAAGGAATTACGAAATCAGTGTCATGACTAATCATCTGGGTTGTTGAAAGTTTTTTCTTTTAAATAAATGATTGTTACTCCTAAGCGAAAGCATACAGATAATACAGACACAATTTGCCTAAAAATCTTTTTGTTTAACGGAATTTGTACCCATCACGCCTGCCCTTTTTCCAAGAATTGTCGAATCAATAATGAACTATAACTTAAGGTACATGTCGCATGCTAGGTATGGTATCCTGCACCATAATACACGACCAATTGAGAAATACATGCACGACCAGGGAACGCGAATTTAGGAGATGAATGAACTAGAGCGTCTTTGCCTCGAACTAAAGAATAATGGGTCCGTGGTATTACCCACCCCTGCGGCTAGCCTGGTACATGGTAGGTAGAACCTTTCGTGTCTACGCGCGCTGGGGTATTTTGAATACTGCACCTCCCCTCCCCTCTTATTTCCCCTCTATAGGTCACGACGAAGTTCCGACTGAAGAGTGGAGTGGACCTGGACCGCACCGAGTTCAATATCAGGGAAAACATAGACAAACGTTGTGAGATAGTGCGTAAAATTACAGACCATCATTGGGAACATGAAAAACCGTATGATATGATTGTGCGTGTGTACTACGATTATACGCTATGAATGTGTATGCATTTCATGTTTGGAACACTTGAAGAGAGCGTCACTGTATGATTGGAGTGCTTGTCCACCGATCAAAGGGAGGAGAATAAAGGGTCAGACACCCCCTAAGATAAACTACAAAGTGCTAAAGGTACGCCACATGCGTAGGAAATAGGGGACAGGAAAGGAGAGGTCCCCGTGCTCAACGCAGCCCTGAGTCTCCATCTTGATGCATGTACTGTCACCCCCTATCCGGCATTTGTGTGTACGTGATCACCGAATTTATGTCTTTTCCCCGCTTGTGTTTTCTTACATGGAACAGACCCATGCTACTCCATGTTGTGTGTGCACCAAGTGGCCTATTATCTTACCCATCTCTCTCTCTCTCGTTTTGTGTCGTATGTACGCCAGAATAGCCTACTTGATGCACACGTCTCTCTCTCTCTCTCTCTCTCTCTCTCGCTCTCTCTCTCTCTCTCTCTCTCTCTCTCTCTCTCTCTCTCTCTCTCACTCACTCACTCACTCACTCACTCACTCACTCACTCACTCACTCACTCACTCTCTCTCTCTCTCTCTCTCTCACTCACTCACTCACTCACTCACTCACTCACTCACTCACTCACTCACTCACTCACTCACTCACTCACTCACTCACTCTCTCTCTCTCTCTCTCTCTCTCTCTCTCTCTCTCTCTCTCTCTCTCTCTCTCTCTCTCTCTCTCTCTCTCTCTCTCTCTCTCTCTCTCTCTCTCTCTCTCTCTCTCTCTCTCTCACTCTCTCTCCCCCTCCCTCGCAAAAGGCTCTTTCTTGTCCTCTTTCTTCTTGAATAAATTAACGACATACACCTCTTTGGTAAGTGTATAATTGGCCCAAACACGGTGGTGTTCGAACAAAATTGACAGAAACAAAAACGACCATACTTTACCACGATTACTACCTCTCCTTTCTGCGAACGTTAAGCCTAATCGGCTGAGAAGGAAAGGACAGGTAAGACGACTGATGTCTCCCAATCTAACCCTCAACACGGGGACTATATGTCAGTGGTTTTTGTTCTTAAAGGACACCATCTCCACCACCCAGAATTACCCCTGACCAATTAGCCCGAAATAGAATGTCTAAAGCACCCTGTTCTCCCAGAGATAACTCCAGCCCTATACTAAGCCGTCTCAGAGTATCCCGAACGAAACAACTGATGGCCCTGTTTTAAACTGATAAAGGGTCACCTACTGTATGAAAAGGATACTCATGAACGCATGACAGTAGCACCTCGCACTCACGGGTACTACCAAACCTTGTATTATAAGGCGCAGAAACCGACACCTAGAAGGCCAGACGATGGACAGGGACACCCACAGAACCCTGCACCACAGCAGTAATTAATAGATTAGTAACACGCACATTAACATCAGAGTTAATAGGCACCAATCATGTAGTAACAGATAAGAGCATTTCCGCAACTACTCAGTGGTTGGGAGAGAGAAATGAAGTATGTAAATGTCCTCCCTGCCAAGATCTCTAAGACTTTCGTTTCTTATAACCTATTCAAGGATAACCTGCAGCCATCGGAAGAGAGGGGTCGGACGTGACGCACAGTCTGGCTGCGGATCATAAAACATCTATGACATCGACCAAGGGGGAAGCGACGAAGCAACAAGGGTGTGAGACGAGACACCGTTATCAGAACGATGAGCGCGAAGGGCTACATCGAGGCCCCTGCTCACTGACCAGCGTGCCTGAAGTCTCAACCCGTCGGGCCCGATTGATGGGCCCAGTGCTGAAAAGATTCTGCTCTCCTTGGTCCGCATTTTTGATCCGATCCCATGCCACCCCATTCTCTCTTCCTCCTTCATTTGGACTATGACTTTGACCTACTACCGAGGAACAAAAGGCCGGCACCCTGTCTCAAAAGTACCTGTGGTGAACTGTGTTAAGGAACAGGACTGTGATCAAAGAACAGTGAGTGGTCACACCCTGCCACGTGAAGAAATCGGATTTGAGCTGGACCTTAGTTCCACCGCCGGTGCTCAACAGTGCCAACGAAAGAAGAACAACAATGAGAGCTTACCAGTGATAGCTCTTTATGAAACAAGGACACTGGAAAGAAGAACCCATGTCAAAGTTGAAAATCCTCTCCCAACCACCTTATTATATTAACTATCTTCTTATCAAGTTTTCATGATGTTGCATCAATCACTTCCGACTGTACACTGAGAAGTTAAGAAAATGTAACTTTGTATAGTAACATTCATACAACACCAGCCATGTACACGACTATACTGCAACTTTGAATGTACTTCCTCCTCGCCTACTTTATCAAACTGTATGAGACAATGTACAAATGTGTCAGATTACTCCTGCCTACCCTAAACGACTCTGTATCTTTAAAATGTGTGACGAACATTGACGATACTGTAACTGAAAGGCTAACAAAGGCGAATATTGGCCGGACAAGCTGGCGAGATATGTTAAAAGGGAGGACTGTGGAAATTTAGCTCGCAAACTGAACATTATCTGTGCCATCTTGCCCCTCCCCAGCACCACGCACAAGCGAACGCACGGCCGCCATTTTAGGCACCCCACTCTCTCCCCGCTCACTCTCGACCGCCAGCGCTTTCCCCTGGCGCTGCAAGCATCCCCCGCGCGCTGGCCACCCCCGCTCTCTCATACAGGCCATAAACCCTCTCCTTCTGCGCGACCCTGCTACGGAACCACTTCCGACCGACAACACATACATGGTCATGCCTCTCCTTTGATAACCCCCTTCCTCTGCGCCCCATTGTCTGAACTGGTCCCAGGCCATCGCCTAGCCCTGCGGATGCAGTTTATTGCCCCTACTGTAAGGGAAACACCCCACATCAAAGGGATTACAGTAGAATCAAAGCCCCTACCCCCTGAGACCCGGCCGGTTGCACACACCCCCGGGAATTAGCGGAATTCCCTGCTGCGCGATAGCCATCTCCCACTGCGGGTAGGGTGGGAACTTCTACTGTATCTATGTGTGGGATCGGATCTGAGCCGGGGCTTCAGGGGATGTTCTTTCAGGCATCAAGGGAATCTCAAGAATATACTGTGTGTAATAAAGCAATAAACCAGTGTATAAGAGACCAGGTCTCAGAGATGCAGTTAGAGCACCTCGTGACGATACCTTGCTGTCTGATCTGATGTGTTCTGCTCCGACGGAATAAAACCTTGTTTCCTGCCTTCCAGTCTCCGGCGCCTGCCTCTTTTATTGGTAAATTATCGAGTGGTATGAGAGGCGATTACCGCCGGGCAAATACTTGAAAGGTTATCGACTGAAACTGCCGCTACCATTTAACATAATCAGATGGCTTCATGTCACCAGGACACCATTTTTCCATTCCTGGACTTTGCTTGTGCAAATATTTTTTATCAGGTGCGTTGGTTGAGTTGGCTCAAATAAAACGAATCAAGACTACAACTCCCAGGGTGCACTGATTATGTAAAAGCAAAGTCGTGAAATGGAAAGATGGTATCCAGGGGACATGGAGACGTCTGGTCACACTTGCTTAGGTAGAAGAAGGGGGTTTCAGTATTGTTTGGGAGGAGAGATAGTGGTCAGTGAGACTATTATTTGGATTCAACGTGTTGATGTGGGAAGAGAATTGTCTCCATTTGCTTGACAGGAAGAGAAAAAAATCGTAACCGAAGAGGGATCTTGTTCGAAAATTTTAGGGGCATAGACTAGAGGGTCCTCTGAGGATACGTGAACTTTAGACGAACCAACAGCTGGAAAAATGTATAATAAAAGTGTGGCAAGGTGTGCTAGAAGGCAGCACTCGCTCCCGAACGCACAATGGAGTTTGAAGGAGAAGTGCTTGTCCTATTTATACTTTTAAGCCTACTTTGCTCGGTGCCATTCTTTATTTCTCTCATGCCGTTTGCCTGTCGCCGGCCTGGATGCTGATTTGTTATCTGGACTGCGTCTGCACAGGTGTTAAAAAAAAAAAAACAGATGCCAGGAGGCAACAAGATGGAATTTTTAACGGGGAAGAAAGAGTGGCTAATTGGGCTGCTACGGCAACACCTACACTTCCAACGGAGGACACCAGGGTGTGCTGTTAACACAGGAAGATGGATGGCGAGGAAGGGGCTTGGGTCTCGCCGCACACGTGTCTCACATGCCCACCCTGATGTGTGTGTGCGCGCGCGCGCGAGGAGGACTGAAAGGGCTGGCATTCTGGAAAAGAGGTAAACAGAAGTACACAGCTTGATGGCCGTTTCCCTGCTCAAAACAGGCGTCAGGAAACATAACCTGGCGTTGTTTAGTGGACTAGTTTATCCCACCAAATCCAGGGATGCTTAAAGATGCAAACACCATAATATTCAATATTTTGTCGTCGAGCAGAGTCAAAATCAAAAAACATAAAAGAAAGCCGGCGTAATTTCAACAGCACAAGATCCTAAGGAGCCATTCGACGGCGCATTTTCTGTAGGATGCCCTGAAGGACTTACCCCTTGTGTGCCACGCCCTTTCCCCGCCCTGTGCCGGCCGTTGCATTAGCGGGCGGGTTTCATGACGAGCTGGACTCGTCATGAGCACAGCGCAACCGCGGCCCATGACGAGTCCAGCTCGTCATGGGCACAGAAGGGGTTAATCACTAGAGAAAACTAGCATTGGCCGCGCGGCCATAAAAGTAACAGCCGCGCGGCCGTAAAAGCAAAAGTGAAAGGAAAACAAGCACACGAGTGGTGCATGCGTGAAAAGAACCCCGGGAGTTGTGTGTGCGCGCCGCGAAAGTGATCGCGATCAGATTCACGCGATAGAGGCAGATGGTAGCTGTGCACGTCGCGCGCGCTTGTGCGCGTAGCAGCAAGATGGTGGCTGGAAAAAGCATGTTGGTAGTACTTCGAAAACCCGCATACTAAATGTCTCGCCAGTGCAGCGCATGCGCTGGCTCAGGCGAGACCTAAAAAGGAGCAGTAGTAAGTCTAGCACCACACATAGCCAGCCACTGATGCTGCAACACCCTCCCATAGAAAAGAATAGAGGCAGAGACTTTAAATAGTACCCCATTGGAAATAATATTAAATTAAAATCATTTATTTCAAGTTTTAAAAATCTCTAAATTAAACTGAATGTTAAAAAAAAAAATTATTTAATGATCAAATATTTGAATAACCTTTTTAAATTAAAACTAAATGTATCCTAATTGTTTAGGAAAATGTTTAAATGCAGCTCAATGAATTCCGTACATAACATTTTGTATGTTCAGTACATAAGCAGTAAATGAAACATTTGTTTTTTTCTAAATTAAAAAAAAAAAAAAATGTATTTACTTTAATATATGCAAAGTAATGTAATAATTATGTAAAAAATTAAATAGATAGTTTAAAGTTACCGCTATTAACTTTTCCCAAGTAGGTGGAGGTCTGCCACTGAGGCAGAGATGTCCAGTGGTAAAGAATAGGGAATTGTGTAAAAAAAAGTATGACACCCAATAGAAAACCTATTTTAATTTACAATATTAATGTTAAATAATTTAAAATATTTATTTTAAGTTAAGATATTAAAAGAAATACAGGATGAAAAACTTAATATAAATTAAAAAAGTAATTGTTTTAATATATTAAATTAAACTAATTGATTTTTTTCTGAATTTTAAATTAAGTAAAACCCCCACCAAAACTAAACAAAATACATATTTTATTATATATTTATAGTACTAGAAATGTGTTGCATAATTCATTAAATTAATATAATTATATTTTAATAAACATATTTAAGCATAATTATTCAATTTGAAATGGTTATTAAAACTATATTAAATTTAAAGAATGTTTTATTTTTAGATAATTTTTGTAACATTAATTTACAAATATTCATATTTTTAATTAGTTTCAATAATTTAATTCAACATTATTTCTTGCTGGGCGTTATTGCAAGTCCCTACTTCCTTTATTTTTTATAGGCGGGTGTTGCTGTGCCCATTGTTGGCCATATGTGGTGCTAGAGGCTGTGAGCTGCGGTACATTCACATCTGTTCTGAGTCCTTTTTGGCTGTAATAAGTTTAGAAGTGCAGTTTGTGAATAGTATTGGGCTTATTCTTTTGTGACTGGGTGCGCACCTTATCTCGATACCTCCTTATTTCTCTCTGTCCTTCCCACATTTGCTACTAAAGTGTATACTTAGTATGTGTGGAGACTCTGCTGTTGGGCAGAGATCTCCACACAGAAAAAATAGGAGAAACTGCTGCATGTAGGTCTGTGAATAGTATTTTGTAATGCTTTAGTAATACTATTGGCGTACTAGTAAATGTACTACAAAATGCAGTTTGTGAATAGGAGAATCCAAAGTATCCTAAACACAGCATGTTGAGAAAATAAAATAAAACAGCCTAAACCCAGTCAGATATCGTAGCTGACTACTGACCTGAACATTTATAAAGCACAAACAACTGACTCATTTACATTTATGTTGAGTGGCCCACCAAGCAGCCGAGATTTCAGAGTCACTTCTTGGAAGATTTACAAGTCCCTGCCTCTTTGGTAAGAAATTAACACCAAAAGTACTTCCTCCGACAAGATGGGAACAGTAACAACACAACTATACAATGCCAGCCAGTCCTGCCATGCCATGGTGGCCTTTTCATGTTCCAAAAACAAACACTCAAAGTAGGGATTATTTTTTTGAAAAATTAAAAACATCACTTCCTTGACAAACTGGGAGTCCTCTCAACACATGGGGTGTGTGTTTTTTTTCTGACCTGCAACCATCATGCTGTGATGTATACCATTACTGGAAGAAAAAAACTTGCTGGATATAGCGTCCGAAGCGCCACCCTAAATAGTGAGGACTTCCAACGCCATGCCACAATAAAACACGTGCCAGAGGGGGAGCTTCCGGCAGCACAGCAAGCAGCAAACACTTTTGATTCTCCTTCTCCGAAAGAGCAGGGGATGGATGGACAGGCATGCAACAATTTAAAGGTGATCCTGTTGATTCCCAACTCCAAATTATTCCTTCAGTAGTGTCTTGGTGCTTGATTAATGGATCTCGTTCTTGCCCAACTTAATAATAGTATTTTTTTATAACAAAAATAGTCTTGTATTACTCATGGAGGAGAGCAGTCTGAATCTGTTCAGTGGATCTTTCACTTGTGACCATATGTTTACAAGCACATATCTTAAAGGGCTGCTCAAAGCACAGAGCTGTAAAACTTGAAGCCAGTCCGAATATATGACCCCTACCTACTATAGAGTATAAACACAATATACAACTATATTCAAGATGGTGAGAGTTTCCAAGATTAACATAAATTGGTTGACAGATATTTGGATGAAGAAAGTGTTGTTTTCTGAAGTTTCTTTGTGTTACTGCTGCTTTCAGAACATTTATGGGGCATTGTTTAGAGCTCAATTCACATTCTATTTTACTTGGGCCAGGGGCAAAAGACTGGTGCTTTTGTTTAGTGAAGACCATTTTGGGGCATCTCTCTTTGTCACTGAAAGGAAAACCTTTCAGTGTCAGAAATATTTTGAGATTCATACTGTGATTATTGGACAAGAACTGATCTTACTGTGGCAGTGCACAGAATCGTGGTCCTTTTTAAAGATGTAATCAGATTTTGAGCTGTCAAGGTCTATGTTCTTTAAAGATTTACAAAAAAAAGGGAAATTGTCATGCGAAACCATAAACTTGTTGAATTTCACTCTCCGGCAGAAAAGATGTGCAACCTTCTGTGCAAGAGTTTTTCATACTTAGTACAGATGAGCTTTAGAACATGTTTATTGAATGTATCCCATAGAAGTTAATATGGTATGCAAATACGTGGTCTGGCCAAGTGGGTTTACAGTTCTTGTCTCAACTTTTCCAGTATGCATTATCCTCTATGCATGGATCACTGATCTTACTCCGTTACAAAATTCAGCAATACAAACTATTTCCCTGCATTATCCTCTTTACCTGATTTCTTGTTAAAATAGTTCCAGTGATCCTCACTGTCCCTGAAGCTGTCTTATTGCACAAAGAGGACCTAAATATCTTCTCCACAGATCCTGCTATTCCAAAATTCTTATGAGGAGGTGGTGGGTCAAATATCATTAATTAAGTGAAAGAGATTGATGTTTCACAATGTGAATATACAGCTAGGGTTAAGTGAAGATGACCATCTGTATCACCTGTGTTGAATATTACTTTGACTGTTGTTTGTCTTACTATAGTTCAATATTGAAATTATTACTCTCTACCAGAGTTTTAATGAAGAAATGCTTCATTGAATACTTCTATATTAAAAGGACGATTGGCAAGGCTCCTTAAGACTTTCAAGGGTTTCATTTCATCTAAGTCATATAGAGTGCTTTATTGATTATATATATATATATATACATATATATATATATATATATATATATATATATATATATATATATATATATATATATATATATATATATAAAGTTTATATTTCCTTGTCTGGCATATGTTTTCTTAACTTTTAGTTCTATTGCATTCTGCCTCTGCTTTGCCTTTTGTGTGTGTTGGGACAGAAAAGTCTCTTGCATGGTGACAGATGTGCACCCGTGCCCTGACTGTCCCAGCTGCAACCCTGTCTGATTCCTGGGTGCTGATTTTTAGTCATGGGAGAACACGGATCATGCATGTGCGCCATGACTTAGGCCTGTCTTATGGGTTGCAGTCTTGTTTGACCGGGAAGGGTACCTAAAGCACTACCCTCATAAGTGGTAGTGAACTACTGCCATTACCGAAAAATGTATTAGCACGAACGTGGTGGTGGCAGCAGCGTACCATGTTTCTTTGCTAGTGATCAGTAGAGTGAACAGGTCTTTTTACCTGTGTCTCATGCAAGCTTCCACTGCTGTGTGTTTAACTCACCCTTGGCCTGCATGGAGTTATCATGTAGCGATGTGCAGCATGTGTGTGTTTGTGCTGTGATGTATGTGTGCCTGTGAGTGTAAAATATATCGAGGCCATTGGGTTCTAAATCGGAAGCACAAGGTCTTGAGGAAGGCATATAGAGGTGGAGTAGTCATCCCAGCCAGATTTGTGGATTGCCTACATTTCTGTGAGCTGAACCACACAGAAATGCATACACGTACTGGAGAAAGAGAGAGCTAAGCTCTCTTGTGCACTTAAAAAGAGTACTTTGCTTCTGAATAGGTCACTGATCAGTGGGGCCAGGGACATCTGAATTGGGCTGAGGACCTTGGTAACCTTTTGATAGGCATCAGTGAGGCTGACATCCAGATGTGATCCTCCATTCACTCCCATGGCCTGTTTTGTGGGGCTATCAAGAGTGGAGTCATCCATGCTGTGACAGACAATTTTCTGGACAAAGGACAGGACAGGGGAGTGGGCATTTTAAAGGGGGCACCTCCCACTACACAAACTTCAAAAACGAAGACACTAAATCGCATTTGTGTTTGGAAACGGTTTATAAAAAAGGGAACTTGAACCTCCCCAAATTGTCAAACTGGGGCTGTACATCAGCATGGATAAGCACAGCAGGACTTTTTCCTCTTTTGACCAGGACTGGAGACAGAGGCCTGCCAGTCTCCCTGCCGGTAGAGCGGACATTTCCCGGGAGAATCATAGACAACTCACCCTGGATCCAGCATCTGTCTGCCTGTCTAGACCAGAGCATCCTGTGAGGAGGAGGAGGATCATGCCTGAAGGGAGTAAAGTCCAGTGGGGATCCTGCAGAGTGGATTCCAGAAGCAGTGTGTGAGATTTGAGTCCGCATTGAAGACCAGAGCACTGATAGGGCAGTTCACCTGAGTGTGCAGTTTGCGACCCCCGTATGTCAGGTGGGGTCCATGGTGAAGATAAGGGCCATTATCTTAGTTCAGTGCTGTGATGAGAAGGTGGTCGTTGCCCGTGAATTGTTGTGTCCTGAAGGGGCAGTCACCATGGAGTGCTGTTCGTGACCCCTGTATACCAGATGGGTGCCATGGTGAAGAGAGAATGCTGTCACCCTTGAGTAGCATGTGACAGTGAAGAGTGACAGTGAAGAGCATTGATTCAACCTCCCAAACCCGGGAGCACCCACGAGGGCCCGCCTGACTCGGGAAGAGTTACTCTATGATTGGAGGAGCATCGTGGATGCCTGCCACTTTGCCCGCAGCATCGAGACTTGGCTGATACTTTTCCAAGCCTGCCGAATCACAGCTCCAGATGAGAGTGGTTAAGACTGATTGCCAGGCCACTGAGCCTCTAGGGAACTTGTTCTGACTAAAAACACTGCAGCAGGGGTACACTCTGACGTTTCCTTAAATGTGGGAGTGGGACTAAGAGGCTTAACCAGACAGCGCTAGAATGCCAGCCTTATGAAGACTGCTGTGTGTATTATTTGTTTTGTGCCATATTTCACTTGGTATTTTCATATAAATACCACTTCATAAAAGCTAGTATTTGGTTGGACATTCATTTATTGGTGTTGCCGAGTATGCTTTGGAAATATAAGTCTATGTACACCTTGCATCTACCTCTTCCCCGAGGAGCCTTGGATTGCTTGACCCGGGCTACCACCGAGGGTCAAGTTCTGAAGGGGTAGTACTCGGCCCAGTTACTCAGAACTCATAGTAGGTCGGCCTCCGGGCCATCAGGAGTAAAAGGCCCCAACCTCTGCGGTTGGGCTCACAAGCCCTGCTTCTTCAAGGCCCTTTCAAAGAGTTTCTGTCAGTGTGGTAATCGAATTTTTTTAAATAAAACAACTTGAAAACAGTTAAAACAATGTACTAAAGTAAACATAAAAGCAGTATTAATTGTATAGGTGGGTTTTACTCCTGGGAATTCAGAAGTAAATAACACCTGATTCAGGTGTAAGGCACAATTACGCACTGAAAACGCTAAGTGAATCTAGAATTCATTGGCTGCCAGTGGGATCTCTTAGTTGTCCGTTTAAACCTGTTTTAGATGTTTAAAATGTATATATTTTAGAGTCCACAGAACTTTAAAAAAGATTCAATGTATGTCTACATTTAATACAATATTGCCAATTATACCGCCATTGCAATTTTGCAAGCGGAAATATTTATGTAATCTGAACAATAGTGTGTGTTGATCTTGGTTTGGCAAGCGAGGCTTTACTTTAGAAGTTGGCTTTGCCGAAATAGAATGTGGTTTCCTAAAACCCACAATAACACTCACACCCTGGCATTTGCTGCTGCATAAACACCGCTCAGTATCCATGTGGTATGAATGATTAATATATACATTGGTTAGCAAGCAACATTGAGGTTTAAAAAGTATTTTGTTTTCAGTCTTGATGGGCCGCGCGCGCTTTGAAGCCAGGGATTTTAATCGTTAAGAGTGAGGATGGCTTCTTTTTCTACCTCAAGTAAACATTTCGAGGCTGAGCAGTTCATCTGCCAAGAAGACAATGTAGTTACTAACTATTTTTTTTTTTCTGCCATCATTTTACGCTGAGAATTGTCTCAGTTCACAGGGTTTCCTTTGTTTCTCTACATATTTTATATTTTGAAGCATCCTAGAACAGAAAGGGAAAGCTGCAAGTGTATATAGCTTGTACCTTCTATGGAAACATTTTCAATATCGTCAACCAACAAAAAGTTTACATATTCGTACATTGAAGTAAATAAACCCTCGGCATGATTAAAAACATAAGCCTTTAAAAAGTTTCCTCTTTAATGTTATAGCATCATTGCTTCAAGTTTTGTGCAAAATTGCTTTCATGGAATTTTAGTGTCAAGGAAATGTTTACTTTTTGTTCATAATTTTATATGGTGTTTGGCTCAGAGCTTTCAAACTAAATTGCATGTTTTCCTAATGGATTTTAAGATGGGGTTCTCTGGTGGATTTAAGATACTTTTTGCTCTCCATAAAAGTGTTCCACAGTAATTTTTGGCGTTAAAGGAGTGATCTTACAATCATTATTTTTGCTGTATCCCCAATCTAAATAACCCGGTTGTCCTACCTAGTTGTACAGCTGTCTCCACACAACCCTGTCTACCATAACCCCTTCATCCATTGCTTATTTCCAAACTACCTTCCATAAATTAATCCACAGTCTCTTTCTATTGATCCACATCTTGCACCCACACCTTCCTTGCAGTCTCCCAAGTTACCCCTTTCTAATATCTCCTATTTAGGTCTCGCCTAGCGTTACTGCGCACATGCGCAGCTCGCTCGGCGAGATTTATTGTAAATGAGGAGTTTGAGAAAAGGCCTTATTTCCATTGGCTTGCGTCACCGTTTATGGTAAACGGTGGGCTGCCATTGGAAATAAGCTTTCTGGGGTGCCTCTTTTTCGCTTTTTTGTCCGCCCCCTCCGGACTGGCTCGCCTGCTTTCATTCCGCCGTGAAGCAGTTTCTTATCTTCACAAGGCATGTTGTATAAACAAGCCGTGTGATCCAGTCCGGATGGGCCGTCCCAAACGGAGACAGGGTGCCGCGTGTTTCTTTTTGCATCGCGCTTTCACTTCAAAGTGAAAGCGCGATGCAAAAATAAAAAGCGGGAATGGCGAGCGCTTGTTGTTAAGTGCTTCAATGTCACTGCAGTCCCTTTAAATGGCTCGTAATGTATATTAAATACTGAAGTTGAACAGCACAATTACTTGAAGCGTGGCGTGGTACAGTCTAGCCAAATTAAAGGCTGCATCCAGTATTGTTCAGACTAGAGAATTTAATGAAGTTCTTAATGAAATACCAGTGCAAGAAAGCAACTCTAGATACAGTTTGCGGAAACGCGGTAGATGACTTCCACCCTCAGGAAGGGAATGCTTCCACCCCCAGTGACACGCCAGTGACCTGTTTGCACGTTTTAGTCTTCTGAAATCTCTTCGCTGAATAGCATTGGATTTGGCTGATAAAAGGCATCTGGCTACCGTATAACGAGATTGCAGTTTTTGTAAGCACCTTGGTCTTTCAGTGAGCAGGACCTATGCACGGCGCAGAGGACTTGGAATTTGATTCTAGATTCCAGCAGGAGCCTGTGGAGTGTTTTGACACAGAGGGCTTCATTTCGTAGTTTGAGACTAAGCCAAGGCATAATCAAGGACTTTGATTACCAAAGTTTGGGTTACTTTTACTCCATATTGAGTGTGTAATAACCAACAGTAGGTTGTCCTTATTAGTAAGTGTGCGCAAGTGGAACCAAGACTTGCTGGTCTTTTACCTGTGAGAGCAATTTGAACTGTTTTCAGCCTCCTGAGATCAAGTGTGTGGTTAACAAGTAGAAGACAGACATATATACTCAGAGCTCCCACGCTGTCCTTTTGCTTATAGATAACATTCCATGCTTTCAGTGTGCATGTGTAAGTTTTCATGTCTTATGTGTGACCACCCCACCCATCAGTGACACTTTCTGGCCTACTAAGACTAATGCATATGTCCATGCAATATTATTTATTTTAAAGGCTACCCACGTTTTGTGCTACAATTTCCTAAGTATTGTAACAGTTCATTAATATTGCACATAATGCACAAATATATTAAGAACCTCCTTAACTATGCATACCTGCCGCCCAAATGCCTATACAACATGCTCGCTCCAGACAGTGCTGGAAATAGAAAAATAGAGGTGCAGGTACCCTGTCTCAAAGTGCCTGCTTGTTTCTGAGAAGTGCTTGCACTCTCCAATTAAAAGTAATATGTCACTCTTCAGAATTGTAGGTATTCTCCCTTTTAAAATACAAATGTGCCAGTATTCAGTACCGGCCTATTTAAAGCACTGGCTCCTGACAATAAGCAGCAAAAGTACAGTATTCTGAGCGATCACTGATGACTGCAAGCGCACAGAGGCCTATCTCGTACCCAACACTTTATGGATGTTCTTCAGCCGGACTTACATTTACACGGACATCTCCTACACAATAAAGCACACTCTGGATTATTGCCTACTCAGCACACTTTGGATGACCTCTTGCCCAGCATATACATTGTTACATTCACCTACACTGCACATGTACTGCACCAACATCTTCCCAAAAAGTGCCTCCGCATCCTCAACAGAGGCTGTGGGCCACCTAGATAGATGGGAAGCTTCAACTGAGGCTGTGGGCCTCCTAGACGGATGGGAAGCTTCAACTGAGGCTGTGGGCCTCCTAGACGGATGGGAAGCTTCAACTGAGGCTGTGGGCCTCCTAGATGGATGGGAAGCTTCAACTCAGGCTGTGGGCCTCCTAGATGGATGGGAAGCTTCAACTGAGGCTGTGGGCCTCCTAGACGGATGGAAAGCTTCAACTGTGGCTGTGGGCCTCCTAGACGGATGGGAAGCTTCAACAGAGGCTGTGGGCCGCCTAGACAGATGGGAAGCTTCTACAGACGGAACAGCGGCACTCAACTGTCTGAAGACCGTGCATACATTTTATTTTGTATATTTGTTTGTGTGGAAAAAGTCTTTTGAAAAGAAAGGGGCAGAGGAATGGTTTGCGATATCTTAGATAAACATGAAAGGTCACAACACAGATATAAAAAAACACATTAAACAAAACGTGCAATAATTATTTTAACTAAGGCTCACCTTCACTAAAGCAAATCAGGTAGACTCGATTGGAGATCCTAACCAAAGTGATGGAATTGAAAGAGTTTCTTATATACACTCCAAATGCAAAAAAAGGTAGCTAAAAATTTAACTACATTTCGCTTCATTATTACCAGTTTTGAGCCTAACTTTAGAGAATAACTTAAAGAAAAAAATGATTGCAGCTCCTCTGTGAAGACCCAACAAAAGCAAGCGGTTAACTTCAGGCCGAAGTGAGAGGTACCCGGGTACTTTAAATTCTAATTAAGCTCAAAGTGCAGCTGTGACATACATTATCACCACATGAGGAGTCATGTGGATCATATTTGAGTGCGCTTTCAGTTTAACACAAGAAACAAATAAAACAGGCATTTGCAATACAATAGGTCTCGCGTTTACGCGGGTTTTAGCTATTGGCATTGAAAATGACAATGCCTTTTTTAATGTTTTGGTTTATAAAACATAAATAAAAGACATTATCATTTACAATGCCAATAGCTTAAACTCGCGTGAATGCGAGACCTATTGCATTGTAAATGCTTGTTTACTATGACTCCTGCTCACCTCATAAACACTGTAATTCATTTTTCAAATAACAGAGATTTGTTACCATCAAGTGTTACCGATTTTCATCTTCTCATGCCTTTCACTAACTCTCCTACCGGTAACCCTAACTTAATGCCGGCACTTTTTTCTCTTACCCTAAGCCCTTTACAGCTTTTTCCTTCTATGTATACAACTGGATTTCTCCTTCTTTACATCCCATCTTTCTCCCCCACACCTCATTTTTCTTTCCTTACCCAACCCTCTCACAAATTGCCATCAGCAAAGTGCTCCAGTCCTTTTTTCGAAGAAAAAGATTTTGTAAAACTGCTGTTTTGAACAATGTTCTGTAAATTGACTTTAGAATTTTAAAACAAAGTCCATATCCATTTCGAAATAGTGATCCATTTTTTTAATATACAAGTATATAGAGAGTGTGTGCGTGTGTGCGCGCGCGTGTGTGTGTGGATGTGTGTGTGCGTGTGTGCGCGCGTGTGTGTGTGGATGTGTGTATATGCGTGTGTGTATATGCGCGCGTGTGTGTGGGGATGTGTTTGTAAAAATCAGCTTTACTTCATTGTGTGCTAGAACGTTCAACGGATTACTCATGGGCCATATTCCATAAATTGCACTGCAGTTTTACACCAGCTCTTGACAAATGTATACCACTACTGGACAATTTCGCAAATTCAGTGCAAAAATGACCAAAAAGCAACATTTGCACTAACTGATCTGTGCAAAAATGTTTTTTTTCTTCAGTCAGTGGAGATGTCACTCCAAGACAAAATGCAAGCACTCCTATCTTTTGGAAAGCAGCAGCATAAAAATGGGTCAAAAGTGACTATGCTGTCCATCTGGAAACATTAGCATTCCCAAACCACGAAAGAGTTAATTTTTTTTATTGCTTGGAACTTGATATAAGAATAGTGGCACGGCCAGGCCATGGTCTGGGGCGCTTCATTATTCTTTTATCAATAAATAAGAGTGGCATACAGTTAGTTTCTGCACTGTAATTGAGCAGTGCATTCTGGGAAGTTGAAAAGCACTGTAATGTTTTAGGGCCTAATCAGGAGAAGAAAGGGCCCTTTCATAGGCCGTATGATGCTGTTGTCAGAGCTAACGGCAGATAATTATTCCCTAATAAAGGCACATTGTGAGCATTTAAACTCGAAAGATCGAGGGAAATGAGTGCGCATTGTTGGTAGCTAAATCGAACAGTTGGTTTTTGGACTTGAAATATGATCAGAAATTGCTCTCAATTTTTTTTTCCAAATCTGTTTCTCCTTTTACCATCTGCACCGAGTGAATATTAAGGCCAGTAGTGGTTTAGTATAAATGCTGTTTATGAAAGTGACCCCAGTGTACCTCTCTTTTGGGATTAGCAACACACATTGTTCCTCTCAGGATTTCTAAACAAAATTACTAAAATTACTTTCAACGTGTATGCACAGATTCATTTTTATTTAAGTACATATAGACATTATCACAACATAAAATCTGCTGGCCTGACAAGTGACATATATATGTAAAATGAGATGAGTATGCAAACAGCTGAATTTATATTTCCAGTCTGTCAAATAAATCCCTGCCACTTTCGAGAGTCTATAGGTGGAGCAGGCGCAGTGGCAACAGGGCCCAGAGGTATGGGTCCCTGCCTCACCCCAGCCCTGGCTGTGTTTTACACCCGAAGCTGGGGTTAGGGGCCCATGCGCCACGATTGCTTTAGGGCCTTTGACACCATCATGTGCCACTGTGAGTTGCCCTCATTTACAAATTGATTCATTTTATTTTTGTTAATTTCCTTGTACATTTTTCTAGTTCTAATACTTCTACCTGTGATGTGGGAATAACGTCATGACCATGTTCTGTAATCAGAAATGGCTTTTGGCATTGGCGCCCTGGGCCCAGGCTCAGGGCGCTAATCTTCAGATGTGTAAAAGCAACTGTCTGCATAAAGGACCTGCAAACAGCAGCACCCCTCTTCCTTGGTTCCAATGATTTAGTTTAAAGTGCTCCTAATCGTTTTAACGTGCCGCAGACCTTGTTTTTAGCACCCTATCAGCTCCCCACCTTGCCCTCTGATCTACGTGCAACCCCCTGCGTTACATATCAACAACCCCTCCACAACCAAACAAACAACTTAGAACCAGCCTGACCGAGCTATATTGTGGGTGATTCAGGTGAGCTGGGGAAGATGCGGGGATGTATGTTCATAGACAAGTCGCTATTCGTAGACAGCTAGAGGCTGACCTGTGGAAAGGGGCTCATGTCTCATTTCTGTACCCAGGAGTAGCGGGGGTGCATATATTTTTCCGCCCAGGGGCACTACTAGAGCAAAGGCTGACTCTGTCTGCACCTGCATACAGATGCAGAAGAAAGCTATATATGTGTTCTTGTAGGATGTGGCCCAATGGCTAGAGCGGTCATCCTCAAAGCTGGGAAACCAGGTTCGAGTCTCGGCAGGGACGCTCAACATCCTGTGATTCTGGGCAAATCACTGTGCTTAACTAAATGAATGTGCCGTCTGTAACACAATTGGTGCTTATGTAAAACGCTCTGTTACCTCTGGGTCAAGTTCGCGCTATATAAAACTACGGTTTACAGCTCATGCACTCATAATCTTGAGGGAGGGGTGCCAAGCAGACATTTCGTCGGTGCTCATGCTGTTTTTACTATGAGTCACCTCTGCCTTTCCCAATACTGGGGTCCAATATTCCTTCAGCGCACGCCCACAGAATCTGATAAAAGGTGTCTCCACCGCTTCCCACATTTTGAGCATTTATCGCTTTTCGAGCCACCTATCTTATGCAACATACTAGTAGTTGCATACAATTAATGTAATGACATTGAACTTAATAAGCATAAATGTAACATTGCCCAATGTTTTAAAGATCACTTTACATGCCTTCCACCGTTCCCTGTCTTTGAGTTCTGATTCACAATCTCTAATCCATTGTGATTTGACCTCTAGGCCTCGATTACTAGTGACCCTTTAATTCCAACGGATCTAGTAACACAAGTTTTTGAATCCATCATAATGATTGATGAAACACTGATTCCCAAAATCTCACAGTCCCCATTATTTTTTCCCTATTCACTCAATTACTGGTATCCCAGTAATAGTAATTTTGGGGCAGGGAAATGACAGATATATATATAGTGCTTCGTAATCCAGGCTTTAATGCCAGCAGCTGTCTGGCCCCTCTTATAGCTTTGTTTAATCTGCAAATCACCCCAGGTCCTATCTTTTCCTCCCATATTTCAGACCGTGATCCTGACGGTCTTGGTTCTTCTGGGAATGTCTTGCATGTATCCTCTGTAGCTATAGTCATCCTCTCAGAATATACGTTAGCTTCTCAGAGGTACAGTTGCTGAACTAGATCAATGTAATGAGCGAGCCTCTTCGAGCGAGTGGAGAGGTGTGGTGCAGGTGGAGAGGTTTGGTGGAGCAGCCAGGGCAGCTGACTTCGGAGCACAGTGTTCACGGTTCGATCCCCGTCTCCGGCGGCAGCTCAGCTCAGCACCATGAGACTCTGGACAATAGCTCACTTAATTTCCACGACGGCCCCCAGAGCCTTGAGACCTGTAAGGGTGAGTAGTTTGCGCTTTACAAATATGGATTTATTTATCTACCGAACTTGGAGGGTTGACCTCTACCCGTTCAGGGGAGCAGTTCATAGTGTAAATTAGTATAAATTAGGACATAACTGATTTCCAGTATGGTGAAACTGTTAAAAACATCTGATTGAAAATGCTGACTGCGCCGCAATGTCTTAGCATTTCAAGAACCCCATGCAGGAAATGTGAATGGAGGGATTAGTTGTTGGTCCTAGAAAAGGAAGCAGAATGTAGGCAGCATAAAATATGTTGACAGCCAGCCTGTGATTCATTGGTACTCAGCTGCAAGGCACAGAAATGGATAACATCTACATTTAGAGAGAGCGAGAAGTTCAAATGTATTATGAGCAAGCAAACTTAAGTAAGGGTTCAAACTGTTATTAAAATAGAAGAGTAAGGACTGGGATGCAGATAGCGAATATAGCATTTATAAGAAATCGTTAAGATGTAGTCTGTAGAAAAATAGGCAAAGACCAGAAAAGTTGAAGGCCCATTGTTGGGCCTATTGCACTCATAATTCAATGGGGCCTAATCCTATCAGCTATCTAGTGTTGATGCAAGAGTTTTTCAGCGGCCAACGTAAAATGTCATTTTTTCAGCCACTCCACTTGCCATGGTTTTTCCTTTTGATGTTTATAAGGGTAGTTTGGTACACTTGTGCTGTGGCACACTAGATGGTTGAGAAACATTGTCTTTTTCTTTAACTGTCCCTGCATTTACAGCAGCTTGATTGGATGGAGTTGTGCCATAGATGGATTTAGGAATCCACCGGTATGTCAAGCCTCGATTGAAGTCTTCTGAAGTTCTTCATGCTCAACTAGAGTTGATCCCCTAGTGCTCCTTCCAGCTCTTTCAGCTTCTCCCATAAGAAAGTTACACTTATTTCCCCCTTTGGTAGTCTTGCCTATAAACTTTACAGTTCTCGATTGCTTTGTAGCTAGCTTTGCACTCTATAAACACACGTACATACACGGAAGGACCCGGAGAAGCAAGAGTAGTAGTTCCATTACTTGTAGCAGCAATAGTAGAGGTAGTAGTGTTATTAACGGAGCAGCATAGGAGTAGTGGCACAGGACAAATTAAAAACCAAACACCCAACCAAGCTCTACATTGAGCGAAATGCAATGAGTGTTTCCTTTATTTTGTACTAGGAGGCAGATGAAATGACACTCTGAAATTGATACAATGGACTCGGACCTCTAACGTAAATGTACATTTTATATGGATAGGAGAAAAGGCTTGAATCTATGACATTAGCATCAGCCGAATGTGGACTGTAAAGATTTCCATAGCCTTGTTTCTACCATGGATAAATTACCACTACAGGGCATGATCCTGTAGAGTTTTCACTTGCTCGGTTAAATATCAAAAGGTGTTACGGTATGGCATTTTTCCTTTATTATTCCCTTTCCTTCCTTTTTTTTCTGAAGCAACAAAGTATATGTATTTGATGTCAGAGAATACATTGATTGAGGCCTGCACCTCAAACAGATGGGTTTTACCATAGTTACACCTTCCCTTATGCTTGCTCTAGGACAACCAGTATTCTTGGCCTTTCTCCTAGTGATGGCGGGGTGGTGGGTTCCTTGTATCAGGCACTCTTTGATTGGGCGTGCACTGAAGAAGGTATGACGATACAATCTAAGCTTGACACAGCAGCCCCAGACAATTTGCATCATCTGAAAATCAGGCTATTTACCAGGAATTTCAATAATGAATACACTTGTATTCTGGTTGCACTACATGTTCTCTGTACCAGCATTTAAAATGTCATTACACCGGTGCCTTTGCTTCGAGCCACTCGTCAGAACATTTCAGTTATAGAATACTTCTGATCTTTTTATCTGGTTCAAGGTGCAATCTAAAACGAAATCTTCTGACGGCTGCAAGGCATGTGCATATTTACAAGCTATATCTGTTATTTATTAAATACCTTTTGCCGTCTCCTTTACCTCCAAGTTCATGCGTTAGCCTCCATCCGTGCATAAAGCACCTCTGTAGGCTTTTTATGGATCTATACAGTTGGTCTTTTCCTATGATTTTCTGGTATTATACGTGCTTTAGTTCCCTTCTTCTAAAACATTTGTTTTTCCAAGCACCACATGTGCTTACCCTGTATCCCACTCACCTCTTCTCAGTGATCCTAGTTCTGTACTGCATGGCTCCTCATCTATTTTATGTATTTGTTTTGTTTTTTGAATTGCGCTTACACTGTATTTGGCTGCATCAGGTTGCTGTCAACAGATTCCAAACCCTTTAAAGATGGCGTCTTTAGGTGCCATTTCATGATAACCTTCTCATGCTCATATTGCTTGACAGTCTGCAAACCTTCTAAGTTCAGGGTTAACGTCCTCTTCATGTCTTGTGCTAGAGCATTTTTAATAAATAAAAATTAGTGTAATAAACTTGTAGAAATAATCTGTAGGACTAAAACGAAAAGCCACATTTTAAAAGGCAAATGGGAGCACTAGGCTTCCATAGCTACATATGTCAAGTTAGAAATGCTTCTGCAGTCATGTGGCATTCTGCTTTATCTGCAGTAATTTCTCACCCTTCACCTCTGACCCTTCTGATCCAATCTCTTTATGTGATGTCTAAACTCTTTTGAATTAATGTGCTATCACAAATAATGCATGCATCATTGCTTGAAAATATTGTTGTGTGTACACTCTGAAATACACTGGTATCTGCACTACTACATTTGCAACAAGCAGGAGTTGTCACTGACTGCTTTTGTAAATTTCCATAGAGCTACCATTGAATCAGCACATTTTCTAACCCGTGAAGCCATTCAATCTTCCTCTTTCCATAGTGTACTTTTCAAGGTGTGCAAGCAAGTATCCGTATACGGGCAGATATCAATCACACCATGTTAATTGAAAGGACTTGACCTAATCTCATAAAGAAAGAGGCAAACGCTTGGCTTTCCTCTAAAGTAAAAATATATTACTCATGTCGTCCATTACTGTTCTATAATTATGGTAAGTGAAGCCGAACAAAATCAATAGAGCAATCTATCAAAGCATTCGGAACTGTTGTAGCATAACTTACGTCACACTACTGCAGATACCGCCCTCCAATACAAAGAATATTCAACAGCACGAATCCATTTCAGCATATTTTTATGTTTAATATTCACATTTTAATAACGGCTGGGTCAATTAGCTGTCTTCATGAATAACATTTTCCCAAACTTTTTCAGAGGGGTAGTAGAAAAAAGTGGCGGTAATTCAAGACACTATTTATTTCAGTTTTCAAGGTCAGCTCCTCCCTCAAGATAGTTTCCTTTGTGTTAACATGGACTGGGTCAGCTTGCTACTCTGTAATTTTCAGAGTGCTAGCCAGAAGCGGCTAGGAGTAGCCAAGGTTTGTCTTAGGGCCCGGTTACGAGTCTGGCATTCCGAGGACCACCAGACTCTAAGTCCAGCCACCCCCGCCCTGGCAGTCCAACTGCCCCATTAGAAGTTGGGGGCCGGACCGCCCTCGGACCACCGCCAGATAACCGCCGTCCCCTGGAGAGGGCATGGCGGTCAGGGGCCGCAATATGCTTGGCGGGACCGCATATAACGAGTTTCCTCTCCTCCAGGGTTTACATGGTGGTTCCTCCTTGAAGGAGAGGAAACAAAGGGCCCCTTGTGCCTCCTCCCTTTGTGCATGCACACAAGGGGCATAACATGTGGCCCCCTATGTGCATGCACACAAGTTCCTAACAGCATAGAATTTCAAGTCCATGCCGTGCAGGAACCTTGTGAGGTGTTCCCATTATGGCCGTTAAGAGGCACCACCATGGGAACGTCCGCCATGGGAACGTCATACCGCCCGCCTGCCAGACTGCAAATACCTTGTAATCTGGGGGGCGGGCGGCGGTGAGTCTTGGCGGGGGTATGGCGGTGGAGTACCACCCGCCCCTGCACAGCTGACACTCGTAATCGGCCCACAAATGTTAATGAAATTACTTGGACACCTCTTCCAATAATATTGAAGTGAAGCTATCATTCTTAGAGATATATCCCCACTTTTTCTTCAAAGTGAGAAAGTCTACCACAGTGCCCTGTAACACCATTCCTCATCAGTGTCCATCTGAAGAGTGTGTGCCTCCATAAACACTGACTACCTGATTCACAACGGTAAACTGTGCGACTTTACGATTGTTTGGTCTTCACAGAGGGATTTGCAAGTCGTATCTGTACAAGTGCGAAATCTCCGCTCATAAAAAGACCTATCATTTTATATGCAGAGAATTCGCACTCAGTAAAGATACTACTCGTAAAGCCCTTTATGAACAGCATTCAATTATAAACTTACACAAACGTGTAAGTTTAGCTTTGTGAATCAGTCCCTGAGCGCATAGCACGAAATTGTCACATGCGTCCATCCTGTATGATGACATCCCTTTCCCTGGAGGGAGAGCACCAGTATTTTTGCTCTTGCTCATTAGAGATTTTGGAGATTGTTCATTTGAAACTGTGAGATGCAGGCCGATCTGGCACAGCAGAGAGTTTGCCGTTGGTCCTCAAAAAGGTGTCCCTTTTCTACTCTTCTCAGTCCCTATGTGAAAGTCTGAGTTAGAAGTCTCACTTGAAATTGGACAGGTCATACTTAACAGCCCGTTGACACAATGTCACCCTTTCCACATTTAGCATTTTGGAAGATTACACACATGTCAAGCTTGACATACATGCTGATAGCACCTTGAAAGACAACCACAGATTGTGGCATATTTCTAAGACACGTTGTTATTTTGTGCCCCGGAGCATGATCAAGTGAATGTTATTAACACCAGCGACCTCAAGTTGCCCCATGTCAGCTGTGACTAGCTCATATGATCCTGTTTTTAAGACCGTCCAATACATTCTGTTCTACATTTATGAGCGGAGCTAGACTATGAGCGGAGCTAGACAGGCTAGAAAGCAAAGAAAGACTGGATCAACTACTCCTAAGAGAAAACTTGAGGTTCATCTATAAAATCAATCACTTTATATATTCTTCATATGTATTTGGAATTTATGGGCGTTTTCTTTATGAAACTGGTACATGTCTTCTGATTGCGACCATCTGTAAGAACATTGATACAATATATATATTTTCTACGTCCACTTGAACTCAACCAGATTTCTGATGTTTGTGACTTTATTCATGTGACTTGAATCACATTTCACTCTGCCAATTTTATTCTGCTCTACGTTCTCTGCAAAGTTCTAAAATCTAACCAGTGCATGAGTGCTATAAAAAAAATCATCACATAAACAAACCAAGCAAATGTTGCTGGATGCATGCGTTTCATCCTGTTTGTCAGCAAACATACTTCCATACTTGTGACAAAAAAGATTCAACTTGAAGTTTGTGCTTGCATGTCAACTTATGACAGAAAGACAAAAAATAACGCTAGCAATTGTTTACCACGTCTATAAATACTATTCACAAGGACGTGCTTAGAGACAGCCCTTGATTCCCATGTAACATAATATTGAAAACACCTAGTTTTTGATCTAGAACTTCATACCACACTTCAACAGTTTCCAAGTCCTGTAAATAACATGTTCCCTGATGTAAGACTACTCACTGTACTGGACTCAGAAGGATGATTGCAGCTCTCACCAACTGACATAGTGCTCACTGAGCTATCTTCTCAGACCTATAGGTTCATATATTTCCTCAGTATCTAACCATTAACATTTTTATAGTTCTATTTTTCTTAAAATAAAATAATGTACTCATTTTTAAGGGTTTAAATGGCCTGGCTTGATAGCGTAGTTTCCTGCAAGATGCGTTGATACCATTTCTTTAAAATATATATAAAGTGGACTTTGGCTCCATTCAGACGAGCATTCTCTCTCACTTCATGGTGTAGGCTGATTGGTGTATCTTTCCACCCTCTATGGAGTGCTTGCATTGTAAGGAATGGGGTACTGTTTTGCAAAAGTACACCGAATCAAGACACATTAAATTCTTCATTCGGACGTCCTAGTCCACAGGCTGATGTTTGGCTTTACATAGACGCTTGCATAGACGCTTGGACAAAACCTTAATTTACATGTTAATTGGCAGTATTGGCCTCCGGTGGGCCTTCCAAGTGAGTTTTCCATTTTGTTGCATGTTGGGAATTGTGGTTCTGTAGCATGAATTATTTCCCTGCAGTAGGTTTGCATTACCAAACATTATTTCTTCATAATGTCGAAAGCACTCCAGTAGGCTTTTCAGTGTCATGCGCCTGACTTGTCAAGGCTTATTTTTCTGTGCCAAACCAGACGTTCCATTTCCCAGCAATAAGCAGTTCAAAGCCAGGACAGACCCACATTCAGTAACTGCAATGGTGCAGTCTTCATGGCAGGACTGTTGTCCTAAATCGTTTCCAAAGCTGTCCTCAGACAAAGACGCACTCCTCAAACAGGTTAACTTTTTTTAAATTTCGGCTAAAACAAATCTGATATTTTCATTTTATAATTTCCTTTGCCTCTCTGACAACTTTGGAAGGTTTGGCAATGAAAAATGAATTTTGACAAGTCAGGCCATTAAAAAGCCCACTGGAGGGCTATGAACATTATCAAGAAATAATATAAAGTAAAAAACATCAGCCTTTGAACCAAGGACTAGGAAGTCCGAAACGCGTAAGGCACAGGAAACTATTCAATGCAAATTAAAAAAAATGTAACCTTTACGAGGGGTGCACTTTTGTCTGGGGACAAATTTGATTGATATTTATATATATATCTAATATCGACCAGCACTCACGGGAGAGTTGAACCTGTTATGGATTTATTCGTACTTTTGTATACGTACTCTTGTTCCAAACGCGTTTTGGCAGTTTGCCTTGTTCAGTTTCCCGCTAGCGAGTGCGGGAACACTTGGCAGAGAACACAGCAAAGATATATATATATATATATATATATCAGTCTCTCTTGGGAGGAGAGAAAATGACGGGCACTTATAGGTATGCTCTGATATCCACTTTATATTTATTCAGCAAGACCCGTTTTCAATTGCTGATACATAAAATGTATGTCAGGAAGCCATGATTTTTAAAGCTTGCCAGGCCATTCCTATTGGAGAGTTCCACTGGGGCGTT